>NC_047057.1:41140022-41755420 GCF_000738735.6 Corvus cornix cornix | reverse complement strand
TTGGAGCAGTGTACATTTCGATTTTCATTGGGATAATATCAGTAAATACAGAAAAATTTGCACTTATCATATCTAATTATTGATTTTTTCCAAACAACTGGCACACCTAAATGCTGTAATATTGCTGTAAATACATCAAGTAGTGTACTTTGAAGTATAAATGCACCTTCTTAAATAAAAAAAAATCTTTCATCTCCTTGCACTATTTTAGCAGGCAGTGTAGGTTTATATACTTCAAGTTGATCAGAGTAGCTGGGAAAGAACAATGTGGCTGTCCATTTTATCTGATGAATAATAGGGGGATCCAGGAATTACTACAGACTTTTCGCACAGAATACATTCTGAAATTGTTTTCTTTTACATCTTGTTTGTATGTTTGTTTTTCTTCTATTGAGTCTTTATACAAATTGGTGAGAATGTATGAGTTTTAATACATAATTTGTTATTGTTATAATGTAAAGAAAAGACAAATTTATCCAAACTAGACTACTATTTGAATAGCATTAGGACAGTAATGTTAGCTGAAAAATTCAAGCAAAACAGGAAAACTATTTCGTAAGTGTAACAAGAAAGGTTGTACTAGAAACAAAATTTATGACAAATGTGAAAACATACTGTGCATGACAATTTAAGGATAAAACCATTGTATTTATGCTGCAAAAATCAATGACAGCCTTAATTTTTTTTTGCATAAGAGTTTAGCCTAGGTTTAACTTAGCCTAAAAAAGCTAAGTGATGGATCATTTTGTGATCTCTTTTAGTAGGTTGGGTTTTTTTTAATATGTTGAGTTTCACAACATTTGATATGATCATACTTTCAAGTGAATTAAATTTAAGGTAGAAATGCAGAGGTAAAATATATATATATATCACTACCAGTGAATTTTGTCAAAGAAGCCTAGATATATTTCTTTAATGTTTTTTTTAGAAATGTGGGGCTACTTGGTCCTGAGAGACAATCTGTGGAAAAGGGAATAGAATAATGTGTTCTGCACATCCAGGGATTTCAGTACTTGTGAAATTAGAGCTAGCTGTGCTTTGTGCCAGCTTTTCATTTGCTATATTTTCAGTATATATGGTATTTAAATTTGTTACAGTCTATTAGCTTTCAGCTGTGGGCTGATAAGAAGGAATTTCATCAAAATATAAACCTCAGAAATGAAAATCTGAAAATCTGAAATTACAAAATTTTTGCAGTAACTTTACCTTAATTACGGCTCAAAGAACAGCGGTGGCGACAGTTCATTGCAAAGTGCAGAAATTAAATCAGTGATGAGTGCCCAGTGGTAGTGCTCAACATTACAAAAATTACACAAATGATCTTCCTTTCTCATTATAATTTTCAAAGCCCTGCTGCTTTTCCTAAATTGCTGTCAAGTACATTCTAGGTGGGGTCAGAATGAAAATTTGTCTTCTCAGTGTACACTGCAGTCCTGACTGTCTGCAGCAGAACATGACCAGAGCTGCTCAGAGATAATGTTCTTAACAAAAAGTAACAATGGATTAAAACTGCATTAATTTGTTAAGTTCATTTCAGCTTTGATAATTTAATTAAAAATAAAAGGTGGCTATATTTTTCAGATTGTCTACAAATGTTACTGAATACATGGTTTTAACAAGCTGGAATTTCATCTGTGAAATTTATTTACATGTACATATCAAATAAAATAAAAAAATAAAAGTTATTTTTAGCTATTTTCATCCATTGCTTAATTTTTCAGGAGGCTGTCATCATCTTTTTAGTGACTCCAAGCAGTGAAAACTGAGCAAACGTTCTTTAGCTGTGTTCCTGTAGGGAAGATGTACAAGACTGAGGGCTGTGGAGTTTTCTGACACATCTTTGAGAAATATTCTCAAATCCAAGGAGACAAGAACTTTTTTCTGATACTGCTATATGATAATATTTAATCACTTTGTGGGCACACTGACTGTTCCTCTTTAAAGATAATTTTCTTAAATCTTTGGATTTGTTTTCTGATCTTGCTCCAGTACCTCACTGGTAAGTATATCTTGCTAAGACTGATGCCATTTTCATTGGAAATTGAAATAGATAAGAGGATTTCTATTTGTAAAAATATTTTGAAATTATTTCCTGTTTATTTCCTCTCATAGATCCGGATTCCCTGACAAATTGGACTGTACAAGAAAATTAACTGAAAAGTATTTGAACCAAAGTCCTTGGAAGCAACTTCTGGACTCAGAAGCTTTTTCCTTGGCATTGCTCTATGGCCAAATCTTTTTCTTCAAATGAAAGACTAATCAGTATGCCAGACTAAGAATGCTGCTTCTTATAAGTACTTTTGCCTTATATGAGGCATGTGACTATCTAATTTGCTAATTACCCATCATTTGACACCCAACACATTAGGAAAAAAAGTTTATGTTCAGAGTGCTCATAATAGACCTCAGAGCAGCAACAGTTGCTTTGACTTTGAAGGGATGTTTCGGTTGGTAACATTCAGAACCTGTTTAAGTTTTCAAAATGAGTAAAATTACAGCTCTGCAGATAACCTTTCAGTAACCTACTCTGGAGGTACAGATGTATAAAAAAATATTATGAGCCATATATGTGTGTGTCACAGCAAATTGCACTGCATTTCACCCACTTTTAGATCTACTATCAAACTAGTAAAAATAGAGAGTATTTCCTGTGCTTGAGGGTATAAGGTGGAGTTTTATGAAGACAGCAGAAATCTGGGTTTATTTCTAATTTGTGTGAAATTCTGAGTATGTACCATCCCAGGGGTTGACACTTCTGGGTAAGTGCCCATTCTTGAGTCTGTCAGTGATTTCCCAGGCATTTTGTAATTTATAAATAAACCCACTGATGGTTTTAAATTCACATATTTTGGAAAAAATATAGGGATAAACACTTGCATGCTTTATAAAGTGATAGATAGTGAGAGTAAAAGTGGTTTTTACAATAAAAGAACAAGATAATTTATTTAAATAGTCAAGTACAGACATTTAGATTTCATGCCTCTGAGTGCCTCTGAGCCACTCCATTGACTCTAGCATTGCAATTTTTTACCCTTATGCTGCTTTCTATTTCTGCCACCTATTGAAACATCACATGGCAACTGTCATATTTGATTATTTTGGCCTCATTACATAATATTTACGTAGCTCCAGCTTCATGTAAGATTGCCCAGAACTGTTCCCTATTTTCGAGGACAATGCACGGTATAATAACCCCCAAAACTTCAACCTTCCTCTGAAACTGTAAGTAGTCTACCAGATGCGCTTGATTCAAGTCATCCAAAAGAGTGAATTGTTCATTTCTAGAATGGTGCAGTCCTGAAAGCACCCTTGGCATATGTATTCAAAATAGTGTTTTACACCATATTTAGCACTATTTTGCCATCCTGGTACAGAAATTATTGGGGTTGAATTTGGCTGAAATAAATTCTCTGTGAGGCCAGATATATTCTTTAGCTATTAAATGTTCGTGACGGAGTGTTGATGAAAGCTGGTGCTAGATTTTGTGAAGTGAAAATATTCTCTGATATGCCTATTTTTGATTTTTGTAATTCAAATAGCTCCAGATGAAACAAAATATTATTCAGTCCATGGAATACGGAATGTCAAAATTGTTCAGATATTGATAATCAATTAAACAAAAGGTGTTTTGGAGGGACTTGCGTCCAGGTTTTTAAAATAACAATACTCCAGAAGTGTCAGGTACTATGAGTCACTAAACATAGAAGCAAAAGCTTATAAACATACAAGTACTGGGAGTATTGAAAGTATGATGACTTTTCCTGCCAAACTGTGATTTTGTGGGATTCTTTTATATCCTATTCCTGCTTTAGACAGGTGGAAAGAGGAAAGGCAAATTGAGTTGTAGATGGTACTTCAGCCTTCACTTCAGCCTTAAATAGAG
Source organism: Corvus cornix cornix (assembly GCF_000738735.6). Classification (NCBI taxonomy): domain Eukaryota; kingdom Metazoa; phylum Chordata; class Aves; order Passeriformes; family Corvidae; genus Corvus; species Corvus cornix. Next base: position 41,751,537 of record NC_047057.1, on the reverse strand, counting down.
CTTTTGAAATATAGGTAACTGCGTATTACATAGAAGATACTATTGTTTCTTGGACAGAGAGCTCATACTTATAGAGTTGTGTCATTTTGCTTGTCCTTTAAAGTAAGATGATAACTGTTCAGGTCAAATTTCTAGAAAACTTAAATCTACAGAGAATATTGACATTCAAAAGTTATTTACAACATGAAATGAGGAACCCAATTTTGGTTTTTTTAATTGTTTCCATTTTTAAATGGTTTCATTTTTGTTGTTGGGTTTTTTATTTCTAGTGATGGTGATGTGTTTTGTTTGGTTTTGTGTTAAGGTTAAGTTAGGGTTAAGGAACTGTTCTTTGTTTCTGATGTTAAAGAGTCAGAGTTTTAAGCTGTATAAGGTGATTTTAAGATGGAGTAGTGAGAAGAAGCAAAAAAGAATTGCCAAACTTCTGGTAACATTATGGGAGTCCTAATGGTGTGTAATGTGCCTCTGTTATCTTATATATTGTCTCTATTTCAACTTGAATAAGAATATTTTGAGGAGATCAAATAGTAAAAACTACTTAAAATTCAGTATGTGTTCTTGAACAAAATTGTAAAGTTTTTTTACTTGGTTTTGATTCTAAAATAATGAGCCTTATTCTTCTGTTCAGTGGTATTTCTCTCTGATATTCTCTTTGGCAAAGCACATAGGCAATCAATCTTGCATTTAGCAGTGTGTCACAGCTTTATGCAGCACAGTTCAGTACAAATGTTATCTCCCTCATACCAGATACCATGAACCAAGTGACTGCACCTCTGCAACCACATATTTACAAGTGGAGAAAGAGCAAAGTAACTATTTATCACAAAATATATCTTTATCATTATCTGTCCAAATAGCTTCTACTTCTGTTGACTGATTACGAAAATTTTCCCTGAGAAGTCTGCTTTACATCTAAATTCAGCTCTCGATGATGCTAAAAAGTGAGAATGATATTTTAGTGGTTAAATTATGATAGACACAGATGAGAATAAAAGGCCTTGGCCTTTCTTCAAAATGAATACGGAGACCAAGGTGCTAATTATAGGAGGAAAGAAATAAAGTGGGAGTCACAGTCACTGTATAGCATTCAAAAGTTAGTAAAGCAGAAACACCTAAATCCTCATTTGTTTGTGTATTCTTTTTCCCTTTTGCAAAAGTAATATTTCCTTAGAAGGACAATAACTATTAATTTCCCCTTATATCTTGAAAATATATAATTCATGGACTTCATTCCTGCCCTTTGCCCATGGCAAAAGGAATGAAGCTCACGAATAAATGTTCATTTCACCTGTAGTGAGTAAGTAGCCTTTAAGTTTCTTCAAAATGATATAACATCAGGGATAAACCTGTGGTATAGTAGGTCAGGGCTTCATTGAAAATTTAATGATGTAATAGATAATGATTAGCCTGGTAGTGCTTAGAAACCTGACTCTTTTTATGATGAGCTAAGAACTAGCACCAATAATAGTTGTGGCTATTGCAAAGACAAAACCGTTGCTGAAGGAAGCATTTACTGTGAGTGCATGTCTGAAATATAAGTACAGCATTATCTGCCAAATAGTCTTGAATAGCATTTGGCATACATTAATGTATTTTACATTACTTTTCCATAGCTTGTTGTTGTTTTTCTTGATGCAGAGCATATTTTTTTTAGAATAAAGATATATAATGGAAGAAATTATGAATTTTTTTTTATTAGAAGCCTATTTTGAAACATGCAATATATGAGATACTTGGAAATACATTAGAACACTAAGCATAATTTTAAATAAAAGAAAGATACGGAAATGTTGTGGTTTAAACCCAGCCAGTAGCCAAGTACCACACAGCTGCTTTCCCACTCTCCCGCCATCAGGACTGGGGAGAGAATCAGATGGAAAAAGGCTAGAAAGCTTGTGGATTTAGATAAAGACAGTTTAATAAGGAAAGCAAAAGCTGTGAACACAAGCAAAGAAAAACAAGGAATTAGTTCACTGCTTCCCCTGGGCAGGCAGGTGTTCAGCCATTTCCAGGAGAGCAGGGTCCCATTTCACATAACAGTGACTTGGGAAGACAAATGCCATCACTCCAAATGTCTCCCCCATTCCTCATTTTTCCTCCAACTTTATATACCAAGCATGATGTCAATATGGTCTGGAATATCTCTTTGGTCAGTTGGGGTCCTCTGTTCCAGCTGTGTCTCCTGCCAGCTTCCCATGGACTCCCAATTTTCTAACCAGGAAGTTATCTCTGTGTTATCTCTGTATTCAACCCTATGTTCATCACAAGTCCAAAACAGCCTTATACCAGACACTAAGAAAATTAATTCTACCCCAGCTGAACCCACCACAGGAAGTTACCTGCTTGTCTTGTTTGTGATAATTTAAGTACCAGTAGTTTCTTTGCTACAAGCAAAATTGCATCATCATCAGCAGCAGCAAAGCTGCTCTTGTGGTGAGACCATTCTCTAAATTCTGGGAGATATTGGAAAGTTCTCTGCATGCAGAGAGAACAGTTATGTCTGTCTGCATTCACTTAGCAAGTCTATTGTTTCAAACTTTGTTAAGTATTGGCAGAATCAGCTGACATATGAGCTAGATAAAGCAGCTGTCAGTGGTGTGAAACTGGAACACCATTATATTTTGAGGGCTTGATATGTTGCTTTACTAAACTGTCCAGATGAGTTATTGTAACTCATAGGCAAATCTGATTGAACAAAAAGTGTTAAGTTTTCATGCAATCAGCAGTGAGAACATTATTGAGGGTCATATCTAAGAGAGCACTTAAAAACCTGAAAATTACATATCAAAATTCTTAAATGGCTACAAATGTACTAAACTAAGGTTGATTTCTAGAGATGCATCTCCAAGTTGCACATGAGTTAGGCAGAAATCATACATCCATGCATACCTATGCCTAAACCCAACTTGACATGCCTAAACCCAAGCAAGAAAAAGTAGTTCTGTCATATATCTCATTTTATTATTTCTTATTGCTGGCTTAGTTTGGTATGCCAGGGCTCATACAGCTGAATTTTGTGCTACTTGAGTACAGCTCCTTTCTGTTTGATGGCACAATATTGATATTGTGAATTGCATTCTTGTGAGGTGAAGGCTTACTTTTGTTTTGTTTCAGTGCCAAATTTCCCAGTATTGTTCTGGTTACTTCCATAAAAATGGATTAGATAGGGAAACTGATCTAATCCAGAGTAGACTTTCTAATGTTTTTCTTTTTTTATTGTAATGTACCGTGCTGTAAATTTTTTAGTACATTCTTTCATACCATAATTTTGAGAACATAGCACTATTAAGCAGATTTTAATTAATACTGAATTTGTTAAGGCTTCACACTGAAATTACATTAATTTTACCCAGCAAACAACAAAATGAGAAGGACTTTTAGCATGAATTGCAGAAAATAATTTTAAAACATTTCTTCTTGATCAGATGTTTTCACATAATCTTCAGTTAGATTTAACACATTCAGTTTAAAATTTTATCCTTTAACAAAGTTTACAAAGAAAACTATGTAGAATTAAAATTTCTATATTTGTTCCTGGAAAAATTCCAAAGGTAGATGATATTACATAATCTATAAAGATCTTTTTATTTTTGGGATGTTTGTTTGGGTTTCTTTAAAGTTTTGTTATAATGCCAGAATATGTATGACTATGCTTATTAGCAGGAGAAAATAACATAATGGGGATCTTATTAAAGAATATGGGAAAGATCTGAAAGATAACAAAATATATAAAATTTTGACTCTATGGAGATAAATAGACATAACAGTAACATCTTTTTTGCTTTTCCTGCACTTCACTTTAATACTACTGAGCATCGTTGTATTAGATAATTTAACAGTGATTTAACCAAATAAATAGGTCTGCAGGTCCAAAAGTAAGTATTGCTTTTAAGCTCTTACACCTTCCAGAAACTGCTTGTATCATCACTTTTCTTGTCCCTTATGCCAGTATGTCTTGAGGGGACCAAAACTGTAATGTGAAAAGATGCTGCCTAAGGACTTTAATAGCTATCAACAGAAACACCGCAGCTGTAATATAAAAATTATTCACATTTGGTTTTATTAGGTCCTAGAAGGATATTTAAGAATTGTGAAGCTTTCATACTAATTGCAATATTTTGAAATATACTGCTTGTTGTATTGGCTCACTGGTTTCATCATGTTCACCTGGGAGAAATTGTTCAAAAAGAACTATCTTGTAAAGAAACAAAGTGGAAATTGGTTCCTTCACTTCTGAAAAGCTAAAAGATTAAATGAGGGTACAATGAGCAGTACTTGAGCAAAGACATCTGTGTAATGCCCTTACTACTACATAAGTGGGTAGTCCTGATTGAAATTTTTTGCTTCAGCAGAATATCTTTTAAATTCATAATTATAAGATCTTAAGGAAGCATTTATGAAAAATAATAAAAGGAAATTAATGCTTCAGATTTTTAGTGAATACTGTAATCTAACACACATGGAAAAAAAGATTTTCCTCATATCTATGTTCTGTATTATGATTTCTAGACTCTGAACAGAAACTCTTCCTGCCTCTTTAAATTCCAGAAAAATCAAGAGTTACTACAAAAATGATACAATTGTTCCCAATATAAACATTTGAAAGGATAGTGAAGCTTTCCTTTGCAGAAAAAAAATATTTTTTGATGTAAAATTCATCATTTCCTATTACTATGCTAGGATTGTGTTATACAAATGTCATATAGCTTATGCTGTTGTCTTGGGGTGACTTTATGATGTGTATCCCATATCGCTGCCCTATGCCCAGAAATTAATTTTTGTGCCTTTCTTGCCTTTAAACTGAGCCTGAGAGGGGGGAGGAAAAACTGGAGGTCTTTCCACCGAGGCCTTGGCCCTAGAGGTAGGCCCACCATCCCGTCACAGCTCCAAGGAGGGGGAGAGAGATCTACGGAAGGACTCTGAATTTTCCCCCAGGTTCCTCTCAGCAGAGCGGGAGGTTTTATTATTTAGCATCATTATCCCTTTTCCTGTGTGTTTATTAAATAAATGTTTTTTATCTCTTTCACGTTCCTTCGAGGAAAATTTATTTTTTCCCAAACCTGGGAGGGGAGGGGTGGTTATAGCCTGCCTTCTCTCAGAGGATATCCTTCTAGATTTGGCCAAACCGGAACAGCTGTGTACTACAAACTTCATGATTTCTTCTCATGCAGCTTTGTCATTGCCTCGAAAACACTAATTAGACAGTTGGTGTCAGCTTCTTATTAAAGAACATTTTCAGGAATGGAAGATTCAAGATGGAACTTTCTCGGTCATCTCATTGTTCTAGACATACTTTTTTAAGGGGTATTTGGACCTGCCTCAATTGGTATTTTGTTATCTTAGATTTTCATGACTGATAGTACACACAGAATAATTAGGGATTAGGGACATAGTTTTCTTGTATTTGAGCTCTGGAAATTGTGAGGATGAATTCTTATACTATTCTTTCATTATAATTCTGTGGATTCTGCATTTTCTAGTAGCAATATAATAATATATTGTTTGAAAGAATAAAAAAATAGATCAGTATCTCAATTTGAATACCATGACTTTCCAAACTTAGAGTTTAGACTGGAAAAATATTGTGATAGAGCATACACATGCATAGAATCTGAGCATCTGGTCTAAAACTTCTCTTCTTGATCTTAAGTGGTATTCAATTGTTAGCAGACAAGAAATTTTGGATTCTTTTTCAGAATAATAATTTCAGATGAATATGTATTTGTTAAACACTGATAAAACATTGACCTAATTGTAGCTTCAACTCTGAACTCTGGTACCAAATACAAGTTTCTAGCTCAGAAAATTTTCTGTCATGGAAAATAGTCATATAGTACTTCATCTGGGGAATGTATAGCATTGCAAAGAATGCAGGCTAAATCACATTTTCTGTCATTTGTGCCACAAAATATTCTCAGGGGTAAAAAAAGAAATCAGATTCAAATATATTGCCTGAAGCTGGCTGGAGGAGAGCAGAAGAGTCTGAAGCTGTTAGAATTTATAATACAGCATAACAAGAAGATGAGAAGAAAAGATATGGTTAGATCTCTCACTGCAAACCTCTGATCTATTGCTTTTGGCAATGGGATATCTCATTACAAGGACCTTAAAAGCTTCCCAATGCTGTAAAGGATATGTAATAGTTTTATAATGGGAGGTAAAAATAATCAGAAAATAAATTTCTGCTTTCCCCATTTTTTTGTCACCTTTTAAAGTCTTTGAAGTGTATCGAAGATATGAACTCTAACATTATAAAATATACAGAAGTTCCACCACAGGTATTTCAACTGGGCATTACTTCAAAAAAAGGCTATTTTTCTAAACGAAAATAGGCATTTGTGATTCCTAATTTCCTTTGGATGCTTTTGAAGATCTTCTCTTAAACATTGATAGACTGTGGTATGCTAGTTGCCTCACCAGGATTGGAAGCTTTTCTTTTCTGGTGATGAGCACCAATTGACAAAGAATACTCACAGTATCACGTTTGGGTCCACTGAAAATCCTTACTGTGCTGTCTTATCTGTTGCTTGAAAATTTGCTCCTACACAGGTATTTTCTTATGACTACTGGTTTAGCATCCAAGGCTCCCTGTTCTGTATTAAGTTTCTACACAAGCTGTTGTGTTTTTCCTCCAATCAAATTCATGAAAATACCTAAAGACCACATTATTTGCTGATGTGTAGAGGATATGGAAAATTAATTTATTTCTTTTGACTCAGTCCATGCTACAGTTATTATGGGGGAATGATGAGAACTATTTTTGTACCCCTCCCATGCTAGTCAGGTGTCTTAAATATGTAGAGCCAATGGGAGCAAGTTATAATAAAACAGGGAAAGATAAAATAATAAAGGGTCATAATCAAGTAAATTACTCACTCTGTATGGAGTAGGGAGATTCTTTTTTATCTCTGTCACAAATTTACTGAGCAGGGCTGTCAAAGTGCTGCAGATTCCATGGCATACTTCACTTTATAGTACGAATAGTAATACCTCTTCCTATCCTTTTTTTTTCCTTTCTTGTCAGTTTAGGTGCAGTGTTTGGATATTCAACATATTAGCTTAATAACACCAGAATAAATGTATTTGCTCAAAACTCATGACAAAATATACAGTTGTTTTCATTTTCTTGGTAGTCAATATTAATGAGGAATATTTTATAAGAGGTGAGTTTCTTTTAAAGAGTTACCAGGAGGGAGAGCTGGGAAGTGTTTTCCATTCATGACATATTTCATAAACAATCTTTTCACCAAATACTATTGAATGTTAAGCCTGAGTACATATATTTGGTAAATAGCGATAACCTAATAGCAGGTGGTGAATTTTCACATCCCTTTGTCTACATATTATAAAACCTATAAATTCTTTTGTGTGTCTTGGGGGTCCCTGTAGTAGATGTTGTAACCATAGGTCTTATTTCTGCTTCTTGGAGAAATTCCAGTTTGGGTAGGGTCAAGGACATGTACCTTCTCAGGTTCTGTAGTGTTTACTGGAGTTCCATTAGCTAAGCCTTCATTCCCAAAGGCTTTCATTTCAGGACAATGTTTCATTATCGGTACACTTTTTGTCAGGATGCTAAAGGATATTTCATTTTGCAGTTTTGGCTGGGCTATACAGAACTATTTTATTTTTATAAAGATGGATCTAACTCATGTAGATTAAGTTAATTAGAAATCTAGATTTTCGTATTTTATCCCACATTTGGCTGATGGTTCGCTTTTGAAATGTCTTTGTTCCCTGAAAAACTTTAAAATAGATGTGAACCACTTATAAATTAGGGGGCATCAGCTCTTCATGTAAAGAAGCATTCAGTTGGATTTGAAGACAAACATACTTCAAGTTTGTTGAAAAGTCAGAAATTTTATACTGGTATATGTATTAATCTGGAGTAAAAAATTTCCTGTAAATAAGACTTTCCATTCCTATTATTTAAATTATGTTGCAGACTGAAGGCCCTATGGGGTAAATGCATTATGCTTTCCACAACTGCTAATTTCAGAGCTCTGAATGAAGATGCAAATTTATCTCTGATAGCTTATAAGAATAAATACTCTATATTAAGTCTTACCATGCAGTGGTAGAGGACAAAATCATCTTTTTCACAGTTGCAGTTATAGGTACAGATTACTACTATTAAGCAAAATGGAAAAAAAAAAAAAGAGGAGTGAGAGAGAAATGAAAGAAAAAGGTACAAAAAGCTACTATTGTTTAGGTAGCTGGGATATAAAAGATGAAAATTCAGTCTTCCATGTGCTTCTATAAACTCTTTACATATTAAGATAAACTCATTATGCCTTCTTGGTGTGAATTCGTGGGAGATTCAAAAGCGTAATTCCTTACTGCTACTCTAATGGTGTATTAGAGAAAACAAAAAAAATTTCGTTCATTTGCTTTCTCTCTTCAAAGGTCTATGTCTGAAAAAGCATGTAGAATAATGTCGGGAACAACATCTCTCACCAATCTTCTATCTATTAAGCAAAAAGTTCAGTAACCAGCAGAGTGGAAAATAGAACTAATTCATTCTAAAGATAGTATTTCCATAAGGCAGAAAAGACAGTGTGAAGCATCACTGCAATTAAAGAGGATCCAGCTTTCTTTGTCTTCTTTTCCAGTGAAAAAGCTTTACTGGTATTTCTCCTTTAATATACTCACTACCCTATTGCAACATCAATATCAGGACATAAATTCCACTTTATACAGAAAGAACTCTTAAGAAGTATTTTAAACGATTCTGCCTCCAGGGTGTATCCAAATTGCTATCATCCTTTTATTGATGTGAGCAATGACACTTTGCCGTTCAAATGTGAGGGGGGAGAAAATCACTTTTTAGAACCTTTCCTTCACATTTAATATCACCATCAAAATATAAAAAACCATGGATTAAAAGGATTTACATTCTCTCCGAAGGACCAAACTGCAGAAGAAAACTGTAGAAGTTGCATAATTCTACATTCAGTGCATTAATTTTACATGACTACAAAGGTTGTTTTTTACTCTTCCCTGTGCATTCTGCTTGTAGTTTGAGCATGATGACAGTCTTGTTTATATAGAAGACCTTGTTTCCTTTAAGAGTAGCATGAGTCTGAAAATTGAATTGGTTTTTAAATGTTTTGGTTCTCATTAGTAATAAAATCAGAAAACAAACTTTTATCCAATAGTTTTGAAATAAAAGATTAAGAAGACTATACTAAAATATCTTATTTTTCAAATTACCAATGATAATGTACCAATAAACCCTTAATTTCTTCTGCTGTCTCATCACAGACTTGTTTCAGAGACATTAGATAACTTTCATTTCAGTGAATTCCAATTAGAGATGCATAAAGGCATTTAGCAAAGAAACAAGATTCTAGTGAATAAAAGTATCCTAGTTGTTCAAAAAAATGTCTCCAGGCTATCTCTGTCCCCTTCTCAGAATTGTAGAGGCTGGATAGGAATATCCAGAAACAAATTCTATTTTTGAAGGACTTTTCATAGTCAATTTTGATATTTTTGTCAATATAGGAAGCTCTTATTTTTGATTTATTTGTTAGTAAGGGACCTAGAATTAGAGTGATAAGAAAGGGCAAAACGTTTGTTTTGTATTAGGTAACTCTAAGCTTCATAAGACATGTTTACATTGTGAGTTTTCTAGAATGTAAGCAGTGAAGGGGAGGGGCAGTCATTGATCTCTGCTCTGTGGTGACCAGTGACAGGACCTGAGGGAACGACCAGAAGTTGTGTCAGGGGAGGTTTAGGTTGGGTATCAGGGAAAGGTTCTTCCCCCAGAGGGTGGCTGGGCACTGGAGCAGGCTCGCCAGGGAAGTGGTCACAGCACCAAGCCTGACAGAGTTCATGCAGTATTTGAACAATACTCTCAGGCATGTGGTGTCATTCTTAGAGTGTCCTGTGCAGGCCCAGAAGTTGGGCCTGATGATCCTGTGGCTCCCTTCCCACCCAGCTGGTTCTGTGATTCTTTGTTTCAGTGTAGGAAAAAGCCTGTAATTTCTAAGCGCAGGAAAGCTGTAATTATATATATGCTAAAATCATCTCATGTATAGCTAATTCATATTGTGGGGGAAAAAAGGCGGGGGGAATTTCGCTGTCATGTGGGGACAGAGTTATTTTTTAAAATTTTATTTTTATTTTTGACACTTTAAACCGTGTCTCTGCTGGGGGATTTCATTCATTTACTGGCAATGCCTTTATGGTATTGGTCTAAACCATCACTGAAAGGGATTGGTCCCTTGTAAGACTGGAAAAACTACAGGAAAAAAATGTGCTCTTGGAAGGTCTTAGAAATTACAAGGCTGAGCTAGCTTTCATGAATTTAAATTAGTGATGTGGAGATACTCATCCAGCAATAGCATGTTAATAAAACTGCTGATAGAATATGTAGCATTAATTAAAAGAAAAACGTCTGAAATGAGAGAAGTTTCAAGGCTCGCAACAGCAAATGCAGTTGCACAGAGCTCAGTGAGAAAGTGTCAAGTGCTTTGATAACAGAGTTCTTGAGGACATTGTGTCTGACTCAGTTGTTTGCTACCCTCAGTGCTGCAACGTGCAGCCCTTTGTAAGTTCTATAATTTCAGTGTTATCTTTTGTGTTTTATATTCTCTAAACCCCAAATAATGTACAGATACTAGATAAGTGTTTTAATTACTTTTTAATTTAAAATCAGAGACAGAAATCCCTATAGCGATCAGGTTATAGAAAAAACTTAAAGTCAATTAAAAGAACACAAGCTTTGAACTCCTGTATAATACCATTTTTACTGCTTGTAATTAGACGTACTTTTGTTCTTCTGTTATCAAAATTAATTTGTAAATCCTTAAGGGTATTGACATATCCCATTCCAGAAAAAAAAAAAAAAAAAATTTGACTGCCAAATTAATTATTTGAACAGACTAGTAGTATTTTAGTAACTTGGGTGAAAATATAGATATTTCAGAAAAGTTTATTTGCACTATTCTTTTTGTAAGAACATACAATTGTAATGGACACAAAATAAATCACATTGTGTGATTTTTTTCAGTGAATCACCATAGATCAAGATCTTTCAGACTTAAAAAAAAATTTTGTCTTTACAGATTACATTTTCCCCATAAGATTTAGGTACACCAACCTATATCTTATGTTGATTAGCAGACGGTTGTAGATAATATTTATATTGTCCATTACAGAGTTTTACACAGAACAGTCTTTCAGCTTCATAAATTGAAGACACCAGCTTGGACTGTACTTCAACTGCTAATTTGGCGTAAGAGGTATTAGCAGGGTAGCATCTGTGATCCAAAACCTTTGGAATTACTTAGGCAGTTTTCACAGCAATGTTAGCTTGCAGTTCAGTGAGCATGACACATAATTTATCTTGAGCTATGCAAAAATAATTCTTTTATAATTGTTTTGGGATTGTTCATTTCACATGGTACTTATGAGAAATGGCATTTTGACTAATCTATGCCGTAGTTTGTTGCTGCAGGAATTGCACTTATTCAAGTGGCTGTTTTAGTAAATAGTGAAATTCTCTACATAAAGTGTGACATGGTCCAGAAAGGGAGTTTAAGTTCTCTATCTATCCAAACTGCAACCACTAGAAATAAACTCTTATATACAAGTGTCACTGGAACCTTTTCCAGGAAGAAACACAGAAGGTCTAGTTAGTACTTGAAAAGTGCAATAAGAAAAATCTATCAATAATAGTAATTACAAAAGTTGTTACAAGCTTTCAGGTGCTATAGATTACAGATTCAGCTTTTTCGCATCTTTTCACTATCACATCAATATTTTCTAGCCCCAAATGTTTATCACTCTTTAATTGTATGTCAAAATTGGCGCTGATTTTTTCTCTCCAATCTAGCATAGTGAGATGTATTATATGCTTTTATATCTTCTGCTTTTAACTGCAGATGTTCTTCCAAAGTTATTTAAACAGAAAGAACTGAGTGTGATGAAAAGTGAATGACATCTGGATGAATATTATAATCTTAAGCAAAATAAGTCTAAATTATAGAAAATAATTTAGTCAAGGTTTTTTTAAATAAAAAATCTACAGCAGTATAACAAAATAAAATTTATTGTATATTTGTGTGTGTGATCTGTGTCTGTTTCAGCAGATGCTCTGCTGCTGAAATCTAGATTATAAGGCAGTGAACAGCCTAAAAAACTACAAAGAGAGCAATATTAATCTAGACGATATTTAGAGATTACTAGTGATCTTACAAGAAATTTTTGTTTGTTTTGGGGTTTTGATTTTTTTTTCTTTTTTTAGTCATTTTTTCTCTTTTTTATTTAACACTTTTCAAAAAGATTGGAGCTTGTGGTTTTTTTCACCTTATAAGTCCAGTTTTACTGTAGAAGTTAACTTGTATGTTAACCATCTATTCCTAGACAGCCTTTTGTTCACATCACATCATGAATTTGGGATCTGTATATTTATGCTTAGAATAAACGGCAAGTCTTAACATCCTGTTTGAACAGAAAATATTAAGTGTGACCCATTTGAAATAGAAAACCTTAAGTCCAATCCCCACAATCTAAATTCACAACCCATGGCTGTGAAAGCTGTGTATTTTTTTCACTTGTGCTGTCCTGACCCCCTTTCTATGTCAGGCCTTCTACTAACAGTTAAAGAAAAGCCCCAGTGGAAATACAAATGCAGCCTCACTCACTGGACAGGGTAGCAAAGTATCACATGGTACACAACTTCAAAGGGTGTTACAGTACAGGACATTGAAAGCAGGTGGCTTTTGAGAATAATAATGAGAAAAAATCAAAGCTGATGCTGAGATGCTTATATACTGATACAGAATTTTAAGCTACGTATATAAAAATCCTAATTAAAGTGAAACCTACAGATGCATGCCAAATTAGGTACACTTGTGAAATTGAAACATAAGCGAGAAGACCTAGTTTATATAAATATAGAACACCGTGGAAGCAAATGTAATGCCATTTGTAAGTACATGTCGTTAGACATCTTAAACCACACTCCCAAAAATTCCTTCTCTCTTCACTTGTACTGCCTCTAATATGAGAGCTAAGGTTGTCATTTTTTGTATGGACATACACCAGAGAGTAATTATCTGGATGCACTTTCTAGAGCCACGTGCTCTAGAAAGACCATGCTTGAGCAGGAAGGTTGCACCAGACAACCTCACCAGTGCTCCCATCCAACCTTAGCCATTCTGTGATTTTGTGTTTCTACATATTGCCAGCTAAGAGAGCCACTCAAAAAGATGCAGATGTCCACAGTCTGTGGGCTAATAGAGGTAAGCAGTGATTTCTCAGTGGAGAATGTAGACAGTATGAGTCACTGTTCAACACTAAAAGGTCTAAAGGACTTTAAATGTCTACTTTTCTTCAGCAGACTCACATTCCAACTTGTCTAAACCAACAAGGGCCAAAAACTTCAGTATGTCTGAATCCTCTGAGCACCAAATACTTCCTGTGGTTTCTGAAACCTCTACATACTTTAGAGTTGTGAATCCTCAGTTTTGGTATGCAGACACAAATCTCAAAACATTGAACACACTACGAGAAGCAGGTTTTGTAGAATTCATAAAAAATCATCTAATAATCAGGTTTTTCCTTTAACTTTTGTATGTATTTATATATGAATAGGGAATTAAACCTTTTATCTTAAATTATAGAGAACTCAAAATTATGCATTTAAACTTTTGCAAACTAGCATGGATGTTTAAGGATTCAAAGAATCTCTTTCTAAACATTTGATTCCCATTATTAATATGATCACCAAATAATTGTACTAATTGTCATGCCCGTGAAGTACTTCAAGTATTCTCACTTCAAACCCTGTTTTTTGTAGGCTTCTGCATACCATGAAAAACTAACAGCTCAAATTTACCTCTTTTTAAAGTAATTAAGAAGCACACCAAAGAACTGTATGATCTGCAGACACTCTAATGCCGTTAACTCTTATAATGTTCTTGTGCAACAAGACCTTAAATAATTATTCAACAATATAGTTAGCATACTTTTCAAGGGTCTCCTGTTGTTGCATAAAATAGGAGTGTACAATTTTATTCAGAGAGGACCTGAAGAGATGACCCAGTCTTTTCTTAAACTAAAGCATTTGTTGCTACTCAGAATTCATAAATCCAATACTCATCACTACCCAGAAAGCAGTTTTTGCCTTCCACTATCAAACAACAACCAGAGAGGTGAAATATGGACTTTCTTCTTATATCACAGTTCAAGGGATACTGCAATTACACAACATGCAATTTTCCCACTGAATTTTTTTAAACTGATTTAAACCTTCATCTTTCATCCATAAGGATTACGACTACTAGATCAACACAGAGATAGCTAAAGATATTTTATTTGTATACTTAATTAAAGAATTGTTTTTAAGAGGGAAAGAAAGCATCAGAGAGAAGGTATATGAGAAGGTATATAGCATGAGAAAAAAATAACTCCTGTTACAATTCTCTTTCAATTTTTGTTCTATTTTCCTGGACAGCTACTAGTTAATATAAAAACTGAAATACTAATTGGCTCAGGTACAAGGACAGCCTGGGTAAGCATCCTGATCACTAGGATGGAGAGCTGTGGTAATTTACATGATGTTTTTGGTTCTGTTCATCTCTATTTGTGTAAGAAGAGTCTGAAATTTTTACTGCCAATTCCTGCTCCTAGGAATATCCTCTTGTAGACCACATTATTTTGGAGTGCCAAGAGAGTTACCAGAGAAGAGAGGAAAGCCTGCATCATTTCAGGCAAAGAAAATAATTGAGCCCTCATTTTCTACCTCTAAAAACCCTTGTGGTCTGTTTTAACAGGAAACCTGATCTTCTAAATCTGTTCAGAACACACCAGACTGCCTCAAGCAACTCTGGTTGATGAATAACTATTCTATTAATTTTAACTGGATTTGTAGAAGAGACAGGTGAAAAACTGTGAACACTAAGGAACGTCTGTGCTTGCTTGGAATAGTAATGTCTTAGGCGTCTGGGAATCTCTGGACATTACATATATCCATAAACAGATAAAACAGTGTGTAGAGTGAAAATGGATTCATTTTATGCTTTGCAAACTCCTCTGAACCTTTGCAGCCAACTACTCAGCATTTGTGCAGCAGGAAATACCCAGGGCATACTGCTCTTTAATAGATGGGTGGCTGAGCCCCTTTCATTCCTGATGTTCTGAAATGCAGCCACAGGGGCTACACATGAGGAAGTGGATCTGGAGCTGAAGCAGAACTTTAGCAGCTCCAGCAACTTCAGTACAAAGCCTTAGATTCAGCACTTCTGATGTGCTTCCCAGCTAAGCGTACTTAGAAATCTCCAGAACTTTAGGCACACAAAGTTAAGCTAGGTATAGCCTTTTTGCCTTTTATTCTGGGAGACTGAATTACCTTTTAATGGAACAGTGGGTGTAAGTCTGTCCAAAATTAGTGTAATAACCAGTTTTATGCAGGGAATGGATATGCACTGATTAATCTTTAATGTCAATAATTCAAATTCACATGTCTGGATTAGAAATTATTTTAGAACTATCTGGTGTTGAAAATTTGCCAGACTCCTTGTTAGACTGGACATGGATCATATAAGATGACAGAGATAATTACAAAAATATGAATAAATATGAAATAGAATCAGGTGTTTGTAGTTGGTTGGTTGGTTGGGCTTTGTGTTTGATTGGTTGGGGCTCTTTGTTTTGTTTTTGTGTATTTTTAGTACAAATACTTTTAAAAGGTTATAAAAGACTAGTCTACCATTCTTTGCTGGTGGGGCAGAAATTTTTAAACGGTAACAATAGCTTTTAGAATAATTTAGTGTCTGTGAAGCTCTAATGATAAGTGATGGTGATTTTTTTTTTTGGAAAGAATATTTTTTAGTTTTATTAGCCCCATTGATGTACCTAGAACTCCCCACCTCTCCCAAGTTCTTATAGGGTTCCTGGAAAGGGATGTTTGGCTTAATTAAAAATTGAAGAAGAGGCTATGGTCTCTTTCCAGTTAGTTCTAACTAATGAGAGTATTTCAGTAACGGGAGCCAGAAACTGTTGAGGAGCTTCTATATCCAATGTAATGGCTTAGTTCTTTCAAGTAGTTGGCTCCTCCCCCCCCCCCCCGCCCCGCCAAGATATTGCAAAGCATACATAATCAAATTATTCTTTCTTTCTAGGTATCTAATATCAAAGGAGATTGGAGCTTTTTTAATGCAAATTATAGTAATTACTGCACTTTGATATGTATCCAAGCTAGCAGATAAACTTAATTAATTAATGTGGTCTTCCTTTGTTCTGCACTGTGAACAAATTTGGTTCCTATATTTTCCACTCCCAAAGTAAAGGCTTTCCATCAGTTCTTGTTGGGTTTTTTTTGTTTGTTGAAGTGTCTTAAATGATCTTAATATATTTAGTTATTAGAGATTAATTCTCTATTTTTCAAAAGGCTGTTGAGCACCTGAATGGTGTAGTTAGAACTAGTAGTTTTACTTGTATAGCATTTGAAAGTTTTTAAGATAAGTACAAACATTAACCAGTTCTAACTAATACATAAAGATTTAAAGCACCGGTTTGATTAGATTGTCAATTATTATTTTATAAGTAATCAATGCTAACAGACAATATAGGGATAAAAAGGACTTGGGAAAACAATAGAAGATACTGTGATCATATATTTGAAACCTTTGAATGTTGTTAAACTTATTTAATTATTCCATAATTTTTTAGCTAAATTCAGGAAGAAATCTAATGTTCAATTCATATAAATTGCTCTATTGTTCAGAAATATTAAAGGAATGAGCACAACTGAGAACTCCTACTTCATAGTACTTCAGGAGGAAATTAGCAGATCAAGAGTAATGACTCTCCATGAAATATGAGTGAGCATGCAAAGACCATGACATATTATTAGAGAGAAAGTTTGGACCTATTTGTAGTCTGCAAGGTAATTTGGATTTTATTGCATAATTGCCATTTTTCTCCAGACTATGACTGAACTGTTCTTTTGAGGTTGGCTGATGAAAATGGACTCCTCTGTGTAATTGACAACAAAGTCAGTTGGTTGAGTTCATGGAAAAATTGTGTTTGAAGAAACAAAAATTGTAGGGAGGAAGAGCCATACAGTTATACTTTTGTACTTATTGCACTTAAATGACATGAACCATACATACATATATCTTCATCATACACAACACCATGGGGCCAGGGTGTAGACCTGAATATTAATGCCAAATATCTCATTGTATCAGAAGAGTTTATAAATATTCTTTCCATTAAAATGTGAATACAATGTCCCAGTATTCGCAAATGTGTCAACAGGTCAAACATTTCTCCTTTCACTATAATCCTTGCATTTCCTTCAGCCAACACGTTCCAAAACTCTGATCCTTCGAGATGGAATTAACTAATCAATTCTTATTATAAATTTTGCATTTAAATTATGGATAATCTTTTAACTGTTCTTAATTTACTTGTTATACATCTCAATCAAAGTACATGGCTGCATATGTAACAGTTGGCAGAGTTTATGTGTTTGTTCACATAAACACTCCATAATTTACTTTTGCTAATTTGTGAGTTAAGAGAAAAAGAAGAGGCTGGAAACTTTTCTCTCTCTCACTTCTCAGGCATGCAGTCCCTAAAACAATGTGAATACATTTCACAACTTTTTACCTTCTGTTCTTAATATCAAGGGCAAGACAAAAACAAAACACAACAAAAAAATTCTAGACTATTCAAACTAAACAAACAAACAAACAAAAAAGCCTTAAGTAAGTGAGATAGTAATGAAATTTTCCTTTGCAGAGGATTTGATAAGGAAAAAGTGGCCTTAAATATTGTTCTTTAAGAATATAGAGGTGATTAAATAACGTGATGTTAGGTATTGTTAAAAACTGACTGATATTCACATCACAGCTAAAAGCATAAATAACTGTGCATGAGGACTTATTTCAAACAGTCATATAGGAATAAGTTTATCTAAAGTGGACTTGTTACATGAAAGGAAAATAGCAGCTGTTATTTATATTCTCCTTCTTAGAAATTGAACTGTTTCTCTGTTTTTTTTGTTTGGTTTTTTATTCTTCTTCTTTGGACAGAATAAGTTATTCAGTAGAGGTCTCTGCCATTTGCCTTTATTTCCTGGAAAGTTACATACAGCTCTCTTTGTTGAAGTCCAGTGATGCTAGAACCTGTTTTCTTGAGGTTTGATCTGTCCTGAAAATTGTGTTGTGTTCTATATTTTGTTTAGTCATAAAGTGCCTTTGGAAGCTGATATACTGTCTCAGTTGTTTTGAGTTTAGTATTGGGAATAAATTAATAAAATAAAAAATCTATTAAAAAAAAAAGATCATGGCTACTAAATTTAGAAATTAATAGGTTGTGGTTTGTGTAAATTTATATATATGAACAAAATGTTTTATTATTATCATGGGCTCTATTAATTGTAGGTGAGCCATGTATACTATGGTATATAATTTTTAACAGTCACAATTGATACTCTACATTTTTAATTTATCTCTTCATATGACAAATTAATTTGGTCCTTTTAGAAACTTCAAATGTGTGTATCAAAGTCCCTGAATAATGATAAAACCAGAAAAAAAAGCCACAGAACTACCTTTGATTCAACAAAAACCCCCCTAATTCTGTGGTTTTTTCTAGTCTTCTTAGCATTCTAATTAAAATAATATATAGCTGGTGTACACATTTAATTAGCTTTGCCTGAATTTTTTTGTTCCTTTTAATTTCTTCCACTAGTGAATGTACATCAGATTGGAGCAGAACTGGTGACTGGAACACTTACACAGGAACAGATCATTTACAATTCCAGCTTCTACCAGAACAGAATAATTACTTAAAATACTACAGCAGTTTTCAGAACAGAAAAAGGAGTTTCTTTCTCATATGAATGTTCCAACAAGTGGCTGAAAAACAATTCCATTCTCAAACTTTGGCTTAATAAATGTGTAATTATTTTCTCCTTAATGATATGGTTTCAAAAAACCAGAGTGAGGGTGTCTAGCACCGTGATATGTCAGTTACTGTGCTTAATATGGGTTTATTTCCTCTCAGGTCAAATGGAGGAACTGAACTAGATATCCGCTTATCCTGAGCCATTGTGTAAGCGTGGCTGCTCAGAGATGGGGAGGGCTTTCTCTATGAGGGCTAAGAATAATGCTAATTAGTCACAGGCTTGAACAGGATGCTTGGATCTTCTCACACTGAGAACTAAATGTTTGCAACAACTTTCAAAGACAGAATTGTACACTGTAAGGAACCTATAACACCAAGAGTTTAGTCAAGGATAAAAAGTGAAATTTTTAATTGGCACTAAGAAAATATTTAATTAGGATATATGCAGACAGGACAAAGACACCAAAATCTTTTTATGACCTTGATACCTGGTTATACTTGAAAAAATAAGTTCTTTTTTAAAATGATTTTATTTCTCTTTTGTTATGGGGTTTTATTTTATGTCTTTTATGCTACTTCTCCTCTTCCTTTGTTTATTCTTTTATCACTTCTTAATTTAATATGTTTTTAGGGTAAATTACCTAAAGTGACAGGATATTAAGAAGTCATGATTTAAAAACCTATGATCGGTTTATAACAGACATGACTGACTGTTACTAAGCCATCCTTTATGTGCTAAATGGACTCTGCTCTATTAAGGATTGAAAATACAAGTTTAGCCATGTTACAGAAGCAGATCTGCTTTTCAACATCTTACCATTGTAATTAGTTCTTATGCTGAGCAAAGGGACTTTTTGTTGAAAACATCTTGTGAGAGAAAAGTGAGGGTAGGAGGTGAAAGTTTCAAGGTGACTGTGACATTTAAGGATTTAAAGCCAGCAAGCGGTCATTCCTGCTTAAATGCCTTATCTAAGTCTGATCATTTCTTTATGTTTGGGGCATATTCATCCCTCAAGCAGAGCCAGAATCTGTAGATGAACTTGATTATTTCATACTCATCCAGTCGACCCAGATGAGCAACCCTATTTTTTTTAAATATTCTTTTGGTGTAAACTGTCCTCATTTTAGTGGAAGTTATTAAATAAAGACAAATTATTCCTATAAAAAGTAGTTGCAATATAAATATGAGATAAAATATGTTGAAAACCCTATTGTTGAAATATAGAAAGCACTCACAGCTTTCCATTTTTAATTCACCACAATTACATAATTTTTCTTTCCTCTGTAAAGTCTGTTTTGCTCTGTAAAGCCCATGTAAACTGTCTCCTCAGTTTCTACAGCACTATATACTTTCATATTTCAATCTACAAATCTCAAACATACAGCACAAAAAAGATCATGAAGATTAGATTAACATTAGGAGTATGCACTTGACCCTGAAACATGCAATTGTATCAAACTACAACAATAGATACAAGTACACTATTCTGTAACATAAGGATGTGGAATGTCAAAGAAAAAAAGGATAAAATTGACTCTCAGAAGTGTATAATTTTTAAAAAGATTGATAGAAGATTGTACTCAGAAGTCGCTGGAATCGGTAGGAAGCCAGTATTAAATACTTCAATCTAATATTTCAATAAGTCATTAACAAAATATGATTTTTTCATTTTTATGGTTTCTTGCACCTGCTGCTCTCTCTTGAATGCTAGGGATGCTACGAGTGGTTACTAAGGAGACAGAGATCTTTGGATTTAATTAAGACTTGTCAGGTAAAGCTCTTTAGGTTGTTTGACTGGGGATTTTTTAAGGAGAGAAAAACAACTTTAAAAATAATGTATCTTAAAATCAATCTGCACATATCTTGCTACTGATAAAAGCTCCCAAACAGATTTAAAACAGCCTGCAGCACTTATCTCTTATTCATTTGCTTAGCAATGAAAATGGCCACTTCTAATTTACTCCTCATTCTGTACTATCCTTTTAAAATGAAAATAAACTATACATAAAAGACTATTTGGGGTCATTTAAAGTCCTTGTGTGTTGTAGCTTCTATCACAGTGGGAAATAATAGCTGCTTATGGCTTACTTTGATAGCAGTACTTCACATTTCACTGATAGCTTAGGTTTCATGATTTCGTGTTGAATGAGTTTGTCATATTGAATAAACTTTCCAAGGGTACAATTATATGGCAGCAGAATTCTTATCTGTCAGAGGTATCCATTTCCTCCTCTCCATGGTAGGTAAGGGTTTATATGATGAAATAAATGCGGCCTGAATGAGTACTCAGTAACTGTGGAGCTACTGAAAACTGCTTAGACTCTAAAGCTGACTGAAAAATCATAGACAAGGAATTTTAGGCAGGCACCCGTCCCACAGAAAACCATTAAGAACATGCTGAAAAATGTGGGAAGAACAACATTCTTAAAGGGAAGATTTTTAAATTAATTAAGGTTTTTTTAATGAATTTCATTAAGACGTACACATCTTAAATGTGTATATCAGACAAGCTGGAAAATGAGTCAATTTTCCTGTTCTTTGACATTGTAGTCTTTCTTTTTGACACTGTTCATCTTCTTAGTTGTTAAAATTAACTTTCCAGACAACACCAAAAATGTAATCAGAAAAAGGAAGGAGGTGTTTGATTTTTTGGGATATGTGTGTGTGCGCGTGTGTGCGCACGTGTACTTTATTTTTTCCCCTGGTCATTTTGTCTTGATATTCTTCCTTTGTTATATCCTCCTCAGGCATGTTCCCAGGTTTGTACAGTTCTCTGAATTTTTTCTTAGGCTAATCTTATGTTTCTTTAACCAGATGCTGTTTTCTCGGTGCCTTGACTCCCTCTATTTCTACCTTCCTTTGCATTTACTGCAAAGCTACCGTTGAACTCAACGTCCTCTTCACTCTGAGATCTTAATTTTATAGCAGACAATAATGAGACACTGATAATGAGCAGTAATATGTTAGGAAAACCCAGGAGTTCAGAAACGTGTAGTTCTATCCAAGACCAGATAGGGAATCTAAAATACTAGCATGATAAGCATCTGCATAGTCCTGTTTTGTGCTTTGCTTTTCCTTTTCCTTTGATTTTTCTTTGAATTTTGCCAAATAAACAAGCCACAAATGGAAATAGAAGTGATTACTTGGGGAGGAAGAGAATACAATAATTCTGTAAATTTAGGTCACCATTTTGTTCAGATTAAGTTGGATTTGGATATTTATTTGCATCATCCATAGATCGGTACATTCTACCATGCCTACATATTTAAATGCAATTTACTGTGGAGGTATCCTTACAGCTTTTTACCAGCTAGTCTAGTAGTCCAATACCTTAGAAAGCCTCAGGCAGCCTAGAGAGGTAGCATGGGCAATCCAGCATTTCAGTAGCTCTAAAAGCAGTAAATGTATTGGCTGCAAAGCTGATACCACCAGTAGAAGCAAAGAGGGAGAAATATAGCTCCCAGCTTGCCTAATTTCCCGCAATTAGAAGCTTTCAAAAGAAACAGAAGCACACAGATGTTCGCAGAAAGAGTTGCAAAGCCAAAGACGGTGGGCCCTGCCTTGGTCCTTTCTTTTATTCGGAGAAGAGGAAAGGGGAGGACTGGGGGCGGACCTGGGGTGACCGACCAATCAGACACTGCTAAAGAGTTTGAGTTACATTCAGTTTTGCCCGCGCTTGCAACAAAGAGTTTCAGCTTGGGGAGGGGGAGGGGAAGCTCGGTGCAGGCACCAACAATTTACCTTATTACTTGGATTAAAGCAGTGCTAGAGTTAGACTGTAGTCTACATAGATATCATTTCCAATTACATTCATTCCCACTTCTCAAGGTATTTTTAAGAGTTATAAAGAGTTGCTTTAGGGTTTGATGCCATCACTATATGATAATATATATATATATGACAATATACTGCTCAGAACACAAAGAATATCACATCAGTTCAGAATAAATTGGATCTTAATTAAAACAAGATATTGGAAACTAAAAAGAATATAGAAACATAAAGTCCAGCACGATTTATGTCTTTAGTTTTACCTGGGGATTTAATTTTACATGAGGATTCTAAGGTAAGTGCAAATGGTTAAGTTTAGCTATGCAATAACTTCAAGCTCTCCTGCCACTGAGAATCATTTAGGTTGGAAAAAACCTCTCAGATCGTTGAATCCAACCTAACTGTGTCAAGTCCACCATTAAATCATGTCCCATCTAGTTGCATGTGCTGATTTTGTTAGTGATTTGATAACACCAGTAAAAACAATGAGTCTTCCAGCATGCTGATCCAGCACTAATGCTGAGGAATAAGTTGTCCAAAATAGTCACTATTAATGTTATACTGTGCATCAAATGGGTAATTTCTGACTCTGTCCTGTCCAGGTTCCATCGAAAACATTATTAATTAATATTTAAATAGTACCTTAACAAAATGTGCAATAGGAATGTGTCATTACTTAGACATATTGACATCACGAGTGGTGCAACAGTCCTGAAAATTTACATTAGTTTTTACATAAAATTTTAGAACTGAATGTAACTAAACTATGATTAGAAACAGATTTTTTTTTTTTAAAGATGCTAGCTGGATTGTCTGATACTGACAGTTTTAAAACTGTAATTCTACTAGAAATTGTAATACAGCCTCACATACGTAGTATTCTTATTTAAAAAGTTATTAAAGCATTATTTAAAGCAACTGATATGTCAAAATGTCGTGGTTAGATGGATACATCAAAACTGCCACAAGAAATCTGGCATTTTCATTAAATTATTAGCACTTTTGTTATGATTTGTTATGATTTTGTTATGATGTAATATAAGTAGGCTTGCATGCATGATTTTGAGCTGATGATTGGATACTTCAGTGATGACAAATACATAAACCTTAAAAACCACAAAAGACACATGTCTAAATTTTAATTTAGTTTAAATTGCTTTTATTTGTAACACAGTGTTATTCATTTTCTCTTCATATGCAACTCACAAAAATGTTTCCCAAACAACCAGAAATCTGATTCACTTGTAAAAGTGTTCTTGAAGGCATCTATGATCACATGTAATTTAAATACTCCTCCGTTTGAGCAGTAAAGGGCTAAAGAGAAACAAACAAACAAAACAAAATCCAACAAACATTTAAAACAAGTTGCAATAGCTTTGATTATAAGTTGAAGGACAAAATAATTTCCCTCACGTATCTATAGGACTGGCATAATGAAATATAAAGCTTCTTATATAGTATAGTTTTATAAATATTTGCACAACTTTTAATGCTGCTTAAAGATTGTTAGCATGGAATTTATATTCTGTTTAGTGACTGCTCTGCAATGCAAGTGGAAAGAAATATTATCTGCACATTATATGTAATGGCTTGTCCAGGGATCAGGATGCATGTACATATTTCAATCCTGGCTACTCTTTATCACAGATGGACTGCTCTATACATCTTTCAGAAGGGACGTGTGAGAGATTCTTTAATAACTTCTCAAGTAGGGCAAGACCTTATCATGTAAATAATCCTGTAACACTCCATTCCAGATGCACAGCATAATTCAGTTTGCAGTGTAATAAAAGTGTGTAAAAGATACAGGAGGAGTAATCTAATTGTTCTCTTACTTGTAAGCACAGTTATTACCTGGGCTATAACCTTGGTGCTTGCTATTTGTTGCTCTTTGAAAATGACTGTGACTGAGCAGCATTTCTCTTGCAATTAAAGGTAACCTATGGTTTAATAATATTTCCTGTTGTTAAGCAACAAATACTCCATCAATTTTTAGTGTTCTACAAGTCAGAGTCATAGAACTGATCTAAAATATTACAGACGTTAGTGGTAAATATTTCCTTTTCAAACAGAAATCTGTCACATGTGGGGTCCCACAAGGATTGATAATGGGCCAATGCTGTTCAATATCTTCATAAGTGATCTGTACAACAGGATTGAGTGTACCCTGAAAAAGTTTGCTTATGATACCGAGTGGGGAAGCAGACACCTTGGAAGGGATAGCTACTCGGCATAAAGATCTGGATAGGCTGAGAGGGTCTTATGAAATTCAGTGAGGACAAAGTGTAAAGTCTCATGTCTGGGAAACATAATCCAGGAGTGCAGAACAGGCTGGCATTTACCCACATGGGAACCTGGGGGTGCTGGTGGACAAGCTCCTCATGAACGAGCAGTGCTGCTGCAGCACAGAAAGCCAACAGGATGCTGGACTGCATCAACAAGAGCATCACCAGCAGTGATGAAGAAGTCTCTATTCACTCTATTCAGTGCTGGTCAGTCCATGCCTGAAAGAGTGTGTTCTTTTTTTGGTCCCTGCTACTCAAAATAGCTGTGAACAGGCGACAGAGGGTTTAGAAGAGGGCCACAAAGATAATCAAGGGGCTGGGAAGCCTGCCATGTGAGGAAAGCCTAAGAGAACTGGGTTAACTGGGTTTGTTCAGCCTTGAGAAGAGAAGGCTGAGGGGAGACTTTATCACCCTTTTCCAGTATTTAAAGGGAGGTACAAAGAAAATGCAGACTCCATTTTTATGAGGAGTCACAGGGAAAAGAGGAGGGATAATAGGTGCAAGTAACTTGTGGAGAGACTCCTACTGGACAGAAGAGGAATAGTTTTCACAATGAGAACAATCAACAGTTGGAATAACCCGGCCAGAGAAGTAGTGTTCCAATATGGCACAATTTTAAGATTCATCTCACCAGGATGCTGGACCCCCTTGTCTGGATTGTGCTTTTGCCAAGAAAGGCTGTACCAGATGATCCTTGATGTTCCTTCCAACCTGATATTCTATGCTTTTCTGATTCAGTGATTCAAATAAAATCACATTACAAATTATCTTTCTTTACAGCCTAACTCAGATAATCTCAAAAAAATACAATTTTAAAATATAATTCACATACTAATTTTTGGAATTCACGGTTCATATTTTAGGAGTATTAATTACATTTTATGCTATTGTATTACGTTTCTATGTATATATGTAGACAATGACAGATTACTTTCCCATGTGGCAGACAGTAAAGTAGATCACAATGTCATGGATTTATCATAGGTTGTTTAGATCAGTCCACACAGTCATAAGTATATACATTATTTATGTGGGAGAGTAAGATTATAAATAAAGAATACTAATCAGCTTGTAAGAGAACTGCTGTCTTTACATTTTTCATTCTCCCTCATAAAATGAAATCTCAGGCAGTCAGCTTTTGTTTGTACTGACATAATATACTACTGTCCTTAGTACACACATGCAGTCAATGAATTGGAACCCATGTTTAAAAAAGAGGAAAATAAACTAGGAAGTGAGGCAGACAAGATGAGAGAGACAGACAAGATGAGAGAGACAGACAAGATGAGGAAGGCAGAATTACACCAACATGTGGGAGCATCGATGAGCATAATTGAAAAACGAATGTCAAATACTCTTTGCTCACTTCACACAGGTATTGCATCATTATAAAGTTACGAAACCCTTGGAGTCATAATTTCTCATGTAAGCATGAAGAAATCAGTGATCAAAATGAAATTTACCTTGCTAAACACAAGTATCTATTTTAAAGTAATGGAAGCAATCACAATATTTTAAGAAATATATTCAATAGATGATTATCCCATATGGTTAGTTTTCAGGTGATAGTTCAGTAAGTTCATCATCAAAACTGTCCATGGGACTGTCCTAGTTTCAATTGCATTTTAATCAGTAAAGACTTCTATATAGTTGAGTTCATATCAATTAGGAAAGAAGTCAAAGCATGACTGGTATGACAATTAGGGCATATGAAACATTATTTTATGTCCCATTACTTATTAAATAAAAGAAGTGTCAATAGAAGGTATTATTGTATAAAGGAAAAGTTCTGAGGTGTTTCTTGTTTGGATTGGATGTTATTCCAATTAATATCCTCTTGCTGAAGAGGAGAGGAACCCCAGGAGAACCTTCTTATTGGAAGGTCTTTACTACTTCCCATATGAGCACTTCCTAACCCTGTTATTTTGCAAGATGACCTTAAGTTGGATGTATCCCATCAACAGAGGACTGGGAATACAGCTTTGTGTGTATCAACCTTCATCCACTTTCCTTAACCAACAAGATTATCTGTATATTGATTTATAAAGGGGAAATGAAATTAATGAAGTAGAAATATGAAACTCTCACTTCTGTAAAGGCTGGTGGAGCAGAAATAATAGAACTGGCTATTCTCTTATTTTGACAATAACATTTAGTCTTTTCCAAATGAGCTCAGAATACTCTGTTATTTAAATTTATGTCAAAGAAAATGTGGTACTAAGGTTTTTAACTATGACTTTCAGGGACGTGAAATGATCAGTCAAATTGATATTGTTCTGAGAACATATATTCCAAGCAATATATTTTGAAAATATTTTAGGTGGATAATATTTGTTGCGGTGTGAGGTGAATGAAAAAATTTTAATAGACAAGTATGTAAAAAATCACGTTTTATATATGTCTCAACACAGGAGAAAATTATTGCTTGCTCTATACAGACAATTATAGATAACATTTTATCTCCACAGAGGTTTGCAAAATCTATATTGTTTCTATCCTAATGTTTATATTGTGAATTCATCTTGTTCTTACCTCAGAGCGTCAGTGTAGTTTTAAGCCACAGAATCCATGCACAGACCTATAGCCTTCAGTTTTTTTGTGATTCTGGTACATGAACGAATTTTGTAGAGAGAGTTTGGGGTTTTATTGAGAAAGCTCTCATAACAGTAAATTTTTGTTTTGCTCTTAAATTCTTAGTGTCTGAAAGTTTCCAGACTTGAAGAGTAAACATCGTGCATTTTGTCTCAGAAGTGGTTTTCTAGCATCTAATACACATTTATAGTTTATTTCTTTGTAAAGTCTTTATCGGGATTAAATTAATTTTCCTTACGTGATTTTAGATTCATGGACACCAACACCAACCTCTGTATACACACTTCACCATTATGCTCAAAATAGGCTGCACTGTATTTTTAATTTGAAGGTTTGGAAGATTGAGTACATCAATTTCATTTTAAATAGTAGGTGTTCCCTATTTAAACATAATCTTAGTCAGATTCCTCAGCTTCTTTCTCTCATTTGATATGAAATTCATTGCTGAGACTGTATATAAAGAGAAGCCTTGGGAGTGATCATGAGTGTGCTGGCTACCTGGATCAGTTTCCTGATCTGTTTATGCCTGAAACTGGCTATTGAATTGAAGATAAGCTTAAAATTGACCTCATAGTTATTGCTTCCTCCAAATTTACATTTTGACTTACAAAAAAAATATCCACATAATTAGGTAGCTGCTCACACTTCTGTAGTCTCTGTTAATGTCATGTCCATAAGATGTGGAGCAACTTTGGAAAATTTGTTACACAGTCTGTGAAGACAAGAATTAGTTTTGAGTTTCATGATATCCTTACAGAGAATGTGGAGGTATCTTCTTATAATGTTGTCTGTATAAGACTTCTGCTCAGGAAAATCTCCCTTGGAATTATTTTTGTGAGCAGCCATCTCCACAGCATGTGTGTTCTGATAACATCACTGAGAATGATATAGCAAAGGAACTCTTTTGGTGTAAAGATACCTCAGTCTCAGCTCTTTGTCTTTGGGCCTGGTTCAGCTTTGTTTCAGATTCAGACATACTTAGTAAGATTAAAAGAGCTCAAATTTTCTTGTATAATTTGGAATTTAGATTCTAATGCTGAGGTATTTTTAGATGGAGTCCTGATATTTAATCCTTTCACCTTTTCTCAGACAGGATGTAATTGTCCATGAATGCAAAATATCATGGCTCTTTGTTATTGATTTTTATACATAAAGTTTACAGAGAAAGTCCACATTTTGAACATCTTACTTCTATCAGTATATATATGGGATCCTTTCCAATACAAATCCCATTAATTGCCTTTTAGTCTTCATTCAGCTATATACCTACAATTCAGACCAAAAATGCTTCTGTACTAAGGTAATGTTTAAATATTTCAAGCAATAAACCAAAAAAATTTCTGGAAAAGTTAAAAAAAATACATCTATTGTATACTTTCTTTTTGTTGATGAAGTGAACAAGGTTGAAACAAAGAATGAAATTTTTCTTTATATTGTTTTCTATAACATGAAGAAAAGTCAATATCAAATGTATTTTAAAGAAAAAAGTACAAAATCAATCTTGCATTGAGTTTTCAAAAGACAATTATGTAGACTAAATCCTTTTTTTCCCTTAGCCATCACATTCCAGTGGGAATAAAAACTCTTAACATAAAGAATTTTTTTGTAAAATACCTTCATTTCTTCTACATTGTAAATCAAATTTTTGCATTAAAAGTCATTACTTGATATAATGTATACAACACACAAAACATCTATTTATCTCTGAAATAATTTAATATTTCCTACATAATTTTTTCCTATTGTAGACACAAAAAAACAGCCATTAATTGAACACACTGTGAAAAGTTTGTCTTGGATTTGGAAATTTTCCTCTGGAATAAAATCACCCTGACTATGACAGTCATGTCCATGTTTATGCCCCCTCTTGCTCTCTCCTGGAATAAAATGAAATAGAAAGTGTTTTCCCTGAAGAGATGAATTCAAATATAAGGACTCAAGTAGAGTTATCTATTCTTTCTTGGGTTAACAAAGTTCAAATTTGAACTCTGTACAGCAGAGCTGTGTATACTAGGTACTGGAGATGCTAAAGGGAAGGGAGGTAAACACCAGATGGTTATGTCTTGCTGAATGCTTAAGTTTAAATTACTGTATATCAAGCTGTCATCTTTTTGCTATGTTAAGTGAGGCAAGTTTACTGTAGAAAGGCAAACCTACAAATGAAACTGATGGAGTCCAATCATTTGTCACATCAATAGGATTCTTAATTAAACCAGCAAGGGCCTCAGATGTATACTGACTGAAGATTTACTCATAAGGACAACTTATTCTCTATTTCTTGCTAAAGAAGTGCATATAAAAATCCTGTTACAGTGATGCAGGGACTAGCAGAATAGTTACACAGTAAATGAGTTTTGAATTTAAAATTTTGCTTAAGCAATTTATATTTTCATTGTTTATTTTACATGGAGTCTTATCCTTTGGATATTTAATTATTACAATATTCACTGCTTGATGGTGGAATCACTGATGTTACAGATTTATATACCCAAGATACATTTTTGTTTGTTTGCTTGTTTTCCGCTGTTCCTTTCCTTTCCTTTCCTTTCCTTTCCTTTCCTTTCCTTTCCTTTCCTTTCCTTTCCTTTCCTTTCCTTTCCTTTCCTTTCCTTTCCTTTCCTTTCCTTTCCTTTCCTTTCCTTTCCTTTCCTTTCCTTTCCTTTCCTTTCCTTTCCTTTTCCTTTCCTTTCCTTTCCTTTCCTTTCCTTTCCTTTCCTTTCCTTTCCTTTCCTTTCCTTTCCTTTCCTTTCCTTTCCTTTCCTTTCCTTTCTCTTTTCTCTTCTCTTCTCTTCTCTTCTCTTCTCTTCTCTTCTCTTCTCTTCTCTTCTCTTCTCTTCTCTTCTCTTCTCTTCTCTTCTCTCTCTTCTCTCTTCTCTTCTCTTCTCTTCTCTTCTCTTTTTCTTTCTTTTCTTTTCTTTTCTTTTCTTTTTCTTTTCTTTTCTTTTCTTTTCTTTTCTTTTCTTTTCTTTTCTTTTCTTTTCTTTTCTTTTCTTTTCTTTTCTTTTCTTTTCTTTTCTTTTCTTTTCTTTTCTTTTCTTTTCTTTTCTTTTCTTTTCTTTTCTTTTCTTTTCTTTTCTTTTCTTTTCTTTTCTTTTCTTTTCTTTTCTTTTTTTTTCTTTTCTTTTCTTTTTTCGTTTTTTCTTTTCTTTTCCATTGTATCACTTGGGATGAGATACCTCTGCTAAATTCTGTTAAATACAATTAAGATGGCTGTGTACGAAACCCACAACAGACACAAGTTGTGTGTGAAGCCTGTGCTAAAGCATGGTGTTTTTGCCGGTTTTTGTCGCAGGAACAAACAGGTAAGGATTGTAATTTCTTCTCCCAAAGACCTTTGTTTGGCTGAAACTTTTTTTCAACCTGTAATTCAAATGTAGATTGGAGTATAATTAGTCATGAGATTTGTTTTAAAACAGGCAGTTACTTTGTGTAGCCAACTCTGAACAAAATTACAAACAAAATGTTCTAGTGCCTAAGTTGAATTTTCAACCCCCACTAGTCCTTATATCATCATAGATATGCTCTCCTTTGTTCCTAGGATAATTCAGATATACAGAAGGGGTGATCAAAGATCTGAACTGTTAGATAAAAATGTCATTAGTCATATTGACCCGTAATAAATGTCATTATTGTGAAGCTAAAATTATGATCAGTTGGTGACTATGCTTTTCTTGGAACATGGAAAAGTATAATATAGCTTAAATTAATGGTGCACTGCATGCATGTGTAAACAAAGTTACTTAGTGTATTTCTAAAGGAACTAAAACTAATACAGTGTGGGTTGAAAATGAACGAAAAAGTTGCTAAATGACAATAAAACCAAAGCTATTGATGTGTACAGATATCATTTTTCAATGTCTTGCTGTATTGATGAACAAAGTTTAGAGCTCATGATTGTTTTGGTTTAGATAAGGAGTGAAATATGTTGGTACTATTCATAAACATTTTGATGTGTTGCAATATGGAACTTGTACTGGAATTGCATAAATCAGAATAGAACATGCAGGAATTAGCCCACCTCCCAATGCCTTTGACAGTGATTCAGAGCTATGCAAATAACAAGAGGTTGTAACAGAGCAAGATAAACTTGTTAAAAAGTGAAAAATAGTTTGCTATCAGCAAAATTTTTTGGAAATTATGAGAAAGACTGCTTCTCAGGATTGCTTCTCTCAAGAATTTCATTGTTTTTCTTGAACATGGCTCAACAGTAGTTTTATTTCTAGTACTAAGGTATAAGTAGCATAAGCATAAAGGATCTGTGATTATTTCCTTTTGATTAAAATATCATGGTCACGGACAAGATGAAAATAAGAACCTGTGCCCCAGTTTCTCTGATCAGTTTATTTTAGATGTTTCTTTCTCCCAAAACCTTTCATTTCTTTCAAAGGCAAAACAATCTTTGTGAGAGAAACTATGTGGTATTTAGATGCTGTATAAAAAAGTTCCAGTCAATTACTACCCGATTTTTTAATATACTCTTTGCAATACTGTTGCAGTTTATTAAATTAGTGAGTTTGCATTTTTGTGTTTCCTAGATTTATCTAATAAATGTATCTGACTCTTCTCCATCTCCTGAGACAATGGGAATTTCACTGAGTCTTGAAAAGGAACAAAAATTTTTCTCTTCAGATTTGTCTTTATAATCATCAAGGGTTTTTCAGCAATCCTGTTGCAGTTGTCGTGTATAGGTCTTCAAAAATAGTTACAGCTTTTTGTACGTCCATAAGAAACAAAAAGAGGAGTTATGTTCTGAGCTATTTTGTCATGGCTCTTCTGACAGCAGAGAAGAAAAGCACTTAAATCTTTAAAACAACCATTCCCTTCTCTCTCACTACTTTCCACTCTTTTTCTCTTCCCCTCTCCCTCATTAAAATCCAGCAATGTCATTCATTGTCAGCCTTTCCAGCAGGAGGTTAGAGGCTATGTGTTAGCCACAGGTGAAATATGATCCAAAGCAAATCTTGCAGTCCAGGTATACATCCTTTCATGACTATCAGTCACGATGAATGGCGCTAGAATAATTTGTTTTGAAATATAGTAGTGATTGTACAGAGCTGATATTATTTTCATTTGCTGTGAAAATCTTTATTATAACAGGTTTATGACATTTCACATTTGCTGTGATAACTGTCAAAACAGTTATATAGTCGTTGAAAGATAACAGTAAACAGAATTACCTTTGATTTTGTTAGCTTTTTGAAATTTCATTTGCTAGTGAAAATTTTTCATGATTACAGCTTTAGTAATCTGTAAGCAAATACAGAAACAAACAGGGCACAAAATGCAGAATATCGAAAATGCTAAAGTAATACAGGCAGACTGCAAATACTGTAATCTCCCTTCAACTTTAAAATTTAAGTTTCAGTAGTCATGACTGAGGCTACACTGCTGTGAATGCTCTATCTGTATCTAACATCATGTATCAGGATATCTTTTCTGGGAAAAATATCATTACTTTTGTGTCTTGGTGCTCTTCTTCCTTGCTTCCTTTCCCATGCTCATGGCATTTTGAGAAGCAGCAGTCGATGATAAATTCATAGTCTGGTTATAGAGACATTCACCAGAGCCAGAGGGGACTAAATAAATTCCGTTTAGGCCTTTTGCATCCAACGTGTTCTCACATGTACTGGTTTGAAAGCAAACCAGTGAGAGACTCGAAATCAGAACTACAATTTAATAGGAAAATTAAAAAATAAATGCAATAGTAGAAAAACACTGACAGTCAGGATGCAACATGTCACCCTGTCAGTCAGGGTGGTGGTAACAGTCCAATTAAGTGGTGGCTGCAGTCCTCCTGAAGTGATAGATATGGTTCTGTCAAAGTGGTGATCCTGCAGAAGGGTCTGGTCTTCCCCTGAAGGTCCACTGGTAGTTACATAGCTCTTGTCCTCAGGGAATCCGTGAGGTAAGGTTTGAGTGTGGTGTTCCAAACCTCAGATTATATCCAGGTAGGAATGCTTGGTTCCTCCCCCTGGGCGGAGCATCTCACAATGGGATGATGTAATTTTATGAGTCATGCAGTGATGCTGGATGGCCCATTAACAGAAAAACATCCCTCTGGAGGGAGCTATCAGGGATGTGTCATGGAAGAGATAAAGAACACTGCCCCACCTGGTTTTAACAGCTGGTGATAGAATAGATACTTTTGGTTACATTTTACATTGTAACCTAAGACACCACACCGCATGTGAGTGATAATCTCAATTTGTCAGGGCTGCCATACAGAAAACTGCACAGCTCCATTCCTGTAAAGAATAATTATGACTTCTAAGAATTGTTAGGATATGGCTGAGTATAGCCCAATATCAAAGGAAAAATGGATTGTAACACTTTTACAATCTTTTTACTAATTCTGTTGAAGCCAAGACTGTCGTTTTTCGGAATATTGAATCACTGCTGTTTCTTGTATATTTTTTTTCATTTTCTCTTTTTTTCCCCCTTATATTTCAAGATTTCTTCCTGTTCTGTTGCAATATAGTCAGAATTCTAGAATTTTAAGTCACTATGTT
Source organism: Corvus cornix cornix (assembly GCF_000738735.6). Classification (NCBI taxonomy): domain Eukaryota; kingdom Metazoa; phylum Chordata; class Aves; order Passeriformes; family Corvidae; genus Corvus; species Corvus cornix. The sequence continues at coordinate 41,717,515 of NC_047057.1, read as the reverse complement.
TATCATTAATGGAATTATAGCCTACTAAATTGATATTGGTCATAATTTTCTGTGCTCTCATAGCATCAGACCTTCATGTCTGATATTTGCTGCCACAGTGTTTGACAGTAGGGACTCAGGGAATTCAGAACAGAATTTAGCTCATCACTTACCATTCTTTAAGTGAGATTTTAGTTATTGGTGTGAAATGAGGTCCGCTTCAGCAAATGGCGCCAATGCTCTGCTGAAGACATAATTAATGTCTATGCTAAAATCCCTGAGGGATGATATCAGTGTCTGGGTACTAGATGCTGTCTTGGTCATGATATTTATTGGTCTTCTGTCTTTCATTTGCTTTTGGTAACTAGGACTTCTATTGTGCAGCTGCGAGATACTTTGGAGAGTTGTTGATTTACCTTGGTCTTTTGTAACAGAAATTTATTGTGAGCCATTTTATAGCTTTTGCTTGCTCAAGTGGAATACAGATAATGCAATCTTGTAAAGCACTTGGTTTCAATTCCTAATCTTTGTCATAAGTCACTAGAACTATGAGGCTTTGTGGGGTTTTTATTGGTTAGAGGTTTTTTAAGGATTTGTTCAGCCTTCTATATTACAAGCATAATGTCATCCAAATATATAATTTTGATGATAGTGTTGATATATGGTAAAGGTTTAATGGGAATGAAGGGGAAAAAAAGAATATTCGAGTGTGGAATCTTAAAAATCTATTGTCTGTCATATCCCTGGCTTGGTTGCCAGGATAAATTTTCTGGTTTCTATTGCTGAGTGTTTTAATGATAAAGGAAAAAGTGAATAATGGTGATTCCAAACACAGATAAGAAATCAAGGAATACATTTTTTATCTTTTTACTTCTCTTGGTCTGTAGTTGATCAATGCCAGCATGTGATCACATGAACTGCAACAGGATTTAAATCAAGTTTGCAGAACTGGACATCATCCTGAAAGACTGAAAATTTACATGGAAAAAAAAAAGATGATCAAAGTGACACAAAAAGAGAAAAGAAAAGCAGAGATTTTCTCAGACTTTATAATTTGAACTGAAAAGACAGTATTCCCTATCTGGCTTTGTTTGGGCAAGCCTAGAGATATTAGTCAATAACTTGCTATTCTTCCGATTAAAATTCTTGATCAATTTTCAATTGATCAAGAGTGTGAATATTTCCCTAAAAAGTAAATAGATATTACAATAATTCACTTTGTGTTGGCTTTCCAAACGACTGGCAAATTAAATGTCATTTTTTAGCAGGAGTAGCTAGAACTCCAATGTCTGTTTTAATGATATTCCTAATGATTTTCAGATATCAGATTTTTTACTAAACATGAGCAAACTGGTGTGCGTTATAAAAGGTCAAGGTTGATGCCAAGGAAGTTGTTACCTACATTGATACTTTGAGTAGTAATCCAGTTTGATTCTGCAATGCAAATTAGTCATTAGGCATATAGCAAACTGTCCTGCTTACAAAAGCAAGTACTCATTGTTAGCAGCATAAAATCAATATTAATTTGTACCTGAAATTAAATATTCTAGTAGAGATTTCCAGAATTTTAATCCAAAATTATGTTTGGGATGTGGAAGAGCTTCACAATCCACTTCTTATTTGGGGTAAATCTTCATGGCTTCATAACTTTACTGGAGCTGTGTTGGATAATCTGATGATATCTATTCAGTAGGAATCTTATTGTGTTTATCATGAATTCTTCTGAGAGGCTGATAGTAGGCCTGTGACACTCCTTGCATTCCTCATAGGAGCAAGTCTCAAAGCATTAAAAAAAATAACTTTGTTAGGGACACTATCTCTGTGATGGATGACACCACCTTGTTTTTGATGCTCATAAAATTGCAAGAAAAGCATTTTGAGTCACAAGATTTATCATTTGCCTGAGTGTTAAAAAAAAAAAAAGTGGGAGCATAAAAATTACTTTATTAAGGTCATAGTCCAGCAAAGCTGGTAAACAGACATTTAAATTAAAGCAGCTGGGTAACTCTACCAATGTTAATTGGGCTTCCTTACATAATAGGTGTTTAACTATTTACGTAGGTGAAGGACTTAACTGCACTGCTATATATTTTATGTATTCCTCTTGTCCAACTTCTGCAATGGAATGAGGATGTAACTAGAATGAAAATGTCATGTTCTTGTCAATTAAAAATTCAAATGAGTTAGAGTCATAAGAATGCAGGAAGTGGTCCTTGATGCACCAGCTATTTTAGTTTCACGTGCAAAATGCTCACCACAGAGCACGCTACCTCAGCCATGCTAACTCAACCAGAAGGAAGCCCTTCTCCCTGGAAGAGATCCCTCCCCTCCTCTCTACCCGCCCCCCCCTCCCCGGCAAATGACCTGGGGTGGTATGGAATAATCTCTGGGTCCTGGATATGCCCCCTCCTAGATATGGCAAAAATTAACTCTGTTCTGCCCAGAATCAAGACAGTAACATCCTTTGTTCACAGTGATTGAATAAATAAAATTTCCCTGTATCTATTCTACAAAATTTTGGACAGAGACATAAATTAATAAGAAGGCTATAAATCTTTATAAATCTTTATTACTAACTGCAAAGATTATTCTTTGCTTTCATTTTGATCACATTTCTGATAATTTAGTTGGAGGATGGAACACTTCGATGGTGGTTACCTGGGAAGAACAAGAGACATTTTTACTTCAGTGCATGTGAATTGTCTCATAGCTTTATCATTTTACATAGTTCTAACTCTTAACATAATTGTATGTTCAAGATTCTTAGACAAATAATGAAAATAAATAATTTCCAAGTATTTAAATTAATATCTCAGTCCCTTCTGTGTGAAATCTTCTGAAAATTCATAATAAATTCTCATATGGTTTAATAGGACTTATTCAACAGTTGTGGATACTAATACAGTTATTATTCAGATTTAATTTTAACCATGCCAATGAAACTTTATGGAAAATAATGAGTCAAAATTGTTAACTGTTAGCATCCATGGATTCATTTTATACCAGTTTTACAGCTTTCTTTGTTTTAAATAAATTAAACAGTATCAGAATACAAAGAACTACAGTACTTTTAACTGTTTTGAAGAAGAGATCAAAATCTGGATTTGGCTTGATTATGGCTGAGGACTGTGATTTCTGTATTCGTACTAACATCCTTTTTCTCTAGTTCCTCTGCCCATGGAGGAGGCTGCAGCAGGCAGTGGAAGTGATTCTGTAATACCATGATGGTTTCCTGTTCTTATGAGATAGAACACCCTCCCTTGCCCTCACTGGCCATCCCCAGGAAGTGTTGCCTCCAAGACTGGCTTCTGCACTTGGCCCTATCAGCAAGGGGATTCCAAGTAGCCAGTGACCCCCTGGCGCTGCATTCCCATTGTATGGCTCCCTGAGCTCCTTGCTCTAGTCATGTTGGACCAGGTTGGGATTGCAGCACACAGGGGAGGCAAGCAGGAAAAAGGCAATGCTGCAGTGCTAGACTGAACTAGCAGCAGGAGTGCAGAAAAACGGCCATAACTGATCAGAAAAACGGAAATACATTTATATGACAAAAGATCCTTCCCCACCTCCCTGCCCAAGTGGCCCAGAATTTGTGAGAAGGGATGTAGATGTGTAAGAGCCCTGTTTCTTATGTGCATCCCAAATAGCAAAAGCAAATATATATTTAAGTATGTCTTAACTAGTACATTTGAAGTTTCAGCAACATCCTTTCAGGTTTATAGATTCCTTAACAAAACAGTTTAACATTTGAAAACAAATCATGAGAGCACTGAATATACAGATATTTTTCTATGCTGTCTATAAGAAGATACTGGAAAACAAATGGGAATTAAAAAGAGCCTTCTTTGGTTTTTCAACCTTTCCTTTGAAGTGTCATTATTGATTATTTGCTACTGGAATTATTCAGGCAGTGTTTTTTATTGTGCCTCAGGTACACACATGTTTAATTGTTTCAATTACATTTACAAATTACCATTCAGATTTTTTTTCCAGGATTCACCCCTCTTTTTTCAGATGCTTGTCTTACATACCTCTGATGACATAGTTGTTTTCTTTGAACTGTTCTTGCCCCCAATAAACCAAAATTATGTTTTGTCTATTAAAAGTCAACAGTAAAAAGACTAAAATAAAAATGCTAATAAGAATTTAACTCTCAGTTGGTACACCCTTCATTTTATCCAGAATCCTTAATGCCTTAATGCACATTTATTTGAAAAATTGCTCTTCTATGAACTATCTTTGCTCAAAGCAAGTGTTTTTCACCACTGAAAAGTTGTTTTAATAGTGCTGAGACTGCCCTTTCCTAAGTAGTCAGTAAAATGACATGAGCTGGTAAAGTACCTCTCAGCGGCAGATTCCCTAAAATCTATTTAAATTAATCCCAGTGCAACTTTCAAAGTTCTTGATAATTCTATGTTTTAAGGCAAGTCTATTCTACAGTTAGGATAGTTCTGCTAATTAATGGTGTGAATTTAAAGACAATTAAATTCTTGTATGGAAGTCTCCTCCCTTCCCCCAAAAGCAGATTAACACTACCTGTCTTTTGAATGAGATAATCAAGGAGGTGTTTAGTACATTTTATATTCACATCTTTAGTTACCACAGTTTAATTTTCTTTAGAACAGAAAAAAATGTACTTGTAAATTCTAAACTTTTAATCACATTATGACTTCCATAACTAACCATTTCTCTATTACTTTTAATTAGAAAGTGTTCCTAAACTGCATTCTCTATTTCATCAGTTTCATTGCCAAGGGATATCAGGATGCTACCAGCAATCTTACTTTATGTGAACAATGAACTATTCTATTCTGCTTTCCTGAACTCATTTACTTGTTCCTAAAATGCTTCGAATCAAAAAGAAATAAAACTCAGACAGTGATGAAATTAGAGAAATATAGATGAAGAGTGAAGTATAATGGCACAAAGAAAAATTGCAGCAGCCCAAAGGGTGAATGGAATCAGTATTACAAATAAAAGGAAAAAAAAATGAGGCAATTTTAGTTAAAGTCAAAAGTAGAGACAATGCCAAGACAAAGATTATATTCAATGTCTCTTTTATTATGTTATCGTTGTAATGTAGGATTGTGCATTTAACATAGGATGTATATAATGTCACTTTGGTCTAAAAACAAACTGACAGAAAATATTATAGTGATGCATTAAATTAAAAAAAAAATCTTCCTTATTTCTTTAAAAATTGTTCGGTCTCTCAGACATATTTCTCACTGGTGGCAGGAGACAAAAAGTACAACAAAAACGGTAGATGAAGATGCAAACACCTTTTGCAATGAAAATGGAAGAATGGTAGTAGGCACAGAGATAGGATAGAGAAAGGACAAAAAGAAAGCTGCAACACCAACATGATTTCTTTGAGGTATCTTTTATTGGACAGAAAGTTCTAGAGATGTGTTGCCTCATATTAGCTTTGGAAATAGGTTTAGAATAAAGAATAAATTATTATGCGTTTAAACTGACACTTCTGTTTCTTCTATTTTTAAAATTTCTTTTTTTTTTCTCTCTTGTTCCTTTAATTCCTTAATCATCCATGAAAGAAATGATTTAATTTAAATGTTGCTCTCTAAAAAATAGATTATTAAATTTTGTGTATATTTTAGAAGTTAAAACACCTTTAGGAGAACATATAAAATGTGATTAAAACTGCTGTTTTAAACTTTTTCTGGTCAGGCTCCAAAGTAAATGGAATATTTGGATTAATGAATACATTGGTAATTGTCCTCAAAGTAATCTCATAGACCCCTTTAAAAGGTGAAAGATGATAGATAGACATAGTATCAGAGTGGTTTCAGTTTCCACTGCAATGGCTTTCCTGAAAAGGTAGGACCATGTTTTATGAATTGTTCACATACTGCTGTCTCTGTAGGATTTTTGTGTTCTCACTCTCCTTGTTCTTCCTCTCTAGATGAAACCAGCATTCTTTTTCTAAATTCTCAGTAGGATTTTATGTAATTCAGAGCTGTACATTTATGCAGAGAACTGGGGAAATAATGCTTCCAAGAATCCCTAGCTTTCTCAATCTGATCAAGCATGAACAATTTAAGTTTCATTGAAATTCAAGGGGGAAGGAGAAGTAACAAGATACTACAGAATCAGTTTCCAGGAATGAGAGTAGCATTTTGCACAACTAATAATTTACATAACCACTTTAATTTTGTGGCTATAATAATAATAATAATTACAAGCAGAAATCTTTAGTTAATTTAATTAAAGTAATACAATATTATATCTGGATAGGACCAATGTCATTTGGTAAAAATAAGTTATCCAGTACTTATAGCTTATTCATACATTGTTGCTACATTTGGAATGTGCTGATTGTGAAAGCTTTAAAGCTGAGTAGAATCAAAGAAACTAATTTTATTTCAAAACTCTTCTATAATTGTTCAGGTTAGAACACTGAGTGAAATCTCTTTCCTTCCCTGTCTATGTATTATTCATAAAGGCCTAAAACTGGCCCTCTGCGTCCATGAAGACTGTTCTTTTTGAATTCTAATGTAGTACTATTCTTATGTACTGAATTATGGAGCCATCAGATCAGCACCCATGGAGTGAGGAATTTAAGATGATTAGAATTCTTAATGATTAGCTCCACAGTGTAAGTCCTACTTTGGCTCATTTGTATGGAAAAATGCTTCTGATGCTCAGCAAATGCCCCACTGTTGTATTTTAATGAACTGAATTTTAACGTCATAAAGTTTTAAAAAGTCTGCCACGCCTCCCCTCCAGAATTTTTAATGGAAAAAAAGAAGGAATGAGGATTAAAATTTTAGCATTCTTGTCCGAATTAAAGAAGAATCGTTTCTCTAAGGGGGCAAAATATTAAGGATACATTTCGCTGATTTACAGTTGGTAAAAAAAAGGTACATTTGCAAGTGTTTTGAACACTTCCACCAATCTAGTTTTCTATCATAAAATGCATATTGGTGACCTGCTTTATTTAAAAAGCATAGATTTTACACTATTTCATTTTTCTCTTCTACAAAAAAAAAAAAAAAAAGCAGGGTAATGATTAATTTGAAGAGCAAAATTAGCTTTTATTTATTTATCAATTATCTTTCCATTAAAAATACCTTACATTTGTGTGTATTAAAAGTATAAAATATAAGGTGATTAGATATATGTAACTAAGGTTTTCTATGTATAAGTGTATAAAATATATTATATATACAAGTAATAGGTATAATTTATTTGAAATTTAATGTGTGTATTATGTAATTATAATATATAATAGAATATTCAAAGTAGACTAAATGATATAAAATTTTCTTTACTCATCCATTTCAGTTTTCCTATATTAATTATATTATTTTTTTCTCTAGGTTCAGGTTTGTACTAAAAAAAAATCAAAAATAAGTTTTAGTTTAAAGAAAGGTCACTCTCTGAATGCCTGAATCTACTTGCCCTCATTTATGTCAGTGCAATCCTAGACTTAGCTGATTTGCATCAGTGAATAGAATAATTGACTAAGGCAATTGAGAACAAAATTTCTTACCCTAACCTTCCTAGAAGTCAGTTTAATTCTCCAGTGTTAGTAATTTAATGCCCCACATATACTTTAACAGTTAAAAATATTCAATTAAGTGTATTTCAGTGACAGTGATTTTACTTAGTTTCATTCAATTATCTTTCCCTTCACTGTTTCACCCCCGCCCACTCCACTTCAAGATTTAATCTATCCAGAAAGTACTGCTGAACCTATTGACTCACAGATCATGCAGGCTGCCAAATGCTGGGTTCATAACCAAGTTAGGTGTTCAATGCTTGTAGGGGAAGCAATCATTTGCTGCTATAAATAAATGCTGAATTAGGCATTCCTTTCTGCCCATGAGCCTTATGCTTTTGTCCAGACTATACACTGTTTTCAGTGATCAGATCATGCAATAACAGCATTAGGAGTGTGTAAAAATAAATGTGATGTGTTTTGTGTAACTTGTGCTGTTTGGCACTGTGTTGCAGTTGGGAAGCTAAATATTCAATAGGAAGAAGTGAACTAGCAATGCTAACAAGTGAAATACAGGAAAATTACAACCTTCAGAAAATCAGTCAAGCCTTTGGAGTTCTTGAACTAACTAATTTTTCTATGCAGAAAGTCCAGTATCACCTCTGAAAGTAAAGAATATGGTATAAAACATTGGTTTGGTTTTGTGTGGGTGTTTTTGTATGAACAAAGGGCTGTATTCAGTTTTTTATTGTGGGGGGTTGACCAGCACCTATGCAACTACCCAGTCACTCTCCACTTGTGCCCCAGCAGGATGGAGGGGAGGATGAGAAGGCGAAAAGCTGAAAACTTGTGGGTTGCAATAAGGACCGTTTAACAGGTGAAGCAAAGCTGTGAATGCAAGCAAAACAAAACAGGAATTTCCTCCCTCCTCCCCACCAGCAGGCAGATATTTAGACATTTTCTGGAAACCATGGCCTCAGCATGGGCCAGTGTTAGTTGGGAAGAATATGCTGCGCTTATTACTGTGCACTTCATTGGGTTTTGTTGAAATACCTACTTATAAATCCACCTACTGCAGCATGAGACTAAAGAGTTGATTCACACAGAGCTAAAATCTGGACACACAAATTTTGGATTTTTAACCGAGATGTGAGTCCTCTAAAAGAAGTTTAATACCTGCTTCTAGAAATTGTATCAGTGAGAAATTATATTGACCATAAAAAGAATATGACACTGCATAATTTATAGAAGAAAAGAGCAGAAATAAAAGAAGATTGTACTTGAACAAACTAAATCTCTAAAAAGTTTAAGCATGTAAACAAAAAGATTAGACATATATTTTCCTCATTTTATTTGCAAGATGTAAAATGGGTCTCATAAGAGTTATTGGGTTTTTTTCCCCCATTTTCTCAAATATTTTCCAGTTACTTGACCACTTCAAATGCAGTTCAGAATCAAAAATGCCATGAATTAGTGGGATTTTTTTTTAAAACTGCCTAGTTTTAGAGGAATGGGTTATGTAAGCCACACAATTGAAAATTTTAGATGTCCACATGCAGAAAAAACCCTAAAATAATAACCTCAAGTTATTACTAATCTATATTTTTTAAAAAATTATTCACTAGTGTGGATTTATTTTACCTTTTTCATAGTGTCTTCCTTTTTTAATTCACATAATATCTTTTTCCTTCTGTTTCCTAAACACCTCTCATTACAAATAGTTTGCTGTCTCTGTCCATTTATTTTTTATTCTTTTTTTGTTTCTGTTAAGTGTATATTATTTTCCTGTATCTATTTTTTTTCACCTTTAATAAAATTGTTTCTAATACTCTTTTCCAATTTAAACAGTCTCTAGTTATTTTTTCTTTTAATCTCTTCTCCCTCCAATACCTTTAATTGTATTTCTTCATTTCTCTGTCTTTCATTCTTCTTTCCACGTACAGTTCACATACACATTTACCCAGATAATATATCTTTTTTTTCTCCCAGGTACTGTCTCTGTTTTTCCCATTTTGTTTTACTTCAGATGTGTTTTCCTGTGATTGCTCTTTTCACAAATGAATAGATCATGAGGCTGTGTGTTGAAAGTATTCAAATTCCAGTAACCTTTTTTCAGTCTTGCACACACCGAATACTAAATTGATTCAGGTCTTGCTCCCAAATTCAAGCTCCAGTGGGATTCTTCAGCTGCAAAATAAAGAACAGAACCTGATGGAACAGCTAGCTGAGATCTGAAGGAGGTAACATTTGTAGACAGTCTATTTTAATGGATATTTTGAAATATTTTTATGTGATTTTTTAAAGGAATGGCATGCTCATCACAGTTCTACAGCTTAATATCTTCTTGATGCAGTAAGAGAAAAAGAGACAGAGGATAGCCAGTTATCTATTTCTTTGTCAAAGGGAACTTTTCAAAAAGATGAAATGCCTGAACTCTGTGGAAGTCTACTTTCAGTTTTACTTTTAAAAGATAAGATCAAGCATCTGCCAAAATACATTATTCACAGTGAAACATTTCACTGGTTCTGCACTGGAGATACCTTGAGGCCTATATCTTCTGGCAGTATTACTGCAGCAGCAGAACTGACAAGAGGGAAGGGTTATTTACAGTCATTGGGAGCAGCTCTTCCCTGACGATGGGCAAGCTTTTGAAGCTGAACTTGTATATTGGAAAATGGAGAGAATTTCCTTTGTATGTTTTATCTCAAAGGACAGCAGGGAGCTGCAGTGAATATTTTTTTTCTCTGATTTTGTTTTCTGGTGACATGACCTATTTAGTTAATTTTTCTTTCTTAAAAAAAAAAAAAGCAAATCTCAAAAATCCTATCTAAAAACAAAGCCCAATTCCCACCAAAATTAAAAAATTAAAATAATTAAAAAAATTTAAATCTCTCTCTTCTGCATCTTATAATCTCTTCAATAAGCATAAATTTACCTTTTTGCTTTTCAGTGTAGCAAAAATTCAGTGAGATGGAATAGACCTCCAACTGTGTCTAAAATTGAATTTAACTCCTGGCTGTGGTAGATTTTCAAAATTTAAGAAACAGGTAATATCTAGACATACTATTAAAAAATAAAATTTCCTCCTGCTCTTATCACCTGTATGAGGTGTCATCCAAGACCCTAAATTTATCAGGAACTTGTAGAGAAACCTAGAGACTGAACAGAACTAACTACCCCAAATCCTTAACCATTTGGGGAAGAGTTAGTCATTGAATCCTGCCCAGGTTCTTCTTGGCAGGTCTGGCAGTTCTAGAATGGTCAGTCCTAGGCTGGTCAGAGAGCTGGGATCATGCCCCTTAAATTTTAATTCTCTGAAATTTGTTTTCTGCTACTTTGTTCTCACTTTCTATCATCAGATTTTTTTTTTTTTTTCAAGAAGCAGAGCCTCTGTGAACTTGTTATTTCAACTTGGGCTACAGAGAGGCCAGAATACTTGATGTTTCTTAGAAGCACCACTTAGAGCTCATATGAAAATGAGAGGCTCTGAATGAAAAATAAGTTCTATTTTTCCAACTAAAAATTACCCAAGGAGTTGTGTTAGATGGGGGAAGTGAAAATTTGAAAGGAATTTATATAAGATAGACAAGTTCATAAATGCCAATTGCTTCCAGCTAATTAACAAAATAATTATATTTTCAGTCATAAATACTAATTAAATTATGTAGTGCTTATTATCTTTGTTTGCATAAGTAACAAAGCTATGGAATATTTATAAGTCTTACCTGAGATAAAATATGAAATTTTGTTGTGCCAAATTTGAACTGGTCTTCCTTGTTCTCTTCATAGCCACAGGAAATAAACAAGCATGCAGTGACTTATTCCAGCCTAAAACAACAATCTAAGGAAAGAAAAGCTACTTTAAGTGATTATTTTTTAAAGGTTTATGCCTATATTATAGAGGAGTCTAAAGAGGTTAGATTATGGCCAAATGAAGTCCTTACATTTTAAATAGCTGGAGTTAAGTGGGGTCTCATTATTAGAAAAAAATGAGTGATGCATTCAAAGAATGAAAATTTAAATGGATTGTTTAATATCTTTTGCTTATGATATAGTTTTATAAATGTAAAAGATGTGGCATTAAATTCTGCTGTTCAAGTGGATTTACAGAAAGCAAAAAGAAGAATTTAAAGCATCTCTCCTGCTCCTATTTTGTTACAACTAGTCATAAAGGAAGAACTGATTCCTTTCTAACAAATCACAAAAAAATTCTTGGTGTTAGCCAGCATAACAAAGGGATATCTTATTGCTACACTGATCTATCTAACAAGTCTGAGGTCACATTGCTTGTCTCATTCAATTTCTATAAATGGATGACAAAGTGATTCAGAGGAATTGACAAATTTCATCTAGCATTGAATATGCAAATTATCAAAGTTTAATTGCGAAGATTTTAAATATCTAACAAATGGAATATAAATATCTCCATTCTTATGTGATCACAAAATGTGTTTCACAAGTCTGTTACACATAAAAATTGATATATTGGGAATTTTCAGAATTATTGTTATTACTTAATGGTTTCTTATGCACATGACAGTTGTAGGCTCAATTTAGGCTCAATTCAAAATATTCTCTCACAGAAAGCACTACAGTCAGTATTTTATTGATCTGTTTAAAACAAAAATTAGCATTTAGTGACAAAGTGTTTTGATAGTTATATTTTTTCTTAATCATGATGGAATAGCATGATTAATAGAAAATACTGCTTGAATATTGTTGCTTTGTGTTGAATAGACATCCGCTGTAGTGTTGAATTTGGTAATAGGTAATCTCTATATGTTGATTATACTAGAGGACAAAGTCAACTTTTGTGCTGCTTTCTATGCCAAGATTCTTCAAAATACGGACAATTTCTATCCTAATTATTTTTATCTGAAATTAAATAGAAGATGAAACAAGCCTTCACACAGTGCGAGCACAGTTAGCATTCTAACGGAGACATCCTGTGGATATATTAAACTGGGTAGGATGGCAAATTCAACCAATAAATAACATTAATATTACTGAAACATATACACATCAGGTTTTTTCCACACAATGATGCACTTCTTATACTTTAAAAAAATAATCTCTTTCTTTAAGATAGTAACATTTGTCATTACTTAGAAAAATATCCCAAGCACCATGGCATAGGTTTTGGAATAAGAACTAAGTGTTAATGATGGACTTGAGTGTGTTTTCCCTAGTGACTAATGATGTGATTATTTGCATTCTTTTTCCATATTAATTAGTATTTACATTGATTTTCTTTTTTTTTGGTAAACAAATAATACTATTAGTAAGAATTGAAGTTGACAGCTTATATGTTATATAATGCAGTGTTCATTTTATAGAAGTAATGTTTAAGCTTTCAGCATTTTATAGGTATCCTAGAATCATATATTACAGTGTAAATTGTCCTCAGGAATATAATTTTCCTCACATGAAGGTTGCTAGGCAACAGCACTCTCAATATTTTTGTTGACCACAAACTTAGCTCAGTGTGGTCTCTGAAAGAAGAATGCATTTTCATTTTTCTCTGTAAGGGAAGGTAAATATTAACTTTAATCTCCCTAGAAGCAGATGCAATAATAATAATAAGATAAAACTAACAGATATTTATTAAAATCTCTACACTTAAGATACACTGCCTTTACTGCATAACGATGTTACAAGACCATTATTAACGCAGGAAGGGCTTGGTATCAGGAAAATGCACCTAAAGGTTATGGTAAAAAATTTATTATATGTTTGGCTGTACAATTTGATGTTTCTAAAATACTTTGGTTATCTAGTGTGTTGGAAGAGAAAAAGCAATTTGGGGCTAGAGTATGGCTATCTGTTATAGAAAAACATGTTGAAAAATGTGTAGGTAAAATCACGCAGACACACACAGTGTTTACAATTACCTCCACCCAGTCCCCCTGAACTTGAAAGCTTTGTGGATCACTAAATCCAGAACTGACCCCAGACTCTACCCTGGCCCTGCATGTGATCTTTAACAAGAGTGAGATCTGGCCTCAGCCTGGAACCTTCACCTTCATCAACATCTCACTGCTCCTTGCAGATACCTTACTACAGCACATTGCAGGACAGGATATTTAGAGACTGGCTGACACTATAGATACACTTTAAGATACATCATTTAATGTACAAAATATAATCTTTTTAGGATATCAAATGATTTTGAGTAAGTAGCAATAGAAATAACTACCTATAATAGCTGCTTTTTTGGTATTTTTGTTTTTTTTTTTTTTTTTTTTTAAGTATACCTTGAAAACACTGCAGTTTAGCCATTATGAAGCACAATTTTGTTTGATACTTTCTGGATATATAGTTTCGGACTAACACGTGTGGGAGTACTATGATATTTTGTTAGTAGATGATTTACAAGTAGATATGTTAATATACTGTTCATACCATGAAATATTCATACACTGAGTTACTAAATATAAAATAAAGGAGTAAAATATACTAAAATATATTAATATTGTAGAGAACTTAAATACAACTAGTACTCCTTAGGTTATAAGAAACTACTAATTTAAGCAAATAGAGTGAATTCTTTATATATTGTTATGTAAGTACAGCATGAAAACATTTTTCACCAGTTTAGTTTTATAATAACTAAAATATTTTTAATTTTTAGGGGTTTTTGTTGGATATATGGAATATTAGATACTTGTGTATACCAAGTTTAATTGTTCTTCAATAAAGCATTTATGTTTAATGTGTATGTAATTAATAGACTGTATAATTTCAGAATGTTTACTTGCATGCCATAATACATAAGTTTTATGGCATGGGTGAAGCCATGCAAAAAACCATATGCAAAGTCCTATGAGAAGTGTAGAATGAAGCAAGCATATTCAGCTTTACTGAAATTTCCAGAAAGACAGTTATGTTTTGTAAAAAGTTCACACTCAGCATCTCATGAGTAAAGAGGTATTTCAATTTACTTTGAAAAAGATTAGCTTGAATGAGGCATAAGAATAAAGCAGGTAATTGAGGCATATTTACAATGGGTAGAATTAAGAAATTAATACAAATATTTTTGGAAATGCACAGAAATTATATTAAAGGTACTGTTTGTTATTGAAGATGAAAATAAAACAAGTATGATAAATAGCAGGCAAACTTTTGCATCTGGATAGCTAAAAATAATTCTTAATGCATTAGAGCCACAGATGGCTTGCAAGAGTAAATTCTACATTTCTGTGTGGGTATTTCAAAGGTTGCATGAAATGAAGTTTCTCTTCTGATCCATATCAATTTGTAAAGGTAGGTAATTCAGCTCGCTTTATGAAAAATATTCTTATGAAGCATGACAAAATCCAATTTACCAGTAAAATCCATTTAAATTAAAATCAAAGTGTAATCTTTGTATGATTCACTACTTGTACCATAATGATGAAGTGAGATCAGATACCTATAATCATTTTTGTACCCTGATTATTTTCAGCCATATTCAGCAGAAATTATCCTCAATGCAAAAATGACAAGAAGGTCATTTCTTGATTTTTAACTCTGCCAAATTGTTCAAGCACAAAACTATACTAGTGGCCATATGACAGATTTGCATGAAAACTGCTGGTGTTTGTGTATCTGACCAGTGATATGACTATACCTACCTCCCTCAGAGAGGGAATTCACCTTTCTTCCTTCTCTCAAATTTCACTCTAAAATAATTTTAGAAAAAGTTCACATTACTGTAAGAAGATGTTCTGGGATGCTTTAAAATAGTCTCTTCTTTTTTAAAAAAATCTCATCGAATCATGGAAAGATTGGAAGGTACCTTAAAGATCATCTAGTTCTAACCCTGTGCCATGGGTAGAGATACCTTACACAGATTGCTCTGAGTCCCATCCAGCTTGGCCTTGAACACTGACATGGTTGCATCATCCACAGCTTTTCTGGAAAACCTGTTCCAGTGACTTGCTAACCTCTGTAAGGAATTTTTTCCTTATATCTAATCTAAACCTACTGTCTTTAAGTCTAAAGGCACTTACCCTTGTCCTGTCACTATGAGCCCCTGTAAAAAGTTCCTCTCCATCTCTCTTGTAGGTCCACTTTAGGTACTGGAAGGTGTTATTATTTCCCCAGAGCCTCCACTTCTCCAGTTGGAGCAATGCCAACTCTCAGTTTTTCTTCATAGAGGAAGTGCTCCAGCCCCCTGATCATCCTCGCGGCCATTCTCTGGACTCGATCCAGCAGGTTCATATGCTTCTTATGTTGATCCCAGAGCTGGACACAGTAGTCCAGGTGGGATCTCATGAGAGTGGAGTATGGGTGGAGAATCACCTCCAAAAGCACGTGCTGGCTGCTTTTGATGCAGTGCAGGATATGATTGGCTTTCTGGGCTTCAAGAACACATGGCCATGCCACATAGAGCTTCTTGTCAGCCAACACCACCAAGTCCTTCTTGGCAAGGCTGCTCTCAATCCATTGTTTTCCCAGCCTGTATTTGTGCTTTGGGTTTCCCCAAACCACTTTCTAGACCTTACACTTGGCCTTGTTGCAACTCATGAGGTTCATACAGGTCCACATCCCAAGGCTGTGAAGGTCCCTCTGGATGGCATCCCTTCCCTCCAGTGTGTCAACTGCACCACACAGCTTGGTGTCATCAACAGCTAGCTGAGGATGCACCCAATCAAGCTGTTTGTGCTGCGAGCAAAGAAGTTAAACACTGCTGGCCCCAATTTTGACCTCTGAAAAACACCTTTATATTAAGTATTTGATGTAGTATCATCCAGTAGAAATAATTTCATCCTGTAGTATGACCTGATTTTTTTGAGGATTTGGGGACAGACAATTTCAAGTAAAATAGGAGGAGCTGAAAATCCTTCTGAAAACCAACACAGGTTACATCTGGTCAGTTATTGGTATATGATGTGATATTTTCTTCAAAGGCTCATATTATGTTAAAATTTTAACAAAAATTCAGTTCTGATTCACCAAAATGTTTAACTTAGTATTGAAATCTGTAGTCAAGGAAAACATTTAAGTTTGGTTTTATATGTGTACTCAAGTTTTTTGTAAGATATTTTAACTAGTGTTTGAAACTATCATCATTTGCCTACTCAAAATGAAGCAAGAAAAGAACAAATTGCTTTCATTTAAGTAGGGTATTTCTTGACTACCAAGCACATATTGAAATACAAAACTATTCATGCTTAGAATGGACCTTTGAAACTTCTACCTAAATCTAGTTCAATGTTGGAGATTTCAAAAGGTTTTCAAAACCACTAATTCCCATCAGACACTCATTACTGAATTCTTACGTGCAACTTTAAAAATTTGCTCTGATCATGGTCAATCAGAAAGAGGGATTTACAGTAATTATCTACAGTAATACTTAGTTACTTAAGGCATCAAAAACTTTCTGAATAAAGCTGTTAGAAACGTTAGATTTAAGTGTGTATATTTTTTTTTAAAGAAGACAGAAGTGCTCATTCTGCTTTATAAGACAGTAAAAACAGTATAAAGAACTTGGTAAGGTAATGCTTGAAACCATATTGAGGTTTCAATATGGTTTTGAGATATGGTTCAAGATATTGAGGTTTGTTAGATGAAAAATGTGGGGGTGGATGTTTCCCCACAGTAAAATGTCTTTATGAAATTTTAAAACTCCTATAGTGTTTAAGACAGGATTTAAAAAAAAAACCCAAAAAAACAGAACAAAAAAAACCAGGCAAGCAGAAGTTACCATATTTATTGTGGTGTAAGTTATAAAGAGCAATGATGCTTTCTTTTCTAAATTTCAATATTTTTAAAAAATTGCAAAGGAAAGAAAAATCATGCCAGTTGTCAAAACCATAGTATGGCACTGTAAACACATTAACATAATAGTTCCCTAATAATTCCCTTTTTTTGGAATTGCTAAGCAGTTTAAAATTTGAATCTGCATGTCAACTAAATTCAGGAGGATAAAATACCTGAAAAAAGAAGTAAAAGAAAAGAACTCTGATTGATTTTCGTATGCCTGTCCTTTGATATAGATTTCTTGTTGGGTACATCACTAAAAAGGATCTTAATTGTTTATTGATATAATTTAGGAAGTCAATTACCTGTTTTGATAGAATCAAATTAAGGAGTTCTATCAACAACTGGTCTAGATCTAGTTATTCAGTTAGAGTGTCTCGTAAGCATTAGAGAGTTTCTGACAAGGGTTAATCCATCATGAGATAACTTTCCAGTAGCAAAAGTTCTCTTTAAACTGAAAGTTTAAAAAAAGCTCGCTTTTCATCTTGGACTCTGCTCACTAAATAAATTCTTAAGAGATTGGACTGAATTGGTAGCTCTTCTTGTGGAAGTACTAGTTTAGCATTGTTCTTTAAATCATCTCACTGATTTCAATACTAGGAAAAATAGCAGAATTTAGATCTTGAAAAGTCACAAGAATGGAACAGAAAAAAAAGAGTTTTTTGAGTCTCAAAATAGACTCACTTTGAATTTTCACTGATTTTTTATCTAAATTGTGAAAGTTTTTAGCTCTGCATTAACTAATATGCGGTTTGCAGTACAATCCCGACTAAGTTAATCCTTTTGGTAGGTTATGTATTGGTTTGGGAGTTTGTTTTTAAACATTGTTTTAGGTGGACAAGTGGGTTGTCCATCTCCAAAAAATGTACTTCTCCTTAGGGTACATCTACTTGGACAGGGTTGAGAAATAAGTTCTTTGTATCTACAGCTATCAGATTGAGTATCATTGGAGTCATATCATAATTGAAAATAATGGGACTGGAGACATAAATTTTCTCCAACTCAGTTCATCATTAGCAAAAAAATAACTGGTTTGGTGATTTAATTATGTTTTCTCGTAGGCAGAGACTACATTTTTAATAATCATATAGTGAGCAAGCATCTGATTACCCAGCCACTACCTGAGGAAAAGCAGAGCTGGTGGGGACAGCCAAGGTCAGCCACAGCTTGGTGTGAGCCAGACAAGAGCACAGTCGCAGCAGACAGCATTCAAAGCCAGGCCAGTTCATTCGGCCAGGCCAGGGACAGGGATGGGCATGGGCATGCTTGCAGCACAGCTCCAGCCAGGGCAAAGGGAAAGTGCTTGGTACCCAAGGCAAAGGACAAAGTTCCCTAACTCAGCTTCCTCACAGGGGTTTCTTCCAGCAGTCTGATTCATGGCACCTCAGCTGCACTGTCAGCAAAGCTGGCCTTGAGCACAGGCAGCCATAGCCCAGGTTGGTAAAGGCTGCAGAGACATGGTCTGCTCAAGGCCCTAAAAATAACAGTGTTTCAAGTACTTTTCTTCACTGTCATGACTTTCTTTTTTTGCTGATGAATCTATTACTCAAAGAAAGAGGAAAATATGTGTTTTGTTGAGTGACATGCAGTGTGTGGAATGCCTCACTGGTTGTTCCACTGATATTTTGTGTACACTGAGGTGCAGATTATGTACACTTCTCTTACAAAAAATTCTGCACTGGAGAAAATTGTATTCATTTACGTTTGAAAACTTAAGGAGAAAATCAATTTTGTTCATTGTGCTTTCTCTGAATGGGCTCACATAACCCCAATTGTTAAGTAGCCAGATATAATTTTAACAAAGAACATTTAATTACTCTTAAATGAATGCTGAATTGCATTTTGAGGATTCTAAACCAGACTAATTTAAATCACCTCTCAGCAGTTTGTGTCAGAAGAATAACAAACTATGTTTTTTCAATGAATGCTAAATCAAAGGATCTGGTAAGGTTTTTCATTTAATGCCCCATCCAATACTTGTTTCCATCAGTCAACAAAGAATAAATCCTCTTTCTCAATTTACTAGCATTTAAAATCTATGACTTGTCCTAGCAAAGAGTGGTAACCTGCAAAAAGGGAATACACAGTTTGTATTGATGCCTTTTCCTGGTCTTAAAATCAGGAGTCAAACATGTTTAGAAGGGGAAAAGGGATTTTACATTGGTATTTATTTTAAGGATCCTTAGGTGCACACGTCCAGTCTTAGCTATTTTTTTGTTCTAACCTTGTTTTATTTCATGGGTGTTAAATTATTCAAAAAACATGCAAAACAAGAACATTATTGTTTTTTCCATTTAACTCTACTCTGTATGATAACATAAATACAATCTCACTTGTTTTAATGGCAAGATTATTTTATTTTGAAGTTTATTTAGGAAGGGGGAAAACCCAAAAATACTTAGATTTTACAAACCAATTCTTATTGTTTCACATTGAATATGAATTTAAAGTTAAAAGTTCTGAAAGATGAGTAAATCCTATGGATGTTTATCTATCTATCTATCTATCTATCTATCTGCATTTTCTTAGCATACCTGTAGGCGGGAGTTATTTGACTAATGATTTAATCCTAGATAGGAAGAATTACAGTTTTTGTTCTCCCTCTAGAGGTAATTTTTATGTAAAATTTAATGCTGGTTCTAGAATTAATATTGTCAGACTATGTTGTATTTTGAAAAACTGATTATGAAATTTAAAGTAAATGCAAGAGAAAAACTCTTCCTCTCTTATTATGTTCACATTGGCAACCAATTTCCTTCTGCGGATTATTTAGATTAGAAATTTGTTTAATTTTGGTAAGTCCTGGTTAAAGAGCAAAAGTTGTCTTCTTGTCATCAGTATAATGCTTCAACCAGGGTGAAGGCCAAAAAAATACATATAATACAGTCAATGTAATTAAATGAATTATAAAAATGAGCATGATGACTAATTACGTGTTGTGGTTTAGCACCAGCCAGCAACCGAATCCCACACAACCTCTTACCCACTCCTCCACTAGCAAGATCAAGGAGAGAATCAGAAGGATAAAAGATGGAAAAGTCCTGGGTTGAGATAAAGACAGTTTATAAGGCAAAAAAAAGCTGCACATGCAAGCAAAGCAAGACAAAGAATTTCTTTACCTCTTCCCGTGTCTTACCTTCCCACAGCTCTTCAGCCATCTCCAGGAGACCAGGGCCCCACCACATCTAACTGTTGCTTGGGAAGACAAACTTTGTCACTCCCATTTTCTGCCTTTCTTCCTTCTTCCACCCACTTATATGTTGAGCATGATGTCCCATGGTCTGGAATATCCCTTTGGTCAGTTGGGGCCACCTGTCCCACTTGTGCTCCCTCTCAACCCCCTGCTCAGACCCAGCCTCTTCTCTGGTGAGGAAGAATAAGGGGCAGATCATCTACAAATATATTAAAGAGAGCTGGCCCCAGTAGTGAGCTTTCAGGAATCCCATCAGTGACTGTCCACTAACTCGATGCACAGCAATTCACTGCCACTCTCTGGGCCTGGTCATCCAGCCAATTTTTAACCCAGCAAGGGTTTCACCTGCCCAAGCCATGGGCTGCCAGCTTTTCCAGGATAATGCTATGGGAAACTTCATCAAAGGCTTTACTGTCCTGGTAGACAACATCCACAGACTTTTCCTCATCCACCAGGTGGGTCACTTGGTCATAGACGGAGATCAGGTTTGTCAAGCAGGACCTGCCTTTCCTAAAGCCATGCTGGCTGGGCCTGATCCCCTGGTTCCCTGTACATGCCATATAATGGCTCTCAAGATGATTTTTTTCATAATGTTCCTTGGTGCTGAAGTCAGACTTGACGGGCTTGTCGTTGTACAGATCCTCCTTGTAGCCGTCCTTGTAGACAGATGTCACATTGGCCAATCTCCAGTCATTTGGGACCTCCTCAGTTAACCAGGACTGATGATAAATGATAGTGTCTTGGCAAGCTATTCCTCCACCTCCTTCAGTACCCTCACTGAATCCCATCCAACTCCCTAGGTTTGTAAGCGAATATGTGGGTCAGGAGGTCACTAACTACTTTCTCCTGGATTACAGGGGAGGTCCCTGTCTACAGGCTCAGGGTCAGGTTTCCCTAAGGATAATCATTCTTTAAAGACTGAGGCGAAGAAGGCATTAAGGTATTGATACAAAAAAGGGTACATGGGTGTTTTAAAAAACTAAATTATGAGATATTTTTCCCATAGAGAATATTTTTAAAATTGTAGAGTTCTTGAAGAAGAGACTTCACATTTCTTTTCTTTTCTAGTATATTCTTGCAGCAGTCAAGCAGCCATAGTAGGTGGTTATAGCTCTTAATTAGAAGCAGTGAGAGAGATGACATGCCTGAAGGTTTTATTAGAGCTTTAGGGAACATGATTCATTCAAAAGGACGAAAAAACTTGACACCTTCCTATCCTCCAAAGTCCCCACAGAGGTACACAGAGTTGTAGGCTCACTACCACCTCTTAACAATGAAAGATTGAACACCACATGATGAGATAAGCTTAAATAGCTTGAATAAAAGGGACATGAAAAACCTTAGATAACAGGCAAATGTGAAAGAAATAGGGGTGTAAATATTTTGGAAACTAAAACAGGAGACTTCAGTTTGTGTAGAGAATAAATGTTTCCAGGAAAAAAAGACCCTGCCACACTGCCTCAAGGGAAAAGTTCTGTAGCCAAGAGATTTTATATAAAGAAGTCTGGGAGTAGAATAGTTGTTGATGAGGTGAGATTAGAACTGTATTTACCTAGCTGTGTCTTTAAGTCATTGAACTCACATTCCTAGTCAGGCAAGCAAATCAGCATCTAAAGCATGTTGTCTGAAATGAATTAAGTTAATCTAACCAGCAGGAAATAATTCTGGAGTTAACCTAATTCTTTCATCCTTCTTACACAAACTGAATTGCTGACTTTAGAAATGTAAAAAAAGAAATGCATGCAGAGAATTTTAAAATATTTACTCATTATAGAAGCATGATAATCTACAGTCCTGTTCCAGACATGGAATTTTTCAGTTTCTAAACAGCTCTTCCCTCCAAAGGCTCACCAGGGTGACATTGGCTTTTCAGCATTTTTATTATTTCAAGTGAAAAAAACCTCTTACTGTCCTGTTTCTTTTAAACACTGCCATACATCTGTCCATCTGTGAGTTGTGTCAACTATGCTTACACAAATTTTAGCCAAAATTTCACTGATGCATTGAAAAGCAGGTGTAGTGAAATAAAATACATCAAAGCTTTGAAGGCTTTGCAGATTTGAGGAAAATAGGTCATCTTGGGGAAAGAAGAAATGTTGAAGCTATTACGCCCATTGGGATTTATTCTTTATCATATTTTAGAATGACAGAATAATATAAGTTAGACTGGACGTCTGGTGTTCTTTGACAATCAGAAGAATTCTAAATTCCTTATTCATTGTCGGAAGCCTTCTCACACCTTTCAACATTTGCATTGATGCTGTCTAGGTCTTTTTGAGTGTCATTTCTGAAATAAAGTACCTTTTTGATATAAAGGGACCAGAACTGCACACAGTGTGTAAACCATAGGCTGATAACAGTTATCTTCTGTATTTATTTTATTCTTCATTCCTTTCCTGCTAATTCATTACACTTGTTTTGTTGTAAATGGTCCCCACTGAATACTAAGATGATGTAATCCCAGAGATATCTTCCCTACCAAAACTCCAGGTAGTGGTAAATTAGAGAAGACTATTAGTAGAAGACTGTAGATCTACAGAAATCAAGGGTTCATTAGTTCTGCTTGTGCACTCGATGTCTAAAGCTAGGCAGAACTTCTGCAACTCCATGAAAATAGACTATGCTGACTATTTAGATGAGAAATACATATTTTTAAAGGGCTAATGTTTTAGAGATGGTTGTTTAACACTGGATTGCTGGTTTCTTCGTACCTTTCTCTATAGAGTAGAATTCAATTGGTGAACTATAATTCATACAGAAAAAAACCCAAAAAACAGCAAAGCCTGCAGATGTTTTACTTATGTAAAGGGACAGCGTGTGACAATTTTAGTTACTTTCTTTAAAACTTTCTGGAAGGAAGAAATGGATCCACTATTTTACATTTGAAATATTCTGAAAAAATAATTTGAAATCACATTTTCTGCACAACCACAGAAGTGGAAGATCAATATTTGAAAAACATCTTTTGAAGGCTTAGGACTAAGGTAGTACTTCATAGGCAGTTCCAGCTTTTATGCACACATTTGCATCGTCGACCAAAAAAATCCCAGATGAATTATGTCAGGCAAATCCTGCTGTTCAAACTCCTTTTCATTAATCCTAACCCGCAGATAAATATACAAGGAGGCTGAGATTTGGAGACTGCATAAAAGATTACCTTTGAAAGTTGCCCTCATCTTTTGAGGTGTTTACATATGCTGTAAAGGGCTTTTCACTTTGCTCTTAAACAGACAACTTTCCTGAGAATTCATTTCTCAATCTCCTAGATTCCATCAGAAGCAAAATGTATTGTAGGGAAATAAGTGTATTCTAGAACACTTTTAAAGCAAATAGCAGAAAATGAGACAGAGGGGAACACAGAGATACTACAGCAATTTTGCAAAGAAAAAAAGACTAGTGTAAAAATCTTAAATGAAAAAACCCCCTTTTTATTAGATTAACAACATTTTATGAATTTCAAATTTCCAACAGACATCTACATCCACAGTCTTCAGCATCTCATCTGCTCAGACTTGGGGCTGAAAATGAACTATACTGACTCATAACTTCTGCCCATCAGAACAGCAGACAAGTTTCTGTAATTTGGTTTTATACAGAGTTGCTCAGGTCAAATGAAAATGTCTTCAATAGACTCCCTAATGAAGTGAATTGCATATTTCCTGAGTAATGATAAAGAACTCCAAAGTGCAGTCCTTTCCTCCTTCAGCCAGGTACCAGCTGCAAACTGATTTTCACAAGTGTGTCTTCTTTGAGTTTGATGTTAGGTCTGATTTTTTTCCAAGCTCAAGAAATCTAAAAAAGGTAGAAAGAAAATTTTTGGATCACGAAATATGTGATTTTGAATAATTTTTCACTTGAAGAAAGCTCTGAGTTGTTTCTTTTTGTACTGCATAAATAAGTTTCTTTCTTCCCCCCTGACTTTTCTGTGCTTTAGTATTACTTGCTTATAACATATTTGCAGTAATCAGGGGTTCTTTTAGTCATTAATCATTGATATTTTTATTGATGTTTCAGGTAGGTTTTCTATATTTGTTTATTTCACATATGACATTTTCACCTCTTCATAGAAGGTTATAGCTATAATTAAGGGATTAACTAAGGGATAACCTAGACTAAGCAAAGGTTTAAAGATATTTTATGTCATTTCAGCTACTTATTTAAAGTCTGAGTTTAGATTTCTCTTAATTTTTGTGGAACTAACCATATGAGCTCCTGGCTATGAGTAACCAAAACTGGAAAAGTTTCACATTTCCATGAATGCAACTACTGTATACTCAGTATCTTCTCCATTACTGTGGGATAACAGAAGAGCATAAAGTGTACCACAAAAGTTATCTGTACATTTATTTTAAAATTAATCTTGTCCAACATTTCACTTAACAGAAAAAGGAAAAAATAAGTTTGACTCTTCTGGTAAAAAATAAATAAAATAAATTAATTTCTGAACAAAATATTTGTGTGTTTTCTTTTGATTTCTTCTTTCACTTAAACACATGACAATGTAAAATAATATTTTACCAATTTGAAGAAATCAACATGAAGAGCTCACAACCTTCTCATTTATTTGTATAGAACTGCATTTTTATAATGTTTAATACTTATTTAGTAAGCATTCCATTATTTTAATTGCAGATATAAAAATTAACTGATATCAGACTATAACGGTTATTTTTGATAGATTCTTGCTGAGCTCTGTGCTTGTGTGAATCTGTGTGTTTTGTACACAGGAAGCTTCTGGGCTTCCTGAAGCTGTGAGGAACACTACCTAACATTAGTGGAGCCCATGAAACAGTCGTATGGTCCTGGGGTACTGATATCTGTGCTTCATAAAAGGCCAAATTTTGAAGGCATGCTGTTTCTTTAGATCTTTTTCCTATTTGTTTCTTTGACAGGCTGATATTTCTGACATTTTTGTCTTCCAGCAAAGGCCTGGAAAACAAGAATTGTCACCAAAACCCCCCTATTTTACTCTTGGTAGTCTTACTCCATTTTTTCACATTACCATGTAATATAATATTTCGTCTTATCCGCCTAGGATGTGCACTCCAGCCCATGGTTGTGTGGGATGCTATTCTAATATGTTACAATCCAGCAGCAGGAGGAGGATGATAACTTTTGGTGACAGATCAGAATAGGATGGCAGATTTCCAGAAAGAAGATGCAGGTTTGACTGCATTTCAACTCTATGTCATGGCCTTCATCTTGGAGAGATAGAAAATCACCTCAACTGAACCAGTTTCCCATTCTGGAAGTGGAGAGCCGGAATTATTCATGTGCTAGACATCAGAGAGTTAGCTAGGCTGCCAAATGGTAATTAAATGCAAATATAATCATTCAAATCCTTTTGCCTGTTTTTATCCAGTGTCTGTGACTATGTTGGAAAGCAATTTTATTGACCCTGGTCCTTACTTAGAGAAAATAAATTAGATTTTCATTTTGACTATGGTTGGAGGACATGAAAAGCTTTGAGCTGAAGAAACCTGAAGTCATGGTTTATTCTGGCATACTCAATTCTAGTGAAACAAATTTTAAACTACTTACACATAATCATGAAGCAGTTCCATTCCATCCCAAGAAAACAGAGTAGGGGAATCTTCTATAATTACATGATAAGATCAATATTGATACAGTATTAAAAAGAAGCTTATAAAATAATAATCCTTTTATATAGATTTAAAGGTGTTTGGAAGATTAAAACCAATATATTTTGCCATGCTTACTCAGGAATTTTTCTACGTTAGGCAGCCTTAAATAGATAACAGTCCCTGAGGATAAAACTGAATGATTTTTCTCTTTTGCTTTGCAGTGTCAGTACTGGGAGGAAAGCTTCCAATAAAATAAAATTTTCCAAGTGATATACATTTCTTCTAACAAAAATTTCAAATACATATGTAGTTTTCTGTATGTATCTTTGCTTGTGGTTATCTTTTAATAAGTAAATAAATATATAAATGTATAAATATAAAAATATATAAATGTATAAATATAAAAATATAAAAAATATTTATATTTATATATAAATATATAAATATATAAGCTGCAAAGTAGAAATATTAGTAATTTGGAGATTTCATAAGGAAAATCTAAAATATCATACCCCCTTCACAAAACCATTATAGGCTATTTATAGAACTCTAAGTGGCATTTTCTCAAATGCCATGATTTATGATCAGCTTCCATATGTATTTAAGCAAGGTACAAAACTTAGACTTACAGTAGGAAAAACCCGTGAGGTAACACTGGTTATATTTATAGATTTCAGAGGTGCTATGGGATTGGGATATAATTCAGAAATTCAATATGGTTTATAAATAGCTCCTAAATTCTTGTCAAGCATATTCTTTCCTCCTTTACTCAAAAAGTAGTAGAATAAAAAGAATAGTATTATATAAGCATCTTTAAAATGAAACCTACATGTACAAAGTTTGATGCTAGAGTTGCATTTTGACCCTATTGACTATGAAAGATTATACAATCTCTAATAGCTCCCACATGCCTAATTCAGCTACAGTAATTTTAAAATCTTCAAAAGCGTTCACCTCATTTATAGTTGACCCAGATTCTAGTCATACTACTGAGCGCGTTACTGATACAGGGCATAGAAATATTTTTATAGAAGCAAACCCCCAAAAATTATGAAACAAACAACAGTAAGGTAGTTTAAAAATAGGCCACAAAAAATCACTAGGAATATTTCATTTCAGTAAAATCAGTATTTTATCTCTGAAAAACCTGATACATTCAATAATATTTGGGTTTGTTGGTAGTCTTCTGAGAAAAGCTTAACATTAGGAAACTTGTTTGGATTTAGAATTAAATATTTCATAAATTCCAGCTCTATGTATATTATTTCTCCATGGAGTAAGCATCACCTTCTTGTCAATATTAAAGAATATTCTAAATGCCGAAATTCCTTCGACATTTGTCATATTCTTTCGTGGATGCCACTGAAGCTGTGCAGATTCATGATAGCGATAATTTCTTATTTAAAAAAGTTGCACATGTAAATAAAACACAGAAATGGTGAATAGGACATTGAATTCAAGACTACCTGAATTTGTCTAGTAAGAATGTTGTCTCATCACTGATAGCAAGGCTGTATTCGTTAACTAAAACATGAAAGTAATCCCCTTCTCTTCTTTGGTCTGTACTCTTTAATTGTCCTGTGTTCTTACATCATCTATTTGTACTTAGGGAATGCAGCCAGTTTATACATCTTTTTATACATTGGAGAAAAATGGCATGGTCAAGATGTATGAATACTGGTCACAGAACTCATGAAATTTAGTAACTTCAATTCTTTTGGGCCAATCAATTTTTTACTTCTCAATTTTTCAATGAAGTGCACATGGAAATAGAAGTAACATTGAAGTTTTCTTCAAAATTTTCCCTTTCATATCACAAGCCATTTTAAATGTTGCATATTTAAATTATTTTCCTTTGAAAATCCCTTTATGATCATGATTTAAAGTTTCTTGCAAATTTTCCAAGAAATCTGTAGCTGAAAACTGCATGCAACAGAGTAAAAGAGTTGGGGATCCATGATCAAAATAGTAACATTTAAGATGGCTGAATAAAAGTGAATTTTTACTATATTAAATTAGTTCTCTTCCATGAAGAAACACTCTCAGAGAGCAGCAGGAATTTTTCTTTAATAAGAAAGACAAATGAAGACAAATTAATATTAAATAGTATAAATTTCTATACAATTAAAAGTACAAAATTGAGCATATTTAAACAAGGAATGGGTTCTCAGGATGCTGCTGTTAGTATCCCTGAAAGGATAGAGCTCAAGTGTATCTGGGGTTTGTGCATAAGTAGTCTGCTTATATTACATGCTCAGAATTTACAGGAATGTAAATTCCTAAGGAATGTAGGAGTTTATTGGTAGAATAATTTTATTTGTGGCATCTTTCCCAGATTTAGAAATAAAGTAGAACTTTTATGATAATTTGGTTTGATCTATTGCACACTGTGACAAGGAATTCCAGTTGAAGAAAAAATTACATAAGGCTGTGTTCTCTGCAAAAAATGACCATGTTCTTTCAAACAACATTTAATTCCTCTCAGGAACTGCAGTAACAGAAAATTCATTACATTCCTTCGTAAATTATTCCACTTCTGTGATTAGTCCCACTCTTTATAAGTTGGCACATTATTGTTAACCTGAGTAAATTTTTCCAGTGTAAAGTTTAAATGTTATTTTTCTGATGCTCCTTTTCCTAGGTAAAAAACCTGCGTAGTTTCATAAACAAAGATCATAAATTATCTCTACATTTTAACTTCTCTACTGTGAGGGAAGATTTTGACAATTTCATTCTATTTTCACCCTGATCAAAGATTAAGAGACAGTACATTCCAGGTAATACACACAAAGAAGAAAGTGGTATTTTTCTTTCATGTCTAAGATTTTTAGATGTGTCTAAATTTTCTCAGATTAATTCCTTAGGGGAAAAAGTAAAGAATTAAAAAAAAATAAGCGATGTCATTTATATGCATCAATTCCATTGAGAAAAAGAGTCTAATTGCTTGTAGGCTGCTACAGAATTACACTGGCCCAGGTCTGTGATTGGTTTCATTGCCTTTTACACACCAAAATTTTGCTGTGCTATATTCTAAACACAGACTTAAAACTCCTGGTTGTTTTCAGAGGAATTGGGGAAAATTAAACAAAAACAGGCTTAGATATTTGCTGTACAATCACATGCATGATAGCAATGGCCAAAATTAGACATTTTTAGAAAAAGAAGGAAAAGATTCATAGACTTTATGTATTTATGTGTTATATATATTTGCATGGAAAGATGAAGTTAGGAAGAAAAAGGAAACAAAAAAATTGATGATTTAAGCTCAAATGTGAGAACATATTTCACCAGCAGAAAGAGGAAACATTTATGCTGGAAGTGTACCTTGTGGTGTGTACTGGGGTAGAGCAAAAACCTGTCCCGCTAACTCTTATGGCAAAATTCTTATTAACTTCAGTCTGCGTGTAAAATGGGTACAAATCTTTCCAGAATCCAAAGATCGGAGTCAAGTAACATAAATCACCTTCCCCAAGGTAACCTTACTTTGCATTAATAGCTGCAGAGTAACCTGGAAACAGGTGGTACAAAGCAGTATCTCATAGTTAATAGACGTTTTTATAGAACATATGTGCAGCCACAGCTCTGCGTAGTTGTCATGAGCCATGAATTCCACAAGATCATATCAGTGCTGGTGGAATTGCACCTTTCTTTCAAAAATTTTGTGATGCCTTCAAAATACTTTACTAGTACTAAATCTCATCTCCACATTCCAAAACAGCATTTAGTTTTCAAAATATGACAAAGATGGACTTTCTTTCCCTAGCTACACAAAGGTATGAAAATACAGATACAAATGACAATTAAGAATGACAAAGGTAAAAAAGAGAAACACAGAAAGAATAGAAAATTGAACAGGAAAAAAATTAATGTATCTCTTAATATTTTTCTTTTTGTCTGCTGATACCAAGTGGTTGTTCTTTGTTTAAGTGACGCCCTGCAACTCATAGTCTGACCCTCCTATTTCTCCAAAAGCCATTTCTTAGATAACGTGATTCTTTTCTTTTGTGAAGACAATATTTAATGAAATTGCTGGGCTTGATAGTCAATATACAACCCAAAGCTTAAGCTGAATTGAGTCCAAAAGGTGCAGAATATATGTAAAAGAGTTTGGGCCAAACTCACTAGTTCTGGGGAAGAGATAAAACACCATGCCTCCAGTAAAACCAACCAAATCAAATTTGTAGAACTATATCATCTGAACCAAGGGTGTCTGTTCATTCACAACTTTGAAATGCTGATCTTTTTCATAATTGTTTAGTTTCCTTTTGTATTATTTTTTCTACAGTACCAGAAGCTTTGGATTATGTGATGCTGATTGTTAGCCACAGTGGCAAACCTCCCCGAATGAGTGAGTTTCACTCCTTGTCTTTTAGTTGTGACTCTCTACAGTTCAGAACTTTTTTCAGAATATATTGTGCTTGAGCTGTACTGTGTAACTGAAAGGCCTTCAAAGTTATGATAAAATATAGAAAGATTCTCAGCAATCAAATCCTGGTTCTTTTTTTAGAGATAATTAAATAAAAAGAGTCACACATATCTTTAAGGTGTTAATAGTGACATCATTGTGTACAGATGAGAATTTAATGCCTGAAATTATACCCCTTTTCAAAGGAAGGATTTAGTGGATTTCAGCCTACAATATATTGTCAAAATGAAAGCCTTAGAGAGTGCTTCATTAGAATAAGTTTTGGGTTTTAATTTTTGACAGGTGTGAATGAACTTAAGTTATTGCTTTTTTTGTTGTTTTAAGGTAAGAGATATATTCCAATTAAGGTCAGAGTAAAGATTTTTTGTAAAAACGTCCTTTCACTATAGCTAACCATATATGAAAGAGCAGTGTTAACAGACAGCCTGCACACAAACTGGGTTCCGGCCATATCAGGCAGCTCCTTTCTGAGCCGTGACACTTCACATACCATGGGGTGGATGGGTTTGGAGGGGCAGAACTGAATTAGCTCCCTGTCTAATCTTTCAGCAGAAATGTAGTAATATAGGGACAGCTAGGAAAGTAAATTGCCCCTTACCTGATTTCATACAAGAGATTAGAAATCTTTTTCTTCTAAGTATAGCTAACTGGGCTATATAAAAATATCCAAATATGCAGTTCAGTGTCTTACCATTTGGTCAGTTAAAATGTAAAAAAAAATTTACATTTCTTACCAGTATGAGGATAACAGTACATAAAGCTAGATAATATTATTTTTATAACGTGACCTCTCTTTTGCAAAAGCAATTTATTTAGTCATCCGCAATTAAACTATGCCAACAGATGGAGAAGACAAAACCTGCTAAGTCTGTAGACTTTTATAAACTTTTATCTACTAAGAGACTAATTTCTCAGCATTGTCTTTATGTGATTGAAAAAATTGAGACTATGACTGGCAAATAAAGTTAGAAACGTGAAAATATAGATTCTACAGTTAAAAAACTAGTTAAAATAATCTAACAATCTAAGCTCATTTCCCTTTTTTTTATAATACCTCTCCCTAAAGAAAAAGATGTTAAGCAGGTGCATGGAAGGGTGTAAATATATTACCGTAAAATTTGTTTAAAATGGTTAACACAGATCTTTGAGGATGTTTTCTGCTAGTTTTTGTATTCCCCCTGACAAGCATGTATTTTTTTCAGCTTGGATGAAATGTTCAAAGAAACCAACTAGCTGCATTAAAACACTAGCTATCAGACTTTTAGTCCCAGGGTGGTCATCTGTGTCACCTGTAATGAAAAGAGTGAGGTTTATTAGATTGGAAATTATATACATTACAGGAATTTTTTTCCTCCTTAGCTTTTCTTTTCTCCTTTTAGAAATTCATAGTACATTAACAAATGCTCACTTTTTTTTTTTCATTTATGTGGTCAAATATATTGCATGAGTACATTAGGAAAGTATTTGCCAAGAAAAGGTGTAAACCTGATGACATTAAAGGAAAAATACAGTTATTTACAATTAGTAATATTTTTTTTGTTGTTTTTGGACATATGCTTAAAATACTCCATAGAATTATCATGCAATTTGATTTTTTGCCAGTTTGTCTTTACTGATCAGGAACCAACTTCTCCATTCTTGCTCTTATCTTGATGACTCTTTTTAAGGCAATGGAGCTGTAATGTACAAAACTAGGAACCAAAAGCATGCTGCTAAACCAGTTGAGAATATATTTAAAATCAAGAAAATCTTGAAAAAACGCACTACTTAATACTTCTCTGCTCTCTGTGACTTAAGAAAATGATGAAATGATGTGAATTAGTTTTTGTATTGCTATAAAAAGTGGGAAATGTAGATATGAATTGCCAATTAAAAGAAAAAAAATTAGGCAATTCCCAGGAATCTTGTAAAGCTAACAAAAAAATATTCACTGAGTTCTAAGAAATTTCTTTGTGTGCTATGGAAAACTTATGAAACAAATTGCCTCTCTGTACTAAAATGCTACTTTAGAAAGCCTAATTTGTTGCAAATCAGACTAAATCACAACTTAAAATGAGAACATTGCTACCTTGCACTTGACGTTACAATGCTGCATCCTAACAGCATGTAAGCCATCACAAGATTTAGAGCTCTGCTCAATCAGGGACAACAAAATTAGAAATAAATAGAGACAGATCAATACAAAGTGTTGTCTGGCATAATGAAACAGCCTCTAGGTAGAAAATCTATTTTATTTCTCTCTCAGTAGATGTACTCTTCGACAATCTCTGACCCAGTCCAGTAAACAGTCAGGTTATTTATTTTATTGAGAAAAAACATGGAGTTACATGTCTTATATTACACAAATACTATTATGTTGATCAATAAAGTGGTTAAACAATTTAGGTTTTATTGCTAAAGATACTTGTGTTAACACTGCTTTTATTTAATACAAGATTAAGAATTACCTTGTATTTTATGCTGTTATGGCAATCTATGGTTAGTAGGTAATGTCATCCACCGTGCTTTTATGCAACATCAGACTTTGTGCCAGATGTTGTTGAATAAGGACAGAAATAAAAAATATTCCTTATATGACTGAACAGTCAGCATCTAGTGTGGAATGCTCAGAGCTCTGATATTTATGTCAAGGTCTAAGGAAATACTTGTCTGTATATATTGAGATTTTTAATATAGACCATTATGCCACTCATGCCTCTGTGTGTCTTTTTTTTTCAAAGCCTCCCTGGATGCAGAAAATTCTGCTTCTGCACATGCTCATGGGTAGTTCAGTCAATAGGGATACAGACCATGATTTCAAATCTATTTGTTGGGAATTAAGATGTTCTTAACACTTTCAGCTATTCTTAAGTGGATGATCTTGGCAGTCTTTTCAGATTGCTATTGACTGGCCCTATTACTGCACTATCAACAACAAAAACAAAAGCAAAACCAAACAAAAAAAGGATGTGAGGTATATGTATCCAAGTACACAAAAGCACTTTATATTTATAATCAAGGCATAATGACACTGAGTTCAGAGTTTGAAATATGCTCCATCTCCTTTTGACAAGCTTAAGAAACTTCACAGTGTCTTCTATACCTTGTTCCAAGTGTGAACTAATTTAGATTCTGTTCAAAGCTGTCACAACTCCAGAGATTTGATTGCTCATTTATGCAGATAATACCAAGTAAATAATAATGTTTTAAATGAAATACCAAGGGCAAGATAAAAAAGGGAAAAAAATAGTATGTTGTACCACTACCACATTGATCCATTATATTTTTTCTTAGAATTACTACGTAGAACTTAAATAAATCATTAAATTCTTGATGTTTATAGCACAGAGCTGCCATAGTATCCATACTATGAAATGTGCTTGCACAGGGAAAAGGCCTTCTTTATTTTTAATTCTTTGTTCCAGTAAAGTTATGAATGTTTTGAGCCATCCACAAAAAACATTAGTCAGTCAAAATCCCCTTCCTAACACTAATATCTGAAACAGAAGCAAGGAATTATATCTTGGTAAAATTTTGTAAGGTTTTGATAGTAAAAAAACCTTTCTCCTGATGGAGAAGTTTGAATATTTTATTTCTTCAACTGTGTCTATTTTTGTATTCAGAAGTCTGAATATGGTAAAATTACATGTATGTGTTAGACTAGCAGCACTAAAGAGTCTATCTAGAAAATCAGAAAATGGGAACTTTCTTAAAGAGAACTGAGGGTGATTGTCTGAATGCTATAGGTGCTCATTACTTAGCATTCAACAGTGTTATTCTGAACTTCGTAAGTATGAACTTTTAGAGCTTAAACTACCAAAATAGATGATAAATTTGCATCCAAGAGTAGAAAAGGCAGTTTTCATATGCATGTTCTAACTTTTTAACCTGTGTTTCAGTAACAGTGATTGGTTTACGTAGTTCATATCAATAACAACTAAAAAATTGAATTTTAGAAAATGTACTTGCCAAAAAAATTCACAATCATGGTCAGTTAAAGTTCTAATTTGGTCTAATAGTTGGCAATGGTTTTTCGGTTTTTTTTTACTTCTCTGTAAGTTCTATATCTTTCACTGTGCAGTCTAATACAGGGAATGAGAGGCTGAAGAGCAGCATTGTGGAGAGGAACCTGGGGGTCCTGGTTGACCGAAATTTGAATGGGAGTCAGCAGTGCCCTGGCAGCCAGGAGGGCCAACCTGAGGTGTCCTGGGGTGCATCAGGCACAGCATCACCAGCTGGGCAAGGGAGGGGATTGGCCTGCTCTGCTCTGCACCGGGGCAACCTCACCTCGAGTGCTGGGAGCAGTTTTGGGTGCCACAATATAAAACAGATTATTATTATATAAAAGAATAATATTAAATTATTAGAGAGTGTCCAAAGGAGAGCAACAAAGATGATGAAGGGTCTGGAAGGGCAACCTTATAAGGATTGGCTGAGGTCACTTGTTCTGTTCAGCCTGGAGAAGACTGAGGGGACACCTCATTGCAGTCTGCAATTTCCTCACGAGGGGAAGAGGAGGGGTAGGCACTGATCTCTTCTCTCTCATGACCAGTGACAGGATCCAAAGAAAAGGCATGAAGCTGAGTCAGGGGAGGTTTAGATTAAATATCAGGAAAAGGTTCTTCACCCAGAGAGTGTTTGGGCACTGGAACAGGCTCCCAAGGGAAGTGGTCACAGCACCAGCCTGACAGAGTTCAAGAAGGGTTTGAAAAATGCTCTCAGGCACCTGGTGTGACTCTTGGGGTGTCCTGTGCAGGGCCAGGAGTTGAACTTCAGGATCCTTATGGGTCTCTCCTGACTCAGCATATTCTATGATTGTAACAAATACGGATGAATTTTAATACTTACTGCAAATATGAAGATTAGAAAGCAGCAATATCTGATACTTCTAGTATCAGATATTAAGAGCAAAAAATAATATGGCCAGACACACTGAATTTATGTTATTCTACTCTTCACAGAATCACTAAAAAAGAGTAGAGAAGGTGCATAACTGCTGTTTCAGCTATAAATTTGTGATGATGTAATACTGCTGTAATACCTCAGCTGTGGGTGAGAATGGACACCCTCTGCCTAGTTTTAATCCTCTTAAAAGAAGCCTCTTGAGATATCACCTCTTCCTCAGCTGTTTAGAAACAGGTCATTACTTTATCTGACATCTCAGCCACCATCTGCTAAGAAATTTTATCTCTTTGTGTGTCTGCTTATTTATATGCCTTTCCATAGAAATGGAAAGAGAAGAAAAAACGGCACAAAACATTTTTAGAGGCATCTCAAAAATCTCTTAACAGCAATTAGAAATCTAAATTGCTAAGACACTGCATTTTTTCTTTATAGCTCAAAAATATGTCTCTGGATTTAATATTAATTCTGTATGATTAAAATTTATTATTGAAACAGTATATTTCTACCATATTCTATTTGATCCCCTTATTGTTCACGTTCATTGATCAAATTCATTGTTCATCTCTCCCACCTCAAAATTTGAGTTTTCTATTCTATGATAATAGCAAGGTTTTTGGGTAAACTTAGAGTTCTTTTGTCTTTAATTTGAGGAGGTTTTAACACACAGTTTTAATTTTTTATTGTTGAACATTTACTCATTTTGATTTCTGTGTAAATTTTCTTTTAATGTAAGTATTTGATAGGAACGGAGCCCTGTATATTCCACTTGAATCAGAATTTACATCTATTCAGTTGGGGAGTGTTACTTAGTATTCTCTTGCTATGAAATGTCAAAGTTTTTTTCCCCCAGTAAGTTTTCACATGAAAAGTTTTTCAGAAATGGAGTAACTGAAGAAGGTCAATGAAGTGTGTTCGGAATATGCAAAGACATTTGGGAGAAAAAAACCCAAAACAATCCCCAAACTAAAATCCAATAAAAGGACTGAAAAGGAATTATTTTGAAAAGCTACACAGTAAATTACAGTTCTGTCATCAAGTGCTATATTGCATTATTTTCTCTCAAGTTGAAAAGAATATCAACTAAATTGAAAGGTAGCTGACAAAAGCAAACAAAGAAAACTTAGTTGAGTAATCACCAGAACTTGCTTGTGGAAAAACCACTTTTCATTGGTAAGTACCTAAATATCTTTGAAAGCTGATTTCACAAAGAGATAGTAGTTCATGCATTCATAGACATAACCCAGAGTAGTTAAAAACACAGTGTCCAACTAAGCAGACATTGAAAAAAATATATATGAAACTAACATGAATTCTGCTTGTTCTAAGTACTAGTGACCTTTAAATGAATGGAAACCTTCTTTAGATGAGACCTTTAATAAGCATTTTCTGGGATATTTTTCACATGCTCTCCTAATAAAGTTGGCACAAGCTCTTGATGGAGACTAATAACTGGACTAGACAGATGGGTAACCTAGCCCTGCATCACTAATTATACATTCCTCACCAGGAGAGTTTTCTATATTAACACATATTTTTCAAAGCATTTCTTTTCCTTCTGAAATTTTTATTTACCCCTTCATTCAATACAAAATGACAATGCTTCTTGTAGACCAGTTCTCTAGCTCTGTTGTGCTATTTTTCTTTATTTTTTAACTTTTAATGATAGAAATGGCTAAGTCATCTACAGACATTATTTTGCACTTTTCTCTCTTTCTTCTTGATTTTTAATATTAACAGAAGAAAAATTTTAGTCTATAAAAAAGATAATACTAATATGTACAGATTAGTCTCTCAGATTCATCTTCCCCTGTTTGCCTCTCCATCAATTTCTATGTATTTTCCACTCTGAGTGTACATATTTTCACCACGTGAAATCTGTGGAAATCTGTGGAAATTTGTCTTTTTATAGAGGGCAAAATGATATTTAATGTATATGTGCACACTCTGTAATAACCTGTAGTCTTAATACCTTTATGGACATTTGCGTTATCCTTCAAAATTCAAACTATCTTGGTACTTCTTTTGGGATTTTTAATTCTCAAGTGAATTATATTTGTATATCTTTTTTAGAAGAACAGGACCTTCCTGGGATAGCAATTCATAAGAAAGAAAGTTCATAGAAAGTTCATAACTTCTTTCTCCTTTGGTGACATTTGTGTTATGTCACATTCTAAATTAAATGCTTTGCTTAGTCCTGGCTCTCCCTAAGTATTTTTAAAACTCTTAGTAATTTTCTTTTTCAATACAATGGTTCAACATTATTAATTACAATATCTTTTTCTTATTTTTAAAAATAACCTTGTTGTTATTTAGAGATGTCTAGAGCTCTCTTGACCCTGCAGGTCACTTTCTTTCTGTTTTGTGCAAACTTCATCTGTCTTTCATAACAGGCAGGCAAGTATTATAAATCTTTTTTTAAATTATTATTTTTCATAGTTTTGCTTAGTTTGAAATTTCAATATGCTATATTTTCTAATTTTTTAACCTTCAGTGTGTCAGAACTATTGCCATAAATTAATGCTGTTTACAAAAGCTGCAATTCTATTAATTTCTTATTTTATTTTCAAGGTGAACGCATACCTGCCTTAGCAAAGTTCTTGAATAAGGTATTTACGATATGCTTTCAGTGACATCACTGAGATCATCACGTTTTTTTCAGCTGGTTCACTAGAGTGAAAAAACCCTAGAGCAGAATTTTTTTCATGATAGTGTGAAGTTAATTTCATCCTCATTCTATGATAATTTTTGATTAAAAGCTTATGCCAGAAAATTCATAAGCCAGGTGTGAATATTTGTAAAGAGATAACGTTGTTTATCACTTCCTATCTTTCCATCAAGGATAGACTATTTTCTATAGCTTATAAATGAGGCTGAAGATTCATGCATAAATTGTTATGTAAGGTTTTTGCTTTTGATACCAATCAGTATTGCAGAAAAAGAAAGTCTTGCTGAATAGATTCTGGCTTTATAATCCATTTAATTTAATAGTGAAAGTAGGATTCTGGACAAGACAGCTAAGCCACAAGATTTTACATACCCAAAACACATGTCATCCTGTGGGAATGTAATCTAATTGTGTAAAGGAAAGGTGGCGCTTGGTGTTTGGAAACTGAAAGTAGTTTTGAAGAGTACATGTTCTTTGATTTACAATGTTTTCATTGTAGAACCGTGCAACTTGGTTTGTACTGATGAATAAAACAAGAAATTACCATTTTGTTTACAATTTGAATGCCATATGGAGATAGGACAGCAGTAGTTGAAAATTGGGTACTGTCCACTCAGCTTTCAACATTGTCACAGTAAATTGCATTTGCAAGTTTTATAACTATAATAATGTTGTGCCTGTCTGACCACAACTTAATGCCTGTATCCATACCTTTGGATACTTGACAGTTACAAAAATACTTGTCCTTCACATTTCAAATGTACTTCATGGAAAAATACTTTATTTTTTCTTTCTGAATGAATACATTAAATTTTTGCTCATTGCTCACATTTATAGGTGTTCCAGTGAAGGACGGAACAATGGAAGTTATCAAATTAATGATGTGTTATCACCAGGTAACATAGGAAAGGTGTAACGTTTTTAATAGGAGAGACTAGATTAATGTCATTTCAGCCACCAGGAGCTGGGAATCAATTTCAATGCTAATCAGTGGTTTAAAGAATAGATTAGCAATGCAGTAACTGCCATTAACCTTTCAAGCACTGCCTCTACATGAAGCTGCCTGCAGAGGTATAAAGCAGTGTGCAGCTGTGACATAAACAGAGCAAATACAATAGAAAAAGGTATTGAAGATTTTCTTGGTCTATTTTATGACAAAACTGTGCTCCAAACAAGTCTTGCTTAAGAAATAGAAAAGCCTTACCCTGTTGAAAAAAAACCTAAACAAATCAAACCAAACTAAACAAAAGAAAACCCAAAAAAACCAACCCAAGCTCCAACCAACTTTTTTAATAAAATACTTATTTTTGAGCTGGAGTTTCCTGAAATATGAAGCACCACCTGTGTGAAGTGAATTTATGCAGGTAACACCAAGACAGCCACCATCTGCAGCTAAAGTGTGAATTAAAAGGTTTATTCCATTATTTCACTGGAAGAGAGGCACATAACACTGCTAAGTTAACCCAAAATGATCAGGGACAAAAAACACATGTGACAGGCCCATTCCCTGCTTTGATATAACAGTGGGTCAGGGACATGCACATTCCTTTGCAAAGCTGTGATTTTACAGTCTCTGAGCTTCTCATCTGTCTTTTCTTCTCCTCCCACACCAGGAGACCTAGGCCTATGGAGAGTGTTTTTTAGTTGTTTTGCAGCATTCTATTATCTTCTACAGAAATTCCACTTCTCAAGACAGAAAGAAAACCATAAGAAATTTTCCAGGCTGAATATTCTTAGCATCTCCCACATGCAAAGTCATCTTGAGTGAAAAAAATTCTAAAAAAACCTCTTTCTCCTCATCAATCTTCCATTTTTAACCCTTTAATCCCAAAAACACCAGAACTAAAGTTTTTGTGCAGATTATATAATATTCACTAGTATGAAGCTTGATTTACAAAACATGATGGGTTTTTCACAACTTCATATTAAAATGGTGTACAAGAAAATGTATAAGTGGCTTTTTAAACTTCTGCACACACATGATCATTGTGAGATATTCTAATATTATTTACAAGTTTTCGCATCTGTTTTAATGGAGATCATGAATTCGGCAGTGACACGTACCATGATCACAGTGTTCCCCTTAATGATCTCAGCAAGAAGGAAAACCACATTATTTAACTTTATGATGGTCAAGAAGAAATAATTTCCTCTTGCATGAGACCACAAAACCCACTGGTACTGGAAGAATTTGGTTTCTAAACTCTAAGACTGATATGAATGATATCTGAACTTGGCAGTACAATAGACGATAACTCATGAAGTATTTTTCTGTTATGCTCATTAAACATTGTTCTCTAGGTAGTTAAAATGTTATACTGGTATCAACATTGTAACTATCATCTTATTTCTAATCCCCAAGGGTTAAAATTACAAAGGTATTTCGCAACAACACACATTCTATGTGTAAGAAAGTTCTGTGACCTTGTAGAATAAAATAGAAACTAATTCCCCTTGTATAAGAGTAAAGACCTTGGAAATCTAAACTTTAATATCAGCTATTCTCTTTTTCACTTTTTAATGTTCAATCAGAATGGTGAGATGATGATACATGTTCCCCAAGCTTTCTAGTACTGGTATTCCATCATTTTGAAAGCATTGTTGATACAATCGATGAAGATAAATGATTCATCTCACTTAATTAGGCTGAGAAAAAAGTGAGATACTTCAAACAAAACTGTTTTTAAAAGATTTAGCTGTTAGAATTTCCCAGCCTCCTTCATTTTTATATATGTTAGCATTTTTTTCTATCCCCATTAAGATAGACATATCAATATTTCATATGTTTTAGATTAAGACAAAATTAAATTAATTTCTCAAGTGCAGATTGTTTCCAGCCACAGTCTGTCTTTTTTTGGTTGGGTTTTTGTGTGGTTTTCTTTTTTCTCTTGTGACGTAATTGAGAAAATATTATTTGGTTGATTTGTTTTACTGCTCCAACCAAATCGTTATCATAAATACTAACTTCAACAAGCAGTCTATATATTTGTTTGGGGAAGATTACAAGTCAGCACCATTAAACAACAAAACAAGTTGGTTAAAGATGAACTGACAACTAAAATTAGGTTTATAAAATGTAGGTAACACCTTTGGTGGACAAAGGCTACCTTGTATGATTATAGTAATTACTAGTGTTTCAAAGACAGGAATAAAAATCTGTCATAAAAAACAACTCTTGTGAAAAAAGAGCCTAGAAATTGGAATGGAAAACATAGTACTCTAAGCCATTGCTAAAACCTTTCTTATCTCCATTTCCAATGCTAGAAGAGGCTATGTTTAGTCAAGAAAGGCTGGAAAATATTGAATTGTGAAAGAATAGTAATGAAAAGGAGAAAGAAGAATAAAACCCAAGAGAAAAAATTTATGCACAATTTATGCTCACTGGCCACTGACAGATGCAGTGATCAGTCCCTCCTGGCCAACTCCCCACAGTTTATATACTGAGCATGCCATACTATGATATGGAATATCCCTTTGTATAGTTTGGGTCAGCTCTCCTGGCCATGTTCCCTCCCAGCTTCTTGTGCATCTCCTCAGTGACACCATGTTAGGTGATGTTATTTATATTATGTGAGGTTCTCCTAGAGAATAGTAGATACTGCAAAGAGCAGTTCCATCAGTACAAGTCGAAGTCTTAATGGATGGTGTTTACCTTCTGACCCTTCATTGTTGCAATGCAAACCATTTCATTCACTTCTCATGTTTATCAACAAAAAATAATGAAGTTTAACATTAAAAATTAAATTAAGGGACACTGGTATAAAAAAATACTTGAATGTTTTGAGGATGACTCAAAGAGATGACTTACGAGTTGATGCATATTAAATGAAATACATCTCCCCCAAACTCTCCCATCTTCCTATCTCCCTGTAAACAGTCTCTAGAAATTTAGAAATATGAGAAGATATTTGACAAAATTAATTTAGAATCTAAGTCCCAAAGGGCATTTCTTCAAAATGTCAGTGCCTGGCAATAGAGAAAGGATGATCTTGTTTTGATGGCACTAAGCTGGACTTTGAGGGGATTGTGTTTCATTTTGTCCTTACCATAAACTTCCCTAAAGAGTAACTGTCTTCATCTGAGCTTGTGGGATCTTGGCTGACTTGAACTAAATATGTGAAGTAATCAAAAACTAACATAAATACAGTTCACAGGAAAAAGTAAAATACTCATTATTCTTTGTAAAACTCATTACTCTTTTTGTAAAACTGTGTGTTTTACATCACATATTTCAATGCATATAATCATGTACAGTGAGGATTTCATTCAAAGTCTGTCTTACATCATTTAGCAGCGTTAGTGAATTTTGGATTATATTCTGGAATATTGTTTTACCAGGAGCAGCATCAAAGAGAAGCTCCTCACTGAATTCTCAGTTCTAACTTTAAATAAAACAGAAGGATATTGTAATGCTGGCAAAAAAAAAAAAAAGGATTCTAAAATTCCATTGATATAAAAATATGAGGTGCAAAATATAGAGAAACACTTCATATTCCAGTGGCAAGAGTGACTGAAAGTGAAAGGCAATTTGCACCAGATGAAGCTCTGTCCCTTTTAACTTTTAAAGGTGATTACCAGACACTGAGATCTGTGTAACACTGAGCATGTACATTCTAAGTTTAGTATTAGTTTTTAATAAGAATCTTGTAATAGTTCTGCTAAACTAAGAGTAGAACATCAGAACATTTATATTCTAGTATTCTCCTATGCAGTGTTTGTAGCCTATTCATGAGTCTGATCATTTTTACACTCTTAATGCACTCTTAATCAGGAACATTGAAATTATTCTTGTAATTTCTATTGATGAAAACAAGTTTCCCAGAAAATACTCCATGAAAAATTGTGAATGATTGATTTTAAGCAAAACCTTTTCAAACTTTTACAGTTTAACTTGATAGCTGCATGAAGGAAAAGCTTTATTAAACATGCTGTCAATGATCCTACTGTTATGTATAGTCAGTGTTGAACACTACTTATATTCTGCAAGTATAGGCTTATCACTATCATATCCTGAACTTTTCTGAACATGAAATGGGAAAAAATGTTTCATATTAAAAATTCTTTACCTCATGGTTTCCAGCTATACCTGTTACCCATTTCTTCCCTATATATTTGTACAAATGTGACAATCTGTCTGGAAAGAGAAAACAAACAAACAAAACTGCCATAAGTTTAAATAATTCCTTAACTGGAGAAAGTTTTACAAAAGAGTAAAAATATTCTGTTTCAGCTTCACCTGATCTTCATACTCTTTTCTCACTATCCAGTTTGTTCCTCAAAATAAAACAACTAAAAAATAAAAAGAAATATTTTGTAATACTCTAAGTTGCCAGGGGAAAAAATAAAAAGCGAAATAGTTATTTTTATATTAATTCAAATATGGGTAAATGATCTTTTTGTTTATGAATATTGATACTTATTTCAGTAAAAGAGACCTTTCCATAGAACGGACAACTTATAACTCTTCATTTTGTCGCAGTGATACTTGCCTAGGTTCTTCTAATAAAACCCAACAGAATCACACATGGAGATCTTTTTAAACAGTGACAAAAGCTTCTAATCAGTTGATACCTCCATCAAAATCATCAGCTTGATTATTGTATAAGTCTCTATGACATATCTCAAAGGATTTTTACATTTCACTCATCCTTTATGGAAGCTATTCATTATTTCTAGAAGACCTGAAAAACTTTAACAATGATAGAAGAGCCATAAAAAGAACATTTTGTTCACTTCCAAAATATCTCTTACCTCTGGTAACCTTTTCTGCTTCTGAACAGAGATTCTTTTCATGAGAGCTTATTTCAACAGTATTTTGGATCCTATTAACATTCATAGTACTAGAAAAAAGTTCTTGTATGGTTTCAGAAGAAAGGATTTAACTCCTGACACTTTGATCCCACAGAAACTATGTCATGGGCTTTCAGTGAGAGATCTCAGAAAATCAAATTCTTTCATTTTACTAGTGCAAAGTTTATAAAATAATTCTATTTTTTCCTTGCATGTTTCAAAAGGAAAGACATAGAA
Organism: Corvus cornix cornix; assembly: GCF_000738735.6. Lineage (NCBI taxonomy): Eukaryota > Metazoa > Chordata > Aves > Passeriformes > Corvidae > Corvus > Corvus cornix. The sequence goes on along the minus strand of NC_047057.1, from coordinate 41,673,553 downwards.
TAAGGAAAGTATGCAGAAAAGTCTTCATGTACACTGAACAATATGTAAAACTGCATTTAAATTACAGAAAGTTCACATGGCTCACAGCTTCCATTCACAAGTGTCTGACCAAATTAGTGTTATGTCTCAGACAACTGGACCATCTTATACTCAGTAGAAATGCCTGCCGTTTCTTACTCAGGGGAGGAGGCTGATGGCTCTCCTTCACAGCTGAGGTGAGACAGGGATAGAAGGGGTTAATGTCACCGTGAGTAGTTGCAAATGGCAGTAAATCTTCCTTGACTTTTAAACCTTAGGAAAATGTAGCACACCATGGGTTTTCACAATACCTTTGACATTCAGGTCAAAGGTATTATAAGCAAACATTAAGAGTACCACCACTGTATTTGTTAACACAGTAAAGGGATTCAAGATCTGTCCATGGTAGATGAACAGGTAATTTGTCTGTGGAACTGATAACAGTGGTCAGATAAGATTTAAGTAAGATAGGACCAAATAAGATAGTTCTTGTAGTTCTGTTTCAACCAACAGCCTCAGACACAACTACAAGACATCACAGTTTTATAACAACAAAAATCCAGCATTTGTTAATGTGCACAACCCCTCTGTGTCTGCCTTTTATGTCCTTGTCCACTCTCTAGTTTCTAGTCATTGGGAATCACTTTCGTATTTTCAGGTTGCTAGCATATAAGGTAACTAGTGCTTATAAGTTATTTAAATTATTAAATTTCATTATGTCAAATTATCGGCACTTATCATATTATCATAATTATAGAATTGTGCTGTCTTCCTTAGTAAAGAAAATCTTTTCTTTCTGATTGTTGAGATGTCCCAACTTCAGACAAATGACTTCTGCTTTTCTTCCATAATCAATAGGAAAAAGTCCTCACAGCCTCTGATTCAGTAAAATCTATCTTATGTGTGAGGATACTTAGAAGCAATTTTCTAATGCTATGCTGAGGTATTAGACCTAATTTTTGTGTGCATTTTTTTCTAATGGTTAAACAAGAATAGAAGCATAAAAGCTTCTCACTCTTGGTTCTCATACAGATGCATATTAACATTTGCTTTCAAAATGTATTCCCAGGCCAGCTTCCATAGATTATTCTCTCAAATCAAGAAGATGTTATAAAATTGTAACAGGAATATTATATTGACTTGGTAGAGAAACTTTATCTTTTCACAACAGAACAAGAAATGGAATGTTCTTTTTCTTAAAAGATAAAATCTGCATTATTTTTCATAAAGCTTTTTAATTTCTTGGTTTTACAGTTTATTTTATTCTGTTTTCCTAATCCATTTGTATTTTACTGTTTTAAAGAATACAAAGCAACCAAAAGTCAGAATAATTCTGAAATGAAACAGTTGGAAATCTTTAAAAACCTCTTTTTTTTCCTCTACTTGATCATTTAGACCTTGTTCTTTCTTCCCCAGATCCTCACACAGTTAAAATATACAGGAAGAAAACTGACTATTAAGAAGCAGATTTAGTTTAGAGAGAATTTATTTCACATGCTTGGTGACTATGTTCATGTCACAAAGTAGACCACAGTTTTGAATTTCTAGTAGGCTACAGAAAAGAGATTTCTCTTCTATGGTCATCTCTATAATTTTCTCATAGTTTCAAAACTTAAACTCCCAATTTAATAGAAGTTGATATTTTTTATTAATGTATTAAGTTAAATACACATCCCCTTGAGTCTTCTTGCATTTCCTCTCTTGCTATAAGAATAAAAGCATAAATAATTTTCTAGTATTTGAGTTTCTAAGTAGATTTAGAAGAAACATTTTATGAGACAGCAACTACACTGTTAAGAGTTCTGACAAGAAGGTTATTCTTTCAAAGTCAGACAACCTCTCTGGTTTATGAAAGCAGCTACTTCAGTTCCGCAAGATGGTAATTTAGTGGTCCTTGTGATAGAAACTTTTGGGTTGGGTTCTTGACTTTCATTTACAGATGATAAATCTGTTTAGAATTGCTGCACTTAATCCAGTTAGTAAATTGCACCCAATCTGACTTTGCAATGAAGTGTCCACACTTGAATATTCTAGAAATTCAAGTCCTGTGTGAATGTCTATGACATTCAGGTTCCTTCTGGTAGTTCTGTTAAGAATATGTTCTTAGATTATGTATGTACTGAATTAAACACAAAGCTTTGTGTTGGAGATCACATATTCAAATATATCACCTAGATTATTATTTTCACTAAGAAGTATTGCAAGATATTTTACTAGATCCAAATGATTTTCCTCCTTTTCTGAATGGTACTTGAGACTAATGAGAATTAGTTATATGTCAGCAAATATATGTCAGCAAAAGTTAGTTAGTATTAGTATCTCAGGATTTGGGGGTTTTTGGTTTTTTTATTCTGATGTTTTTCACTTAATAGGGATTGAGAATTTAAATATGGAGGTACAACAAAATGAAAGGAATGATACAGTGAAACAAATTATTCTCTCTTCAACACTCTGGGCTTATAATATTCATACATATAATACATGTTGAAGACTTTCAGTTACAAACAGTCCAGTTAGTATCCCTTTTCCACAGCCTAGTTCCTAAACACAGCAGTCAGCAGTAAAACTTGCAGTGTCATGCATTTCTGAAGTAATGAAAAATCTTTTGTGGTGCACTTTGAATTAATTTTTGACATACACCTACTACAGATTTACAATAATTTATCTTGGGTGCTGAATAAGCCTCCTATTTTTCACACCTCACCACACCACTGTTGTGAAGCTTAATTACAATGTTGTCTGTTTTCCATTTAAAAATGTCAGAATTTATATTATAACTTTCATACTTAAACCAGTTAGCCCTAAATAGTCGTGTAATCCAAAACCATGTTCCACTGAAGCTGAAAAAATTAATTTTTTTGCAGTTAAGTCCAATCTCCTACTGGTTTCCCTTTCCCCCCAGGAAGGCTATGTTCTATAACTTAACAACCAAATTATTGATAAAACATGTAGTTCTGAAGGATTGAGATAAATGTATGTTAGTATTTTTTGCCAATTAAACTTAATAAACAGTGCCTTCAGCTTGAAAACACATTCTGAACAGTTTGGGGTGAGCTGACTGGTATCTAGGAATTTTGCAGAAAGAAATCAAACGGTTTCCTTAAAATGTGAAAATGTTTTATGATATTTTTATTAAATTGTGAATTCATACCACTTTTTCTTCACAGTAATTTTAATGTGACGCACTCAAATCAAATGGGTGCTTACTCAGAATCAAAAAGTTGTTCTATATTTAAGAACTATGTATCAACCATATTAATTTCTGTACTATATGCTTTATGCTTTCAGAGAATATCAAGTTCGTGAATTCCAGCACCCACTCAGGTCCCTGAAGACCCGATGGTTTAGAATGTATTTCTTCATTTTAATTAATTACAGAAAAATTCTCTGGGAAAACAGATCAAAACAACCTTCTTATCAACTCTAAAAAATCTATCCTTAGTGGAATTAACCCACACATTTTTAATGGAGAATTATATCATTTTAGGTAACATTTTTCATGGAATTTGTGATTTTGTGTTAATTTTTTCCATCATGGAATATGCAACGACTTCGTTGAAATATAGTCAGTTGTAAAAAAGTTGCTTTTCTCTGATTCTTCCAAGAGAAAAGCATTCCTGTGCATGAATATTTTCTCAATAATGCTAAAGATTTTATCAGCTGAGTTACTGATACACAACACAGCCCAAGATGTTTTCCCCTGCCACTTCTGTGACAATCCTGTGCTATGCGCTGAAGCTGTTATCTCCAAGGGATCAGCAAAGGAGGTTACAGGTACTGAGATCGAAGCTCCTTGGTTTGTTTAACTACTTTAGTTGAGCCACTCAGCATCAAATATGGTGAATTTTTAATATTTATTTGGCAGTATGCATTTTCATTCTAAATAAATCTGAATTTTTCTTAGTAAATTTTGCTATAAGGAGTTCATTTTTATGAAGTAAGGAGAACATGCACTGCAACTTGCCTGGGAGAGCCCTGGCAGACTCTGCACTTGCGTAATTTAACCTTTAAAACAGACCTTAGGGACATTGAACAAGATTTCATTTTCCAAACTCTATTTCCAGTTTGGTCAACAGCCTCACATTTACAATACCTCAGTATCTTGGCAAAGGATTTCACTATGGGCATAAGGTATATTGCATCTCATATAAGGTGAACCTCCTAGTGTCCGTATGAGGATGCTTCAAGGGACAAAGGTAACAGTGATGTGAACTGTAGGTGTGGTGTACACTCTTGCCTGCCCCAGAAACCTGCCACAGACCACTGTGCAGCCAGCACACAGCTGAAATACCTGTACTGTTCAAACACATCCAAAACACAGGATTCTTCTCTCTTCTGTTCTAACACAGTACAGACCAATGGATTCTCTCACCAATGATAAGGTTTAGGTAAGGCCAGTTTGATTTGCTTTCCACCACACTGCAGATGATGTTAGAGACAATCTTTGTATTTTGAGAGACTTGTAAAAGAAAGTTTTATATAAATAAAAAGACTGAAATATTTCCTTACAATACGAAGTGAATGTTTAAAGCAGTATTAGAGAAAAACACTTCTATCTGAAGTGCTCTGACATTACAACCCTTAGAGCATCTCATTAGTCTTCTCAATTGCATCTGCCAAGTTCAACTGACTTAGTACTGAGGACTGTGTTTTAAGTCTCAGGAAATGTTTGATTGTAGATGAAGAATGTTATCAACAACAAAAATATGGAAAATGGACCAATAAACTTTTCAACACTTCAACAATTCTGAAGGTTTTAATTTTTCTGTAAAATGTGGTTTACAAATAGAAAGAAATCATGTGGTATGTTCTAATTGGTTTTATTTGTTTTTATATATATATAGCATATATATACAGAGAGAAATTTTTTAAGGTTGGTAGATCTGAAGAAGAGAATCCAGTTTGGCACTTCCAGATGCCCTGCTGTGCATCTTTGCCAATGTGCAGTTGTCTCTTTCCTTTCAAATAGATTTGAAGTTTGTAGAATAGCTGGCAATGATAAATACAAATTCAGTGAAGCAGACAGAAGGTTTGTTTTATTTTCTCTTGCCTCCTGTCCTAAATATGAACACAACAACTACACAGAACACAATGTAGTACACGTCACAATATTATGATTCCAGGCGAACCCACTCATTGATGGATGTGAGAGCAGTAAAAGGTACCAATTCAGAAAAAGGAAAAATTGATTTAAAATATGCAAATGTTTCACATAGAAACATGCTGTTATTTTATACAATATCTATGTTAGATAATTATATTTGCCATCCTGAAAGCTGGAGTTGTAGTCTTTAATGTGTTAGTCTGTTTTCCTGACTATCCACAGAACTTAGTCGGCTTAGTAATTAGTTTGAAAACCTGATACATTTTGTTAAAGAAAAAGCTGTGTTTATTAAAAATTCTGAATAAGTTCTTCCTTGATTTTCTTAATTTTCTTTTTAAAATATAAATGACTAACTCAACTATAACGTGTGTTTGACAGAAATAATTTGAAAGTAATTATACAGAGCCAAGCATTTAAACTCATGGGTAATTTGAATGCAGCTTCTTTCACCCTTTGTAATTATGTACTTCTGGTGTTGTGCTATTGAGTTAACATTACCGTTTAAAAAATGCAAAGATGTAAGTGTTCAAAATTCACTCTGCAGTAGGAGGCTTCAAGATATGGTACAGTAAAATAATGTAGAACAAAGAAATCCCTTCTGTGAAGTACAGATGTATTTCCAGCAGGGACTTAGTACTCTCAAAACAGGTATGAGAGACTTTTTTCCTGTTATAAAAACAAATTCCCTACTTTGAAAAAAGAACTGTACAGACAGTGTGTCTACGGACAGAGAGCAGCCATCCATAAGCCTAAGATAAATAATCTTATTTTTTCTGATTTTGATTTTGCCTCTGCTTGCTCATCAGTAGGTCAAGTGAGATGGCTATCCACTTTAATGGGTTTTAAACCTACATATATTATTTAAAATGCAGTGATGTTTTCAATAGAATTGTTTTGGACCGATCTCAGTTAAATAACACAATTTTACAGTAGTGGCTCTTCTTCAGTGTGTTTAAATTCTATGATAAGGGTCATGTCTCCTCCCTGATCTTGTTAAGCAGGACAACATAACATCCTCTGGTACTGTTCATTTTTCAATGATCATCCATTGAAGCAACAGAAAAATCATAAATACCAACATTTCAAGAAGGACATTACTTTACTGGCCTTTAGCTCCATAACATATTGGAAGTTATTGTAACACAGGGAAGTTTCCTCATTACCAGTCTGTAGTGTTGACATGGGAAGGCTACATATAGTTTTTTGTTTTATTCTGAAGAGGTTGTGACTTTTTTTCAAGGCTTGACAAGAAATTTGATATGGACAGAGACAAGTGTTTTATAGGAATTAGGTGGTCAATGAAGAAAAGTAATATAAGTGTGGCCAACAAATGGAGAGTGCTTCATAATTTATGAAACTAAATTTTAGCAGGAGTAGCAAGGTAGAAGCATCATACTGGAATTAGGAAAATTTGGAAAACTGTCTCCTGTGGTTAGAAACAAGATGTGTGTTGATTCATGTTCTTGAGACCACTCAAAACTTGCTGATAGTAGAGTTTTTCAGTACATCTTTAAACTCAGAATTTCACAAGAAGAGTTGAATTGTTTGTTCTCACTGAGTTTAAGACCAAACTTGTTTCTTTAAGAAAAGAATAACTTAATTTGTTCAGGTAAATTACAGATTAAACACTGACTTCATGTAAAAATGAAGTTAGAGATATATATTTGAAATGCAGAGGTCTGATAATTTGTTACCTTATTGCCTGTTCTGCATATTTGCTGAGGATGAATCTAACCTTCGGCAAGATACTATTGTTGGATGTCCAACTTCTTGCTGTGGCAAATGTCAATAATTTTGCCAGTTTTTTATTTTCTATTTTACAACTATTTTACTATTACCGTCAATTGACTCCAAGTGAAGTTGAAATTAAATATTTAAACTCTGTGGGTTTTCTTGTTGACTGATTTGAAAACTGTACTATATGTTCATTCCATATTAGTGACTTCCTGTGTTTTCCCATCAAAAAAGAACTTTTAGACAATGGGGAATTACTAAAGTTTAAATTTGCTTTGGGTTTATGTTCAGTCTTTCAGAATGTAAATAATGACTCTCTCATCTTGGAGAATTTATCCTACACTTATAATTTTACATTGTTTTTCTAAATGATAATGCTTTCTTTGTCCATACTTTCATGAATTCCATTGCATTTGCTGCAGTACCTGTGAGGGCCTCAGACGAGTGTGGTCATAAAGTGTTTTGTAGCAAATACTTTTTGAGAAAACTCTGTTTAAAATTAGACAATGTGGGACATTTAGAGTTACTGCTAGAATCCTTATGGTTAATTATACCCTCTAATAGTGAAGGAGAAACTGGACCACTGGAAGTTCATGGGAAAACAAAAACAACTATTCAGAGATTCACAGAATCAACAGAATTCATTGGAGACTGGTATCAGGTACTAAAATATTATGTGAGCAATATATAATAAGTTGTTAAAAAATTGGATGTTGATTGCAAGGTGATTATTATTATATTAGTCCACCTTAGTAACCAAATGATACAATCTAGTAAATATATGTAATTTTGAAGTTAGAAATGGTTAACATTTCCCTCTCTTGCATGGGATATGCCACAGGTCATCCTTCTGCCCATTCAAGTCTATGTTACAATGCTGCACTACACTGCTTGTGTTGTTCAACAAGTGTGCCATCATAGTTACTATCATAGGGAGTAGAAGGCATTTTTGGTCATACTTGCCAGCTTTCTGCAATAAAAATGGAATGGCCTAGGTATTTATATGTTTGAAAAAAAACCCAGGTATTACATGTCAGAGACATGTAATATATCTAAATTTTTTTCTGGAATGTCCTGGTCATACATTTATCATTCTCCTGTAATATAAATTAATATCCTTATCATTGCTGTTTCTGAACCTGACAGATGTTCATGGTAAAGTAAAAGTTTAAATTACACTTGTTTTTTTTTTACTGTTGTTTATTCAATTATTTGAAAGCATTCTATCAATTTAAAATGTAGAATTAATTGCCCATAAGGCACATGATGAATTGAATCAATTTTAATAATGATGCCTATGACTGTGTAGCAACCAGAAATCAAGTGGTTTGCTGATGATTCCTATGTCAGTGAAGATATGCAGAACAGATTGTCAGACTCCTACTGTCATTTTTTTCAAAGGAAAAATCCTGTTGCTTCCCAGGAGTTTGTTATTTTTAGTGAGTACTTACAAGCTGATGGTTTCTTCTTTTCTTTCTTTTTTAGTGCTTCTATTTGAATTGTACTTAGGAGGTGTAGAAACTGCTACATTGAAGGCCTAGAAGAGGAGCATAGAACACTGATAGAACCATCATGCTTTTTGGCTCCAACTAAAAAACAAAATAGGCAAACTCCCAATTCAGTTTACTCTGTAGGTTCCCAAGTACACCAAACATTTATTTACTTCACAGTAACTTTGTCTTTGATCTCATTTAAGACAGTATTAAGGTCTTACTCAGTGATCTGTTCTGAAAATGAGTAATAGGCAAATATAAAATATTTAATTCCACTCTCAATCACTTTTTAAAGTTGTTTTTCGAGGTTTAAAAAAAAAGTTATGTTATTAACAACTATGTCCTAGTACTTGTTTAACACAGAGTTCTCAAAATTTTGGGGAATGAATGGACCAAAATTCCTTTACTGGTCTGTGGTGGCCTTGGCAGACAGTGGCATAACTGTACTGGTAAAAGCATTAAACACCAAAACATTGTCATCATAATTTAAGACAGAATCAGAGATTTATGCAGAATCATTTAGATTAGAAAAGACATTTAAGATCATGGAGTCCAATAGTAAACCTAAAATTGTCTGGTTCACCACTCAACCATGCCCCTAAGTGCCTCATCTACCTTGAGGGATGCTGATTACTCCACTTCCCTGGTCAACCTGTTCCAGTGCTTGGTAGCTCTTTTGGTGAAGAATTTTTTCTTCATATCCAATTTGAACCTCCCCTCAAACAATTTGAGGCTGTTTCCTCTTGTCCTATAATTTATTATTTGGGAAAAGAGACCATCCCCACCTGACTACAATCTTCTTTCAGGCAGTTGTAGAGAGGGACAAGGTCTTCCTTCATCAACGTCTTATAAGACTTGTGTTACAGATACTTCACCGGCTTTGTTGCCCTTTGCTGGACTCTCCAGCAACACAATGTCTTTCTTGAAGTGAGGGGCCCAAAACTGAACACAGAATTTGAGGGTGTTGCCTCACCTGTACAGGGTGTACAGGGGGGAAATCACTTCTCTACTTCTGCTGCCCACACTATTCTGGTACAGGTCAGGATGCCATTGACTTCTGGACACACTGCTGGCTCACATTCAGTTACATTTATATATAGCAGTGAGAGTCTTTGCATAATCCTTCTTCTCTTCTAGAGAAAGCTAATACATATGGATCACATAGAACCTGAAATTTCTGCCTCTCTGAAACTTTTGATTTGTGAACATGCACAACAATCAAACAGTTATTTTCTGGCTTCTTTCGTACAAGAGCATTAATGATAATTTCAGAAGTTTTCTAAGAGAATTTCTCAGCTCTGTTGGTGGTGACTGTTTCCTTCTTGTGTGAAATGATCCCTCACCCCTTCAGCAGGAGCTGTACACTGTGCTTGCAGAGACACCTTGATACTGTATGAGCAGCTTTAACTCACAACAAATCCATCTTTGTCTCAGATCCTGTGGTGTCTTTTCCCTTCACTTAGCAGGAAAATCAAACTGAACAGAACACAATGTTCCCTTGTCTCCAGCATTGTACAACATTTGGGGAGTTGCGGATTTTTTCCACTAGGAGGCAAAAGTAAGCATGGTGTTTCTTTGATGCAATCCTGTTTGCAAGGATAGCACAAAGTGCCACTTCTATAAACACAATGGGAAGCAGAGTAGAAACAGAGGAGTGTCTTAGTGCCAAAGCGTTTCTCAGAGCATTTAGTTCACATGTTCTTTCAGATGATGCCATTCCCTGATCTAATTTTCTTGCAGTTTGTTTCACTGCTTCTCTTCTCTAAGAGTGTGGGTCTTTCATCCTTCCCCTCCGTATGAAATAGGAAATATGCACAGATCAGCACCAAATGAAATTCCCTCTAGCAGCGTTTGTGTGCTACATACATTCTGTTTGGCAAAGGGGAATAAACAATTGTCAGTCTAAGGACACTATTTATTTCAGCTCTTTGATCCCACAAAAGTTTAAATTAACTGATGTTATGTTTTTCAAAAAATAATGGAATTTAAAGGTATGGGATTTAAAATGGACTGAAAATTTAACCTGAATCCTTCAGATTTTTTTTTTTTTTCTCTAATCTGTAATGAATTCTTCCCTTGTAATGAAATTTTCTTTCACCTGAAATATGAACTTTTATGAATATGACATTTTGGAACTTTGTAAAAGAAATTACACCTTTATAAAAAATTAACTTCTATTTCATTTATTTTCAAATTACAATCTAAATAAAGTCACATAATCTTGCACTATGGACAGTTTTCATTATGTCGCTTTTCACTGGAAGCAGTATAATTTCACAGTTTCAGACTACTAATTGTACAGTAACATTTAGACTGTGGTTACAAAAGCCTTTATTCAATTGGTATGTAAATTAATTAGGAGGATTAATGTGTAACTTTATGCCACCAGACATACAATATGACCTTATGCTTTGCCATTAATGACCTTAGAATTTGCAAGTAAAAGGATGCTAATGTAATGATTGCGTTGGCAAAATAACATTGGGTAAAATGAAAGCACATTTCAGATTTCAAAATTTTTTTAAGTTTTCAGGAAAAATGCTGTTCTATAAAAGAATACTGGATGTTTTATACAAAGATTTTTATCAGAGCCTTTAAGAAAGGCTAACTTTTTTTAACTCCTTTGGACTTACTCCAACAGGCCAATTATTTCAGGCCATATTTTCTCATCTGACAAATGAGAATATTGTGGGACTCAGTGCCAAAAGACCAGGAGAGGTCAAGGTACAGACCTTTCAGCCATCTGCTTTACACATATAACCAATCTTTGTGAAAAAATTACCAGTTCATCCAACACAATTTGCCATTGTTAAGTCTATGTTGACTATTCCTGATTACTCACTTACCTACTCATGCCTGGACATATATTCCAAAGAGACATATTCTCTTCCAAGAAGAAAGAAGAGCTTGGCCAACCCACAGTTGTCCAGGCTCTCCTTCTGGTATGTCTTACTGAAAGGCATAACATGAAGTTTTTTCCCAGTCATGGATCCCTCCTCCAGTTGTCACCCTTTTTCACTAAAGTTGTACAGGCACCCTGGAATCATGATCTACCAACTCTTTCAGCACTTTCAAGCTGAAATAGCTGATGAAATGTTCCTGCTGCTCAAGCTGATGAATTTAAATATATCCAGTTTCTTCAGGTATTTCTAAGGCGTTGCTCCCAGATGTTAGCTGTCTCACTCCTTCTCAGACTGTGCTGTTACACACAGAGGTGTGAAAACAGGCAGTGTCTATGAAGATCAAGTCATAAAGGCACTGAGTTCTTTAGCTCATGCAATCTCTCGTTAGTTCCCCTACCCATCAGCAAACCCACCTTTTCCCTGAACTTCTTTTTGCAATTAGTTTAACTGCAAGAGCCTTTTTTACTTATCTTTGATATTCCTTGCAAGGTTTAGCTCCAGCTGGGCTCTGTTCTTGGATTTTTCCCTAAGTATCTGAGAAATGCTATGCTACTCTTCTGTTGTCTGTCATTTCCATCTCTTGTACACTGCTTTTGCATTTTCATTCAAAAGTTATTAACATATGTGCAAAAAAAGTAGATCATACTCAGGATGAATAAGTATTAGATCAGGATAAAAAGTTACAATGTTTAGAGTTTCAGGGATGTGAATATTCTGGTGAGATAGAAATTCTGGACTACAGAAGAGATATTTTGAAAAGGAAAATGTTACACATACATTGATGTGTTTTACAGCCCTATATTTTTGGCAGCTTCTAATTAACAGAACAACAAAAGAAATCAACCAACCAACCACACAAAAAACCCCAAACAACAGTCTACAGAAAGATGCGGTCAAAATGTAAACTCTGCATGCAGATGACTTAAATAAAACCAGATCATTAAACTAGTATATCTTCATTAACAAGTTACTTGAACATAATTTTAGGTTTTGATACCATTATTTTAACCTAATTCCTTGTAGTTGAAAAGAATGTCAGGCTCCTAGAGTAAGGTAGGAAGCAGCAGGGATCAAAGAAGATGTTGCATGTCGATTCATCCAGAGGAAATATACCAACAGAAAAATGGAAAGATCTGTTATGAGATGTTATAGAGGATCATAACTCACTCAATATATGTATTTATTCTGTACCTGTGTCCAAGGGTACAGAATGGACACGACTTTTACTTTCTGCCTGTGATTTCTCCTACATTAATGTGCCATTCTCTGTAGGCTGTATTATATCTGTGGGCAAAACATAAAAACAATTACCACACCAGTCAACTGAAAAAACTGGCAGAGCACAAACTGCTAGAGGTGAGCAAAGCAGTAACAGCAGGTCCTGCAGAAAGAAACTTCATCTTGAGCCAGGTAGTACTTTACACTTTACCCAGTTTATCCACATTAATTTCAAATTGTTTGAACAACAAACGCATCCTTGAAGAAAAGAGTTCTTTAAAAAAATCACATTAATGAGCTATTGATGCAATAGCTGGCAGGCTGTCTGTCTTTACAGAGAAAAGGAACTGAAGTAGGGAAAGGACCTGAGGATGGCTTTGGAAAGAACTTGCCATCAGGTAAAATCCAGGCCACTGAATAAAAGCAAAATAAATCATCTCACATGATTGAGAACTGTTTCAAGAATGCTTTTATTTGCCTTCTTTCTTTCTTTTATAACTCTAAATGTCCCAAAAAATAAAATGTAGGCTAGTAAAATTACGCTATTAATTTTTAAGTAATGATTTATATTTCCTTTAAATTTAAAAGAAAAAAAGTTTTGCTTCTTTTATTTTCTCTCAAATTTCCTAATTTATAGAATTAAATTTTAAAAAGAGACTACGTTGCTGGGGGAAAAAGAAAAAATAAAACAAAATAAAAGCAAACAAACAAAAAAAATCCAAGAAAAATCCTTTATGGTTCTCACTTAAAGACTCAAATTAGTTTTGATTAACTTATTTTGTGTCATTAAACATCTAAAAAACCAAACCACTTTCAGACATCTATTCTTTATCCTCTGTGGAGTGGTCTTACACTAGAAGTACTCTGCTTTTGTAAGGGTTTAACTCCCATGAATTGAAGGTATAAATTGGACATCAGTTCTTCAAACAACTATGTATTTCTATAGATAAACAATATTAATGAGCTACTCACCTGTTACAAAACAAATGCTACACAAAATAACAATGTCCTTTATGCCCAGTTCACCCCACCACTTCAGTCTTTGTTGAAATATGGAGGGTTTTGCCTGTGGTGTGGAGAATATGTTTGCTTCCTTGGGGTAAGCTGGCTGTTTTTAATTCTCTCTCTTCTGTGACCCTTGGGGGTGGAGTCTGGACAGATTGACTGATTAGTGAAAATTAGTGTCTAATGTGGAGGATGTTTTATGTATTATGTGTGTGTCTATTTTATCATTCTCTTTGAAAGTCCAGATTCACCAAAAGTATTTCTGCTTTTTGTCAGTCTGATACAGATTTTGATGACAAATTCTGATTAATAAAATGGCAGTTAAACGTCTGTGACTTGTTACAATTTATGTAATTTCAAGGCTGCACAAGGCTCTTATCATAATATTCTTCTGTGAAAACCTGTAGAAGAATAATAAAATTTTTAGTTCTGGTCTGAGAATATCTCTGTTGGTAGAAGGAGGCATAATCTTTTTTAATTAGGGCAAAACTTGCTTAATCTGTCAGTTGATTAATCTGTCCAATGCCTAAGTGACATTGCTATTTAATAACTGTTCTAGTTTTGCTAAGATCTACCCTGTAGAAGTTTCTAGAGGGGGAATTGGATGAACAACTGCTTTATTTCTGACTCACTAATTTAAATAAATTATAGTCTTCCTAATTAGTCATATCTCTTTTATATCTCCTATGGCCTTGCTCTTCCAGGTGGCAAAGTCTGCAGTACTTAGAAATATTAACACTGAAATTAACATAAAATACTAGCTTGTAGAATTCCACATTATGTCTTCATGCTACTAGACAAAGATTTTAGTCTCAGTTGTTGATGTCAGAAAAAGATGGGAAATCAGTAATACAAGATATTAAAAGAAATGTCTAAAAATCTGTTATGTTTATGTCACTGTGACTCTTCAAATAGGGGAGTTCATTTAAAGGTAGAATACCATGTGCTGGATCAAGTTCTATATGTAACTATCTTGTACAGCTAGCTGGAGAACTTGGAAGAAACTTTCTCATACCAAATTTTCCTATTTGGGAGTAGTGTTAATAGCTTTTTGCTCATGAAAGTATACAAATTATATTACAAACAGAAATAAAAAAATTGTAGCAGCTCAGCTCACTTTTACATTACCCCAGGTACAAATTCTTGCTTGTCAGAGCAGCTCTCAGCTGCATTTCTTCAACATTATCTTAACCACAAGAAGTTCAAAATCAAAATATGTTGAATAGCAACAGCTGGGTTTTATTGCCGAGCCAGATTTCCCCAGGGTTTTAGAAGTACAAGCAAATTATTTTTAGTGGTATATTATAGACTAATTAGTTTAACACTCTCAAAGTGGGGTTTTGTGGATACCTCTGTCAGGTTTTTCTCTGTGTAAGACATCATTCAACATAATAGTATTCCCCAAAGACTGATGTTCCCTCCCCTCAGCTGAAATCCCCAGAGCTCTGGTCAGTTTATCCTTGCAGAAAAACTGGCAGGATTATAACCGTCCCACCTACATGAAAAATAATGTCTGGTATGTGAGATGTCAGCCACTGAATGTTACAACTATTCCCTACTCCCTTTCCCCTCCCCATAAACCAATTTTAATTGTTAGTGGAGGAAGAAATAGAAGTGTTAAGTCCTTGTGAGAAACAGGTAGTGTCTGAAAACCTTGGCTAATTCCACTGATAACGCACAAATACAAGCTTTTAAGGTATGCGTACTGTTCTAGCAGCTGATCTCCCAGTCTCTGATAAATGATAGCTCACTTCAGTGAAAATAAACAGAATATATGATATTGATTTTACCACGGCTCATTGAAAGGTCTGTTGTATAGGTAATATTGTGGAATTGCAGTATGATAAAGTGACTACTGGGCAGGAACATTCTTTGTCACTTCTATCTCCTCAGTTTTCTCCTACTTCATCTCTGCTTCATGGGAAAATGTAATCACTGAGAAACTATACATATGTACTTCCTAATATTTTTGCAGTCAGGGAAAAAAGTTGAATCAACTTTACGCTTAATCATAAATATGTTCAGCTTATATAATTTCATGATGTTCCTAGAGCTCCTTGTATACATCAATTTAATCATCAGCCTAAATATTTCCATGTTCAAGTCTTGAAATTCCAGGACACCTGAATGTCTTATTTGGGAACGCATTTCAAAAACATTGCATTTCAGAGCTGCCTTTAGTATCTTAGTATAATACAGATGTGGAGGCATACCCTGGCATGATTTCAGAGCTTTGACAAATATAAGCTTTGTCATATAGAAACAGGTATATGCCTAGCTTGGTTTAGTGCTGAGAGGAACTACAGAAAATGAAGAATGGGTAGTTACTTGCTGTTATTTTCTGTCACTGGTAGTATTTTTTTTTTCTTCTTAAACTTATATTGCAAGGACAGAGCAGAATAATAAACCAGAAATGGTCAGAGCTAAGGAGCAGTGAGCTTAACTGATGCGCTTTATAGCATAAATTTTTGAATAAATCAACAAAACTTGTGCTAAACCTTCATTTGCATTTGCTCCCAATAGAATGTGTGTAGTTATAGGTGAAATTTCTAAACCAAAAATTACTTTACTAGCAGTAATTTCCTGTTGACAGCAGTAGGGAGTCTGGTTGTATATAGAGGATTTTATAATGCCAAAGTCTTGTCAAAGACTGCCTGAATCACATTATCTTCCCCAGCTCAGAACGAGTATAAAATAATTAGTGGTTTACAGTTCTTGATTAATTGGATCCAGCTTTCAGTTAGCATCAGACTTCTTATTATAGAAGATGTAATGGAGCTGTGGTAGCTATGAGAAAAAATGAGAAGAGGAAATTAATATAAAATAAAAATGTCAGAGCAATGGATCAAGTGTGTTTAGAGGAAAAAGGGGAAAAAGAGGACAAATTGTTCACCATAGCGTGTGTTGCCACATGATGCTTGAGCCCTAGAATGATCTCTTGTTTTTATTCACTGTTCTGTATATATTGTTTATATTTCCAAGCAGAAGTTTGAGTGAGATCCCAATCAAAATGTATGCAAGTGCTGGTGTAAATACAGTGTTACTGGTGTTACCTTCTGAGGCACTAAAGCTTCAGTTAGAGCTACACAGGTGGGGGATTTCTTAAATAGATATAGCCATAACAATTAGTGCTCATAAGTCCTTCTGACCCTGTGTGTTTCTAGTATTGCCCTTTTCCTTCAGCCTTGCTTTTCATACAGCAACCTTTGCTGACCTTTTTGGTTGCAGCAAATTCCATGCAGGTACCTCTGGGTATCCAAGAAAAGTCTTTTCAACCTCCTGAGAAGTCTGGCTGCGTATCTATTCACTGCTCTACTCAGGATCCCCTGATTTCTTCTTCCTACCAATATAATTTTGCACGCTTTTTGTCATCACTTTTTGGGATCAGGAAGCATCCCCAAACTGAGTAATCTTCCCTGATCGTGTGATCATCGAGTTGCACCTTTTTGTACAAACTTCCTTTTTCTTCTCCTCTTTCTTAAAACTGCTTCATAAATATATTGAATTGTTTATGTTTAGTAAAAAGATCAGCTTGAAGTAATTTTATTTTGCTACTACTGTGAATTTCATTATTTTTATATTCATAAGTGGGTTTGAGGGAAATACTTTGTGTATGTGGGTTTGTAGATTTAAACCAAAATGTCAAATTTTACAAAAAATTTTGCAAAGCAGATTACTTATGAAAAAAATTTGTAGGCCTCAGAAACCTCAGCAAGAAATGGAAGTACCAAAGTTACAGGAATTCTTATGGTCATGGTATGCTCAGTTGTCATCTGCAACTTGAACGGATGGATAGAACCTTTCTTTTCTACTTCTCCCTTTGTGGTATTGGGCTTCCAGAGGGCACAGATGTAGTAACAAAGTTAAATGATTCATTTCACTCTATGCACACATTCTTTTGGGGATAATTAATTAGAATCATTTAACTATCTAAGAAATTAGCCACAGGCAAGACCTCTATTCTGAAGTGTCAGATAGCAATGAAATACTTTTTGAATCTGGAAGTTTTGGAAGATGTTTATTTGAATGAACTTTTTTATACAAGTTGTCAGAGCTGTCATAAGTGTCCTCAGTGCATCTGACACCATAGTGGAGCAAAGGATTTAAATGAACATCTGTGTTTTACTATAGATCATTAAGGTCTGGCCGGATCCTGCACAACATAAAATAATCTTAAAATAACTCCAAACACATTAATTAACAATATTTTCAAAAGAACTTATACATTAGGTGAGAATACAATCTTTCAAAAATGCTTCGACCTTGCTTCACAGCCCCAAAACAAGCCTGATGAGATAAAAAGACTAGAATCCCACATTGATCAGTCAGGTAACTATTTTCTCATTCTAGAATTATTTTGTACTTTTAAATGAGGGACTCCTAGCATAGCAAATGCTAAGTTTAGATAATGCACTGGTAGAATTTCTGTGATGTGCAATACAAGGGAAATGTAGGGTTCCATCTTGCAATATGTTTTTTGAATATTTTTCAATAATATATACATAACTAAAGTACTTTCAAAAAACAATGTGGGATTTTTTTGTTTATTATGCTGAAAGCCTTATACTGACTATAATCTACAGTAAATATTTCTAATTGCTGTTAATCAAATGCCATACAGTATGTATCATAGCTTAAGTATGTTGTATTAATAATCTTCTTCTGAGTCATAGTAAAAGGTACCATATGGACTGACAAAAAAGAAATTGAAATTCAGTACCAGTTGAAAACTTATTTCATATTTTTCTCTTCATGAAGTCCATTTCTAAATTTAATGACCTATATGTATGTGTTGGTAATGGAATGTCAAATGTTTTGTGGAGTAAATTAAACCCAAAAATATGTGCTCCAAGGTGATTTTTACCACAAGAAATTTTTGTTGAGTAAATTACTAGGAATAAATTTTGGTAAAGTGAAATGGAAGAATAAAAAAATATTCCTCAGTGGTCTGTAGAACCTGGTGTAAACTCTGTTGTCCACTATGTTTCCTGCTGGGATGAACCACCTAACAACTCTTAATTACCTGGAGTACTGTATTTTCACTTTCAATCTCAGTACATTTTACCTAATTTAGAAGTTAATTCTAAGGTACCACTGCACTGTAAATTTCCTTCTGCTGAAAAGTATGTGAGCAACAAGAGATGTTTTCAAATGAATATTATCTAGTTAAAAAAATCTGAATATGCAGCTGTTTTTAAGGAAGAATGTGGAATGGAGAAAGCATCTGTAGAATTTTTTTTTCTTTGTGATTACACATGATCCAGTTAGATGCATTTGCACCAAAGTAACAAAATTAATAGGTTATTCAATGTCATATAATTATTGTAGTCCTTTACTGCCCAAAGCAGTCAGTTGCAAAGCATTCAAGTGCAGGAATGCATGCTTATATCTAGCTATAAAAAATGTTTGGTGTAAAATGTTTTGCATTTATATTTATTTTGGGGACATAATCTCACGATATTATCTGGAATGTGTTATTAAGTGAATAGATTTGGTTAAGAAATATCATGTGGGCTGGAATATGATTAGCAGCTCTAATGGCATTTGATATATCAGATGCATTAGCACTCAGGTGAAAAAGGAGAAGGTCTCCCACACAAAGCATGCTACCTTAACTATAACTAAATGGGGGGGAAAGTTGCTTTAAAATAATAATAATCTAAGCTATTAAATACATCAAGAATAAAATTACTCCACTTGCTGTGTCTTATTGTATGAAAATGCATTGCATGAAATGTTTCAGAATAATGAAAGCTATTCATAATGAAATGAATATAATCACATATGTAACTTCATTGAAATTTATGGTAAATACAATGTATTTGCTCTTAAATATTTAAAATACACTATTATAATTAATGTGGCATTAAAAGCTTCGGTTCTTTTGTTTTGTTTCTTTTTATAATACTGATAAGAAGGAACTCCAGAGCTGGAAAAGAAGGGCAATTCTTTTTTGTTTAAAAGGGCATGGTCAGACTTCTTCAGATAAGGTTGCTTAATATTAGTCGTTTTCATTTATACATTCTGGGCAGGTCTTCAAAATTATACTAGAAATTGTCCATGTGGAGACTTAAGGAATAAGACAGGGAAAAGGGAGGCCTGAAAGAAAGAAAGGAAGAGAAAATAGATGCCAAAGAATAGATTTCGCTGTAATGTTTGTTGCTGCCACTAGCCTACTGCCAAATAAAGCAGCTGCCTCCAGGACACAGAAGACATGTGGTGAAGGGAAAAAGCACAGCTTACACAGAACCTTTATCCAGTTTTGCTTCCTACACTGTTGATGCGTGTTAGTGTTGCATATGATTCAGAAAGGTGAAAGCTCTTTGGCTGGAAGACCTATCTATAGTTAGACCCCAGAGGAGAAGTACTTTGGAAAATATGAAAGTGAGCATATTGTTAAGCCTATGATTTGGCTGGACCTTTGTATGTTGGGGTCTGAGAATGCCATGTGGTAGAGTTTGTAAGAGACCATAGTCTCTGGCATTGCTTCTGGATCGACACCCTGGGCTTTGCAACAAAACCCTTGAAAGGGAGTATATATATCAGGAAGACTTTTGCCCAGTTCTCATCATCTCTCTGCCCCACAGACAGCAGCAAGCATGAAAATGATGCTAAAGAGAAGTTTCTGTCACAGTGCTTATAGTTGTTTGCTTGAAAACCACTTTTTTTATAAGAAAAATTGTGTAAAAAAAGTCAAGACCATGATATTAAATTAGTCCAGTAATAAACTTGTGATATTTAGGATGGGGAAGGGCAGGGCAGTGGGTGAGAAGACTTGCAGAGTTTATATGGTGGGAAAGTATTTTTAAAAATCTGTGGAAGTACAAACAAAATCTATGCGTGAGGAATTAGCTCCTTAAATATGCAAATAATTTATTTGTGAAAGAACCAATATTGTTTTCACCACAGAGAAGAAAACTGCCACATTAATTTACTTCACAGTAGAAAAAGCACCAGGAGAGTAAAATAAGCTTTACTCTATGTTGGATTTAAATGAATATATGTTCATGTTTCATTGGAGTATGCATACATTTTGTTGTTATTCTCCTTCTCTCATGTTCCCCCAAATATTTCAAAGAGAGTTCCATTAAATTTAATTTGGTACATAAAAAATGTAGTTGGTGTAGAGGAAAAAGTTCTGTAGTTAAGCTGACATTTGAGAGAGAATTAAGTACAATGAAAGTTTAAAGTCAATGTTTAGGCAGAAATTTTTCATTTTACCTCCCAAAGAGGGAGGGAACTTCTCATCAATGAACCCTTTTTATACTGTGTTGTAAATTATTTAAAGTGCAATCACTGAATTCAGTATGTCAAATCTGCAGTTCGATTTACAGGAGGCTTTTTGAGACTGAGTTCTCTAAGTACTGCCTTTTTCAGATGATGACATACTATAACAGAACAACTAAAACATGCCTGAATTAGACATCTGGGAGAATTTTTGGTGGTACTACAATGGTGAGAGGTCTGCTTTTTATGCAAAACAATCCATCAAAATGAAAAGGATATGAGTGCAACAGTAACCACACCATCAACTGTCAGGATGAGTAAAGGAAGTCTTAGCAGCTGTTTAAACAGAGACGCGCCAGTCTCAGAGGGAGACTGATCAGTAAGTAATTAATTGGTTGCTTTCTAAAATCCATAAAGTACAACTGGAATAATCAAGTTAATTTCCTGCATAAATATGGACAACAGGCCTGCCTAAATTATTACTGTTTGAAATCCTAAATACTTAGCCAAACTTAAAGGACTTGACCACCTCATTTGCTTAAAAGACATAGTCTGTCACCACAAGAAAGGACTTTGCTAGGAATTGACAACAAGAGATAAATCACCTGGATTTATTTTAGGTCTGCCCAATTTTTCAAAGATCCATTTTAGTCTGTGTGCTACAATTCTTAGGAAAAAAAAAAAAGGAATTAGATCATATTTAATATTTCTATTAAAGAAAATTTTATGCTCCCCCTGCATGCATCCTGTTGAATCACGTACGCTGGGAATCCCTTTTTCCATTAATATCCTGGAATACACAAACTCATTTTAAGGAATACTATTTTTGTTGTTTTTTGGTGAGTTTGGTTTTCCTTTATCAAAAAATGTATGCCATTGCATTAAAAAAACACAGTCCAGGAGTCAAAGTCGGAGTTCCAGCTGGTTGCTGTTCCAACACAGAGATTATTTTAGGAATCTCATTTATCAGATTTCAGACTAAAATCTCGATTTTATACAATAGGAAGTCTGAGCTGTTTTTGAAGCCTAAATTGATCTCCTAGTAACCATTAATCTTGTTTGGTGTAAATTTTGAAAAGTGAGTGATGGGACCCATACAGTCAATTGCAATGGCTTTGTTTTCTTGAGGTTATCTTTTTTGCTTTTGGGTTTTTTTATCTATTCCTTTGGACTGAAATTCTTGTACAGTATGCCACTTACACATATTCTATAGCTGATTATTGTCATCTATAGAATCATATAAGAGGGTTATTTGGGGGCTTTTTTTTCGTTTGATTACAAATAAATTCATTGCAGTCAACATTTATTTCATTTTCCAAATATGCATGTGTTCTTCATGCTAGGAGCATATCTATCACTGTAACTTTGTGCAACACGGTTGGTTGTGCTCACAGAGCTCTCCAATATGAGAATGGATTAGTGCATTAAATAGAGTTTACTAAAGCACCTTCAAATTCATTACTGGAAAAAATTATAACTTTTTTTTACATGACGTGCATAGAAAGCTGTGCTTTTCTCACTCTATAAAGTTGCTTTTTCTAATGAAGACAAAGGCAATGAAACTGAAATAAAGCTTGTTTTGAGGTTTTTTCATTTATTGTGAATTGTCTTAAATTATAGGTCTACTGAGAATTCACACATGTTCTGTATAAATTCAGGCTGGCACTTTGCATTTGAAATGCAAGTCTCTGTAGCATATTTCAGAATCAAATCCAGGTACACAGAACATGAAGAACTATGTTCAATGCTAATAAACATGGTTTATTTGGGAAGATTTCTTTTGAAATACAAGCACTTTCATTCCATTTCCTTTTTATGATGTAATCTATTGAAAAATATGTATAATAGGAGATAATTTTTATAAGAAATTAGGTTTTATATCCTGAATTCTCGTCCATGAGAGAATCATTAGACACTTCTCAGCACTGGATACATCCAAGGATATCTCATCACCTGTCCAGTATTTTCATCAGAGAGAGCTTCTTGTGTAATAGGATTGTTATTTTCTAGACAAATTTTTAGATAAATAAAAATTCACAATGAGAGCTTTTTTATCAAGATGGACTTTCTTTTTTCTTAGTTTTTAAGATTCATATCTGTCTATGTTCTACATGTGAAATGAAACATGAAGAATAATACCTTGAAATTTTGAATAAAAGCCTGAAATAGTCTCTTTTTATGTATATCTTCCCTTTTTTCATTCTTCTGTTTTGATAAGAGAATTGTAAACAAGATTTAAACCCTCCTGTGTTTTCCTTGCATTATCCTTAAATAATCTGCTTGTAAAGTATGAAGTGATAAAACAAGATAAAATGAGGGTGTTTTACTCCCAATATCTTGTTTGTAAGGTAATCTTAAGATTGAAGACAATTATTCCATTTCAATAGAATAAGTAGCAGCCAATGGTCCTTCTCATCTTTATTGTCATTATATTTATAGATTTATTTATTTATTTACTTATTGGTATTCAGGATATTCAGGGAAGGTTTATCTAGTTTAATCACAGCAAAACCACTCAAAAATACCCCAGAGCTAAGGAAAAGCTTTCTGAACAATCTAAAAGGTGTGGACATGCTTGAATGTGCTCTGAATTCTGCAGTGTACTCCCACAGGGTACATACTGTTTATATTATGGGTTTTTTCCCTCCTTATTTCTTATGATGTTATTTCTCTCATTAACTATTTAATTATATTATAGTAGCTTCTAAATGCTAGAGTAGCTTCTACTCCATTTGTCTGAAATTATGTAACAGGGGTTTTTTTTTATTTTCCTCTAGTACCTTAATCTGTTGTTCTCTGAACACATAGAGCTGCTGAGACTTTGGGCTGCATTAACACAAGTTCTGTGGGTTTCAAGAGAGACACATTAAACTTGCCTTGAGTTTTAGAGATGAAAGTTGATGCACGAATTCAAAGTAAGACCCCATTCACTATAATGCAAATAGAGAACAAATGAGGGCAAATGAGAGCTGAAGGAAACAAATATGTAGCTAAAAGATTGATTGCAGGAAATTTGAAGAATCTTTCATTGAGTGTTGAAATTTTAAGAGCACATATGTCACCCTACAGTGCAGCCAGTGGTGGAGAGAGAAGAGTGGAAAACAAAAAAAGAAATGTTTTGTGTATCACATGAAAACTGTTGGGAGACTTCTTCATGAATAAGACACCTATAATCACACTGAAATAATATCTCTGAATCAGCAAAATTCTATTTATTTTGTAATGTATGTATTTAATTTCTTTCAAGGAAAAATCAGATTGTAGTTTTGCTGTGGTATTTTTTAACACCAAACACTAAAATATATTAATGATATATTTATTTTGTTTCTTTTTAATGTGCAATAAATTAACCGAAGAAACATAAGCAAATAAAAGAAGAAAAAAAAGGAAAAAAAACCCCAACCAAACCAAAACTCTAAAGAGCCAAACAGCTTGGAAATTTATGAAAATTGAAGTATGAAATCATTGAATTATAAAAGTCTTTGGGCTGGAACAGATTTTCCAAGACCATGTAGCCCATCCTCCCCTCCCCTGGGCAGGAATATCTTTCACTAAATCTTTCCCTATAGGAATAATGTTTTTAAATTACATGACTGACTGAAAAACTTCCAAGTAGCAAGAAACCTTAAAAAACAAAAAATAACAGTAGCAAAAGATTTGGATGAATGAGGGGAATGCTTTTTTGGTGGTCTGCTGAAGGTTTTTGGTTTAACAAAGGTAGATCTTTAACAATTTGAATTATAATGGATCACAAATCCTTTTTCTTTTCTCGTCTTTATCTTTGTCAGGTGTAGTACAGTGGTATATACATTAGCATTTTGGTGCATGCATCCTATGTATTCCCAGTTTCTATTTTTCTCCAAGGAGGGGTGTCAGAGAGCATGATCTGGTTTCCCTTTGGTTGAAACAAAATAAAACATAAAAAAAGACTCACCCTAGGAGCACACATGATACACTCCAGCTGCATATTCAACAAGTGGAACAAAATTAGATACCAAGGAAATAAACCTCTGGAAAAAAATACATAGTGTGTGACGTCAGGACCCACCAGTGAACTGTTACATTTTACAGATCTTACCTTTCCAGTCCTCACATCTTGCTAATAATAGGTATAGTTGACTTCTCTTACAGTAAGTATAAGAGTGCTTGTGTGCTCTTCCATTCATAAAATTGTTCAAAAACTATTTAGTCTGTACATAGGTTCATAAGAAGAACGTGCAGCCTTTAATGGGAATCATGTGGTAAGTTGTGAGCCTAACTTGGAAGTAAAGGGATTGTCTCACTTTTTGTCAGACAATGATTGTTTAACTGTGTATAAGGCATAATTAGGGAAAACACATGCAGAACTTTAAATGAAGAATTCCTGGATTATGCTGATTTTTTTGTCAGATCTTTTACTTATCTGTGGCCAGCCAAATACTTAAATGGGCTCGGAATATACCTGTTCTATTTTCTTCTGTTATTGCACAAATGTAATAAGGAAAGAGAACCAGCCCATACTTAAATGGGCTCGGAATAGTTCTATTTTCTTCTGTTATTGCACAAATGTAATAAGGAAAGAGAACCAGACAATATACCTACATGCTTATTTTGAGGAGGGTAAAAAAACCCCAAAACAAACCCCTTGCTGTTTAATATATGCTTCTTCATATTATTATTAATTTCCTTTTTATTGTCTTTTTAAAATGCACAATGAAAAAGGCAAGAAAGCAGGAAGTTTACAGTAATCAAAAAGGAGAATGAACATCAGCATATTAAAGTCATAAATTTCCATCCTTCTTCCCCTCACTAAGTATCAGCTACTTCTGGGAACCACATAACATGGCAGACTGAAATTGCAAGGGAGGCTTTAGCAAATTCTCCCACAGGAGTTGATGAGTTGAACCCAAATAGCACACCTAGGTCTCAATTTCCTCTTCAAACTCACATACTTCTATCTTGAATGTCATTTCCCATGTTGTAAGTGTTTACTGTATGAAAACCACTGGCAGAAGGGCATTATGGTCCACTCATAATGGAAGCCAACACTTTCTACTATTAACTTAAGATTAGGCAAAATATTTTTATGTGTGTTTTATTTTCATCCAGACCTAATCCTCTCTGAATCTAAAAGAGGAAAACTAGCAGCAAGCTATGGCCTAAACACATACAAGCACAAACCACACGTATTCCAAGAACAAACAGTGATGAAACATATGAAGCATCTAAAATAAGGCAAGAGCTCATTTCACAATAATGAAAAAGAGACTTCAAAAAGTTAACTAAATGTTTATATGCATACACATTGCAGTTTTTTCAATCATTACGTATGTATGCAAAATACAATATACAGTAGCAAAAATGTCTCACTTTGTGTCACTGAAGTTTTCATCTTTGAATTGCATATCTCTTATCTCGTTGGAGTTCCCCATTAGAAGTTCTTCTCTGCTATGGAAACCTAATGCAAGACAGGCAGGGTAAAGCTAGGAGAATATATTCTGAATTTATTAACCAGTATTTTGTCTCCAGTGAAGAATGACAGAGAAAAAGGAAAGACAAACATTTATCTAAACTGAGATCTTTTACTTATTGAGAATTACCAGTTGCAGGAGATTAGAAGTTCTAAAGATTTAGCCAAATACAATTTTTTAGTGCATTCTATTATATAGGAGGGTTTTTAACATTCTATAGAAATCTGCCTTGTAACTGTGGTATCATGCTACTATTTAAGTTTAAAAATTAAATAGGCCCAGTGTATAACTTTGGTTTATAGAAATCAACTTTCCTAAAGTTTTGAGGTACCCAAGTCAAAGTGCTCTTAAAGCAATTACAACTTCTGTTGCCCAGGCAGGTAACATGCCACAGAGTTACAATGTGCACAACTCCATGCTCACCTTTTTCACCCTCTGCCTATTATGCTATTGCTGTCTTTTGAGGTTTTGAAAGAGGTTTTCATAACTGGATTACAGCACACCAAAAATATCTAGTATGCTATGCCAACAGTGTCACCTCTGCTTCCATCTGGGACTCTCTGATTGATTGCAAAATGATATTAAACTGTGCCAGTAGATAACTTGGAAAGAAAAAACAAAGCAAACAACAGGCAAACAAACCCCACCAAAACTAAACCAAACCAGAACAAAAGCCCTGTTAATTTTTTCTCCTGGCAATGTCAGAGAATTTCTTGTGAATTTATGTCTTGTTCTACTACTCTGCAAACCAAGTGACTTTGCTTTGCTGGCTGTCTTGGGCCTAATCCCTGACAATCCTCAGGGACTACTAAACCCTTTTTCTGGAAAAAAACAATTGTTGCATTCTTCCTTTCTCCATCTGATACCGAAAAAGAGGCAGCTGAGAAGAATATGTAGTCAAAGGTCAGAACTTTACTACGGCATTTTGGTTACCCAAACTCTGTTTTGGTTTCTAAACTGGTTCTCTACTTCCTTCCATGTCACGCCCCAAAATTCAGTCAGAAACCTTCCTAGAAACTGACATGTCAATGTTACTTATTCAAACCAGTGAATATGAATGAATCATACCTTCTAAAATAATGATACCACTAGAAAGAGTGAATTACAATTATTATATATTTTTAATTTGTTCAAGAGAATAGATTTTTATGAATAGAATCTGAGACACTGATGTAGCTTTTTGGACCCAAGCTGCTGAGGGATCAAGAAAAGCAGCAGCTTGTCATTTGTAGCTCTGGCTGAAGCAGTAGATGTTGAGAGGGGGGAGGTGTGAGTGATTCTTATTCTAAAATTAATAATAGCACACAAACCACACTGTCTTTGAGGCTAGCAGGTGGCTTTCAGCTCTAGAAAGACTTCCATCAAGCCTTTCCTTATTGTGAAGAAGGATAACTTTGGGGTATCTAGGGCTGGGCTGCTGCACAGTGAGGTCTTGGCAGTTTTATCAGTTTCAGCACCAGATGCTGCAATTGTGTGAGAGGAAGAAAAGAGGAATCTAATAATCCAAATTTATTTAAGGAAGATGTTTTGAAAAATAAAGGCTAACAAAATTAGGAAACATTTAAACAGAAAATCATTATGAACTCAGGATTTTGGTGGTTCCTAAACAATAGTGAAAATTGCAGAATTATTGAGGTTGGAAGGGATTTCTAGAGGTCACCTAGACAAAACTCCCTGATCAAACAGGCCCACCTAGAGCTGGGGGTTTGGACTAGATGATCTTGAAGGTCTCTTCCAACCAAAACCATTCTGCAATTCTATGACTTGCAATATTATGATCTGTTTACATGGAAAATATACAAATATTGATGGCAAGGACTGGCAGCACAGCCAGTGTCACCTAGAAATTTGAGTGTTACAACAGCATAAATTATCCTAGAGCAAGGCAGCATGGGATACTTTTTAATCCCTTTGGAAATACGTGTTATTTTTGGCTATGTTTATGTGTATTGTATGTACGGAACTGTTGGATCTGGTCAAGTGCTTGCATATGCTTCAAGGGGTGGTTGCTGGGGCAAAGGCCAAAGGAGCTTCTGTTTAAAAAATTAGGCTGGACATAAATCCTTCAGCATAAAATAAAGAGGCTCTGTGGAGCTACGGCTTTAGTAAGTTAAGCCCCAAGGAAATCTATTAATGTTGATCATGACTTTTCACTTCACCTGGCAGAGTTCTGCTAATGTGAGTGCATGCTTTACCCCAGAGCATGGGGAAGAAAAGAGACTGCTGCAGTCATGTCCTAAAGATTTTCAGTCTCTTCATGCCTGTTTGATGAAAACAGGGTCTATATCTCTTTTTTGGCAATATATTTACTTATCATTCTCAAGAGTTCTAGCACTAAGGCTATATTCATATATATTCAGCTGCATCTCTGTTTATTTACAGCATAGGTGGAGGGGCTGAATTTCCATGATATTGAGAAATTTCAATGTAAAAACTTTTTACATAACAGTAGAAATTAGTTACTTTGTCAAATAACTTTGGCACTAAAGTGATATTCAGAAAACTTAAATTCTATCTTTTTTTGTGAAATAGTGTGAGCTGTGGTTCATAATTAAAGAAAACTTGTTACACAATATTTTTTAGAGGCATGGCAAAACATCAATCACATTTTTTTTGAGGATTATCTAGGATTATCTACTAAGGCTAAACATGGTGATTGTTCAGAATTTTAGCTGTCACTTCATTTTTTGCCAACAAGGGGAAAATACTGCTCTTTCGTTTCCTAGAATATTGAAAATGAAGATAATTGCAACATGATACTTATTAAAAAAAAAAAACAAAACAGAAAGAACAGAGAGTGGAAAAACGAATTGAGTATAAGCAGATAAAGTTTTGGAAACAGTGATAACTCCCAACACAGATTTTTGGGCATAGTTATATTGTGAAATATGTTGCCATTTATCAACTTTAAAAAGTTTGAGTATTTTTTTTTTAATATAGAAAAATCTAGGATGATGCTTTTTTATTTGGTTTGTTTTTTTTCCCCTTGTCCTGTCTCTTTTTTCAACCTGTGGCTTGAAAGAAAGCAGCAGTGAGAATGAATTTCATGCTAGTAGACACTTTTAAGACTAGATTTAGCTGCAGTCACATTAGCTTAGATAATGGGAGAATTTTTCTTCATTGAAAATGCTCCCTGTCGCTCAAGAAAAACTCACTGAGGCAGCCTGCCATCTAGCTTTTTCACAGCAAAATAGGCTTGCAGACTGCAGATGAGAGACTCGGGAGCAGAGACAATTTTAACTTAGCCATCCCTAATTTATCTCAAGCTTTTTCAATTCATCTTCACTGCTCTATGCACACTGGAACACCAGATTGTCGACCCCTGGGAAAAGAATGCAGCCAGGGATCTAGAGAGCTGTCACATCCCGAGAAATATTTAAATTGTGCTGATTTTCTTCTGGAGTGCTGAGCAGAGGGAATGAAACTCTCCATCAAGTCATAGCTTTGCGGGCAATAGATCAGAGGATACTGCCAGTTTCTCTAATGGATTATTGTTATCGGGCAGGTTCTTCCTGAAGGTATGTAGTTACTCTCTCAATTCATTACCCACACTATTTATCAGGTAATGATCTAATGAACTAGTAATCCAGATACATTAAGAAAAATGTTAACTAAGTAGTCTGTATTGATTGAATGATGGCACTTTATTGCAGCATGTTTGCAGGTAAAATACTTACTGTAGATGTGTTGTACCTACTGCCAAGTGCTTTGTCAGCAATCCCCCCAAGCAAAAAACAATCCCTAACCTTTAAACAAAAAAGCAAAAATCCATTGTGCTGCATATAACATTGCCATAAGTTGATGCTGACTGTCCAGAGGATGTTGTTTTTTGAAACAATGAATAATCAATAGCAAAATAATTCTTCTGATTTTGAATTGGTTATAGATTAATATTAATTTTACAAAATATTTTCCAAACCTGGATATATGCAGAACTCCCCTTAAAGTACTACAAATTAGTTTTGGAGTTAGATATCTGCTTGTTTACTATGATGTTCTTCCCTTTCACATGGAGAGTTACAATATTTCATTCTGAAAATCTCTGATAGATATGTAACATAAGTCTGTTGTTGCATCTGTACTGCCACACTCCAGGAGCTGCTTAGTAAAGCATAAGGATTATATACCACAGCAGGAGGTTTAAAAATAAAAACTGTAAAGAATTTCTTGCCTTTTAAACTTCTCTGTTTATATAGGAGTTAAAGCATGTTCCTTCTAATCTGAATTGCTTACTGCATGTCTGTAGCTTGTGAGGCAGCCTGACCTAAAAATGAAAGATCTCTAAAATGCAGAAGCAGCCAGACATTTTTTGAACTATTCCAAGCGCGGGAGTTGCTGCAGAGATGGAAAAAGCACTACCACATTAAAGTCCTGGCCTTGTTTCATTTCCAAGTTGGCACTCTACTTGAGTACAAACAAAATTGAGCACGAATTTTCAGGTGCAGGGCTAAGCAAGAGTTAAGCCCTGAGAAAAACAAAAATTCTTATCTGTAGCTTCTTGTCCAGCACACTGGCTAGGCTGCTGTCATGCTACCAAGAGTAAATGATGTATGAGCTTGTCTGTGGTGTACTGGATAGTGCAGTGGATATGCTGAACTGGATTTTTAGTTACAAGTGACAGGCGTTTGTCATATTTTTGGATGTACTGCTGAAAGAAAGCAAGATAGAAGTAGGTAACAAAGCTGGAGGAGAAGGGGATCTCAAAAGCCTATATTGGTTAAAAGCAGTAAGTCTGAGATAAGAGCATTTTCTAGTATGTTTATCTTCCTCTATTTAAGGAATATAGTATATTCAAGGCTTTAATAAATATTACAGTAGTACATATTGCTCCTGTATGCAACACTTGAAAGTTGCTTTCGTCTAGTGCCTTGGAAAGGCTAAAGAATAAAGAAGAGAGATTGATTCTATCCCACTTCCAGTGAACTCTCTTAAAGCAGTTCCTTTCCTATGGACCTCAGAAAGACTGAGGTAAAGAGGCTTTCATTAAGCTCTCCCTAGGGACTCCTACCATCAGCAAGATATTTTTTAAAGGAAATGTGCACATTAGCTGTGTTTTTCCCAATCTCCTAGGCTTCTCATTTAAATATATAGAGGCATCATAACGTGCTTCTAGATATCCATGGATATTTCAGCATTATATGCTATCACTTATGAATGTCACAACCTGAGAGGGTAATACAGCCTTTTCTTATTATATATCGCTCATATGAAAAACTAACTTTTCTAGATCACATTCCATATTGTCTCCTTTGGGCCCAATTATATGTTTCCTTTTAAATGTTTGGCTACTGTAACCACTAGCTCTTTAAATATATTTTTTTCTGATATATGGGTTTGGGGAGTAACCAAGAGCAACACAAAATTATCTCAATTTTTTCTCTAAAGTAAGATGAAACAAAACACATTAAAACTAGATTTAAATGGGAGGATGATATTAAATAATAGAAAGTAAATGAAGATTAGTAGCTTTATGTTCTATCTTTACCTTCACGTTGTGTTTTTTTTTTCTTTTTTGTCTATCATGTTGTGCAGTAATAGCTCTGCCCCATTCTCTTGATAGAGACTTCTGATGTACCCACATATTATGCCATTTTCAGGTGGAATCTTCTGCTGCCTTCTGATATCCTCTTAGGCCACTTGTGAAAAGAACTGTATTACAAAATTTGGTATAGCACAGATAGATGAAAATATTCTGGGAAGAAAGCTGAAGCACAAATTCTTTGTTATGGTGTTAAATTTATAATCTGCAGTCTTCTGCCTGTCCTGGTTCCACTACTATCCCTGTTCCACCTTTAGTTTACTTTCTTTCTTCTTTCCTACATTAAAAAGTTCCTAAAAAAAAGAAAAAAAAGTTTTGCATAGGAATTTACAACAATACAACAAATACACCCATTTTATTTACATTCTTCAACAATCCTTCTCCAACACTACTTATCTCCTGTGTCCAATTTTGCTGAAGTAAGTTTAAGTGTTGGCTGTATTCCTTTCTTGATACCTTAGGTTCTACTCCTTCCTGTTCTGCTGTGTACTAGACAAATCATAAAACCAAAAGGACAATTTTGACCTTTGTATGCAATGCCCCTGGTTTTCCCTTGTGCTTATTTATGAGCTGTTTGAGTTTAGAGTTTGCTCTTCTCCCCGAGTGAGCCTCTAGAAGGTAAAGATATTACATTGAATGGATACTAAAAAGACAGCTTTTTACTTGTGTCATTCCTCTTCCTTCTTCTTTGAGATTTGTCAATGTGTTTGTGATAACACATAATTCTATGCAGTAGATAAAAATAATATCTCTAGGAATATTTTTTGAAAAAAACTAATTTGTGACTGTTTATCATCTATTCTTTGAACTCTAACAGGTAACTAGTGGGGAAAGCGCTTAGAAGAAGAAAGAGCCGGGGCATGAATAATAAATGTTCTCAGGGAAAACCTGGATATTTCTAAGATCAGGATGTGCTATGAACTGATTTGTTTCTTCCCTCTATATGTCTTTCTAGGTTTCAGGACTGATTTGTCACTGTTTAAGCATTTATTAAATGAATAACTTTGTTTCATATGTATCGTTTACACAGGCCATTAGCTAGACAACACATATACACTAATTCTGCTAAGATTTAAGTAAGTCTAATGACCTATGTATGTTTTCACACACTTAATTTCACAATTTTGAGTGAACAAGAGTGAAAAGATGGTTTCCCCTGAGAATAATTTCTGATTATTGTAAAGAAATTCAAGAAATAGTGGTGGAAAGAACACACAAAGCTAGTTCACACTTGCAAAGCTGTCTTATTTTGGTTGAAATTCCTCAACACACTCTCAAAATGTGATCCAGCTTCTTAAATTGTGGGATACCTTGCCTAGATACAGGTACAAGTCCAAGGCCTCGCACAAGTTTTGTGTTGTATCTTTTAGCCCATTATTTTAGTAATGCAAAATATCTGAAATTTTAGTAAGCATTAATATTTAAGCAACTGAGTAGATATATTTTCATCACTTAAGAATTAAAAAAAAAAAGAAAAATAAGCACTAGAATTCACTTCTCCTTCTTTACTTTGTCTCCATCTCTTAAGAGAATTCAGGTGAAATAATAACACAATTTTGGTCACTTATATTGTCCTAATAGAAAAAGTGTAAAGCAGATGGTATTTCTGTTGAAAAGGACATACCTCACAAAAATATTGATAAGTCCATGACTAAATGAATTCATATGAACTTCAGGGTAATATCTTTCAGATTATGTATTTTTAAGTTAATTTTATAAAAGTGGATGTTATTTCTCTTGTTCTATGATTATCTTAGTTTGATATATTTTAAGTAAAGCATTTTGTTTTGAAATACTTCCAAAGTTTTGGATTTTTTCTATTTGTGCCCCCCACCCACTCCCCACCCACCAAATGCTATGAAACCACATTTGAAAATCTGTAATAACTACCTGTTACTTTTCTGGAAAGCCCAAATTTTAGAGTAGGAAAACCTGTAAGTATATGGTTCAAAGATAATTTAAAATAAAGTTTTTACTGTAAATTTGATTCTTGTTCTGCCTTGCTATGCAGTACAAAGTAAATATGCCTCAAAAAGTGAGAATATTATATACCCTTAAACTTTTCTTACATTCTTTCTTTCTTTCATATATTGCTGAGCATAGAAGTTATTCTGAAATATCCTGAGCTGGTCTCTTCTTCTTGTCAACAAATCTGCAGAATTTTCTGCAGTAGGTATTTTCAGGTGCAATTAAAAATTTGGTTTGTTCAGGGAGATTCAATATTGCTTTTCCAACCTAATGCTGTCATTACAATTACTGTCTGACATAGAGAGATAAATAACATTACTGAAGAAATTACAGTAATTTATCTTGTTCTGAATGTCAATTAATATCCATTTCGCCTCATTCTCACACTGGTGGATGTCACTACATTGAAGCCAATGGAATAAATGAGAGTGGAATCAGATTCAGTATGTTTAAGTATACCAGTTTGCCCCTTAACATCCATCAGCATGAAGTTTATATCTTAAATTGTGTCTGTTAATGAGGTTTTGAAAGGTACATTATTTGTTTGCACATAAAACTACTTATGCTTTGCTTTTCTAGCTGCTGCTGAAGACTGGAAATGTTTTTCAACTGTCCATATCTTCTCAAATTTTGAAAACTACTTAATCAGAATTTAAGGCAGATGAAAAAATTCTATCTCAAAAAATTTAAAATAATTCCTTGACTGCTTATTACTTGTGATGCCCCAAATTTTCATTATTTTAAGTGGGTGAAATATGTATTTTGTATGGATCTTATTAGAAAGACACTCCTGAGATGTACTGCCATTAAAAAAACTTCTATTGAAACACTTTTTGGGTTCTAATTTGACTACTTTTGGAGCAGCAATTAACTTTAAAAAACCTTGGCAAGCATGCAAATTTTTCTGTGAGCCAAGAAGCATTTCTAGTTCGTGTTTTCAAATGTACCAAACATTATATGGAAGGATAGGAGAGTTCTCTGCAAAATCAAATTACAGTATTAAAAAAGGAGGAGTCCATAAATGTCTCTAGTGAAGCTTTACCTCCTTTCTGCAGTATTTCCTCTAATCCTATTTGATCAACTTTCATTTGTCAGGTTGAAATTTTCTGATATTATATGACAAAAGTTAGAGTAACTCAAATTTAAGAGGTTTTACTTTATAAGACTATTATTTTTGAAGAAATATAGTGGCCAGTAGGCTTTCCCTAGCTGTTTGTTCATATGCATTATAAGAATGAAAGAAGCTAATAAGGTATTTTACCTATCTTCCGCTTGCAAATTCATGAAGAAAACAGAATAGATAAAAGGAACAAAATAAAACCAAAACCAAAACCAAACCAAACCAAACCAACCAAACAACAAGAAAACCACAGATAAGCAAAATATTTTAATACACTAGGGAATATATTTTGTTTTATTTTCTGTGTTCTGTACTCCCAATGGATCTCTTGAAAATAATGTAGAACAGTCTCTGGAATTTAGGGATGATTTTTAGCACTTTGAAATTACTGAAATATCACTCCCATAGATGGCCTTACACACTCAGCAGTTGAATCACACTCTCCTGTGTTGTAATCTATCATATAGATTAACCATCATATGGTATTCTTTACTACTATTCCTTGTAGGAAGTGAGTTTGTGCATCAGTATGATGCAACAGCATGCACTTCAGCATCTTGCCAACACCAAAAGGAATATCATGCTAGGCCTTCCCACTTCAGGAAAGGCTGTGACTGTGAAGTTTGCCAAGCTTCTCCATGAGCCAGTAAGAACAAGTCTGATGAAAAGCTAGCTTCATAGAAGAAAATGAATAGTTTTTCTATAGGTTAGTAATTTCAATCATTTATCTAAGTATCTGATGAATCTGAGACCTGAATCACATCATCAAAATACCAGGGAGACTAAGGCTGTCAGAGTAATGAGGTGGAAGGAGGAATTTTCTCCTTTTTGCAGCTATAAACTGTTAAATTACAACAGCTATGACATTTAACCTCACCTTAAAACTGCCTTGCACTTTTTGCATGTCTTTCCTACCTCCTGTCAAAAAGTGTCAGTGGAGGAAAAATGAGATCTCTGCTCACTTTCGGAAAAGAACTTATTGCTCTGGTGTGTGCCTCCTTGGGGAAAGGCAGACTGGCAGCCAGACAGGGAGGTTTAAATCACCTAGAGCTCTCAAGCTTCCCTTGCCATCAAAACACCTGCTGCAACACTAGTTAAACTGTTAAGTCAATAAGGATCTTTAAGAACTATCTGTACAGTTTACCTGATCTTGTTAAACCAATCCCAGATCTGATCAATTTTTTAAAAGTATTTCACTACATACTTGATAGTGAAGTAGTTTTTGGGTTTTGTTGTTTTGGTTTTTTGGGCTTTTTTGAAGCAAGTTTTTCCAAAAACTTATTTTCTTGGTTTTTGTAATTCTGGATCTGTCAGTCCTCTGTGAGACGCAGACCCCCATCCCTCCTGATTCTGTGATTCTGCAACTGGGACAGAGTATTGCCAGGCTCTAATATAAACAGAGAGAGGAGTGGCTGGAGAGCAGCCCTTCAGGAAGGGATGTGAGGGTACTCCTCAGCAGCAGGTTCTACATGGGTCAGCAGTGGTCCTTCACAGCCCAGAGGGCAAAACGCATCATAGGATACAACAAACTCTGCATGATCAGGTGGGAAAAAGAGGTTGTTATCCCACTGTACTCAGTGCAGCCTCACCTTGAGCACTGTGTGCA
The DNA here is from genome assembly GCF_000738735.6 of Corvus cornix cornix. NCBI lineage: Eukaryota > Metazoa > Chordata > Aves > Passeriformes > Corvidae > Corvus > Corvus cornix. The sequence goes on along the minus strand of NC_047057.1, from coordinate 41,637,168 downwards.
GTTTGGGACCCACAATTTGAGAAGGAATGAGAGTCCTTCCATGCATCTAGAGGATGCTGATGAAGGGGCTGGAGGGAATGTCTTGTGAGGAGCAGCTGTGGACTTTGGCTTTTTCTGCTTTGCAATAAGGGAGTTTGAGGGGTGATAATAAAGATATTAAACAGGACTGACCTTAATTTGAGACATGTGAAACCTCACTAGTGACCATATGCCAACCTGATGTAGCATCATTCACCACTATGAACATACCAAGTGGAACTTAACCATGTACAAATCCATACCATTCTCTTAGTTGCTTTATTTAGTTTACTATTATTAGAGGGGAAAAAACAAAACAAAACCTCAGGAATGAAAGACAAATTCTTGCTTGAAATTGAAATTACCTGGCCATGTAAAAGCAACATGGGCATATTTTCCAATACTGATTTTGAGTAAATATTGGTAGACAATTACATTAATAGAAAGAGTTCAAATTCCATACTGAAAGCATCTCCACACATATGAAATGAGTGAGTATAAAAGAAGAGATAGATAGAAACCCAGAAAAAACATGTGAGCAGAAATATTGAACACATGGCAACGTTCACTATAGTGCATTGCTTCATAATGATCTTGGTAGAGAAAATTGCCCGGGTGTATGGATGGAACCATAAAGAGCAAGCAATTAAGTTTAGAGACAATAAAGATCACTTACTGGATGTGGTGCATTTATTCAAAATAAAAGTACTGCAAACAGTATCTCTAATGCTGTAAGAATGGCAGACTTCCAGATCATTTTGGAGAAATACTTAGTCTCTGTAGGCAATAGCAGTCTTGTAAGTACATGCAGATGAAACCTATTATTTTTTTTTCCTAGAAATTAATGTGAAAAAAAAAAATCCTGTATTGATAAAGAAGTAGACACACTCAGTGCCCAGGAAAATTTTTAAAATGCTCAAAAATTTAATCCACAATTCCATGCAGGTAACTGACTGTTCTCCTCAACAAAACCTGCAGGTTATCTTTTCCAATCCAGTATTTTTATAAACATATAAGGGCAGACTATTTATTTCTAATAGCTTGAAACTTCCCAGCCTCAGGGATAATTTAACTGAGGGAATGAATCTTTTCTTGTGAGTATCCCTCCTATCGTCATATGAGATTTGTACAAAAAGATATTCATTAACACTAGATCTTCTTGATATTAGTTTTGTTCCATATCCAGAGACTCCTGTTGAGATTTCCTGTAGGTTGTCTTCCTGCTCTGTGATGAGGATTTAGATTGTTTGGTATTGTCAAACGCTGTAACAGAATCTCAAGAATGCACAGCCCATTCCCAGTCACAGGTACAAGATCTGCAAGCAAACATACTTGGTTCAGTGCCATTACTGCATGTCAAAATTCTCATCTTCAAATAAAACCCATCTTACCCAAGTAAAACGTACACAAGGGCTCATACAGAGGCTTTCAAAAGCCTTAAAAAGGATTTTAGTTTTCAGTTGTGTAGACTTTTGTTTGGTTTTTTGTTTTTAATTTAGATTTAATTATGTGCAATATAAAAGACTATTTCATCTTGAAGTGAAAATCTGTTTGGCGAAGAAATAGAAAAGCATTTCTGAAATTTATTGGTACATCATGCCAAATTGAAATAACTTATCATCCTGAAATTTTAGTCATTGAACTATTAATCCAAAAAAATTGTTTCACCTTTTAGAGAACTATTACAAATTTACCATAGAAGATTGTTGTGTTCAGTACTGTGACTCTGACTTTATTTTACAGTGTGTTATTTCCAGTATCTACAACAAAGAATGATGCATCTTTTATAAACTGTTAGTCTGTGTTCTCTGCCTCCTTACTTCAACTAAGACTCCATTGTTATTTAAAAGCAAACAAACAAAAAAGGGTGGCCAAAATGGACTTGCTTCTAGTGTTAGGTGGGAAGGATTTTGTTGTGTGTATTTTTGTGATAGATATATAGATATGGTGATAATGAAAAATAATATCTTGTGACTTTGAAATGTAAACAGAACATTTTAATTTCTTTTGAAACTTAGTTTCAAGATCCATAACATTCTTACATATACAATTACACAAACCTCTATTTTCTATAATCTTTGCAGATACACATTAAAGAACCTATCTGAAACATAAGAAGCTCTACTTAGCAATTAAAATACTGATTAGCCGTGTTCTGATTAGTATACTTAGATTGAGACATAACTGTTTTATGCAATAGATTGTTAAAAGACTATTTCTTTTACTTTTCAAAGACTTCTAGTATGCTTTACAAAAAAGTTTAAACAAGACTATTTTGTAAAATAATACTTGTTTGCCCGAATAATGATTTTTCTGAAAAGTGGAAATATATTTCAATGTACACTTTTGGGAGTCAAGAATAAGATCCAGATATAATTTACTGGATAACAATGTTTACTTTTTCCCCAGAAGCCATCTTTTGCAAAGGGCAGGATGAAATAATTTCTTACATATAGAAGTATCTATATCTTTTAGTGCAAAATTACTAAAATTCTAACTGTCTGTTTCATGTAATACTTGGCCATTTTCCTTTCTCCTCCATATACCCCCATTTCTTCATTCAACCACCAACATTATGTCTAAGATGCTGGGTTAGGCAGCCTTCTGCCTCTCAAGACTTTCTCCTGACATTGCTTCTCTTATCAATATGGCAGAAAGGAATGTACAGATGGCTACATGGGTAACTAAACAGGAAAGTATCAAAGAATAAGTGCCTTTCTGAAATATTTTCCCTTCTCATTTAAGCCATCTAATTTGAGAAACTCGTGGGATAACAGCTTTGAAAATAGGCTGCTTTATTAGCATTCTGTCTATTCTTCACTCTTTTCCTTTCACTATGGCAGATGTTTAAAGGGGCACTGACTGAAAGCCCTGTTACCTTTGTAAGGGTCTCTCCTGTTGAGTGCAAGGGTTAGTTGACAGAAACAACTTCAGTTTTTAATGTAGTACAGTGCAACCAGGAGCAGATTCACTTTAGTAGCATGGAGGTTAGTTTGTACACTCTCCAAAAACTAGTCGTAGATTAGTTCAAATTCACATGGAGTCCCACATACCAGCTCAGATTTCTCCCTGTTACCAAAACAAGTTAAAGTACCTGTGTTTTGCATGGCAATCTCACTGTAAACATATATTGCACCTCCTTAATGATGCCATGTTGTTATTGGGCCCTTGCTGTCCAGGTGAATCCTTAGAACATGAGTGGTGAGGCCGTGTAAGTGTGACTGGCATCTTGCTTAGTGTTTGCGGTGTGGAGACAGGGACTAGTATCCTGGTCACTTCTGCTGGATATGCTATACAGATTTCTACTACAATTGACTGGCATATCTTTATTGAGAAAAAATAATTTTAAGGTTTTCCTTGAAATGACTGTTCATATCACAATCTTACACAAATATTTAATGTCCAACAGAAGATTGATTACTGAAATACCAGGTTCAGTCACGATTTTAATGAAGACCAGTGCTGCTTAAAACCCAAGCTGTATGTTTCAATAGCACATAAATTTATCAGCTGAGATATGTAATGTTCCCAGACTGTTGACATGTAGAGTGTGAGTTTTAATGAAATGAGTTTGTGCAATATGGAGAGAATGCTACCACAGTACTGCTTAATCGATTAGCAGAGAAGACTACAAAAATATCCCCTTTCTGTAGATACTGGGTCCAATTGCTCCATACACTGCTGTTGAAGCAGATGATGGATATTTAATACTAAATAGGTGCCCTGGTTTGTATGCTGAAATATTTCCCATTACTTAAAGAATGTGCTTATAGAACTGATATATTGCATTACTTTGTCATATCTTGTCAAGTTGAATTGACTTGTAATGTAAACTATGTAACATGATATGACGTCCTGCAATTTGCCGTAATTTGATATAACATAATTTAGCAGGTCAGAAATGTAAAACAAACAAAAATTTGTCCATGAGGAAATTCATGCTGTTCATTTAGGCAAATGTGAAAAGTGTTTTTGCCAGAAAATAAAATAGAAACATATTCCACCTGATGGGTACTTGCCTAGAAATATTCCCTATGCAACAGAGTAGAATTGTTTTACCAAAAGAAATCTTGGAGATGATGATTACTTAGTTTTACTCATCATGGGTCGAAGTAATGTCTTGAACAGTTGCCATTTTCCTCAAAAGCCATCAGAATACAACACATTAACCTAGGATCTGGCTTTCTAGTAATATTTTAGTACAGTGAATGACAAATTTTCAAGTCATTAGCATTGACATGTTAACGATCATGTTGAAGCAGAAAAAATATTTTTGCATGTAGGAGTTGATGGACTCATAGCTTTGTGATCATTGAGTCAAGAGATTTATGTTAACATGAAATCCATGTCAACCAGAACTGACAGTGTCAGGCAGGTGTCACCTGTAGCATCAAAGAGTGATTGACAGAAAATTCATTACTTGATTAGGGGCTTAATTATTTTGCTTACTCAAGGCATCTCCTTCTTATCAGCCTCAGGCACTAACCAGGGCATAAAGCTCTGGGGCTACAGAGAAAGAACAAAAACAAGGTGAATAACATGGAAAAAAAGACAAAACTATTCCATTTGTCATGCAGCAATTTATAGTTCTTAGACTGTCCATATAAATGGGAGAAAAACAATGCTTGAAATAAAGCAGAAGACAATCTTTGGCAAAATTACTTTTCTAAGCTACAGCTATGTGAAATAATCTACAATTGAAATTCATGCTGAGCTTTGAGATGCAGCAATCTCCCAGCCTTGCTGCAACACAAATCTTTATAATGGCCAATCAAAGAGTAATATATGAAAAATTCTAAATACTATCAATCCATGGCAAGATTGTTCTTTTAAAGCTGTATTGTAAAATTTATTCTTTATTTAAGATGTAGAAATGAAAAAATCTAACTTTATTTTATAAATATTTTGTATTATACATTGTTAAAAGGTACCAAGATTCTTGATACCCACTATTATAGCTAAATATCACTGTATTTTGTATGAGAGACTTTCTGGAAGAAGCAAAATGTTTCAGAAACTTTTTTCAAATATCAAATATATTTTGTTTCTTTTATCTGTTCAGTTAAGTAGTTTCTGATATTAATTACTTAATATTAATTAATGACTTAAAAAAAAAAGATAAACAAAATGTCTTATCTTTTTCTTTATTATCCCACAGACTTTTTGGAATGAGCTAAAGTGACACTGGGCAAGAACTAGCAAAACAGTTCTCTTCCTAAGAATATCTGTATCCAGGAAGCTAATAATTTTGAAACTTCATACTTGTTATTATATTTTGTATAAAACTGAATCAGTCACATAATGTCTCACAAGAACTCCTTCTAACTAATGACATGAGGGAGTACATGGAGGAAATGGGCACCTTGGTTAATTACTATATCGTCTTCCAGACCCTTTTGAAGAGCTGGTGACACAATCACTTTGCTTTAGCCATATAACATCCCTGCTCTGACTGGGGAGGCTAAGTCAAATGTCTTTTGTATATCCTTCCTCCCTAAATTAAGCTATAATCCTGTGAGTCTATGTAATAAAATTATTTGAGCATGTATAGGGTTTTAAAAGAGTATATGCACAAAGAAGCAATGTTGCAGAACTACAGAATGGCTGAGGTTGGCAAGGATCTCTGTAGATCATCTGCTTCAATCCACATGCTCAAAGCACAGCCAGCTAGTGCAGGTCAAGCAGGTCTGTGTCCAGTTGGGATTTGGTAATCTCTAGGGATGGGGATGCTGCAAAATAAATGGCAAATCTTCTGTGTTTGATCACCCTCATAGTGAAAATATCTTTACTATATTTTAGAGGAATTTCTTGTATTTCAGTTTTTGCCCATTGCCTCTTGTACAGTCACTAAATAACACTGAGAAGAGCCTGGGTCTGCTTTCTGAGCAGCTCTCTTGAATATGGATAAGATGACTTCTCTTCTCCAAGCTGAACAGACCCAGACCTCAGACTCTTTTTTATATGAAAGATTCTTCAAGGCCTTAATTATCTTAGTTATCTTTGTGGTATGTTGATGAACTTGCTCCAGTAAGTCCATGTCTCTCCTGGACTGAGGAATCCAGAACAGGATGCTCCAGGTGTGTCTCATCACGGCTGTGAAGGGGAAAAGGATCAGCTAACCTGATGGCAGTGCTCTGCGTAATGCATTCCAGGGTCATCTTGGACTTCTTTGCTGCAAGGCCACCTTGGTGTTTCATGGTCAGCTTGTTCACCAGTACCTCCAGGACCTTCTCTGCAAAGCTGATTCTTAACCAGTTGATCACCAGCGTGCATTAGTGCCTGATGTTGTTCTTTCCCAGTCACAGGACATGGGCATTTTTCTTTCTGGAAATTCATGATGTTCCAATGTACCCATTTATCCAGAATTTGAGGTCCCTCTGTAACAGAGTGCACCCATCTCATGCATTCCTGACACTCTGAACAGTTTTTTAAAATCATCCATGTTATTAATGAAGAAGTAAAAAAGCTTTGTCTCTATTATTGGTCAGTAATGATTGAAGGCATATATAACCAGCAAAGACAAAATGATCAAGGCATAGGATACCTCAGCCTTTCCCATGTTCTTTGTCACCAGTTCTCCTTCTCTAATCAGCAAAGATGATGGTGGGCCTTCAGCTTCCTTTTGCTGATGATACATTTGGAGGAGTCCTTCCTCTTTCCCTGCATATATCTCAGCAGGTTCACAAGTCCAGGTGGAATTATTCTTTCCCTGCAATATCCCTTGCTTTTTAGGATAAATCTCTTTATATTCCTTCTGGTAACCAGGCCCTGGTTTCACTTCTTTTATGTTTCATTTACGTTTAAATTTTGTTAGGTTCTCCTTGTTCACCTGTAAAGGCCTTCTGTCACCTTTTCTTGGCTGTCATTTTTGGCTTGATATATTTTTAGAGTCTGGAGGAGCTGATCTTTGAGAATCACTGACTGTGTGACTTATTGACTCATTCTCTGTGTTAGATGTTAAATAATAGACAGCTTTCTCGATTTTTTTTTTTTTTTCAGAACAGTGATAGTTCGCCTTGACTTAGAATATGCTTAGAATAATATTAAAGTGTAACTAAGTAGGGAAAGGGACTATTTGAAAAGATGTTGACTTTCTGGCAAGAGATGAATTATAATCAGCTCACATCACGTGCAGAATGGTTACTTTTTAGCTAAATAAAAAGCTTTCTCTAAGGGCTTCCTTTGTCAATGTTAAGCATGTCCTAAAAGTAATATCTTATTCTGGCAAATAGCAGATAAATTGTGTGTAACAGAATCAGAACTGTAAAAGATCCCTGATAAATTTTCTAACAATATAATATATAATTGTTCAATTTTAAGAGTGTGAAGTTACCTTTTTCTAGAAACATCTTCATATCTAATATTCTATTTAAGAAGAAAAAAAAGAGCCACAACAAAATAAAGCATTTTTCAAGCATGAATCATTATTCTATCTTATCACAAGTGTTTACATATATGTATAGAATATATTATGTGTAGTATAAAATATTCATGTAGAATTGTCAATCTTTATTACCGCTTCCCTTATCAAGCAACAAAATAATTTTTACATAGCCTAATATGTCAATATTCCATCTTCTTTGTAGTTACCTTTATCCAAATTACACCAAAATGTCCAGCGTTTTCATAGCAAGTATGAAAACAGGTACAAAATTAGGTGCCAGTGCAAAGAGAACCGCTGTGGACTCTGGCAGAGTTTTGTTCTTTAATGCCCACCTGACTTGTTGCTAGGTGCTCAGACACAGACAGCCTTACTGAGATACTCAGGCACTTTGGGACAGAGGAGAACCAGAATCTTCTCGGTGCTAAAAATGTGCACATGTACAGTGAGGTTTTTCCTCTGACATTCCCCAAATAGCAAGGGTCGTGTCAATGAGTGTCTCTCTCCATGGCAGCAACTGACAAAGCCTACAATTGGGGGTTTATGTGCTGATTACCCACCTTTAGCAATTTGTTCTTAGGGAGATCACATTCTAGTCAAATTCCAGCAGTCACAGTCTTACTAGAGAGCAAATTTCCAAGTTGCTTGTTTAAATTCATTAATATACTTATGTATCAGCTCATAACGATGGGGTGGGAAGTTTTCACACTTAACAAGAAAGACCCTAGGTTGTTTGGGCTTTTTTTATCCTTAACATGATAAAATACTTCTGTGTAGTATTTCAACTTGTACTGAGGGAAAAAAAATGTTTTCCATTTAAAATGATATCCATGGCTGAGAAGCTTTTAAACTCTTTGTTAGAAATGTGCCAGATGAGTATATTTTTTCAGCCTTACTGTACTGCTATGGTGCTAATGTCTATATAAATTAGAAGAGCTTTTCTTCCCAGAATGACTTCTATTAATTTGGATACAGACCAAAAATCTTCTGAATTTAAATTCTTATCAGCTCCTCATTTCACAATAGGTTTTTTTATTATCATTACTGAACTTTTTGAGAAAATGAGAATCCAATATTAATACTATGGCTAAATTGATGTTATTTGCACAACATTTATCCTAGTTATTTCAATAATAGGAATTTCATTATTTTAAGCAATTTCTGAGATTTTAAGGGACAGTATAGAAGTAAACCTATTGGTTTTGGTGATGGATAACTTTATAGACTCTTTCTGAACTTTTAAGTGCTAACATGATTCACAAATTCAGTTTTCATTAATTAATGGCATGTTATGATATGGAAAGAGTCAACGATGAATCAAGGCCTGATCAAGGTAAAAGAAAAATGATAGCATTCCTTCAGCCTGTAATAATTCTATCAGTATTACACAGATCCGTTGCATTTCTATGGTTCAGTTAAGCCTACAGCCAAGTCTACAAGATGGAACTGTACATAAGGGCTCTGTTCTTACTTAGCAGAATGACAATGATAGTAACACTAAAGGTTTGAAGCATTTTGAATTATTTCTGCTCATTCAATATCCCAAAATGTAAATAATTAGCAAAAACAAAATGGCCTGTAATCTATTATACTGTGATGCTAAAATATGGTCTAACTGCCTAGCTTGCTCATTCAGTTTCTTGCATCCATGCTTTTTGTTTAAAAAGATGTAGCCAAGTAGCAGAGAGGAAGGTTCCCTGGCTATGTTTTTGCCATTGATTCCACTTTAAAGAGGAGCGATTTTTTGTAGAGGGGAAAGTTCTCCTTCCCTGAGAATTCACAACACTTAGCTCAGGAGAACTTCTGTACTATTACGTGAAACAGATAGATGTGTAAAATCCAAGAAGAAGAAATCCTGAAAAATCGAAATAGGTGGGAGACTGCTGAAAGAAGCAGAGTAGTTTTTCAGCTAGTAAGTCACAGGCACAAGAAACTTTACTTGGACTCGCAGGAAGGACATGGAAAGTTTTTCTCTGTAAATCAAAGAAAGTTGCTGAAATGGAATAAAAGAATCAAGAGGATGACATTTCCTCCAACAAACCATTGGGATGGTTAGAATTGCTTATCAGATATTTTATTTACTTTATTTTCTTCAATATCTTATTTTCTGTGCTTTAATAAAACCTAATTTACAAACCTTTTGCTATCTGTTGTCAAACTTACATGAAGAAAAAAGAGGTAGTAGGATGAAAATTCTCTCAAGCTTGTGGCTGACTCATAACCACCTCACAATTGTATGCAAAATTGTCATTTATAGACTATTTGTCCAGTGCTTCTCAGGAAAGATGAAACTGTGGATGCCTCTTTACATGTAATTTTAAACAGTGCGTGAATCGGAAACATTCTGCTGTTCTGTAAAGTTTTCTGAAAAATGAAGTAACTGTTTGCTTCTACACTTGAATAAAACAAAGATCTTGGTTATGGTAAGAAGACTTGTTCAACTGCCTTTCAGTTGATGTGTCTGTAATCCAAGCCATACAAAGAATGTTCAACCCTTGTTTGTTAGGAAATTTCTTTATTATTTCCAGGATTCACACAGTACTTTGAGAGTAAAGTGACTCTGGTTCAAAGTAAATAAAAATCCCATGTTTTTCCTAAATTTGGTTTCACTCCAAAAACCAATGAGTTTTTAAACATGATGTTGTTATATACATTGAAAAGGTAACATGGATGGATCAGGGAATGTTAAAATGATTGTGTGGCAAGTGTGTGCATATTCTTCAACAAACAGCAGTGACAAAACCACTGTCAGTGAAAGAAAATGAGAGCTTTTTGGTATCAAAATGGCACCAAATCTGTATATTTTTTTTTCTTTCAAAAGAGTAATATTTTCCTTTATTTCTTCCAAACTAAAACTGCCAGGAGGAGTGCATGTTTATACTGGGCTTATAAGATCCATTTATAAGAGTTGAAAGGGTCAAAGACAGCACTCATGGCCTTTTGCATAATAGAGTTTGATTTCTTCTTTAACATTTTGATTTTTAACTGTTAATGCACAGGTTCTCAATGCAGAAAAGTACCTATTTAAAGAGGGTGATTCAGATCATGGAATATGGGTGTAGAATTTCAGAAACTTAAACGTCAGACTCGAAAATTCAGCAAAACTCCCCCCAAAACTAGCATGGTGAAGATTCAGTGGAGACAGATTATTACAAAGACTTAATATGACAAATGCAGTAAGTTGTTTGGTGTAACTTTGTAACCACTACTAGTATAAGAGATAAAATTTAAATCTGCAGAACTACTTTCATTTCAAAATATTTTGCTGTTAAGGTAAGAATAAGTTTTAATAGGTAATCTCTAAAGTGATAACTTCACCAAAGGAACCTTGCTCAAAAAGAAGGTGTTAGTTTCCAGAAAGAGCTATAGTTCTTCAGTGTGGCTTTTTAAAGTGTGATTTCTTATCTGAAATCTCTTCCTATCAAGATTAGATGCCAGCACAGTACTGAATTCTTTTAAAAAGATTTTAAACAATTTGTGGTTCACATGGATGCAGATAGCAAATGCTTCTGATATACTTCGATGATCTTGAGAAATATTATTATGACTTTAAAGAAGAATGATGAATTGGTGTGATTTCAGGACTTTTTGAGACTAACTGAATAGACAATTAGGTAAAAGCTTTTGCCCTGTACAAGAAAATGCGGGGTTAGATTTATGTCTCTTTAATCTATAGTTTGAATGATGAGTAGTTTGCATCTAGATTAAGGTCTTGGATCTAAGGTAGTCTTTCTTTCTGTTTTTCTCTTGATATTAAAAATTGAGGAAATTAACCTAAAGAATAATTTTAACAGGAAGCAATTAAAAGACTTTTTAATGTATTCATTTTCTCAGTATGCATTTCCTCAGTAAATGACCCAATTATGTGTTTTGAGATTTTTAAAGTTTTATCTCCTTTTATTAATATCTCTTACTTTCATTGTTGTAACTAATTTAAACAAGAAATTTTGCAAATTTCTTTGATATATGTTTGTATTGAGCTCTCTCTTAAGCAGATATATTTTTTTGTTTCACTGTAAGATTTTTTCCAGTGTTATTGTTTTGTAAGAATGGTACCACTTCCTGTTTGCTAAGTAAATTATTTTTTCATTCAGGTACATATTATTTAATCATTTTCACAATATGTAATTGCTTAATTCCCTTTGTGAATACAATGTAATATGATGTAGAACTGCTGAAATAAACATCTGAAAAAACCTGAGCCTTTCCCTTTCTTTTCACTAGACCTGTTCTCACATTAAATTGTGGATTTTGCACTTTACTCTGCGATGTTATCTATTTCTAATATACACTGGCAGTAGAAAAGTGCTGAAAAGAAAATTTAAATTTCAAGCTTTGAAGTATCTGGAATATGTTAACACGAACTCTCCAACTAAATGTGCTGAAGAGAATCCTCCAAAACTAGGATTTCATAGTTTCCCTGACACTTAAAAAGGGTTGAACATCCTATCAGAACTGAAGTTTGGCTTTCCTTACCACTGAAACGTGTGGAGTGATACAAAATTATATCTTATCCTGTCATGGAGTTCAGGCTAGAAAAAGGGATATGGCCAGACATGAGACTTGTAAAGTGCTTCCATTTCCCACACAAGCTAACCATACATCTTTGAAACTAGCACACTGCTAAAGAAACACAGTCAATAATGCTTTCCTAGTTCCTTTTCTGCTGCATTTTAACTTCTGAAGCAATAACTATCATTGATTGTTCTTCTTGGGATACTGTATAAAAGGAATGCATGAAGCAGAGTATTAATTTGGGTCAGATATTAATATCTATCATTAGAAATGCAATAGAACTATCAGTATTTGCAAGAGATGTAGGGTGTTTCTGCTACAGTTTGCTGCTTTACCATACCTGAATATAATTCATGCAGGAAATGATTGTATAGGTTGCATATCCACCAGTTCTCCCTGGCAATAGCTGATTCTTCATTTTTTAAGAAAATGTGAGTGGGAAAGAGCTTTTCCAAAAAGGAACAGTTAGGAGCAAATGAGATTCTGGCAATAATTTTCTGCATATTTTTTGAAAATATGAAGGAAGTTGCTATGTAATATTTTATCACTACCTCATTATTAAAAAATAAAGCAATTGGTATTGATACCATAATTAATTTTGCAGGCTCCAGAGACAATTTTGAACAATTTAATATTTGCAAACGGAGCTGGAGAAGTAATCAAGATAGATATGGTACCTATGAGGGATGCTTCCTCTTATCCATGTTAAACCTTGTTTGTACTGAAATGGCAGTGCCAGACGTAGGTAAAAAACAACTGGATATTTCAGAAGAGATAAACAAGCAGAGTAATAGGAATGAGTACATTGGAGAAATCTTTGAGCCACAGATTTAAATTTTTTTTTATATTCCTAAATCAGTAATACTATTAATTAATTCTTCTATGATTATTATAATGCTGACTAGATAACTTATGTCAGAAAATATACTTAGTAAGTCAAAATTGCTTTTATTGTAGGAGAAAATATCTGCTTCTAGCAAGTGACTTAGAACTAGATTTTCAAGCCCTTGCGAAAAAAATAATCATGATATATTTATATTCTTTACAGTGAGACACAGGAACAGGTTCCCCAGATAAGTCTTGGATGCCCTCTTCCTGGAAGTGCTCAAGGCCAGGATGGATGAGCAGCCAGGTCTAGTGAAAGGTTTCCCTGCCCACAGTAGAGGAGTGAGAATTACATGATTTTTAAGGTCTCTCCCAACTCAAAGCTTTCTATGTTTCTATGATTCCTGGAAAATTGATTTTCAAAAAATGCTGCTATTCTTTTGTTTGGTTATTACTAAGGATTTATGTGATGTGTAGGGTTCAGAGCAGGAATGTTCAGTTTGTGTAATTTGGTGGGCTTCTAAAGGCATTTATCAAACTCATGCCACACCTCCACTATCTTGCCTCCGTTATATTTCTTCTTGCCCATTGTAATACTGCCAAATTCCCTACTTATCATTGTGTTATTTTTGGCTTTGATAGGATAGTGACGCTCAACGTTACTTAAGAGACTAAAAGTAATTTTATTTACTAAGTGAGAAGTACTGAGGTTCCTGTTATCTAAAAATTACTCTCTGTCCATATGTCTTAGTTTTTACGCCTGTCTCTCCTTCTTCTCATAGATCTTTCTTTGAAAATTTGAATTTGAGTGGCAATTCATGAGCCTGATGGAAGGACAATCACAGTCCCGTACCCTTTAGGATGGTAATCTTATAAATATATTAAATGATACTTTTTGATCTAGGAATAGATTCAGATTTACCATTTAGGATCTAAACAGTTATTACAGTATTCAAAATGCAGACCCCCAGAACCGACTCACGCTTCCCTACATGGTCAGTATAGCAAAGAGCAATGTGTGACTGTAAGCAAAAGACAGGCTGTGACAGAGGAAGACAAGAGAAACTGATTTGGTTAGAAATGGGCATGTGGACAGCTATGTAGGGACTAAAAATGAAGCATTGTAGAAAATCTCAGTGTAAGACTTTGAAGAATGGAGAGGTGGTTTTGATTTTAAAGTAAAACTGATTTAATTTCTGTACATTTTCACAGTCAAGTGCACAAATTCACAAGCACCAAAATATGTGTGTCTGTGCAGCAGGCGGCCTGGTAAATTTTTTAACTGCTCTAGAATGCCAAAAAAGTATGAAAACTGGTAAATAAGTCCATTTTTAGATAAAATAAATAAGTCCATTTTTGAAGAATAAGAGGGGAGAAAGCTGATCATATTCAATTTGCTAAACAGTTGATACTTTTATGCTTAAACTCTAACATCATCAGTATTTCTCTTAAAAAGGAAAAAAACCAAAAAGAAACTATGAGATGAGCATAATTATAATCCTCAAAGAATCCAGACCCAGCTCTATTGTGAGATAAATAATTTTTTCAAGCAAAATAAGAAATCTGCCCTCATTGGCTTGTTCAATGTTATGTGTATATGCAGTAAAGTGTATCTTTTAAGTAAAAATCTGTTCCTGACAAATTGACAAAGTAATTTAGAGGCTGTCTTTGCAATTATCTCAGCCATGGCAAGCAGAAATTACGCCATATAGTAGTCAGGGGATATGAACACTGTATTAGGCCTTTAAAAATCCATATTAATAATGAGTATTACCAATTTCAATGAACATCCACAAAAAATTGAAAATATTAGATTATCTGTCTCAAAAGATTCAGCCAAAGCATCCAGATGATCACCTGCTTTGAGAATCTTCTGAAATTGCCAGATCAGGGATCTTGTAAATAGGTGGGGGGAAGAAACTGTCTTCAGGGCAGAGCTCACAATGCTGGTGAAAAAGACACCTTGGAGATCCACTGTTTCCTCACCACGGGAGTTTTCCAGTACTTTGCCATAGATGATAGTCAGTTTTTAGAGTTAATCTTATTTGAGTGAGGTATGGTCTCCTTGCTGTGATCCATCATAGCATGTTCTTGACATGGGCTGGGCATGATCAAGGCTATTGCTTGCAATTGTAAGACACAACGTGATGCTTCTCAAATTACTGGTTCAATGAAGTAAACAAAATGCATTTTTTTAAACAGGTAGATACCAGGTTGCAGCTGTAGAGCTGGTCCTTTACTGTATTTGGTAGATGTGATTCGTGGTAAATGTTTGATAGACTCTGAACTAAAACAGAACACAAACAGCTGTCATGCAGACAGTAGGATTTTCTCTCTGTATGCTGCTAGCAGACTTTACCAAGGGCTCCTCCTGTAAAGAGGGACATGCTTTTTAATGTATAAGGCTGCATGGTAGCAACTGCCCTGTACCACTTAGGAAAAATGCTTATTAAACAGGCCTTCAGTAAAAAGAGCCTCAGAGATAAATGCTTCATGTCTATGACTCAGTGCAGAACTGGGACTTCATCTCACATTACGCAATGTAATTCTTCTATATGCAAATGTCTAAGAGGGAATTTACTGTATGATAACATGCATGAAATGTGATTATGCTCATGCTTAGCTTGTGTTGTTGATTGTCTTTTAAATAAGCATAATGATCAGATAGTGTACAGAAAATTGCTTTATTATTCATCTAACTGATCACCTGTCCTTTAATTTTTCACATTTATAAACATAAGCTTCTGAAATAAGAATACTTAAATTTTAGCTTTTCTCCAATTAATGAAAAATTATTCTCCTCAACAGAATGTCTTCTGTGTTCTCTGTTTTCTCCTTTCTGTTCTTCCTTCACCTTTTTTCTATCAGTCCTTCGTTTTTAATTGACTCATAAAAGTAAAGAATATTTTTTAAAAAATTTTCTTTTACTGCTTCTGTTCAATATTTATAACAGAGGGAAAGAAAAAATTTTTAACAGTCACAACATCTTAGAAAACTAGATTCCAGAAGGCTAATCTTACCTTTTTCTGTAACTAGTGGTATGAAAGATACTTCTGCTTATAATTGTCATGAAGGCAGTGAATGCCTTCTCTGTTAAGTAGAGAAGTGTCTGCTAAGATCTTTAAAGTATCTGACTAAGTGCCTGGAGTTAAATGATGTGCATTCATCCTTCATCTGGATCACAGATCAACCAGTATTCAAAAGTTAAAACATCCTTTGCATATTGTCCAGGTAAGGCTCTCTGGAATAATTTCCTTTGAGGCATTCAGAGGAATGTGGCCTCAAACCACCACTCGCAGGAGTCTGTTTGGAGAAGGTACCTGCATCCTGCTTGACTCTCCCCACCTTAATTCAATCTTTCTCAGCAATCTCAATCTCTCCTTGATAGCATTAAGTCACAAACTTGGACACGCAACACCTTCATTCCACGCAAACCTTATGAAGTTTGACAAGGCCAAGTGCAAGGTTCTGCACGTGGGTCAGGGCAGTTCCCAATTTCTATAAAGTCTGGGGATACAAATGGATGGAAAAATTGGATGTAAGCCAGCACTGTGCTCTTGCAGTCCTTCAAAAGAAATGTGGCCTGCAGGTCAAGGGAATTCATTCTCCTCTGCTCATGTGAGACCCCACGTGGAATCCTGCATCCCGCTCTGGGTTCCCCAGTGCAAGAAAGATATGGGCAGATCAAGGGGAATACAGATGAGTTCTATGAAAATGGTCAGAGGGATGGAACACCATTGCTATGGAGAAAAGCTGAGGGAGTTAGGGTTGTTTAGTCTGCAGAAGAAAAGGTTCTGGGCAGACCTTATTGTGGCCTTCCAATATATAAAGATGGCTTATAAGGAAGATGGAGAAAGGCATGTAGAGATAGGATGAGGGGAAATGGTTTTAAACTGAAAGAGGATAGATTTAGAGCGGACATAAGGATGACATTTTTGTGGTGAGAATGATGGGACACTGGAAGGAGGTTCTGCAAAGGCCAAGTTGGATGAGGCTTTGAGCAACTAAATCTAGTGGAATGTATACCTGCCCACAGAAGTGAGGTTGAGCTAGATGATGTTTAAAGGTCCAACCCAAACCACTCTGTGATTGTCCCATTCTATGATCACACTAAGCTCAGAAGAGCCCTCAGAGCAAATGCTAAACAGGGAGGATATGAACAGGCCAAGAAGCCAGGGAATGGTTTATCAGTACAAATGTGGGGGAAAGTCTTCTTTTCTTTCTTCCTCCAAAGATTTGTATTCAAATATCATTTAAGTGAGTTGGGCTTTAAGGGAATCAATTTCCACAGAAAAGTTTGGTACTATTGTGCACAAATTAGACACACTTACACAGTAACAACCTATACTGAAAGGAAATTTTCAGAGTTAACCCCCCACTTAGGTATACCTTATGCCAGAGAATCATCTTGGGCTAGCTCTGTCTTCTGCTTTCACATATACTTTGTATCTAAATTGACTAAGAATGAGCCTTCCAGTAATTGTATTTATGCATAAATAGCACTTTTTCTTTCATTGAAACAATTTTGTGGAATTCCTGATTTTCTAACAAATATTTTATTCTGTTTAAGAGGTAATGAACTTTTTTTCTAATAAGAGTAAAAATACAAATGAAAAATTTTTTTCAACTGTCTGCAAGAAGGTTTTTTGCCTAAGTAGAAAATTCCATCATGGGAACCATTGAAATGTAGATGAATAAAAGGAACATATTAAGAGTGGAATGACACTTGGTATATGTAAAACAGAATAAAGAATGGAACCATGCTATTGTCTTATAATAAAATAGCCTGTAGACTGCTTATATTAATTTCTTACAAAAACTCCTCTATACTGGCAGAATAATAGACTCCTTAACTTGACTTTTGTGACTATAACATATTGAAATTCTACCAGAATATAATGGCTTTAGAATTAAAAACTTATCAGATGTATAGAAATTTTTATGGATATCAGAATCAGCTGAGAATATTTCATATTTGCACTAAGAGAATCTCACAGTGTAAAGATTCCAGAGAGATGCTGCTTCCAAGTTTCGACTGTAGCTGGGATTTTTTATTTTGAAGGATAACTTAATTATCATGCTATGGAAAAGTATTGCTATAGATGGTGTGTAAAATACATGATCCCTTTGAAGTGGAAAAAGACAAATATATAAAATTATTTACACAAATAAACCATTACAGTAATATTAAAGGGATGAATAAGTCTCTATATAACCTTAAAAAAATTAAATAAGGATCAGGAAAAGATAATACGTTATTTCCTTCACTCTACTTTTTCTAATGGTTAAAAGCAGCTTACCCTGGAGTTTTACTGTGTCTGGATAATTTTCTTCAACTTGACACATACCTCCTACTTATTTTCACATAGACTAACAGTGTCCAGTGAGGTTTAACACCATTGCTATCATGATTTATTTCCTGCCAATCCTCTTCTGTATAAATGGTTCTGTTTAAAAACAACAACAACAAAACCAATAAAGCCAGAAAACAAGTGCTAAGTTTAGTTCTCAGAAATTACCCATATCAACAATTTCATTGATTTCCTGGATTTAGGACTCTGTAGTTATTACAGGAGACTATCACCACAGAGTATTTGAAAAAGATAGGAAAGAACAATTAATGAGAAAAGGAGATACTGATTAACCTGACATGAAAAGGTGGAAAACACGTGAAAACATCTGATGGGAAAGATTTTTGCATCATCAGCATCTCTATTTAACTAAATATAGAGACTAGATAGAGATAAGTCAAGGCTTAGGATAGGAAAAAAAGAGGAGAAACTATAGGAAGAATGAATAGTCTCTTTTCGCCTGCAAATAGTACAGGAACTTATTTTTGAGTGCAATGCATTTTGTGTGTTTGGTATTGAAGTCCTAAACAGGGTAAAAAATATAATCTTACAATTTTTATGGTCTTGGGTGGGTTTTTTATTCTACTTTTGTATTGTAATTTCTGTCTCCATGTATAGAACAGATTATAAACCAAAGAAACTAATTAATTTTTTTATGTATACTTACAAAATACCTAATTGCAAAATATTAATCCAGCCATTTCTCACAACAGTAGATCAGTAAAATTTTGTCATTACTATTTATAGAACTGGATAGGTGGCACTTAAGCAACACACAGAGTTTGTATTATGAATTCCTCAAGTTTTCTAACAACTAAATCTAGTACTTCTTCTTCACTTTCAGGGATACATGAAAATTTATCTTAGCTTAAACAGTGCATGTACTGTATCTTTGATACACAGTCGCTGAGTTTATCTTGCTGTTTTCCACTCCAGGTGTCTGTTACCGTGTGAGTGGTCGCTTCTAATTGACTCATGTGTTCCTTCTGAAGAGAGTTTCTTCCTGACAGTATTTTCTCCCTGCTGAATGTTCCACTCTGTTGCCTATTAAATGATATATATTTTTTCAATGTATCTTTGCGTGGTTATCCCTTCCTATATTTGGTTGGGTTTTTTTTGTTTGTTTGTTTTTTTCTATCATTTGTATCTGATTCTAATTTTGGGTTAGAAAGTTATATGTGTTCTAGAATTAAAAAAAGTATTTTCTTATATTGGCTTGAGCAGTGTCTTAAGAGCCCTTTATTTATCTAGGAATGGAACTTCAATTCTAAGTGTCTCTGCTTACACCAGCAGAAATTTTATCTAATATTTTCTTCCTAAAAACAAAAATACTTGAAATAGCTTCTAAATGGAATAAACTATGTTTAACTATTTTTCCTAAAAAGATTGATGAATAATATAAGGATGCCTGGGGGAAGGTCCAATTTGTTCTTTGGTAATTCTCTCATATTTTCCTGACTTTTTGAATCACAAAGTGAATTATTTAACTAAACATGAGCTTGTTCAATGTTACAGGGGGTTTTATGTTTATACCATCCACTAGTGATATGTGAAATTTGCCTGATATCCTTAAATGGCCTTTTTGGCTGATTTCCTAAAATGCGGCTTTATCATCAAAGCTCAGCAAACATTCTACAAGAGGGAACGATCTGTAGACACTTTGATACTTGATAGCATAAAACAAACACAAGTACTTTCTCTGTGCACGTAAGCTTGCTTTAGGAGACTCAGAAAAACTTCCCTAGAGAATCCAAAGTTGGTTAAAACTGTAGGAGGAGATCTAACTTGCCACTTTACTTCAGCATCCTGCATTCAGGTCACAGCAGGTGAAAACAAGTACTGTATCTGTACATCACAATCGCTTACACTAGCAGTGTAAAATTAAAATAAATCTGTAACTAGTAAAGGCATTTGTTACTTTGAAGAGTTAATGGTGTTGCAGGACAAAGGTTTGCTGATACAAAAGCCATTATTCACATTTCATTTTAATATTGCTGGAATTATATCTTTATTAAACATCCATTATCCATTTTTTTTTTTTAGGATTCTGAATTTCAAAAGATATCGAATGTTTCCGCTCTGGCGCTCATGAAAGTTTTGCAATATCTGTCTAAGGATTGCCTATGCCTCTGCATAGTGTAAATAATACCACACAATCTTTCATTTGGAGCTCTGATAATATACTCTTCAGAGTGTATTGACTCTTCCAAGCTTGTCTATCATTACAAGGAGGAAATCTCCCTAAATAAAGGATAATATTTTCCCCACATTGTAGCTGTTTTGCCTTGATGAATTCACCAGTGGACTTATTCAAAGTAAGAAAAAGTTCAAAAGGAAAGAGTACTAGATTTGGCTAGGAAATAAAATTACATTACAAATGTGGAAATGTTTATTTAATCTAACTTAGAAAAAAAGAAAAATAATTAGGAAAAATTTTTAAATTTGCTGACTTTAAAGATTAAAAAATAATATTTTGGGTCATAGAATTAAAGACTTCCTGAAAGAATCTTTCATGTAATTTATTCTTTACTGTTACCCTCCAGCAATTTTCTGTTCACTTTTTTCCCCCCTCCATGCTTTACAACTAGAAATTAAGCCAGAATATATGTCTGCTGGGCATTGGCTTTCTTATTTTTCTTCTTAAATCTCAATCTGATTTTCTACAAATTCTAGATTTTTAAAAAAATAATTTTTTAGATATTTTAATCTCAGATATCTTCTTTTTTTGCGCTGTGGTTGATTTGCTGGATTCTAAACTTGAGAGCAAAAGGATGACTGTTACATTTGTGCTCACACACACAGATAGAGCATTTATTCAAAAAGACATGTCTGCTGAGTCAACAACACGCTCATAAGAACACCTCCATTTCAACTGAAATAAAGTTTCTAAACAGTATTTCCAAAAGCATTCACTTAATCTGAGAATTTTACTTAAATGATAATGTTAATATTTATTTCTAATGCTTACAAGTCACACTCAAGGTCTTTTTATAGAGTTTGGGGTTTTTTGAAGGGTTTTTTTTTAAGGAGTAATGTTTGTACCAGATTCAGGATAGTGATAACTTGTCTTGTTTCCTAACCTTTATTTTTTTGTGTGTATATCTGTCTGTATGTCTACATGTGTTATAGTTTTATAAGTTTTTATAAGTTATAGAAGCCTGAAAATTACTTTTATTTCTGTCAGATTTCTTCAAAGCTTTTAAATTTTGTTTTTATTGAAATCAGATATGCATTATGTTATATGACTTCATTCCCTCTTTCAAGTTTCATTGATAAAAAACCCAGTTTTTAAAAAAATCCCTCAAACCTTTATTAATTCAACATAGCAATATGGAGCCGTAATAACCGTTGACTCAGTACAATATGCAACAAAGGTGTCTATGTATGATTCAAGGAAGTAAAAGCCCTAAAAGTCACAAAATCTCACTGTCAGCAGTGTGATAGTACAGTGCCAGAATTAAGTTTTCAAATGCTATTGTCCAGCACCAAGATTGTCTGTCTGGCTAAGGGCTCTGCAGTTACAAAAGCAGTAAATAGCAAATCAGTCTCTTGTGTGAAGGTAGATGGAAATTTGCTGCTGATGGTTTTTGTGTATTTTGGGTTTAAATTAACTCCAGAAGGATGTCTGTTGGTGGTATCATAGACTCAGTATGCATTATTTTAATAAATAGCTAGTTGATTTCTCACAGGAATGTTAAATATATTTAGGAAATACATATGAAGATGCTTTACAACAGAACATATGTATCAATTGCTCAAGCATGTTAAGAAAGTCAACCTGATGAATGAGACTCAAGTGCTCACTTTCTCAGTTCCTATTGAAAAACAGTGTCTTTTTCCTTTGTGCCTATCATATGGTTCACAGAGAAAAATAAGAATTTCAGAAATGCTTATTGCAGAAAACTGAATGTCTCCGTTTCAAAGTGTGTTTAAGAGAAAGAAAAGAGATATTTTATTTGGCAAGTTATTTCTTTATGTATTTTTCTGTGACTCATGTGACCTCTGCAGGGGGAAAAAAAAGAAAAATATTATTTTCCTTCCATATATTTCTTATCTTTCAACTTATCTTATAAGTTTGGATGTTGGCTGGGGTGTATGATGCTTGCTGATGACCCCATATGTTCGTTTGCTATTAACAAAATTTTCCACAAGTCTTGGCTAACCTTCTGTTGGTCTATACCCACACAGTATTTCTCTCTGGTTTTGATCCAGAATACCCGGATGAACATGGGATTCCTTCAGAAGAGGCAGTGCATGATTTTATGTTTGATTTAAACATCATGTACTCTAACTTTCAAAATATTTCATCTGTACAGTAGAAATTTACTCAGGGTTTTCTCTCTAATTGTTACTACCCTCTGATGTTAAGGAATTACCTAAAATTCTGCAGCCTGGCACTTGAACCAGGTGACTGCACTCTTAGTCCCATATAACATACCGTGTTTGTTTTATCAATTGAAAAAGTAATAGGCAATGCAGAAGGTGAATTCATGCATGGCAGATATCCTCAGAAAGAAAAGGGTAAATTGCGTAATGTCATACAAGAATAAGATTAGTGTTCTGTCTATTTCATCTACTGTGAGTAGCAAAAATATCCACAAACAGCAAGAGGGCTTTGGTATCAACTGTATAATAAAATAAATAGGCAAAGTATTGAGGAACATTTTTCTGTCTTCTGTCTTTGAGCTAGAAACACACAAAAAAGCTAGGCATATCTATTATGGATGGAAAACCAAGATTTTAGTGGCTTCTTTTGAGTGTTCATCTCTTAATTTTCCAGTGTTTCTTTGATGTCTCCCAAAAGAATGGAATGTTTAAAGGCATCACTCTTTCAGCAGGGACAAAATTAGTTTCTGCTATTGGATTCTGTAAATGGTCAGAGGTAATTATCCAGTTCAGGTCTCGTTCTGCATATGAAATTTTCCCTTTCCTCTAGTGATCAGAGCCACTTGACTTTTTTATTTTACCCATATCCCACTTAATTTAAAAAGTGCATGCTTTTCTTGAAGCACCTGATATATTAACTATATAACACAATAGTAAATTCCTTTAAAAATTGGAATCTCTGCATAACGAAGTTAAATGAAAAAAAATCCCTATGACAAGTGTAACTTCTACAGCGGTTGCTTTGGTATTTTAACTGTTCTTTAATGGTAACATCATCAAATTGTAAATCTATCTAATAATGATAGCATTATGATCTACCAAGCCCATTAGTTTATGTTTCCACTTACTTATGTCTAGAAAGGAACACGGTTTTAATGTCATGATCCCTCTCTGAGTCCTCTAACCTTGTGACCCACATCTGTGATCTCTTAAATTGAATGCATTACTCATTTATTACTAGGTCTTTTAAAATTTCCTCTCCAGCTAACTCTACAAATAAAAGACTTCTAGCTGTTTTAATTTTCTCTTCTGACAGCAAAAGACATATCTAGATGACTAAAATGCCAGATATCTTTTTAACTGTTATCTATTACCTTAATTAATAGAAAATAGCAGTAGAATTTCCATGGAGAAAAAGCATGACTCTAAATCTTAGTTAATTCACAGTTATCTGCAAGGTGTCATTTCTCCCACTCCCCTCTTATTTTTTGCCTTTATGTGTATTCATTGTTAATAAATACTTCCCTAACAAGTATGATGTATAGTTGCTGTTTGCATCAATATGAAGTATGCCCCCATTGTGGTTGTATTTCTCAAGTTGAGAAGAAAAGGAAATTTCTTTCGTAAAACAAAAAGGCCTTATTAAGAGCCTAAATTATATAACAGCAAACAGTCTGTATGACAATTATATATTTTTTAATTAACTGAGACTATAGACTGTAGGTTTATAGTGTAATGTATTTTTTCAGTCAGAGCTTTCCCTAAAATTAATTTCTCTTCTATTCATAGTTCTGAGTGGAAGTTCACATCTTATATTAAATGCGCTACTCTCAAAGTGAGCTCTGTTTGCGTGAGGTGCAGAAGCAGCATGTCATGCTTTCACAGCTTGGCAGCCTGACATGAGTTGGAGTGGAGAAGCAGTTCGCAGTGATGATAAGAGAAAGTGTTTCAGACCTAGTATTTGGCTGAGGTTTTTAGGGTATCCTTTAAAATTTCTGTTGTGGGCAAGTAGCCCCATTTATGATAGTGAAGCTGCTTCCCCCCTACAAAATAGTCCTGTGAAAACATTAATGTTAGGCAAACTTCATGAGCCTTGCTGGAAACATGTTTGTTCAAAAACTGGGAAGTATGGATTCAAAAAACATCCCTGTAGGAACAGGGACTTGTTTTGCC
Organism: Corvus cornix cornix; assembly: GCF_000738735.6. Lineage (NCBI taxonomy): Eukaryota > Metazoa > Chordata > Aves > Passeriformes > Corvidae > Corvus > Corvus cornix. The sequence goes on along the minus strand of NC_047057.1, from coordinate 41,612,799 downwards.
TAAGATGGGACATAAGGATATTTTACATCAGTTCTGAGAATGTAGGTTTCTATCTATATGATTTTTATAGCCACAATCTTCCTCTGGCTCTAGAATTCAGCCGTTTTGGTTCCTCTGGCCTCTTATCACAGACCTCAGCCAAATGATCTTTTGGTCTGCAGCCTGGAGGTCTCCAAGAGACCCTGGGATCTTCCTGGGTTTGTCATTTTCTCCCTATATAGAAGGATAGGCACAAATCTTGCAGAGATTTTTGAACTCTTTACTATAAAATAAATCCTCACATTTGTTTAATTCTGTACCATAAGAGCTTGAAAATGTCTGTATAAATTATGGTGGTGATATAACTTTGTAGAAACTGAACCAACCCCGCTGTTTTATTTATTTATTCCTTTGTTTCAGTTTTTTCGGGTGGGTTTCACATTTTTTTTTCTTATTTAATGGCCAGTCATGATCTATGTATATATGCATGTACTGATAGATATCTAGCTATTTTAGGTGTAATTTAATAGGCAGCTTAGGAGGAACATAGTGATTTTTTAATTTCTTTATTAAAAATGCAGGTCTTTATAAGAATCCTCAAATAAATATTGGCATACTTTTATTTTCTAGCCTCACCTTGTCTTGTAGGAAAACTCTAAAGAAGTGCTTCAGAGAAAGGGACCTGAAGGAAAAAAAAAAACAACCAATCTCTTTCTCCAGAGAATTCTGTATCTAGAAGCGGGGTTCTTCTCATCTTTAATACCTCTACAATTCACAGAATAGCTGTTTGTTTCAGATCAAAGCCAAAAATTGCCAAGGACCAGAAAGAAAACTTAGGACTCTAGCAGGACTTCTTTCTTCTTGTTTCCATACTGCTGCTGCAATAGGTTAATATAAAGATCTTTTATTCCTTTTTCTTACAGAGGAGAGTGCATGATGCTGCTGTACTTTCCCTGTTTACCTGTACATAAGACAGAAATCAGAGCCTTTCCGACAGTACTGAAGAAGAGAAATACTATAAAGAGCTTGTCAGAGAGACAGTTTTGATTTTTAAGGAAAGTTAATACTTTTAAAGGCAATTTTGAAGTAGATAGTAACTTCTTAAATTTTAAATATATTGAATGTCTTTTATACTTAGAATTCAAGGAAAAAAAGGTTCACAAAATTATTTCACTTTGTAAACAAAAAGCCTGGCATCTGCAGGTTAATGCATTTACACAATATTTTATGATAATTATATTTACCTTAAAGTGATAATCTGTCATTTGGAACACGCATTCTCTTTAGCAGATTTTAAATGCCAAAGAAATTGAGACCAATGGGGTCCCAGTGACCTCAGAAATATATTGATTATGATGTATTTGAAAAGTGTGTGGAATAATATATTAAAGTAATGGACAAGCAATTTAATTTCAAACTTTGTTGCTCAATGACAGTAAAAAGATGTTTAAATGCCTCTGTAAGTGTATATGTATACTATAAAATATTTTATGATGTTGTAATTTTAAATTTCAGTCGTTAAAAGTCTGGCTCAAGTGATTTTGTAATGCAGAATACCCCAACAGCTTAAAGTATTTTGAAATACTAAGGAGATATTATTTATATGTATGTGTATATATCTCAAAGAAACATAATAAATACCTGAGAGTTTTAAATGGGGTAAAGTCAGGATCCCCAGCTGTGATCACACTTTCTCTTTTGTCTTCCTGTTTTATAACCAGGAGCTAATAAATCATAATGTTCTTGAAGATGCACTGCAAAAGTGTTGCTATGGACTGATGCCTTAAGAGGCCTCCTAGACACAGAGACTGGACAGGAGTAAAAGAATAAAATAGGTATTTATTTGAAAAGCCTTCAAAGGCACCCCCTGGGAGCCAGAAGCTATTGCCAAAATTGGGCCCCAAGATGGACGACAGGTCACGAGTTCTTCACACCTTTATAGGTTTGGTTCATTTGCACATCAGGGCCAACTCTCCAACCAAAGCTTCAGTTCAATGATGTAATTTCCCCTCCGCTGGCCCCCCTCAGAAGCCTCTTGGTTTCTACTTTTTGGGCCTAGGACGGTCTGGGTGACCTTGGAGAGCAGTCCTGGAGGGGCCCCGCCATGCCTACCTAGCACAAGTGAGCAGAAATCAGCAAGCCACAAGAAACCTCAGAGTTACACTCTAAGCAGTACAGAATCAGGAAAATATAAAAGTTAAAACCTAGGCATCAGGACTGTTTATATTGGCTTATTGTCTGAGTAGATTACAGTGCCCATTCAGCCAGGTAAGATTGCATTGTACGTTGCTTTTAAGAAGGAGGTCCAAATAGTTGTAAGTAGTTTTATGTTTCTTTCCTTATTTTCTTCCCCTAATTACGGTTAAGTACGTGTTACCTTCTCCGCTATTAGCTGGTAATTTAAAAAAATTTAGAACTTCTTTTTTAAAAATAATTTAAAAATATTTTTAAGTTAAAAATGAATAAAATAATACAAAAATAGTTGCAAAACAATCTATGCCTATCAAACAATACTCTGGGCATCTTTTGAAAACAAGTCAGTCAAGAAATCAGTTCCACTCTCTGGGTCATTGTTTTGGTAATGGGGTATTCTTTTCTGTTTTGAAACAATGAAGGCACAACTTTGTTCATATGTGTTCAATTCCGAAATGTGAGTGATCTACCAAATACAATTTTGGTGAAATTAATTTTGTATCAAAGTTTATATGCTGGATTTTTAAATCCATGTAAAAAGTTGAAGAGGGGCTAGAAAGTCTTTGGGAGGAAGTCTTTTGCATACCAAGCAATGTTTCAATCTTTTGTGAAAGTACATGAGCAGTTTGCACACTGAAAATCAGGATATCTTGCTATTGAATTTAACTACGTTCTGATTTTAACTACGTTCTAAAATGTCTATCTATGTTGTTTTTGACTCTTTATTTTATTTTGGTTTTACTCTGAAAATGTTTTCTGAGAGAAGCTTGTAATAAATATCTAAGAACAGCAAAATAGTGTGTCTTGATTTTACAGTTGATAGTTTTAATTAACTTCAGTTAAGCAACCTTGATATGACTTAGAACCACCCACTCAAATGGTTTTTGGTAATATTTCAAACAGAAAGAGAAAACTCTAAAAGCATCAACATTCTGCTTTGAGTTTTTTTCTTCTAACTAAATTTAGGGACATCTACTACACTTTTTACAAAAGTTCAAGGAGCAGCTACATCAAGAAATAGTGAATCTGAGTAGCTAGAGCAGAAACAATTCAGTTCAACCTTAAAATAATTTCTCTAGGTAACTGGGAACCTTTCTTTCACTAGGAAAAAAACATAGTAAATAGTGTTTTATTCGATATCTATGTCGTCATAGCCAACGTTTGGGCCAATTGGACCTATTATCAAAGTTCTGAAAGGGACCAAAGAGCAGGGTTTTAAATTAATAAGTTCAGAGCTGTTAGAAACTGGAAGGAAAGTTAATTCAAAGCCAATTAAGGGTGATTATTCAATGATTAATCTGTAATGAAGAAAGCATTTTCCTTAACCTTGTGTTTGACTCATTTCATAGCAGTGCAACTAATATGTGACTTTGTAAATGGGAGAATATTTGGCAAGAATTATCAGACTACTTCTTGGAAGACTGTAAATATAACTTTGGCTTCATTGAAGTTAATTTCAAAAATCATGGTGGAACTTACTAGGATGAATGTTTCATATGCAGCACTTAAATGATTCAGAGACATAAAAGTTGTTATAGGAAATGGATGACATACATCCTGTAAAATGCATTAGAGCCAAGAATCTTTTGAACTTCTACAACCAAATGAGCAGCTTCTTACAGATACTGCTTGACACGACTTAAAAGTCCTGACATAAACTGCGTTTATCCCTAAGTTAACGGTGAAAGAACAATTAAATAAAAATTATCTATTTTCCTTTCTTAGGATAAGGAATGCTAGACTGATGGGATAAATGGTTGTCACTGCTGCTAGAAAAGGGAACTCTCAGGTTAAAATACATTTATGCTTCCTATTTCATCTCTAGAAGAGGAACCAAGGAATTCCAAGAATTCAAAGCAGCTCATCAGTTCTGCTAATCATCAGTTGCACAGTAAATTGCTTTGACTTTAGTAGACATTGTTGCCAGAATGCCCACCATGTCCACTAATCATGTGGCTGCTATAGATGGGAAGACAGAACAGAAAAGTACAGTTTCAGCACTTTCAGATATGGCAGCTTAGTAATTCTTTTACATACTCGTGTCTCTCGTACCAGGTACATTTTTCATTTGGAAACAACTTCACCATATAGCATATAGATGGGTGTAGTGATTATGTTCTGATGTATTTTTTATATGAGCATAATTCTTGACAGATTATTTATTAATTCTTATGTCCCATGTAATTTTCAGTGTAATTTTTATATCTTCCTGCTAACTTGTCATTGTATCTTTAGTTTTTAAATTTTACCTACTGAAAAATCATCTTGGACTTTTCCAAGAATTTTTTCTTCCTTTGTGAAATATTTTGTAGAAGAATATTCTTTTATGTGATAAAAAAAATAAATTGCTTTCTACTGTGCAGTACCATGTCAAAACAACAGCTTTGGAGCCCTTAGATCAAGGATCTCTGTATACTGTCCCATCAAGTCTTACACAATTTTGTAGTCAATGCTGTTCGGCCAAGGTTATTCTAGAGCTTGCCGAGAATATAATGGTTCTCTGGAGTGTTTCAGTCAATACACCTGACTGTCTGAATACTCTCAAATCATAGCATCAATCTGTTTATTTGATCTGCTTATAGTGGAGAAAACATCCTTCACTTTTAATGAGTTTACTTATTAAAATAATTCAATACTCTAATGTCCTTCATGAAAGTTATAAAGTTTTTTCTTTCCTCCTGAAGCTTTAAATTTTTCTTTTCTTTCATAACTGCCAACAACCATCAGTTAATCACAAACAGACCAGCAATGATGAATTAAACATGAAGCTTCTTTCTTTGCCTCTGGCCATCCCTCAAGTATCAACCTTTTGAGAACTAGTAGCTTCACATCCTCATGTTTCTTGAATTGAATCTTGGAACTGTATGCTTTCAGTCAGTTTGCATATGTCATGTATTTCAATTTGGGACCCTCAGCATGGCAACAAAACTTATTTTTAAACTGCCATAACTTAATAAAATTATTTTCTGAAAAGATTCTTTTAGGGGCATGAAGAGGTGTTCATCAGAGAGCTCACCACTATTTCACATTGAGCTAATAAACTTCTACTTTTTAAGACTTTCCCTGGGGCATTAAAGTTTGTCTACAAGAAAGATGATGCGTTTGATTATTAACAACCTCATTTAGATATTGGCTAAATGACAAAGTCTCTGTTTTGGTTCCTGAAACGTAAAAAACTTGAATTTAAGGCACCACTTGCAGACTTTTTTCCTGTTGTTATTTTGCTGAGGTGAGTGTAAATATGACTGTTTAGTTCTAATTAAAATGTTATTGCTTCTTGAATATTCAAAAGTACTTATGTGGTGTACACTGCACCTTGACAATTTTTTTCTGAAGTACCTGCTGTAATTAGGTTTAGGGACTTTATAATTACTTTGATCTTTGGCTAATATGAATATAAACTAACATAAATTAATATTCACCAAACACTTTGCATATTGTCTTTTTCTTTGTAACAACTGGCCTTCTTTTAATTCCAACACTTCTTTTCCCTGACATTTAAATTGGAACAAAAAAACAATGTAGAGAAAAAAAATATGAAGTGCTGTTTATTTTTTCTCATATTTCTAGAGAAAACTCTGGATCAAATACAGCAAGGATACTGGTGGTAAATATGTGATGCATGGCATTCACCTCCTTTTTTTTTGCTTGTTTGTTTTATTTAGGTGAATTTGGTCTATTCACCTAAATCAAAACACAATGCCCTGGAATTTTTCCTAGTTAGGTAAAAAAGAGTGTAAAGTGAATGTACAGTTTTCAAGTAGTGAATAACTGCAAAATGTGGGAAGAGTTGGTTTTATGTTATTTTGCATGAAGTCTAACTGGCTAACAGGAGACAGAGATGCATAAATCTACGCTTATGAACGTATAACAGTGAGTAGACTTGACTTTCATCTCAACTTTACATGCTTGCCTTTTTCTTAACCTGTCATTAAGAAATCAAATGAAAAAGTTAGCAAATTTGCTTAAGGGAAAGGTAAAAAAAGACAACTTCACATCAAAAAAAGAATTTTTCAATAGTCTTTACACTGTACTATGCGGTGACAAAATAATAATAAGATGTCTCTTTTCTGCCAAGATTTGTTAATCGTACTCCACTGTAATCACACTAATGAGGCACTCCTCTCAGCTGGAATTAAATCGTCCTTTTGCATTAAAAAAGAGTTACTCTGATGTACATTAAAAAATCATTTATATGGTTATTTGAAGTACTGAATCCACATTAAGTTGCCTCAGGACCATAGTATGTTATAGTGAGGGTATAAACATTACACAGTCTACTTTCTACAAGGTTTATGTAAAATAGACCTTGTTAGGTTTTTTTATTGTTATTTCTGTCATGGGCAAACAAAAAGACAAAGGAAGTCAAGCTAATTTGCAGATTTTGTGGTGGTGTTTTTTGGGTTTACATAAAGTATAAGCCTCTTCATGATCCTTCAGCCTCTGGACAAAGTGGAGAAAAAAATCCAAAAATCTGCTCCTGTGTACTTCAGTCAAGTAAATGTTATAGATGTTATATATATATATATATATATATGATGGATCAATGGGAGTTACTTCATCACTTATCAATCCTTTGGATAGACTTCCTTCAGTTACTGCTATTAAATTTTTTACTTTTGATCTCCCAAACAAATGAGTAACAAATCAATAGTAAAATTCAACCTGTTGAAAGGATCTAGAGATTTTTGTACAGAGAAACATGATTCTATTACGTATCTTTGCTTTTGATTGTATCCTGAGATAATGTCCTTTTAAGAAGTGTGAATTAAGTTTTCAGAAAGCTTGTGTGACTTAGAAATATTTTTGAAAAGCTTCCAAAGTTCAGAAGACTGTGAGCTAAAGCTGAGTCATTCCATGAGTTGTTGATTTAACATTATATTCTGTTTTGAAAATAAAAATTCTCTAGAAGTGGGAAAATTGACTGTAGATATTTTGAGCTACTGTTAATACTTGCCATTATGTTTGTTAACTGACATAACATTTGATGCATTCCCATCTGAAAATGTTGAAGAAGTGTTATAATTTTATGTCTTCTTCATATTAGAAAATACAATATGAGATGTAGGTAATTTTTTCGTCTCTTATACTTTTAACACCTCTGAGACTTGATTTCCAGTTTTGCCTTTTGTTGTGATAATATACTTTTAATTCTTACTTCCTCATTGCCTGTGAAGAAGAAAACCACATAAAAATGCAGTATTTATTAAGAGAAGAAAAACTAATTCAAACTGCAGTTAGGTGATGCATTCTTTTACAAGTTTTAAAAATATGTCAAATAACATAAATACAATCTCAAAAAAATCAGTCTAAGCATGACTTTAATACTGCACATCTATACCAGTCATATCATCTAGGATCATAAAAGTGCTGAAAGATAATACATCAAGAACAGATTCTGATATGCACCATCTTTCATTCTACTTTCATGAACTGAATGGATAATATAAAAAAATGTGGAAATAAAATTTTAAAAAGTCTGTATAATTTTGAGATAGAGCTCAGCAGACCAATAAATCCATAAAAACCTTTTTTCTGGCAGTTGTCAAGAATCTTAAATGAAATGTATTTATTATGATTATAGGGTCTTTTATTTAAGAGTTCTAAGTGACTTGCCCAGTCTTGATAGGAGTCTTGCTATCAATTACAGTGAAAGGTGGATTCAATTCTAGATCAGTTTTGGACCTTGGTCTTAGTAGTGGCTTTCAAGCCTATTGGTGAAGGACAGACAAAACTTATCAAAGTATATTCTTTTGGTATTCCAGAGAAGAAAATATACTTTATCTAGGTTTTTTTTGACCCTTGTTTTTTCAAAGTGATGAATTTCTTTCCTAAAATACCCAATTGAAGTACATTGTACCAACTCTCAGATTATTAAGAACTATATGATAATGTTTTTTTTGGGAGGATAAGTAGTGTGTATCATAGGAGAGCTAGTAAATGCACAAAATGTAAGTTTCAATTATTTTAAAAGTGCTTCTCTTCTGCTATGTGAGAGAAAGGTACAGCTTTCTGTGAGGATCACACTTATACTTAAAAAATTCTCAATATTCCAAAGAACGGGCTTTGGCTAAGAGGCAGGAAGCACAAATAATGAAAATCTGTATCTCACTAACCCTCTCCACCCCTAACACCAAAAACATCATTCTCCTACCCTCCCCACTTCCTTTACCACCACCCCCCCTCAAGCCCCCCTCCAAAAAAATACTTTTCATTTTCTCCTAAAGTGCTTATGGGAGCCTTAATTTGACTCTTATTTCTGTTTGGAAAGTTTTACTTGGAATATGTATTTTACTGAACACTGTACATACAGCATGGATCCATTTAATTTTCTATATCAGATGGTGCAGTTGGTTTGAGTTTTGTCCATTTCCTTCTCTGCATTTGCTCTTTTCAATATTATTGCACTCAACACCTGCTCTCCAAATCGTTACACTGAAACATAGGCATTCATTAATAATAGGTCATATTCAAGGATATGTTTATTAGTTCAATTCCAAATGTAAGTGCTATCCACATGTAACTGTTCAGCTGATTTAAAGTGAAATGTTCCTCATTTGCAAATGTTTTTAAAAATAGAAAATCATAAAGCAGTAAATTGGGTATTAACTACCATCTAATCTTAGTATTGTTTAATAAATATCTTTCTGAATAACTCATCCACTGAAGAACTGTTAACTCAGTTGTATTAGAAGCTATTAGCACACTTTTCACATAATTTTATATCATTCCATACTGTATTTTTCTGATGCGATGGCACGAAGTTTGAGCTTACCTTATCTGAGTGGATTTTTTATGTCTGAATTTTTTTTCAAAATTATCTTCATACACACTTACATGTAGGAAACCTCAAAACATAAAGCCAAATAAAAGATTTCAAGGCAAGTCTAGGTGTGAAAAGTCAACAAGTTAATTTTCTTGCAGTGGGAAAATTAGAAATATTTGCATTTGTAATTTGATTTCCTCTGCTGCCTTACTTTCTTCCCTCCAAAAGTATTTTTTTTTGTTTTCTCCATCAGACAGGACTAAACACACACACACACACGGATATTAGAAAAAATATTACGCTAATATGAATACTTATTATGATTTTTTTCCAAAATACCACCTTTGGCAAGAGTATATTCTTTGGTTTCTAATGTGCAAAAGAAAAAAAAATTAAAGTAGAGGCTGCTGGGCAAAGATGAAACACCGAGCTTATGAGTCAGAAGGAAATTCTCAATAATTTCCATGGAAATAGGTATTTTATCCAGTTCCACACAATTTTGTGAGTTTTCCTGTGTCTTTTATGTTTTTATAATTGCAACTTAGTTGCCTATCTTGATTATATTTATAATAGCTCTATAAAAAATTATACCTAGATAACATTTCTAGCATTAAATGTAATGGAAATTATGATTTTATTTTCTTGATTTATCCTGTCTTTTTTAAAAATTTTGAGTGCAGCAGTGATTTGTAACACTGTGAAGTGGCATGGGCAGATATCATTTGTATGCACTTTCAGTCAAGTGGCAAAGAGCCCCGAATTTCTGCAGTGAGCAGCTTCTTTATTTACTTCCTCCTCTTTGAATTTATTTTCATAGATTCTCTCGAGAGTAATAATTTCATAAAGTAACTTTCCCACCCTTGAATCCTGGCAGGGGGCAAAATTGCTGCTAATTATTATAATTGCATGTTTCAATCCATTCTGGAGCACCAGGAATTAATCTTATATGAAATGTGATCCGCAGACAGGTCCCCTAGCTCGTTAATTTGCTGTTAACTAAATCAGTATTTTGTTTTACTCTTGATGCTTGAATAGATTCATTCCATTCTTGGCCTCAATTAGAGTTTGTTTGAACTGTGTCCTACTAATCTGTCAGATTGAAAAATCAATCATATAATTCCATTTTGCAGTGATACTAGTTGAAAAGGTATTTACATACTATCATTTATATAAGAATCGCCATTAATTTAATGCAGATACAGTTTTAACAGAACATGATTAATTGTGAAACAAATTGTATCTCCTTTAGAGACTGAATAAATCAATGCAAACATGAAAATTCTGAGGACTTTCAGAGATAATATGAATTCAAATGTCAGAGAAAGCTTTTTAAAACTGAGAGTTCGTACTTGGTGTAAAAGTAGCACTACATTAAAAAGTCTATAATAAAACAGCAATTCTTGTGCTCTGAGCACCTGGATCAATACTTAGGTATTGTCAGATGTACAGTAGAATCAAAAAGATTTCAAGAATACCTTTATTAAGGGCTGTTAAACCAATGAATATGCTGTCTGAAAATGTTCCTTCCATGAATAAGAATTTGTTATTGATGGAGATGTACATTCTTGTCACAATTTTCTGATTTTAAATGTTGGAATTAACATAATAAACTTCAGTACAAAAAGAAGTCAAATTTTCAGCCTTAATTTGTTAACCAGTGATCTAATTTTTCAGTGCATTGTCAAATTGTATGCCCTAAAACACCATGCTAGACAAATCCACTCATAATCATCTAACCTTATATTTTAATTCCTTCAGGCTCAGTAGACCAGATATTTTCAAATACCAGTCCCTCAGTTTGGAATAAGCTTCCTTAGTCAGAAAATTAATTTTCTTAATCCTAACATTTCTAATTGTAAATTGTAGATGACATGCAGATGCTGAACTTGCGTCAGTGCAGCTCTGAATATAAATTCATCTTTGGGGAAGAAAGGATGGAGAGTACTCCTACTGAGAAGGATATAAAAGCAAACCTGACCTGGCAATGTGCACTCATAGCCCAGAAAGCCAACCATATGCTGGGCTGCATCCAAAGAAGCATGATCAGGCTGAGGGAAAGGATTCTGGCCCTCTGCTCTGGCCTTGTGAGACCCCACCTGGAGCACTGCATCCAACTCTGGGGTCTCCACTACAGGAAAGACATGGATCTGTTGGAGCAGGTCCAAAAGAGGGCCATGAGGACAATGAGAGGGATGGAGCACCTCTCCTTTGAGGAAAGGCTGAAAGATTTGGGGTTGTTCAGCTTGGAGGAGCAAAGGCCTGGGAGGGCCTTATTGCAGCCTTTCAGTACTTCAAGGAGGCTAATAAGAAAGAGAGCCTGTAATGATAGGAAAAGGGATAATGGTTTTAAACTAACAGAGGGTAGATTAAGACTAGATACAAGGAAGAAATATTTTAGAGAGAGGGTGATGAAACACTGGAACAGATTGCCCAGAGAGATGGTAGATATACCATCCCTGGAAACATTCAAGGTCAGGTTTGACAGGGCTCTGAGCAACCTGATCTAGTTTACGATGTCCCTATGCATTGCAGAGGGATAGGAATAGATGATCTTTAAAGGCTCCTTCCAAACCAAACTATCTTACGATTTTATGGCACGTGATCTGTGAAGACCTTGTCTTTCTTCACAACAGTTATTTTAAAACTCTCATGTTTCTGTCCACGTGAATTGAACGAGTCAATTGGTCATATTTTTTAGTTCACACAGATAATACCATTTGAAGGAGGGTTGACAGAGTAAATCACTGCTATTTTTGTTAGAATTTGAAAGTAAAACATTTTTGCTCATTTAAATTACTAATTAAAAAAAAGTTTAAATACTTTTAACAACAAAACTAACATTTGTTACTATGATTAATATAATAGTTTCAGATGCAGGGCTTTGTGAATTAACATTTTAATAAACTAGCTAAATATTGCATTAGATTTTGTACATCTTTACTGTATATTATTTAATTTATAAGTATAAATAATAAATAGTTAAAAAAAACCTGTTAAGAAACCCGAAACAAATACATAAATATGTCAGCCCCCAAAATTCTAAAATCTTTGAGTAGACATATAAATCCAAAAGCTACAAGAATCATATCTGTTTTCTAACATTAATAACTAGCCATGTGGAAAAGAGACAGGAGAAACTCCATAGGATATTGCTAAAGCAGGAGTGCATATGAATTGTGTATGCATATATGGTACCTGAGTACATAGAGTTATTTGCAACAAAGGCCTTGGTCAGGAATGATGTGATATGTATGTATCAGTCTTACTTTTTCACAAGTTCATTAAATCCTGTAACAAGAATACCAGGCACTCAAGCAAAATCACAGAGGTATAAAATAAATAATTGATTTGATGCGGAAGAAGAGAACTAAACCTTCAGCTAGATAAATATTGCATTAGAGTTTGCAAATTTTTACTGTATATTACTGAAGTTGAAAGTATAAATAAGACATGGATTTGATGGATGTATACTCAGTGGATAAAGAACTGGCTGGATGGCCACACACAAAGAGTTGTGGTCAATGATTCATTGTCCACGGTGAGACCAGTGACAAGTGGAGTCTCTCAGGGGTCAGTACTGGGGACAATATTGCTGAACATCTTTCTTGGCAACCTGGACAGCGGGATCAAGCACACCTTCAGCAAGTTCACTGGTGACACCAAGCTATATGGTGCAGTCAACACACTGCGGGGAAGGGATGCCACCCAGAGGGATCTTGTCTGGCTTAAGGGGTGGGCCTGTGTGAACTTCGTGAAGTTCAACAAGGCCAAGTGCCATGTCCTACACCTGGGTTGTGGCAATCCCAGGCATACTGTGGGTTGAGCAGAGAAGTGACTGAAAGCAGCCTTGCAGAGAAAGACTTGGGCGTGATAGTTGATGAAAAACTCAACATGGGCCATTAGCGTGCTCTCACATCCCAGAAAGCCAATGGAGTCCTGGGTTGTATCAAAAGGAGCATGGCCAGCCGGTCCAAGGCGATGATTCTACCCCTCTACTCTGCTTTTGTGAGACCCCACCTGCAGTACTGCATACAGTTCTGGTGTCCCCAAGGTAAGAAGGATATTCAATTTTGGAGCAAGTCCAGAGGAGGGCCATGAAGTTGAACAGAGGGCTGAAGCACCTCCCTGATGAAGACAGGCTGAGAAAGCTGGGGCTACTCAGTCTGGAGAAGAGAAGGTTGAATGGAGACCTCATTTCTTCACTAAAAGAGTTATTGAGCTCTGGAACATGCTGCCCAGGGATAGGTGGAATGTTCCCCCCTAGAAGTGTTAAAAAACTGTCTAGAAGTGTCACTTGAGAACATGGTTATCCATGAGACATGTCACTTGAGGGCAGCGCTATGATAATGGTTGACTCAATGATCTTAGATGTCTTTTCTATTCTATAATTCTTAATGATTCTATGATTCTGTGCTTCTCTGATTCCTTTTAGTTAAGGCATTTAGTGTCTTAAGATGAGCTCCAAATAAAATACTGGTTTTGTCTACAGATCCTGTAGCTTCTGTTTCTGTCCTTTATAGCTGTTTTCATTTACCAATGAATTTGTTTCCAGAGAGGATGCATGAGTCAGTCATGACTCAATTCATTACACATCCTTTCAAGTGAAAAAAGGAAATAAAAGGAAAAAGAACAATTTATTTTCTGATTACAGATTTCAATGATGCTACAGGTTCCCTATTTTCAAGTGATAATCACTCTGCACTGAGAGAGCTGCAGATGTGCCCTAATGATAATTTTATCACAATTAATATTTTATAAACACAGAAGTAGGACTTGTTGCATATGCTCATAAATATGGCTGTGAAGGTGCAGAGGACTACTTGTGTGAAGAGAAAGAGTTAGCTCTATGGTTTGATTTAGCAACAGGTGGAGAATATACAAGGAAGAGTATTAGTATGACTAGTAGCCAAAGTCATAACTAGTATCTCATAAAAATATGCCTGTTATGGTATTCTACAAAATGATGGATTAAAGATTGAAAATAGAGGGAATACATGCTGTGAAAAAGAACACTCTTGGAAGCATATTAATGAGTTCTTATTATTCAAGATTTATTTTTTTTACTTCATCGTTGAAAAAAACAACCTCTGAGGTAAGTAACTCATTATCTGAAAGATTTTGTTTCTTTCCACTTAACTAGCTGCTATACTCCACTGCTCTTCTGTGATAAGCATACTTTTTGCCACAGTGTTTGGAGGTTTTTATAAAAACATAGTTTTAAAATCAGTTATATCTATAGTTTCATGTCCTTTTCCAAGAGTAATTAATTTAAAAAAAATAAATATGAGCAGAAAAACAATCCAGGACATGTTAAAAAGAACTTTTCAAAGAGACGATGATAGGAATCCTAAGTACAATCTATTTTGTCAGTAGTGTTTTACTTGTTTTGTCTATTCCTGATATAATTTCAAATAGACTAGCCTACCTGAATAATTCCTTTTTTATTTTGTTTTGGTATATGTAATATATGTTTAAGCAACTAGCAGTTAGCTTTTTACTTATGAAAAAGGAATCATTCTTTGTAAACTGTAAGACTGCTGCTTTTGGGGCTATTAAAAGTTATTTTCACACAGTATGTAAGAAGAGAAATCAATATTTTGAAGGTGACCTGGTATTAATAATTTTTTATTTGTATTTCATGTACTACATATGAATTTCTGTTTGCAACTTTTAGATGAAAATTTAGTCAAGTCATGCTATTGTGATAATAGAAATTTAGATAATGTTCTCACTGTCTTTATGCTATTTTATATATGATTTATGTAAGAGGTATAGTTGAGAATTATTAAATAAAATGGAAAAATGCCAGATTAGTGAATATACATCCTTTCATTAAAATAGAACTGTTTTAATAAAAAAAAAAATTGTGGAAGTCGTGGAAGCTTTCCTGAGACATCTTTTCATATCTGTATACAGACAATGACAAGAAATCCTTTCTTTATGGGCTCTAGACAAAAATACTGCTCTCTTCTCTCCTCCTTCCCCCTCTGATTTTTAAAGTGAGTTCACTTTGATTTCCTTTGGTCACATTCCTATGCAATAGATAAAAGATTTGTGATGTTTTTGTTTTTCTATCTCCTCTGGAATATTTGAGAACATAAGCAAAATAACATCAAAAAGAAGTAGATACCTTTACAGCATGAACATTGTTTCCTTACATGGTAGGTGACCAGTAATTGAGTCTCTCTCTTAGTAAGATGAGAGAGATCTTGAACTTTCATTCATCCAGAAGAAATCAGCCTGTTCAGTACATCATTAGAGGAATTGGTTTTATTTTCCTTTCCCACAAAAAATTATCAACTTTGTTTATTTGCACTGTAATGGTGGATAAAAACTGATGTCAAAACTTTGGAAGTTTTTTGTTCCACAGCCAGTCCTAAGAAAGAGAGATTCCAAAAGATTACAACACCCCATGACACAATATAAGAGGTAAACTATGAGTTGCCATTAACAGTCTAAAATGAACAGTCTAAGCGTAAGATGGAACAGTATAGGTTGATTTACTGTAGAAATTCACTACTAAAATGCAACAAGATCTTAAGGGTAGAATGCATCTGAGAAAAGATATATTTCCAGCAGACCTGGGAGCAGATTGGAAATACTTGCATTCTCTGAGAGGTGGTTCCAAGTCTAAAGATAGGTCTATAAAAGACCATGAAGTTATATGTAATTGAAAAGATGGAAAGAAAGTGGATTAAAAATAGTGAAGGAAGACATCAAATATAGAAAATACAACCCAGTGAAGCCTTTATAAAAGAGATAAGTGTATTCAGTCAATATAAAATATATTCATATGTCCTGAGATATATTAAATAGTAATAATTAAAAAACACTTTGTTTTCCCACACAGTCATTTCAGTTGAAGTAGATATTTCTCTTTAAAATGTTGGAGTGAAGGTTAAGAATTTCATTTTATAATAAGATTTTAAGAAAGAGATAAGATTGTTGGTTGTGATGATTATATTTCAGATGTTTGCCATAGGCATCAGATGCTTCAGGACTTAATTTACTCTCTATCAGGAGAGAGCAATTTTGATTACATGTATGGGGAGCACATGTTTCCAACACACCAATGTCCTTTTAATATCCTGGATCTATTTGTTTTTCAAACATCACTACTGGACAAACTCAGTTATTTCCTTAGTAGCCAATCATGCACAAGGCATTGACCATCTCATATGAAATGAGCTTCTTTTGCTTTCTTTTTCCTAATTTCATTTTCTTCTTTCATCAGTTTCACCTATAACTACCTATCTGTCACTATTAATTCACAGTTTATAGACTACAAAGGTTCATTACTGAACTTTCCTATGCAAACATTATTTTTCTCTTATTGGTATTCCTTCTAACATTTTGCCAGGCTTTTGTTTCACTGTTCCTTATCTTTTGCTTCAAGACTTAAATTACAATGTGTCCTGTTCGATTTCCTTCCACTTTAAATGTCAATATTATTTTATCATAAATCCTTGGTTAATTAATAATTTTAATTTATGTCTCTTGATTCTATTATTTCTTTATGTTGTTGAGGTTGTTTCTCTTCAATCCTTAGCTTTGTGAGGGCTAAAATTTAAGATTAATTTTAAACATACACCCATGGCCATTACTGACAGGGTAGCTGCTTAAATTGAAAAATTGTGGACTTGCATGTTTATTTTTAATCCAAATTCTTGTCTATTTTGGCAAATGAGAAGAAAAGTTTGTCTAATCAAATGTCTTCTTCAGAACATAGAAATGTAGGCTTAAGGATTTAATAAATTATTCTTTAGATTTAGAGGTACAATTGCACTAAAAATATATACAGGTGCATAAGAGTCATGGATGACAAGGCAGCAAATGATAGTTTGGAAATATTTATTAGGAGAATTGTAACTTCTCAAAATCTTGCAATATCAAAATATTTTAGACGTGAAGGATGCAGAAATTTCATTGAGGAAATGTGGAACACTTACAGATGACTATGTATTTTCTTGTTTATAATTTTCCACTGTCTTTGTAATCAGCAAGAGACTTCTACATAGCAACATTAATTTTTGGATTGGTTTTGGTTTTCCTTTTATTTATTTTTTTCTGATTCTGATGCATGTTTGTATCACAAAGGTTTTAGAGGCAGAAGTATATTTTAAGATTCAAGCATCCTGTTGTGTACTACTCAGCTTTTCTCAGGAACAGTATCAATACTATTTATTTCAGTTGAAGAGCTGAAACCTCTTCAACATCATCTTATCTTTAAACATGTAATTTAAGGCAAGTAGCTTAACCTTAAACTAATTTGGTTTTTTTCAGTTTTAGAACAGGTCTATGGTGTTCAAACAAGTTTAAAGTCAGTGTGAGAAACTAAAATGCATTCCTTGAAAGACTGGGAAAATATATTTTCCCTTTGAAATGTGATTCTAGTTTTTATGTCAAGCTATTTTGTCTTCTTTCCAGTTAATATCCTTGTTAGAAAAAATTTGTTCTGCTGGATTTTTCAGCAAATTCCAGCCTTTAATTACATCATCTAATGTGATTCAGGATTTCCCTTTTTTCCCTTACCATCTTTTTATTTTTCTTTTTGATGTTGATGATCCTGCTCTTAAACATAATTTGCTTTCTTTATATGGTGAAATTAATGAGTATTTGGAATAGATCCTACCCCAATGAGCATAAGCATTAAAGACTGCAGGAGCGTTATGTAAAATTGATTAGTAAGTTTGGATAAGACCAGTGCTCTCCTCAATCAAAACAAACAAACAAAAAAAAAACCAATTAGAAGAAGCACCATATTTAGACCATATTTAAGTTCTTGGTTAGTATCAGCATGAGAAAGCCCATCTTGAATATCCAGATGGCACTAACAAAGGAAAATAAAATCCAATAAAACCCCAACTCCTGTCTGGTATTTTGAGCATGTCATATAATGCGTAGATAATACAAGTTATAGCCAAAATGAACTTGCCAACTTCAGAATTATTTTGTCTCCTGGCAATAGAATTGCAAGTGCTCTAAATTCTCTTATTATTCAGCAGTCTTAAAATGGTGATGTAAAAATAAAAACAACTTTTGCATGGAAATTTTAAGCAGCTGGTTGTACATACTGCCAGGTGAGGAGACAGATGACCGAAAGCAACTCAAGTGATGGAACAACTTCACTTTTCTCATTCATTTGATGGAAGAACTGCACTGTTCTCATTCATTTGATGTTTGAAATGCAAGGTGTAAGGACAATGAAAATGTCAATGCTCAGTCAGTTTAACAGCTGCACAATGGAACTGGTTATATCAAAGTTGTTCCTGAGGAATTTAACAGATGGTGCAGAGATAGAAGAGGTATTCTATTATTTGCTGAACAGAAAACAATGCATAAACATATTTCATAAAAAAGCGAGCACTGATTTGATAAACTGATGGTTTTCAACAGGGTGACCAATTTAATTTCTACCTCTGAATTTGCATTTTCTTGAAGTTTTTTTCTGATCTAACAGTTGCCTATCAAACAGTAATGCATTTTTTTTTTTAATTTACTGAGCTTCGGCTACCTGAACCTGGCTTCATTTTTACACTTCTGAGTATTTTATTTTAGAACTAATTTATGTCATTTTGAGAATCTACTTTCAAGTCAATCAGAAACAATCAGAAAAAGTAGTTCTAGGCTGTTTGTATATATAAATATATATATATATATATATATATATGTCTAAATCTCTTTAAAAAACAGATCTGGTCCTAACCTTTATTTGTGTAAAACGTGTGATTTACAAAGAATTACATTCTTGTGTAGCATATATTTCTCGTCGACACTTTTCTGAGATGTGACTCATGCAAGTGACAAATTCTGGGAATTGCTTATGCTTACCTCCTGTTTTTAGATCTAGAGATTTTTTACATGCCTACATAGTCATGTAGCTTTTACTCATTCGTAAGAAATTATTTTAATCCTTTTTCACATCTTTATTATTGTCATTCTATCTCAATAATACACTCAACTTTGTTTTCCTCCCCCTACTTTTCCACATATATGCCACTCCTCTCTTTATCTCATTGCTTCCTATGCCTGTTCCACTTCATATCTGATTTCCCATACATTCTGCCCAGTTTTCCCATATTTATCAAAATTCCTGGGTACTTTGAAAAAAAAAACTAGCCTTTTTCTTAATTTTTTGTTTCAAATGTATTGTCTGTATACTTTTCCTGAATTTGAGTTGTTCCAGTCTGCTATTTAAATCAGTACTGTTCATCACAAATATCTATTCAAAAAAGAAATAATTCTGCGTCATTTAGCAGTATGGTCAAGACAAGATCTTGTTCATTTGAGCTGGCAGTGTATGCTTTCCTTGAAACTTGTTCCTGTGAACTAGCCACATGATTACGTGCAATTCTGTCTTCCAGTTAAAAACTAGAAGTTTAATTAACCATTTATTTTCAAGAGAGAAGACAAGCTGTTTAATTTCCCCTTTGAGATATTCAGTAACAGGAGGGGTAGTTTGTTTTTTTTCAGATAAAACAGTTTGATAATTTCAGGAATGTCTTGCTTTTCTCCGTTTTACACAGAAGTTTATCTAATTAATTGTCTCTGGTTTTCTTGTGCTGCTTCAATAGAAGGATTTGCTGGACCCACAAATTTAAATGAGTAAGACACTCTGTTATTTGAGCTTAAAAAATAATAAAAATTTTATTTTTATTTTCTGGAGCCTAAATAAATATCTGTTAAGAGTTATTGGAGTTGGGATAAAGTTCTTCCTGAGTATGAACATGACCTTATAGCTATAATTGAGATGGAGTAAACCCCTAGCCTTGAACATTCATATGTTGGTTCAAAATCATGACATAGATCCCAATAGTAAAAATTAAATATAGGCTTACAGGTAATAAAGCAACATTTAAGTAGAACTCAGTATCTGCAAGTATATTAGCAAGTATAACAGCCTCAGTAACAAAATAAGAGAAAATAGATAAAACCCATGGATTCAAACTGCAGTCTCTCTCTTGTATTGTAATTTTTCTCCTCACTGTAATTTCTGGAAGTGTTTGAAATGTAATATGTAATTAATAAGTGTGTCAAAGGATGTTCTAATTAAAGACAAGATTTAGTATTCCAGTAGGGTTTCAGCTGAATATGTAAATTTTAATTATGCTTTTATAAAGCTAACTTAACCAACCACATTTCTAATACAGATTGAAAAGTATATATCCATATTAACAAAACACCTTTAAGCAGAATAACACATTATCTGTGTCTGTCAGTATGTTTATCACTTTTGGAAATGGACAGATTATTTGAGATATTAAGCATTTAAGTAAATGTATTAACAGCATTAAAGGTATTATCCAAACTGCCAATGAAAATTAAGGCAGAGAAACATAATTCACATGTTCCAAAAGTGCCCTGGAAAGAGTGCTAAACAAGGCTGCTCGTCCTGGCAGAAAATATATACTCACAGGTGGGTTCAGTAAGTGGCTGCTTTGGCCACTAATGATATGTGTGAGTTTGGGCTCATTTCTTATATTCCTCCATAGATACAGTTTGGCACTATCCATAAGTATATATTTTAAAATAACTCATCAGAGAGAAATACTGTACACAATGTCATGACTTTACACAGCCCTGTTTCTGCATTCATTAAGATTTGCATTAATAATCAGTTTTAATTTAGATTTATAACCCATCATGTTCATTTGGAATTCTTTGTGCAGGCGGTAACAGCTGTGCTAATGAATTTTGTGCGATACTTTATGAATAAATAATTTTCCTTGCTAGTCTCGCTGAAAGAATTAGCCCTATATTGCTGACGTTTAAGAGCATATCAAAGTAAAACACAGTTTTTCACAGTATTTAAAAAAAGTGCTGTACTATGTATGATTTATGAAAATGAAATCCAAGGGAAATAGTACTATATATGGGTGACATAAATGACATATAGGGCCAAGGGTACATTATAGAGCAAAGAGATGAAATGTGAAACAAATCTTCTCCACATCAAAAACATAATTTTCTACAAAATAATAAAAAGGTGTTTCACAACATGATGGCATTTTGTCTTGATGTGAATTTTGAATATGAATAGGAAAAAGTTTAGAAAGACTTTTATTGCTTGTTTGGATAGAAGCTGAGCCAATTTTTGTTGCCTAAATCTAACCCAGAAGACCTTTGAGAATGTGCCTGAAGGATTTCAGCATCCTGGACAAATTGAACAGCATCTAGTAAAATCTCCATTTTCAGTGAAGGCTCTCTATTTCTATACTGTAGTGCATACTCGTTTGGAACTTCTTTGAATATGGGAAGCTTGAAAAGCTTGAAAAGTAATTTTTATACTTTTAATTGACTGGTTACCATATCCATTTTTGAGTTTTTATTTTTTTGCGTGTTTGTGAAAGAAAGACATCATTTAGAAATGGATATAATTGCTGTTGATCTGAGATAATGGTATAAGGGGTATTTCAGGTAAATCAAAATGGTCTTCTTTTCCTTTTTCCTGATAATAGATTAACACATTATTATATCAAACGTAGATCAAATTCTAGAGTAACTATTTAAGCAAAAGTCTCACTGGAATACTATTTTCTGATTTACTTCAATGCGAATCCGTAATAACAGTACAGCTCAAACCTTACAACGAAAGTAGTAACCAATTCACATTTCAGTATATACTGAAATAGAGTAGGAGTCATTGTGGTTAAGCAGAAAAATAAGATTAGTTATTTTATATAAATATTTATTAAATTGTGTTATTTGATACACTTAAAATTCCATATGTTTAGTGAACATTGCTTTTTAAACATTTTTGCCATGAATGTTAGCTGGATTATTTTATTAAGTATTAGTGCTTTACAAATTCTATTGAATATAACATTATATCTGATGTTAAATCCTGTTAAAGATCTTTTGATTCCCATGGGTAACAGACTGAAGATCTTCAATATTTGAGAAAATCATAAGGAAGATCCTAAAATGCAAAATTCTGGATTAGGAATTAAAATTTAGAGAACCCCTTTACTACTATCATCTGACAGTTTTCTTGGATTTCAGAAATGTGGTTGCATATCAGCAGGTACTGAAAATAGAGTAAAACAATTCTGAAATAATTTTGCGGATGAAGTTTGTGGTTGAAATAATGAAATTCAAAGAGTTGATGGTTTTTCACTTGTGTTATTGTTAAATACCCAAAGAATCAAATGGTAAGTACATACATTTTATTAATATTTTTTAATCAGAAACTTATCATTTCCTTGGATTTTAGCAAGATACATACATCTACTTATAAACATATGCATGCATATGCTGTCAGTGTTTTTGTAGCTCTTCTGACTGGCATTTCAAAGGCTATAGACAATGTAATATAGCTATAACAACTCAGACTACAGTCAGTTTCAAGAACATAAATATACAGGTTTTATCTTGGACTTATACCTGGGAAACTGAAGGGTGTTTCTGAAGTGATTTCATAACATGATTAATACTTCCAAATGGTAGGGAAGGCAATATAAATTCATTAAGATTTGTTTTGAATGATAATGCAGGAGGTTAGTTTTCAATGTCCTCACGCTGTAACTTCAAAAGTTGGGGTTTTTTTGTCTTAATGAACCCAAGTGGTTTGTTGGTGACTTAACATACTTTTTATTAGCTTACTAACAGCATAATGGTTAGAAAGAGGTTGTGTTTTCTAATTTACTAATTGATTTACTTCAGTTAATTGATTTACTTGTTTTACATGGTTGATAGATTTGAAGAAAAGAAAACAACTACAGTAAACAAATTATACTTCTTATCTGTGGCGCTCTTTCCTTATCTCTGTAAAGGGAGTTAATGCTAGAAAAAATTCTGGGAATAGGTGTATTGTGCTCAATCCCAAGAATACTGAAAAACCTTTGAATACTTTCAACTATTTGCAAATGAAGATGCTATTGATTTCCTTACTGCAGTACATATAATTAAAGTTTTTTTAGATCAGTCCTTTTTGCTATGTTAAAATGAATCAATGCTGTCTCTCTCTATACTTTTAGGAGACATTAGAGACTAGTTATGCAGTGTTTGACTTGCTAACAGTTTTCGCCTGAAAATGGTATCAGATATTTTAGGATACCAAAAGTGAAAACTTTTTAAAATGTGACCTGCATGCTAAGAAATTAGTGAGGGAAGTTGTTAATAATAATTTTTCTAAGTTATTAAATATCCTGTCTTCTTGATTTGATTACCTTAATACCCTGATCTGATTAAAGCATCAAAAGAAACAAAGATTTACAAAACTAGAAGAGAAAAATGTGGTGTTTCCCTTATATTCAGTAGCTCAGCAACATAAATTTCAGAAAGGGCAAAATTTTACTTTCCTTTTCCTGAGAGGAATCTGCATCTGTGCCTCTCAAGTAAAAGCTATAATGTACATTCCTGGAATAAAAAATAAAGGAAGGAAGGAGCTGCATAGAATTATCTGATAAGAGCAAGATATTTCAATTAAATGAATTGACTCAGAAAATTCCTTATATGGGTAAATGCGACAAAAGAATGAGTGTGTTTTTTTCTTCATAATTTTTTAAATTAATACACAGTCTTGGTAGGGGGTTGTCTAGGCTTTTGGCTTTTAATGGACTTCTGGAGGTTTAGTCCATTTGTTGTTGCTCTGCTGGAAAATATCCTTTCCACCAGGTTACAGGAAAGTATGAAATGCAGTCACCTTTCTGAATGTGAGTCATGATGTGAGCAGGATAGGGAGAGAATAAAATATAAAGGCCTTGTATCTGCATTAATCTGTGAAGCTTTCCTCTGAGAATGGAAATTCTTTGATTCCTTCTTGTGTGTGTACACCTCTGTCCTCTAACTGTGGCTTGAAAAACAGTCTGTCCTTGAGTGTAAGAAGAGAAATCATGCTTTCCTTATGCAAAAGAGCTCCCCTGCCTATTAAATGTTAAGAAAAACAGAGGCCCTGTGACAAGCTTGAAAACCTGATAGCTTGAAATTCCTGCTGCTTAGATGAATGTGATAGTTAATTGTCTTAAGCAAATCTAAGTCAGAAGCTCTAATTACTACAGGAAAATTTAGGAATAAATATTCTAGGTTTCCTGAAACTAAACCTGAGGTTCCTCTGAGATATACCAGATATCAGTTTCTCAATGCTCCCAAGATTCAGTGACCTAGGGGAAAAAAATCTTCCTTATTTCTGCAAGGAGCTTCACCTGCTACTATTTGAAGATTTCTAAGCTTCTAACTAGGAACTCTAGCCCATAAATTTGCTTCTTCTTTTATTCGTGTCCTTCATTTACATCGTCAAAATCTGAAGGTTCAAGAGTATTTGTGCTATATATCTTCTGTTCAATAGTAATGAAGATTTCTAGGTGTGTAGTATAATTGCACTGT
Organism: Corvus cornix cornix; assembly: GCF_000738735.6. Taxonomy (NCBI): domain Eukaryota; kingdom Metazoa; phylum Chordata; class Aves; order Passeriformes; family Corvidae; genus Corvus; species Corvus cornix. The sequence continues at coordinate 41,588,537 of NC_047057.1, read as the reverse complement.
TTCCATTTTTCAATATGAACACTAAATAGCTTAGTCAAAAATCACTGTGGTCACAGGATATACATAACTTAGAATTTTGTGTCCAAAGAAAGATGCCATGCACATCTTGAGTCTTGAAGTAATTTAGGCCTTTGCAACTCTCCTTATGTCATTCATGATGGTTGGCGTGCAAACAAGTCTTACTTGGAATATAATTGGAAACATGAATAATGTTCACCTTCACATGAATTTCAATAATCATGTTCTTTGCAATGAAAATATTCTTTTTACCATGGGTTGAATTTTCAGCAATACATTTTTTCAGGATAGAACAACTAAACATGTCCTCACTGCTGACTTCTCAGAAGTGCATAACTTAATGAGAATAAGAATGAATAGAAGTAGGTGTCTTAGCACTGTGTTTATCTGCTTACTAATAGCTCATTTTTCATTAAAAGTATCTTTTAAATGGAATAAGGATACCTTTCAATGGGAAAAAAACCCCCACTCTGAATATTAATTTTTACTTTAAATATGAAATATTATTCTAATTAAAAATAGAAAATATGACTTAGTTGTCCAGAGCCTTTCATATATAATGCCATCATACCCAGTAACTACAAGTACACTTTCCCCCATCCCCACCCTCCCCCTACTTGTTTTTCTAATCAAGGACATGCTTTTTCCCCTGAGGCATGTGGGAGTTTAACAATTACTTGCAGCTCTAACACCAAGCAATTTCTTCTGGGACTGCAATCTGTTAGAGTTCAATTTTCTCAGCCATAGATGAAATGATCAGAATGAATTTGTTCCTTCAGACTGAAACAGAATGAATAAACTAAATGTGATTGAAATGAACTTCTGCAGCACTTGTATGAGTGCAGGCTTCTTTTGCACGTAAGCATTCTGTCACATACAAATACAAGTGCTGGAGTTCCAAATAGCTGCTTTCCTTATTTCCTTCTCCTGCTTTTCATTTCAGATGTGACTTTTTACCTACAGAGATCATTAAGAACACAATTAGGAATGTTAGAAACAAAGTCATTGCACAAACAAGTGGGTAAAGATTGGGATGTTTTTGTGAAGAAGCAAACCAATATATTTAAGAAGAAATTGATCTACAGAAAAAACCCCAAAACAACCAAGCAACAATTCACAACAAAGACATGCACAAACACACATCAGAATTATATCTCTGCATTTACTTGGAAATTAACTACAGTCCCAAACACACTTTCAATAGAACTTCTTTTTATTTCATCACGATTTACAAACCATGCAGGAATCTGTTTGTTGTAGGACAATCCAGCCAGCTTTCTAAGCAGACTTGGGAGTTGAAACTGTGACTGATATTTACATTTTTGATTGAATTTGATTTTATTTAAATTATTTTAGTTGGTCTAACAAACTTCATTTGGAAATTACATGAAATAGAGGAGATATTCACCCTTCCAGTAGAACATAACGTAGGTTTCCTTCCATTCTTTCCAGAACCACATGAAGAAATAAAACTTCTTATGAAGATTTACAAACAAACCAAAGTACGTCTTTAGTTTACTGCTTGCTTCTTACTCCTTTGTGCTCAAATGTCACAATTTTATTGTCTCAGATTTCCTTGTAATTCAAGTCTGTGTCTGATGTTGAAGCATTGTAAGCAAATCGAAATGGTGTCACTGCAGGTGATTATTCTTTGAAGAAGCTGAAGAGTAATTAATTCAATCATTTGTATTTAACCATGTCTTGTTTTTTCTCTCAAACCAGGCGCAAATTTAGATAATGAAACCTTCAGAGACTTCCTCACAGGCAGTTGTAATACATGGCATTACAAACTGCAGAAAACCCCTGAAATTATTACTCTTTTGCAATAGTTTTTGAGATTTAAGCCCTGTGAACTATTGAGTTTTCTACACTAGTTATTTTCAGGGTAAAAACTCAAATAGACAAACAATAATATAAACTTTTCTAGAGCGGGTTCCAGTGTTCCATCTGACTGTGTGAACGTGGTGTGAATAGGGAGCCAAGGAGGCACCCATCATCGTCTCACTGTAGCAGCCCTTTTTTGAGGGCACCTTGGTCCTAGTTCAGGGGGTGCAAGTGAGACTGTCAGAGTGGCTCCTGGAGGATCAGACAGGAAAGTTTCCTCAACACAAGGCTGGATGATACTGTAGCAGCAGGGACCTATGCACTGAATAAATCAGTATGAATATAAATATGTGCAAATACTTCTTATTAAATAATGAGCAAATGTTCAAATTGCACTTTATTTTTAATCTTCTTTATAGTATTGTAAAACATTTTTGGTAGGTGATGAGTTACACAGTCTTTTTCTATCTAAGGACCCAAGGTGACATGCACTTAATTCAGTCTGCATGAAAATTCTAATAAAATATAGGGGTTTATGTACTATAAGAGAAGATAAAAAATAATAAATTAGCTACTTTTAATTTTGTGTCAAGTGCTATTAAATATGAATTACTTTTAAAATGGTTGCTGTTCAGAGGCTGCCTTTTGTAACACGGCCAAGTAGAATATCCTTTGGAACACGTGAACTAGTTAGGCTAGTGCTAATAATTCTCTCTTATGTGTGAAAAATAGACTGACTGACTTTTAAAGTGGCTGTGGTAATCAGCTGTAGTAGGACTTCATAAATTCTATTCAGCACTCTTTCCTTAGGACAGGATATAAGTAATACGTCCAAATCCCTGAAATCTTTAAAATTAAACCATCAAACATTTTGGGAATGCAGAAAACCAACATGAGTTTAAATGGTGAAAAAGACAGATCTGTCACTAACTATGTTTGTCTCTTTAAGTTGGAGCAATGCTGATGTTAATAGATATGTGAAAATATTTGTTCATAACTCATGACCCTATCTATCTTCTAGATGCTGCCAATATGCTTTCAAGGTAGCTGACCAGCGACACTTTCTTGAAGGAGCTATTCTTTGTGTGCTCGTATTTTGATTTCTGGTGTATAAAATGGGTTTTCCTTTAAGATGCCCATGCGGACAACACACAACAGAGCACTTCCCTGCTCTCCCTCTCCTCCTCTCTGCTCTGCTAGAACAAGGTTGTCATCTTACAGGTCCTTAAAATGTGTCTCTGTAACCCACAACAAATCACATACTGTGGCAAGATTCAGAAGAGCTTCGAAAAGGAAAGAGGGAAAGGCTAAGGTACAAGCTCAGAGTTTTTTCTTCTTTGAAAACTACACACACAGAGTAAAAAAGTATGATTTTTATACTCATTCAAATTATTAGCCAAATTCCTGGAAATTTTGCATGGTTTGGCTGATTAGAAATGATATTAAGACCTTTATGCTACAAAGTATATTTCATTTTTTTAAAAGCAAAATTGTTGCTGTCGATCCTTCCAAGTTTCATATGGCGTGCAGTGCTCAACAGTATTAACCTCAGAATTTTGGAAATTATTATAAAACTGCATGCCTTATGCATTTAAAAGAATGACTACTAGGTGCTTGATATTTATATTTTCTGTTTCCGCATTGAAAAAAAAAGTAAGACAGAACACAACTCAAGTATTTTGAAAGGTTTGCATCAACTGCAGGTCTCAAAGGGATCTCTGTAATACTTCCTAAATGTTCTTTAATTTCTAGAAGCTTGAGTGAATCATAGATACCTATGTGTAAATTTGCAGACACTTATAGACCATCTGCTCCAATGCTCACAGGGGCCTAACATGCTGACTGCTATGACAATTTAATATATTGACACAAAATACAAGGGTTAAAAAGAAAGAAGAAATGAACACAAAACTAAGCCAAAAGTCAAAGTACCGAAGTGTTGGCAGAAAGCCAGGTTATGAATAATAACAACTAGAAATACAAAGAGAAGGAATTCTTAATTGCTTATGTACATGTGCAGGGAGTCTGGAGAATATAAGAATTATAGCTGTTTATTTGTGAATCTGGAATTTAAAATTAATTGGTATTCCTAAAATTTTCTGGAAAAATTGTATGACTGGAAAGTTAATGGATTTAATTAAGGTAGCGAAAAGGTGATGAATGCAATTTAGAAGATGGGAAATGGGGTTTACTGTATATTTTTTCAATAGAGTAAAAAAGGCAAGGTGACTCCTATAAAATCTCATCTGTGTACATACGTTATTATTTCATGTTCTTTTTCATTATACACAGGAAAACCTTCTGTGTTAACAGTGGCACTGGATTTAGGCATTTTTTATAAGACTGTGAATGCAGATAAATGGTACCCAAGAATTTGAAACTCCCAAGTCTTCCTGTGTTAGTGTCCATAAACTGTAGAATAGCAGAGGAAATCAACAGAAACAGAGCAAAAAGAAACTAACTGTTTGCTCCCTGTAAAGAGGGAGAGAAATAACATGCCTGATATCGAAGCTGAGTAATATACTGATGTGAACAAGCAATCATTACCAGATTGAAGAAGAGGGAACAACGAACAGATGTTTAAAATAATTCATTCTGATTAATACAGATCTCAGAAGTATAATTTAATCAACTTTCTTTTTTTATTAATAAATGCTTGCTCCAAGTTTAATTATAGAAATTTATTTAAGCTGCTTTAAAGCACAGGAATTCACATGGTAAAGCATTTAAAAAAGCAAAAACATTAAACCCACAATTTGGAGACAATCTGATACATCTTAAAATGCTTTTCTGTGTAGTAGCTGGTGGATGTGTTTCTATCTTACTTCTGCAGAAATCACTGGTATCTTTGGTAGTATTCATCTAGTTTTTATCCCTTTCTTGACGAGGGAACACAGAAGTGTCACTGATGAAATTTGAGTGTGGGATGACGATAGGGATAGGTGTAGGCAATTAAACATGCCAGTTATCTGAATCCCTAAACAGTCAGGATTAATACAAACAGCAAGTGTATCACTGCATCCTAGTGTAAACTGACTGGTGTAGAAATTAAGAATTCTAAAGATACACACAATGCAGGCATCTTCATCGTAGGAAGCAGTGACTGGGAAGAAACTTAGACCATGGAGAATAACCAACAGACTACAAAAGAACTCCATTACACATATAACATTTGATTCCCAGTGAAGAATATGGCCAAAAATACGCTCTGCATTTGGTTTTTATATAATTTCAGCTGTATTTCTTTGTCCAGCTCTGGCACTCAGAATTCAAAAAGAGGATTAAAAGATTGAGTGTGTTCAGAAGAGCCACAGAAAAGATAAAGGTTTAGAAAGTGTACTGCAGTAAAAGATAGCCAAGCTTTTTTTTAAAGTTACATATAAACTATTACTCTTCAGAAGTTATACCAAAAAAAAGAGAGAAATTTTCTCATAAGCAATTACTGACAAAGTTGTCTTAAGCTAGTGATAGGTAATTTAGAATGAAGGACTGGGCCTAGGTTGAAAAAATAATATTTTAAAATAAAATTAATTTATGAAACTATTCACAACTAAATTCTGAATTATTTTCTGTAGATTCAGTTGCCTGGAGCTTATTCAGTTTTCATGGAAACACATTAATTTGCTGTTTAGGAAGCCCATAAGCAAAGAAAATAAACTTGATGAATAGAATCTCTTTACTTTTTCCCAGGGCATTTTTTTTTAGGGCATTCCCCCACCCAGGGTGCCATGAGGAATGTTGTATCCATAGAGGCATGAGAGGAATGAGTCATTTCATTCCTGTGGGCCTGAGCCATTACACACTTGAGGAAGGAGAGGCAATATCATTGTCAATTTCACCTATTTTGAGTCAGGCATTATTAAGATGTGAAACAGTAAATAGGCATTTCCTACAGTATAGATCAGTAAACAGTTCTTCAGTTTCTCTTAATAAAGTGATCATGGGCAAACACTTTCAGTTATTAACACCATTTGCTGACATGTAAAAGTCATGAAATATAGCTACATAAGAGTTTATGGTTTCTTGTTTTTTTCTTTCGATTTGTAAAACCTAAGTACTATTTCTCAGAATGATTTTGTTGCCAGAAATCACTATATCTTATTGGACATGGTTGGTTAGAATAGCAGGAGTCTCTTTTAATCAGATGCCTCAATAAATTAAAATGTGTGATTTTATTTTCTCATTGAAATCTTTTGACTAGTCTGGTTTATTTTACCTAGAAAAGCAAAATGTATCCTTTAAATTTAAGAGAGTCAGACTGGAAAATTTATTATTATAATTGCTTTTACTATTGATAAAATTATTTTTAATAATACTAGTTTCATCCCTAGTTTTTGAACATGGGGTGCATTAATTTCATATTTCTTATGGGATGAAAGAATTTGAATGAACAGTTGTTCATGTCTAACATTCTGTAAGAAAAGCTAAATGAAAACTTATGAAAGCTAAAAAATTCTGGCATTATCAAATCAGTATAAATGTCATATTAATTAACTCATTTTCATAAAATAAGTATTGTAGATTTTAGTTATAGATTCTCTTTGAGTGGAGAAAAATGACAAGAATATATCTCTGCCACAGCAAAATTATTTTTATAAGCTTAAATTAAGTGTACCTTTCTTAATCAAATCCAATGACAAATCACTATTAATCCACTACTGTTATTAATATGACTTGCTGTTCTTAAATTGCAAATATCACTTCTTTTGTCAGATTTTCTAAAGAAACAAAGATAACAATTAATAATACAACATCCTTGTCACTCTCACAAGAGGCAGAACATACCTGATGTTCCTAGTAGGGACTTTGGACAGATAGAGCAATGCTTTCTGCAATTAATTCTAGTTTCTAATATTTCATGTTTCATATCCTGACAGATATTTTTTAATGAAAAAGAAGAGGTAAACAGAAGTATGTGCTTTCGCAGTAGACCAAGTGTCAAGCTAAGATTCCAAAGTACCCTGAATTATGATGCAAATTAAGTGTTAATGTGAGTTGCCTGAAATTTTTCAGCCGCTTAACCAAATAATGTAATGACCTCCTTTTCTTTTTTTTTAATCTTCTCTAGACAAATCTCTAATGTATGTAAAGTATTTTGTAATTAGAACTGCTTTCAGAAAAATTAATTATTAGAATATTTGACAAATAGGGAGAAAAAAAGAATCCACATTTACGCTAAAATTCTTACCTGTGTTCACACAGATACAGTCTAGAAAATATTTCAGTTTTGGAGTTCATGGAATGCCAGCACTATGGAAAGATAATCTGAATTATACTTAAAATTTTAATTTAAAACAATTATAGAATTATTTTAGTTGCCATTTCAAAGAAATGAATTTTGATGTTACCAAAGTAAGCCTGTCCAGTAATCAGCTTTCTCTGTTTTGAAAAGAGCACGGCAGTGACAGTCCTGTAGCTGCTGAGGGAGGCTTCCTAGCTTCTTCAGATATTGTATTTTCTTGGATACGCATCTCTCCATTTAGAATTGAAGGTGGCCACTAAGTTCTATTAGTTGATTAAGAGGAAACTTTTTTGAAACTCCAGTTGTAGGTTCATAAAAGCTTAGAATTCAGATGTGTGATTTGTTGTTGTGATTGTTGGGTTTTGTCTGGGGATTTTTTCTTGATTTTTGGGGATTAGGTTTTGATTTGGTTTGTTGTTGTTTTTTAGCTTTTTTTTTTAATTTCAGACGAAGTAGTTTAATCTTCAGTGGCATTTACCTGTTTTCCTCTGAGGCAGTCATTCCCAGGAGATACGATATCACTTTTCACTGTAATTCAGGACTTTCAGAACTTCTTGGTTGGAGTCTCAATTTTATCATATGAATAATATTTCATCTGACTGAAGATCTGCCAGCATGAGATGCACAACCATTGTTTATCCAATGATTGCTTTAAAAAGCCTTTTTGATGTTTTGTCTCTCTCTACGTCACCTCTACATGAAGAAAAAAGGGCTAGCAGACAGGAAAACAAAGTAGAACTTTAAATTGGATTTGCAGTCTGGACTTGCAACTGTTGCGAAAAAAGAGAAAAAAACCCTAGGTGTACACTGTGATTTTTCTGAGAAATCATAAACAGCAGTCAAATATTGTTTTGAATTACTCAATATGCACTTGAAATGTGTGGTTTAATTCCACATCATTTTAGTAATGAACATATGCTTGAAAATAAATTAGATGAGTGCCTTTAAGCTAAATCTGAAATTGATGTTTTAAAGAGTTGCCTGGAGGGTAAAATTATACTAATAAAAATTATAGATATATCTATATAGTTAGATTAATGCTAATAATTATTAGCTTATGTCTACTTCTGAGATAAAGTGGGAGACGACAGTCTTTATTTCCACCAAGTGAAAATACATATTTTTAACATCAAATGGGATGAAAAATGTCTCATCTAATTTTATATTTGGGCTATAATTAAACAGCAGTAAAATCTGAATGAGATTCTATTGTTACATATTGTGCTTGTATGAAGTGATATCAAATATTGCTGGCATTTATTATGAATTCCTTTAAAAAATCCTGTAGTGTTCAGGGTCCAACAGTAGCATGATATTGCTATTGTTCCAAGGTTACCTATTTTGTTTTTAGAAGTATGAGAAATGAGAAAAAATGCAACCTACATTTTCATACTCTTACTCTGCAGATGTCATTCCAATTTTTCGATAAAAAGACATCTAAAAGAAAAAATGTGTTATTAAGGGAATGCCTCAACATGATAAATTTAAATGAACTTCTCAAAGGACTAATATAAGTGAAAATAGAAACATTAAGTCTGAAGACAATTTAGAATCCAGGCAGAGAATGATTGATATATTCTCAGAGTGTGTTTATGTAAGAGATGGACAGAAGTAAAAATGGCAGAAAAGAAATTGGATGTGTAGAAATAGACATGTCAAAATCCTTCCTAAAATGAGGAGGGTTGTTCTGTTATGGGACTTGAGAGAAGGAGTGAAATGCCTACTTTAATTTTTTAAAAAAATAATAGTTAATAGCCACCAGAATTATGCTTAAATGTTGGGTTTATATCTAACTATAAGCAGTGGTGAAATTTTCTGACTGGGCAGAACACTTGTCTAAATGTAAACAAAATTTAAATAAATTTAAATATGTAGCAACTCCTCAGTCAGTTGTTGCTTGTGAGCATTTCCAATTTTGTGGAAAAAAGTTTATTAAATTAATGTCTAAAAGTTAGCTGTAAAATGACTAGCAAAGTGCTTATAGAACATAGAACTTTTCATTCTTTTTAGAATAGCTGCAAAAATTCACCTTTTCTAAAGAGATAAGGAGTACAGGTAGCAAGCAATGCTTTCTACCACTTCCACCTTAAGGTTACAATATAAATGGCTAACGATATTTTTTTTTCTCTTTTCCCTGCTCTCCTATAACATAATTAGGGCTGAAAAGGCACTGATGAGAATAAACTAGCATTTAACGCATAGGAGGGAGAATCTTTCAGTACTGCACTGAACTGTTTCTTCAGTAGCTTTGTCATTTTAGTCATGTTTCCTACTACATATAGAATTGAATCATATGAAAGTCAAGCTTTTAGCAATTTTTTTTCTCTAATTGGCTAGCAAAATAACTATTCTTATGGAAAAGCAGTACAGAACTAAGACCCTGAGATTAGCTAAACTGGTTAGAGCATGTTGCTAAAAACACCAGGGTTGTGGGTTTGATCGCTGTACAGGCCATTTACTTTGGTGCTGGACTTGATCCTGCAGGATCCCTTCCAACTGAGAACATTCTGTATGTACCTTGCTTAGGGTCTGATATAACAGTTCTGGTTGCATTTAGCATAATTCCTATGAAAGTCTTTTCCTGTTTTCATGTATTGGAAAGTTTGCTGTCTTCTCTGACAAGCAATGCAAGCATACATATATCTACACATTTTCTAAATAATTATCTTTAAAAATACATAATAAAAATAAAAAAATACAGTAGGTAAGGATTATGGTAAAGATGAGATATTATGAAAAAATTACTATAGAGTCTGCATTTGCTAATGCTGGGTTGATGAATCTTCATCTATTTTTGGAATTTATTATTTTTTCTCAGTGGCTTCACAGAGTCAGAAAAGTAAGTTCATGCTGATCATTTAACCTCATTTCCAGCATAATGAGACAAAGACCTTATTATTGTGACATGTTTCATAATGCTTTTGAACTATCTAACAATATCTTGATTTAAAAGGTTCCAGTCATGAAGAGTTTAGCTCAGCCTTAGTTAATTGTTCCAATGAAAAATGGCCTTCTATTGTCAAAATTTATTTTAAAAATGCAGATCTATAAAAACTTGCTTTTGTTTGCAGTATATGTAGTTTTACTCCAGCTTGATGCTTTATCATAACCTTATATGCCAGACTGGGAGCTCCCTATTGGGAAATTTCTATTCCCTAGAGACATATTTAAAGACTGCATAAAATTGCTCCTATTAAACTGAGTTGACTGAGTTCCTTGAAATGGGACTTGAACAGGAAACAAATAGATATATATATACACTTTTTAATCCTTCTTATAATTGTGTTTGAATACTCCTCAGTATTTTGCTGAGTTTTTTGCAGTTTTTTTGTGGTCTGGAATGACACACTGGATGCAATAGCTGTGTCACTGGTGAAGAAAGTAATTTCATGTGGTGGATTGACCGTGGCTGGACATCAGGTGCTTACCAAATCTATCCCTCCCCTGCTCAGCTGGGGAGGGGAGAGAAAATACAACCAAAGATTCCTGGTGCACAGCTGCCTCACCACAGTCTTCACCACAGGCTGCAGGGGAATCTCTGCTCTGGCTCCTGGAGAACATTCTGGCCCTCTGTTTTCACTGATCTTAGCGTCTGCAAGGCTGTTTCTCTCGCATGTTCTCACTCCTCTCTCTGGCTGCTAATGCCCAGGGATTTTTTAATCCCTTCTAAAATCTGTTATCCCAGAGACACTACGGCCATCACTGACAGGCTTGGACTTGGCCAGTGGTGGGTCTACAAATAGTAATACTAAAGTAATATTCATTATGTTTCATGAACTTAATACAAGCTGGACAGGATCCCTTATAGGTAAGAAACCACTGCTTTTAATTTAGCAGTTTTTCAGCTGGAATGAAGTTTAATATAAAATTTATTCTGTTGCATGCTTGAAAATACTTATTTGCTTATATTTGTATTTACTAATTCTTAACAAATTTCAGAGGGGTTTTTAGTGCTGGAGGCATCTTGTCCATCATATCACCCTTCACTTGCTCTGAAGTCCTACAAAACATCTCACATTTTTTCTTATCCTATACAGAAGTACCTGAAGTGTGCAATCACATGTTCTCTGCTGTGCTTAGGGGGTTTGTAGCTCACAGTGCACAAAAATAATGAATAAGTTGTTTTATGTAAAAGATGGTTTTTTTCTAGGGAAGATAAACAATGTTCTTAGAATTGTATGTTCTTTGAACTGTAGCATGTATTCAATACACCAGATATAAAAGATAATTTAATTGTCATAATTAATGGCTGCTGCTGATTCTATGATATGGCACACACTTATCTTTCTTAAGTAGTGATAGAAGTCCAAGGACAAAGCTGAAACATTTGAATATATTTCTGCTTAGAGTGACACCAGGCACCATCGTAGTCCAGTAACTTGTGCTGAAAGTTAAAAGCTAAACAACACATCTAGTTGCCTCATTTTTTTACAAATTCACCCCAAACAAATAAACATCTAACCCAATTCTGAAATAATTACATGTAGCCAACAATAACACTCATGTCTCTGCTGCAAGTAAGTTACTTCTTTCCTTTTTACCCTGCATAAATACCCATGAAAAACAATAATTTATAAGGGTTTTTTTAAAGACTAGGTTATGCTTAGTGAAAACTTTGCTTTTCATGACTTGACTCTCCAAAGGAAGCATTTACTTCAAGTAGGAATTCCATGGGCTGTGCAGGAACATTAGACGAGCTGATATCACTCTTTTCCAATAAATCACTTTTCTCTTTGCCTCATCTAGTGCTCTATAACCACAGCTTTCTTGTCTGATTGGATGTTAGCCACCTCAGCAGCTGTCTATCCTTGAACTGAGGAAAACATCCACAGTAAGCTCAAAGGAAAAACAGGTGTCTGTTCTAATGAAGATCAATTTACCTCAGGATTAAGACTATGAGAAACAACACCAAGTTCACCTTCCTCCAGTCAAGACCTTCGGAAATATAACAGACCTTTCATCTGACAGGAAGAGGCTTGAGGAAAACAAAAGATTTGCTTTGCAGACAGAAAGTGTTGTCTCTGTACAAAGCTGAAACAGACTCAGCACTATACACTACACAAGCCTTGTACATCGTGATAGCTTTATTTTAAACACAAAGGTTTACGAGAAAAAATTAGGCAAGCTTTTCTTTGGGGAAAGTAATGCATTTGCTACTCCTTCTCTGGATATCAAATTAAAATCCCACAAGAAAACAAACAATAGATCTACTAATTTTTTCTTCTATTTAATAAAAAAAGGCTTCCTAGGACAAGAGTAAAGAGGGCTTTATATAATTCAGCTTCAGAAATTTCTGATAGATTTAAATCGCTTTGGTTCTGGAGACTTTTATTGTAGATGTAAAACTTTTTATAATGGCAAGTAGATGTTGCAATATTTCCCTTTACTGGGTTTTTTAAAATACAAGCAGGTCAGGGTGTGTAATATATTAATACTGGTTGTCTTTATAGGCTTTGTATTTTCAGTGCCTTATTTAAAATTTCATTGTATTGAAGAGAGAATTACTTGCCTAAAATATAACCCTTGTCACTTTTCACTCAATATGGCCTCTAACTGAGTTTTACTTTTCTGACCCTTAAACCCACAAACTAAATGGAAAATATACCTAATCTACTTTTAGGAAAACATCAAGAGCTGATTCAGTTGCTAATATTATACTTCTAAAAGTTCCTAAATGCCCAGTGCTTCTTGTAACCCTCTTAGCAAAATGCTAGTAATCCACTGAAAATAATTTTGAGAGGTCTTCCGTAGATAGTACAAACTTACAGTGGTGTTAAATCAGCCTTGCTATTCCAAGTGTCATTAAAGTCTGCAGGCTTTGCTGGCATTTTAAGTTTTTTTGGATTCAAGTCTTACAGGGATTTTGTTTGAGCTAAAAGGAAAATCTCAGAGCAGTGTCTGGTATTAGAAATTCATTCAGCTGCAAGTTTGTAAGGCACTATCAGCCAGGCCATAATTCCATGGAAGTGTCAATTCGTATGCGAGTGGTTCTACACAGCCTAGTAAATTTGAGTCTTGTCTTAGTGGTACTTGTAGGGGTTTTTGCTCCAGAGCTGACAAAGATTATCAATTTAAAAATTACTTGAAATATTGCAGAGCGTATTCATGAAAGTCCTACAAATACACTTATACTACCTTTCCTGTTCCAGTAAATCCCTTTTGCTACCGAAATGCATATTCCCTGGAATTACTAAAAAGTCAATCTCTGTCTCTTTTTTTTCCAAATGTAAAGTGTAGTTATTTAGTATTTTCTACAGTGTTAGTTCTTGGTGTTGGGAATTCTTGCCTTTGTCATTGTTGAGAAGGTAACTTAAAAATCTGATTTTCATCATATCTATGAACAGACTTCTAAAATGCAAAACACTGGAAGCATATTTTAAAGTTTAAAGCTCAAAAGTATAGTTTAATTAAAATTTTGTCCTCAGATATTGTTCTTATCAGAGCTTGCCTTTTTCAATTTTCCAGTCTGATAACTGAGTAGCAGATGGGCAATTGTGACACCAATTTAAAAATGTTTTTGGTTTTTAATAATATTTCAACAGCTTGTGTGTTTTGTTCTCTTTTAATGTCTTGGAGATCTTCCTCTATAAATTCTGATAAATCTGTGAAAGATACTGGGGTTTGATTTTTGTGACTTGGGTACTTTTACCAGCATTAAGAGTCCAATGAATTGCTCAGCTTCTTGCAGAAACTTTGAATAATGTTGAAGAGAGGTTGAGCAAATAATAATACACTCTTGGTTATTTATTTTTTCAGTGATGATTCTGAGTAATGCTGTGGCAATATGAACACAGATTTTCTTGGTACCCTTCAGATTTCATAATTTACACCCAATGACGTTCTATGGAGGGTAGAAGAAAAGAAACTAAATTATTTCTTTTAGCTTCTTCATTAAGCTTTCCTTGCTATGGATATTCCATGTTATCTACATGAGAAAATACTGAGGGAGCTATGATGAAGACACCTTATAGTGGGGTTTGTTTCGTGTTGGATTTTTTCCCCCTAATTTTCAGGAAGTAGACCAATTTGCATTTCTCAAAGATTTCACTATTGTGACTGGAGTCAATCACTGAATGCAGTGGGGTTCAAAAATCTCAGTGTACGTGGTGACTGACCACCACTCTGTTTTCAAGTTACTGAAAACAAACAATATAGATGAATAATCTATTTTATTTTTTTTACTTTATTTTTTACCACAGACTATAGTCTGCAAAACCACGTTTAAAATAATTCCAAAATCATTCCTAGGAGTGCTGTGATTTTCTTTCTAGATAATTCTAGTACCTCTGGACTGCTGTTTCAGTGGTTTCACACATCAAAAACAATGTGAAAGACATTTAAGGCCATTTAAGACTATGTCTTGGACAATTCTGTAATAAGGTGTGTGTGTTTATTTTTATTTTAAGGGAAAAGGAGCTACAGTTCTGTGAAAAACAGCTCTAGCCTTAACTCAGTCTTTAGAGTAGTCCTCCATATTGTGTTTGCACAGGTTTGGTTCAGGTCTCTGAAAGAACTGTTAAATTCCCCTGGCATTGCCCAGACCATGCTTTCTACAGAGTTGCCTTCTCAGGGCTCACACAGTGATGACTTTCTCCCTCTTTTTTCTTTAATCTTAGCAGCACCTTAAACTAGATCTTCACCATACCTGATGTGAGGTCATTGCTCTACTCTGTATTGAACATCATCATCACTACTCAGTGAATTGTCCTTCAAACACCCTGTCCGAATAGTTCACCTGGGAAATGGTCTGCAGAAGCATGAGGAGTGGGGAGGGGGGAAGATACATGACCCTTTCTTATTGTTAAAAATGGTATTTTTGAATTTCTAATGTCTTATACAGGGGAATTCACATGAACAATATTGCATCATGTTTTGAAATACCTTCAAAGAGTGCCTCTCTCTCTCTGCCAGATGCAGTCAATGGAGTAGCTCAGCCGTATCTGCTCTCAAACACCTTCACATGTGGGGATATACACCAAAGTCACATATAGATAACAAGAATTTGATGAAAAATCACATTTTTCGCTTGTTTTCCCAATCTTTTAAAACACGACTCTCTTTATACATTGTTTTTATATGTATATACTTTTACATATAAAACTTTAAGATAAATGTATATAATTACACTTAGATAAAACCTACAATCATTTTTAATTTTTTCACTTATCCTCCATGCATATTAATATGTTGAAGAACATATTTTTTTCTTTAGGTTTTTTTTTCCTCCCTTACCTACTCTTGGAGTAGTTTAAAATGTGAAATATTTCCTGCAACAGGAAAACCTGAAAAATTCAATCCAGCTAAGTCTTGATTTTGAAAAAAAACATGTAGAATTAAGGTTATTACCTTATATATTTATGGGGATTTGACAGACAAGAATTTATCCTTGTCTAGTATGTAACTTTTTCTAAAAACATGAAGACTTGAGATATCATTCAGAGCAAGAAATTCAGTGTTCTTCCAAAGAATTTCAGATTTGTTTTGATTTCTAATAAACAGAAAATTCTGCCTCTCATATAATTTAGGACATGAAGACATGAGTAAACAAATGTGTCATGTGATGAAAACTTAGCTAGTATTGAAGTAATTACTGCAGCTTATCTAAGAATTAAGATACAAAACCTCTGTTCTTTAACAACTTGATATCCTTTTTATTTTTCCTGGAAATGTCACCAAATCTAGTTTTGTTTTGGTATCATTGTTTTTTTGTTATGTCCCATTTTCTCTAATTTCACATCTTACAGGCTGTGTAGCACAGTGAATGGCATGGATTCTTTAGTCTTTCCTTGTTAGTTACTGTTTTGTTAAATAGTCTGTGATCTGTAATTGATGTTTACAAAAATAACTGCTTAAGGTTTTGTTTATTTGTTTCATTACACTGCAATATAGATTTCTAGGATAATGGAAATTTTTCAGCATGCTATTTCAGAAATGTATTTTCATTATATGCCAATGTTTATGCATAAAGCATCCTGTTTACTTGTTGTTGGATGACAAGCAGCTTGTCAAGTATGCATGAGTGACTTTCTTCTAAGAATATTTAAAAATATTTATATGAAGATCTTTATATGACTAGATCTCCTCAAGTAACTCAGTGAGGGGAAAAAACACTTTACTGAATATTTATAGTTTTGATGGCCTAAGTACTTCTTTATGGAATTTTGTTTTCCTTTTTTTCTTTTTTTCTGCTCTTTAATTAGTTAGGTCCTTCTTATATAGTAATGGCTTACTGGTAACATTAACCCAATATTTAACTCCTGGAAAAGAGGATTTTGAACTTGGAGAAACAATGAATTAGAGATTAAAATACCTGAAGAATCTGAACTCAAGGTGTTTCCCAGGACTTAATATGGGGAAATTATTTTGGTGAAAAAAGTGTTGTGCTAATGCAACAATGATTGTAATTTATTCAAACTTGTTTCAGGTTATTGCAGATATTTCTCTGTTGTTTTCCTTGCCTTAGTCTGTTCTGCATTAGGGATAGGACCATGAAACACCATTACTAACTATAGAGCTTGATGAAACTATATCTGACACTCTGAATATGTAATCGTAACAAAGCTTTCTGCAGACTTACTAAGCTCAGTTCCTCAGCAGCTGTAGAGCACTAAGAAAGCCTGATTTAGCTGACTAAACTAATTCTGTTTGTGAGATGTTTTGTTTATGCTCCTCTGCTGGTACCTTTAAGTACCTTTTTTTGTCTGGGCATATATGTCTATTTGTGTCACATGCACTGGCATTAAAGCAAAAATTAAACTGTTGATTTTGACTGTGAGTATAACAGCTATATTTTAATAATGTCCACTGTATCAAGTGCAAATAATTAAAAGACAGAAAACTCACAATATATTGCAGGTCTTCAGGATTTCCTTTCTTCAGCAAGCCCTCGGCAAGGAAGGGATTTTGGATCTGTTTTTGTGTTACAGTGAAGAGTCATATTGTAAGAACCCTTTTGAATCTCATGCCCAGCTCTAAGAACCCTACAGAGCAATCAGAGTTGGATGTAAGATCAAATTTTGCTGGTGAGGGCCTGCTTACAAAACAGGTTAAGCTGTATTGTAAATGTCAGAATACTAACTCAATGAAGGATTCTCATTTATTATCAAATTCACTCTTTTTCTGTCATGGATAATTTTTTCCTAATTAAGTTAAACCCTATTTCACTATTTCTTAAATAAATTCCATCCCTTAATTACTCCCTTTCAGTAAAAGATTCTCATATGTTCTTCCTAGGTAAATTTTAAAAGTTTCATAACACTTAATGTATACCAAAATAAAATTATTTTTCTATGTGCATAATTTTTGTTTCCTGTTTTGATTTGCATCTTTATATGATATTTTAACACAATGTATTTATCTATACCTATCTCTAGCTAACCAACAGTGTGGATCTAGATAAATGTTTTACTTTTGCTGACTGGCACTTAGTTTGCTGAAAGATATGTTAGCATTGGTGATGCAACATGGACAACCAATTAACAATGAGGTGACCTTTTTCTTTCATTATATGATTATCATTCAGTAGTGCATCTAATGAGCATCCAGAGTTCCTGAGAGCCTCTACTAAAAAAGTATTGTCTCTGATGAACATGCTGGTGGTTGAAGTTGCGTTTTTATAAATGTATACCTTTTATCAGCCTTTCTATCTGGGACCCATTAGGAAAGGTTTCACATTGGGAATCATTTACGGAGCTCAAGATGTAGAAATATATTGAAATAAAAATGCCATTGAGGTCCAATCTTAAATATAGGGCCACACTTCTACATATAAAAGTAATAAGGTATAAAGATATAAAGGTCATTTAGGCATGCAAATGAATTATAACTACAGCATTTTTATACAGCATTCTTATTTTTGTGAACCATGTTAACATTTTCATACACTTGACATAGTCCATATTAAGAATAGACAGATTAGTGTTTTGATGCACAAATATCTATCTGCAAGATTTTTTGGGCTACAGCATGATAGGAAGAGATGTAGTTTATAACAAATTCAAAGGAGAATTTTTGCCAATTTTTGTTTGTATGAAATCTGAATGTATCTCTCAGGATCAGAGAGAAGAACTGCATTTGGGAGGACGCTGATGCTCAAAGTCTCATGAAGGCTGAAGCAACAAAAGTTACATAACTTTCACAATGAGGAATATATGGGTTGATTAGAAATATTCAACAAAAGCGAAAATATTTTGTATAAAGACTTTTTATGAAACACGAGAATTTCTCCAAGATAAGTGAAGGATAGAAGACAAAGCTGACCTGTTACAGAGTTGGGAAAGCAAGTGAATAAATGAAAGATGGTAGGGGTTAGTGGACATGTGACTGACCAATAAAGAGCTCATGCAGTCTATCACCTTTATGGAAGAGTTTTGAGGGAGAAGAGTAAGAAAGAAACTGAGAGGAGAATGATAAAAGACAAGTGATACATATCTTTCCTTAGAGGCCTGACATTAATGAGCCTGTAATGGGCTTATTAGACTAAGTTATCTTTTTGCTGAAATATGTAAAGTTAAGCAGTTATGCTAATAAGAAAAGGAGTAGCAGGACAGATTAAAAAGGGAAGAGTCAAAAGTAAAATATGGAACTGTGTATTGTCAGTCAGTTACATGCAGTTTGACCATGAAATAGATATAATTTAGGATTATAGGACCTTGATATTTTCAGCTATGTAGTTCGAAAACTAAATTATCTCCTACAAGATGATATATTTCTTACACAAACATTACCCCCCAAAATATTGGTTATATATGAACACACACATTCACATAAACTTATGTGAAATATTTCTATTTTTTGTACTGAATATAAAAGGTTAAGATGCTGTTTTCTTTTTAACAGACGTTGCCTGTTAGTTGCCTCTTAATATAGTTGAGAAACTCTTATGCTGGACAGTTTTTTTGGCTCTTGAGACAAGCATGATGGCATAAATCAAACAAATCACTGATGTATAGTATAAGATACATTTTACCAAATACTAAAGTACTCTTTAATGGGTAGTGTAGGTGGTTGGAGAAAAAGGTTTTTGTGTTTTTTAAAATATTTTTGAGTTTGACCAGTTTTACAAAAAGTATGGTCTAGCTTTATCCCTGCATAGTTGCTATCTGCAAAACCACGCACCACCCTCATTAGCTGAAGTTTAAACTAAAGTGCAGCAGTTTAGGATGTGGTTTATTTGGTTAGGTTTCATCTTTGAAGAGTTTCACTCAAAATGATTTTCAGAGTACTTGAATCCAGGATAGTATTTTGACAGGCCACTCTCCCTGGACCACTGGATGCCTTGCCATAAATTGAGGACCCTCCCTGTAGGCAATGGAATCCTCATCATGGTACACTACAACTGCCTCTCAGCATAACCCCCTGGGTTACAAGGTCCACAGTTTGGATGCCATTGCATAGTCCAACCCCACTGTTCATACCAGGGTCAGCTTGAGCAGGTTCTTCATGGCTTCAAACAACAGGTTTCCAATATCTCCAAGGAGAGACACCACAGGTTCTCTCAGTAATCTGGTCATGTTTGACCACTCTCACAGTTAAGTCGCTTCTCACACTTACATGGAATTCAGTTTGTGTCCAGTGGTTCTTGTCCTGCCACTGGGTGCTACTGAGGAGAGTATGACTCTGTTGTACACCCTCCCATCAAGTGTTCATACCCTACTACTTGGAATGCCTGCTTTTGGGCTGGTGCCAATTTATATAGAAGGAAGAATGATAATCCTTTTAGCGGTTCTTGCTGCAGAGCTATACTTTAACCTGGAAGACCTGTTGTTTTTGAGAAAATCTAGAAGAAATAACAACTAGAAAAACCTAGGATATTTTTTCTCCTGGGAAGTTTGAGAGGAAAATTTTTCATTTCATTTGGACCAAAATGGAATAATTAAAAACAAAGAACTAAATACCTGCAGGTGGCTCATAATCTTTACTCGTGCTCTATCTGCACTGCCTAGACCAATCATATTTATCCATCTTCCCCCCTTTGATGCATAATTCTGCCTGTAACTTTATTAGACTAGTTAACTATATAATTTAAGCACAGCTGAAAATTGTACAAGCATTTCAAATAAAATTGTTTGTTTGGGGAAATTTATTGGTAAAATGAACTCATGCACTGAATGGAAAATGTGGAATGAGATTTGTGAACGGAATAAGTACAGGAGACAACTGAGTTGGTTTTATAACTGTTAGTTCTGGGGTTTTTTTCCTGATCAGTAGTACTGCAATCTCTACCATTTTGCTTCTAATACATTCATTCATTAATTTTGGTGTGTTGCTTAAGACCAAGATAAGATTTATAGCTGTTATTGCAAAACGGCTATGCTAATTCAGAGCTTAGCCACATTCTGTATTTGAATGCTGATCAGCATGATGTAATATTTTACTGCTCTCCTTTCCATTTAATTTTATTGGATATCATTGAAAGTCATAGATATAATATGCTCAACTCCCAAAACTATTGTGAACTCCTAGCATTTAGGAGGTTTTGATTTGGCACTGAAAGCATGTGTGGTTATAGAATAGAATTTATAATAGAACACATTTATTTACATATTTAAATGAATATTTATCAGGGTTTTTTTTCAAACTTGGAATATGTTCACTGGAATAACTTTGGGTCAGTATTAATAACTGTACCATATGTCTCTGTATTTCCGAACCAGGTGGCTGGCAATCATGTCTCCAGATGAGCAGTGGTTCAGTGACAGCAACAAAAAGCCCTCTTCCATGCACACATTGCCATGAACAATCCCTGCTTTCTTTTTTAACATTTTGTTTATTTCTGAATACTGTTTTAGTATCAAACATTCTGTTGTTTGATGATAATTCAGTACTGGATAACTAGAATTTCTTTCATATGTGATTGAAAGACAAATGTTGCTAAATGAAGAACGTCAGTATTAGCATTAGCTTCTCTGGCGTGTTGGTTAAGTTACTACTACTGTACATCTCTTGCTCGACTACTTGGCCTAGTAGGTGCTGTATCATGTATTCTCTAAATTTATATGTTTTTTCTATAGTCAGAATAAACAAATTTCTGTAAACCCTACTATTTCCTACCTATTTTGTAGGAATAAAACTTTTTCACATCAATTGATCGGAGTCTGTACTTCACACATATGATTTTTTTTCATTCCAACTTTTCTTTTCTTAGACTCCTGGAAACTATTACAGCCATTAGATAGAGTTGGTCTAATATTTTCGAAGACTTTTCTTCAATGTAATCTCTGACTTTATATGTACTAATACTTCCCTGAAATATTCAGCTACAAAGAAAGTGGTAAAGCAGTTTTCAGGGTTTTTTAGTTTGTTTATTGGCTATAACTTTCCAGTTACTTCAAGATATTACTGTGCGCAATTTTTTTTGCATATCTAATAAATATTGTGTATAATGTGAATTTTTAATGCATATGTTTTCCTATGTGTCTTAAAAAAAAAAAAAAAGCCTGTTCTTTCATTGGAAGATTCATACTCAAAGCATATGGAGTTGTTTATTTCCATCAAACTTTGAGAAGTTCAAGTGACACACAAACACTTTACCTAAGGTGGTCTCTTACTTTTATTTTGTACAGAGAGAGAGAGATATTTTTAAGAACATGGAGAGTTTTTGTTTTAATACAACTTCATCCAGAAAAAATCATAGTTTTGTTTCGCTCATAAATCTTGAACTTAAATATAATCTGTTGTTTCAGAGGGGAAATTTTTCTTTTATGGATAAACCTGAATTTGTACAGGTACAGGTATAGGCTATTTTTTTGAGAGACTCCCATACTGTTGGTGTTTTGACTTTGTCTTCACTTTGACCAGTTTCCTTTTTTTTTCTGTACTTTACCTAAAAAAAGACAAAACCCCAATGCTGCAATTGGCTTACTAATACAACATTGTGTTTATCATATTACTTGGTGATCTTTGTCTGTGCTGTATACTTTGGCAAGAAATGTGTAGTGACTTATATTATTTGATCCTCTCACATAAGCCCATGTCTATTATTTCCAAGGATATTTTCTACAAGAAATATGGTGTTCAGAACTAACTGGTGAGTGACTGCTGGACAAATCTGACCTGTTCTGTTGAGACAAAAATAGCAAGGTGCTATTCAAAAAAATGTTAGCTGAGCAGGTCAGGAGGAATACCTTATATAACTTTTGTCACAGAAGAAATAAAAGTCTGAAGTTCTTTGTCTCTTCCACAAGTTCAGGAAGCTCTATGTCAGAGAAAGTCTCAGGGATTTTATGCATGTTTAAACATGAAACAACCAACTGAAACAAACAAACAAATTATGCACACATACTCTTAGTGTGTTGCAGTAATAAGTGCTTGCCTTTTATACATCATCTTCATAATCAGTTATTTTGCCCTGTCTTCTACGAATCTGTTCCTATATCGAGTAAGTAACTTTATATATTCCCCACAATCTGCAAAAGAGTATAAGAAAGGGCTAAGCACAGGCATACTTAGACAGTAATGGTTCTTGCTAATTCATCAAGGTATTCAGCAGTGTTTGCTATATCTCTTCTGTGAGACAGAATATCAAATACACAGGCTGAGCAAGGGACATAAAGTACTGAAAGCTAACATGTCATCTATGTGTCTTTATTACATATATAGTGAGATTTCTGAGAGTGCTCCTGTCTATTATGTGCATTGTATCAATAGTTAGCCCCAACGGGGAATAAGAGCTTGAAGTTCTCCACCAAAATTCTTCCTCTTGCCTCCTAAGACAACTTGTGAGAAACCCAAATTCAGAATACCTGAGAAACTCTGAATTGATGCATTCTCTCTTACTCATCTTTTACAAGCTTTGAGACATTTTTCCTAAAGGTTTTTCTTGTTAAGCATAACAAAAATCTTAACTAGGCTTTAAATGCCAACCTAGAGCATTCTGTCACAGAGAGTAGGACAGATTGATTTTAGTATGAAGGCATTCAATACATTTTGTTATATCACTTATCTTTATTTTAGTTTCTCTTTATTTTAGATTTCTTTTTATTGTTTGAACGATAAATTTTCATCTCATAAAAAGATGTATATAAGCACAATATAAAGGAATATTTCCTCTAAAACTTCTATTTACAGAAATAGTTTCGATATACATTTAGAAGTACACTTTTAAAACTGTTAAAAATACAAGTTCATCAGCATAAAGAGTTCCCAAAAGGAAAACTAAAACTAGATGTATCCTATCACTGGGGGTAGCAGGCTGAGCTATAATATTTCAGCTAAATATTTTTTCTGAATTTTCTGATAGAAAATAAATCCTTTTCTGCCTGAATTGCCTGTCATCTTATGGAATGAATTTTTTATTCATTATCCCCCCATTTCTTAATAAATTTTTCAAATCCTGCAATTTAGAAAACATTTATTATAGAGAAAGAGGTGGTGCTTCCTGGCTTCTGTATGGCAGTATTTATGGTATGCTTGCATGACATATTTAACTTAAGTAACCTTGTTTTACGGGAAAGGCAACTACTAATAGATGAGAAGTGATTAAGGACAGCTTAGTTCATAACTTTCTGTGATTACTTTGTGATTCCATGATCTAAGTCCTTCCTGGTAATACAGCAGGAATATTTTTTGTCCACAAAACCCATCACAACTTTCATTTCTATTTTTGAAACCCAAACTAAAATTTGGCACATTGCCAAGAAAAAACTAGAATGTTTTTGAATGTTTCCTCCAACCAACCATTCATAATTTAGAATCCTAATTTTATAATTCTAAATGGACTGTATGCAAGTGGTTTTCCACTAGACTGCTGAAACACTTCATCACACAGACGAAAACCAAAAATAATATACAGCTATTGTTCTTCGCTATCCTAGTTTGAAAAAAGGCTCATTGAAATTTTGCCTTGCACTTTTGCATATGGAAATGTCACTGCTCCACTGAGACTATGAGACTATGTGTAAGAATTCTCCCAGTACAGTCACCACACGTAAGGAATGTGAATTCTCTGGTTCTGTCCCTAGAATATCCATTTACTCTCTGAAAAGTTTTTCTCCTCATGAATTACAGTGTGTGGACCAACCCATGATAGCACCAGGTAAGATATATTATCCTGAAAAAGTTTAGCTATTTTGTACACAATAGGATGATTTTGTAATGTGAACCACTGTGTAAAAAGAAAGAGGAAGAAAAGGTATTCTGAAAGATTTACACAGATTTCTTTTTTCTCTGCAGATTCTTTCACATGAAGCAGCTGTAGCTTGGATTTCACTGTGTGACCTTGACACTTAGTGTCAAGCCCTTCAGATAGCTGCTAGATTTGGCAAGGTTAGAAGGTAAGTGAAATATTTAATGTTAAAGCAAATCACTAAGAAAACAGAAACCCCTGTATTTAGTAGGCATTGTTATTATGTATAAAAATGACTGACATCCATAGTGTGAAGTGCTCTTTGCAATCTGTTTCAAATTTTATTGCTTTAATTTTCTCATGGTAGTTTCTAAGATATAAGTTAAAAATTAAACACCTACATGAAGGAAATAGGAAAATGGAATTGTAAATGAATTGTCTTCTATATAACTTGGTATCATTAAAACAAGAATTCAATTTTTCAAATCTAGGCGTAACAAGAAGGCAAATGAAAAAGGGTATAAAGACCGTGATGTACACATTAGACAAATGTAATTATTTTTTGATTTTTTTTATTAGTGGATTTTAGTTGGGATATTTTTTGTAAAGCAGAAAACAAAGAACTGGCCAACCTTAACTGAAATAATCAAATGAAAAGGAGAGAGTTTATTTAGCAGAGGGTAAACAAGTATGTCTTGTCAAAACTTGGTCCTTTACATGATGCTGACTGCCTTTTGTGAAATAAGCCTCAGTAAAACCAGTGTCATCAAGTATATCTATTTTACTACTCTTATAGACAGATTAGAGAAAGCATATCTATTTAATCAGTCCTTTATATTAAACATAATATGTAAAATGCTCACTTAAAACTTTAATTAAATCAAGGGTAATTAAATGAATGCTATATAAATCAGCATTTCTTTCATCTCTAAGAGAGACATTTTTCATCCTTTACATATTTGTGGGTCAGATATTGCCTCAAGGAGAAAGAAAGTTATGAATAATTTAAGAATCACCATTTTTACTTCTGATGAGAGCAGTAAGAAACACTTTCAGGGCTAGTTACTTGCAGCATATTTCAGGGAGTACTGTTTATTAAAAGAAGGCTTTTCTCTTGTATTGGAGTCCCCAGTACAAGAAAGACACGGACCTTTCAGAGAGGGTGCAGAGGAGGGACTCAAAAATAATCAGAGGACAGGAACACCTGTGAAGACAGGCTAAGAGAGTTGCAGTTGTTCAATCAGGAGAAGAAAAACCTTAAGACCTCATCACAGATTTTCAATATATAAAGGGAGAGTTAGAAAACATGGAGAAAGGCTTTTAACCAATTCCTGCACTGATAGGACAAGGGGCAAGGAGTTTTCATTGAAAGAGTCGAGGTTTATGTCGGCGATTGAATCACGGACCCAGATGGGCAGGGAATCTGAACTGTTTATTCAAAGGAATGAGCTGGTTTTATACAGTTTTCCAAGGCACAGCATTTCCTTATGTGGCAATCTTCACTACGTGACCTAACCCATATTGCCTCATCAGCAACACACTTCCTCAGTGTCCTTCTATGGGGTGATCACTCGCTGTTCACTGTCTGTCAGCTCCCGGCAGGCTCCTCTCCGTAGGGGTCTGTCTGCTGTGTGACACCTCCTCTCCCCAGGGCCCGGTGGAGACAAGCCCCTGTGTGCTGCCATGTGCTCCTTTGTGCTGCCATGTGCCTCTGCAGGCAGGTTTTACAGCTCACAACCCAATTCTATCTTATAATTCCCCATAGTTTAGATTGGGCATGCTGAATTTTTTATTTTATAACAAGGGTAATGGTACACTGAAGCAGGTTGCTCAGAGAAGTTGTAGATGCCCTATCCCTGGAATTGTCCAATGTCAAGTTGGAGGAAGCTTTAAGCAATGTGGTCTAATGAAAGATTTCTCTGCCCATTGCAGGTGGGTTGACTAGAAGGTCACTTAAGGTCCCTTCCAACACAAACCATTCTATAATTCTATTGTGTGTCTGGAAATAGAGTTTATACTTGGAACTGCAGGGAATATGACTGAACAAGTTTTTGTCCAAGTCTCATAAGCAGAGTAAAAATCAACATCATGAAATACTAAAACCTAGAATAATAAAAGTACTAATTGTGCATTAATATTATTGTCAAGAAATTGATAGAAGGGAAAAGTCTCTAGAGAAAAAAATTACCCCTACTGTATGAAACTATTAGGAAATTGTAATGACAGATCTAATATGATGATGTTAGTTTTTCCTTCCAGATTACTGTGAATTAATTATTGCACTATACCTTTATATCTTTTTGAAGCACATGTTAAAAACTCTGGTCAAAACTGAACGCAGAAGCTAGTAAGACTTTTACGTCATTATGTACATTTGTGGCCCAGAAAAATGGAACAAGTTAAGATGTGAAAAATAATTTATTGAATTAAGAAAAAGTAAGGATCACTTAGGAAACAAGCATACATTTTGGGTTAATAGGTAGTGCCTGTGGCCACCAATCCAGGTAAATTTTTAATGAGGTGATGGAGACAGGTTTCTGCTCGGTATTACTTTTCCAAAACATTTCCTTTCTATTATTAGTAGCTCATTCTTCAGATAACATTGTTAGAAAATACATTCTTAATAGTGTTTAATTTTTTTCTTCAATACTTGAATTAAATAAGTCACTTTTAGCAATCTGCTGACATGCAGTTTTTTCTAGTTCATTGAATTTCACTTACATTTGACTTATATTTTTAATGAATAAAAATAGTGTTTATAATTCAACAGAGAAAATAATTTTCTTTAAATAATTGTCAGTGTAAGAATATTTTAGCAATACCTGTTTGGTACTTATTTGTCAGGAACATAAGCCATACTTATTCAGGTGATGAATTTTGCAGTTCAGTCCTTGTGCCTGACAAAACTAATTCCAATTTATGCTCCTTCTGGTCATAAGAAGAAACATGACAAGCCTTTATTCTCTGTACCTTCAAATCTTACAGGGTTCCTAGTGTCTGACTATACATGATCTGCTTTATCTAGCTGATTGCATTGCACTGCATTTTGCAGAAAATAAAATGATGTTTCTAATGCAACCATAAATTCATCTTTTTTTGTTGAGCTCAGGAGCTAAATCCTTAACAAAGAGGATTTGACATATGAAATCACTTTCTGGTTTCTATTTTGATGGGCTTATATATAGTTGCTAATAAAATCATTAACACCTATATCCATGTAATATTGTATACACAAGAGAGGAAGATGTAGTAAAAAAGTGCAACTTATTTTACTTGATTGACTATAAACTCTCTGATGCATTTCAGGTGGTGAAAACAGTGTTTCTTGATGTATTTCAGGAATAAATCTTTTATGTCTGATTAAAATGTAGATGAGCATCATAAACTATTGTAATTTGTAAGGGTTGATCTCCTGATGCAATCTTCTTCCATCTGCTTCAGGTGTAGAATTTACAGAGAATTTGCTACAATTACTGACTGCAATTCAGGTGCAGATGAATTACCTACAACCTACAACTCCCTATACAAATGAAAACTCCTTTATAATACTATTGATAATATCTGCTATTTCAAAAAATTCTGCAACTTTATAATAAAATCATTTTTAGCGATGAGGAATTATGGAAGTGCTATGGAAAATTTGCATGAGAACACATGGAAAATCTGAATGAGTCTGAGGTCATGAGCTAATCTCATATTTCAAATCTTAAAGTACTGGTAATGTTAATTTGGTAATTTTTAGTTCTTAAGCTGTTTACTTAATACATAAGGAGACATATAACAAGCCAGAAGTCAGTTTAATTGTCCTAAAGACATTTATTTCTGTGTTTTGCAGATCAACTTTAGATTTTATTGACTGTTTACTATGGTCTTTTATTATAGAATTGCATTACAGGACTAGTTTAGGGAAGGGAAATTATCCCAAAATCTCTTATCTCTGAACATGGTTCTTTGGCTGTAAGAACCTAAGAGTAGTTTGTAGAGCCTTCATCACATTAAAACAACTAATAAATGTGAACTTTACCACACCTACACTTACAAATTAGTAGAGGGACACAAATTTCTTGGAGTAATGGTCACTAGACAAGAAAGACTAGGAAGTGAAGAATTATATTCTTCAAAGGTGTCAAAGAGAAAGGGAAATGTTGCCCAAAAGGTAATTTTCTATTTAACAGATGTTATATAAATAGATCACATTGTTACTTTTAAAATATTTTATTTTTTCATATTTGGTAGGAAGAATAACAAACCTGTGCTTTCAGTAAAATATTGTACACAGCTTCTGCAAAACAAATAGTCTGCTTTGAAAGTTGGCAAGGAATGCAGGTATCAGCAATGATTTGACATTGAGAAATTAAACGGAGTTATTTAGTGGCAGGAAACTGCATTCAATGAGCAGAGAAAAATATATACAACACTTAGCTTGCAAAGAACAGTAATACTCTCTAAAAAGGTTGCCTGTCAACGGGAGCATTCTTTATAACTTTTTTTAATGGAAAAGAATAATTGAATAGTCAATTCACTCTCAGTTGATTTTTTGATAGGCTGGGTGTAATCATATGGTAATTTTTTTAAAAAGTGTTATTTTTAAAGGATATCTGTATAAGTCCAAATCTGCAAGATTTTTTTTCTATATGATACCTGGAGTTTTATGGCCATGCTTATGTCCTGAGCAAGAACTCTGCTTGCTAGAGTACTATACCCTTGAACACTAGAATGGCATCTCTTAGACTGATGAAACTGAAGAGAGAAGTAACATAGAAGAACCGACAGTAGATAAAGACAGTAAAAGAAACATTCTTGAGGGTGAAAGAAATTAAAGACTAAGTGATCATAAAAATTTGGGGTTTAGAGTGTATTTCTTAGTGGGTATGTGTACTTTTATTGCAGATAGTACCTAAAAGTGAATACGTCTCCAAGAGCGGAGAACAGCATCTATGTAGAAGAAAAAAATAAAGATCTTGAAAGTAGATTGTGTTTTATTTTTCGCCTTCAAAAATGCAGAGAATAGCATAGCTCTATTAATTCCTATGACTGTGTAGAAAGAACCTGACCTTCCTGGCCTTTAACTCTTACACGAGTGAAAATTGGCAGTGGTTGTTCAATTAGGTTGATGGCTGATACTGTGATGGAAGTTGCAAAGAAAGGGTGAAATGTAACGGGTAAATTGTAAGTGAATAATTTCTGATATATTAGAAAGGCTTTAACCTAAATCAGGCTAAGTTTACCAAATTCTGAATATGACAAAATAACTGCCAGCATAATTGTCTAATAGCAATTTTTTCAGCTTGCTAGTCTGAGCAAGAAATAGTCTCCCTTCAGTTTGCGTCTTCATAACTGTCATAAACTTGGTTTCCTGCTCTGGTTTTTAATATCTTTGTCGCTTTTTATTTTTAATATTCTGTGGCTCTTACTGCTGGCGGTGTGCTCTCAGATTCTATAAAACAGACTGGAATTCTGGGGAATTTTCTGTTTCCTAATTCATTGTGTGGAACTGTAAAAAAAAGGAAGAAATGAAGAAGTTAAAGCTCCTCTTAGAAAAGAGATGACTTGTAATCATAAGGTGCTTTTTGCCTACTGAGGAGATGAGAGCTTTCCTGGTGGTGCATTGGAGAGGTTTCAAAATATGCAAGAATAAAACATTCTTTTTTCTTTCTTAACAAAGAAATTTTCCCTTGAAAAAGATAAAACATTTTTTAAAGTTCTTGGGTTTTTTTTCTATTCTCTTTATCGGTGCCAACAGTTGCAGATTAAATACCTCTAAAAGCAACAACATACTAATTCTTTTAAAATGCTTATTTTTTCCTCCCTTGATGTCATATACAATTTCCATTAATATTAAGTATAAAATCAAGCTATGCATATATATATATATACATATATATATACACACATAGAGAGGGGGAGAGAGAGGTGTATATATATATACATACATATATATATGAAAGACCCCAAAAAAATACCCGATTGAATAGTGGTGATATAGCTGAGCAAATCTAACTGACTGGATATACCAGTCCCTTTTCCATGCTTCCTTTTCTATTCTCAGCTGAATATTACTTCTAGCTCTACTGCTCCATAATGTGCTCATCTGATCCCTTCACAAATTAATTCTGCCTAGTAAGGCTAGATCGTACCATAGAGGGAAAAAGAAATAAAAGATTTCTTGCATATTCAGATCTCAGAGGGGTCACTCTAATGACAGAATTTAGGAGGCAACACTGTGTGGCAGCAGGGGAGGACAAGGAATGGGAAAGATGGGAGAATTGCTCCTTTTGCAACAATCATTAGTACGAAACATATTTAACACTGGAATGCACCACCAATTTGTTTTTCAGGAGGGGGTTTGTTTGGGTATTTTTGGTTGGTTCATTGGTTGGCTGGTTTTCATTTGTTTTTTGTTGGTTTTTTTGTTGATTTTTTTCTGAACTGCTTGTCAAAATTTTTTTTTTTTTCAATGTTAGATTAAGCAGCCTTCAGCTTTTCTGAAATTCCAACCATTCTAATATACTACGAACAGCCTACATTTGCACGGTTTTATATCATGAATATTGTTTAAGTCAGGATTGTTTTTACAAAAAAAAAAAAAATCATTTTTTTCCTAGTCATTAGTACGCCTCTTCATGCGCTATGGAAATGTGCTACTGGTTCACAATAGCAAATAATATACTTACTAAGTCACTAGATATACATATTGCTAGAATTTCCTGCCTCAGACAATACTATACTACTGTTCTGTCATGTTGAATGCTTACTGAAAATCTAAAAAAAATGGTTTTATAATCAGTTGTTACTTCTTTCAGTTGCCTTCATGATCATTTCTATTATATCAAGATATATCAGTAAAAACTGAATCTGGGAAGTGGAAGGGATATTAATTGTGAAATATACTGTGAAAGTAAATAAGAAATTCAGATGTCAACATGTCTGTAGTTGTATATTTCTCTGATCATTGAAAACAAAGATCACCAACACACCATCATCATTATCATCCCTTGTCCAAAATTATTTCAAAGTTCTTGAAGGGTTGGCACTGGGGGAGTTCTCATTACTATTTTAATTGAAATAGAAATTACTCGTTCAATAGCAATACTTATGTAGTAAAGTGTTACCATATCAAATTCTGTAATTTATCTGATCTTTAAAATGTATTATGCTTATATTATGCTTTTGCATTTCAATTTGCCAAAGTTCTTCCTCGGTTATTCTAATTTCTGAAATCTATTTATGCTTAGCTGTGAAAAGGACAAAAAGATTTTATGCAAAGAAGTAGACCATTAAAATCTGCATATATTTTCAATAGTTGCTAAAACTGAATCCCACTTAAGTCGTGAATTTTAATTAATAAATTATAATTTAGCAATATTATAGCACTAGATAGAACTCCAGCAGAAAGGCAGCATTAGGTTTTTCAGAGTTTTTATATTAATATATTCATAGGATTTTCAGTCTACTTTCCTTGCTGGGAGAAATTTTCTTTTGAAGTCATTGAAATGTCATCTGGTATTTAAAACAATAAGGCTTAGCAAAGTGACATGAAAATGGGTCTTCCAAGTGACCTGACATCTGAAGTTGCAAAAATTTCATTTTGATTAAAGTATGGAAAAAACCCTGCAAATCAGGAAGAAATACAAAGAAACCCAACCAACCAAGCCAAAGCAAACCAAAAACCCACCAAAACAGGGCAAAAACATGTGTGAAATGTTGACCTCCAAGAACCCACAATACTTCTACTCTGACCAAAGTCTAAAAACTGGCTGGCCTTGGTGCGTTGTGCATTGTGATTGACAAGTTGTCTTAAAGGTAAAGGTGGCAATTTTCTGATATGTTGTGCTGGTTACTAACTAGTAACTGTTGAAGAGCTGGCTAGTACCCATCAACTGTAAAGGAGAACATACCTTCAATAACTAATGAATCATTCTAAGATTACAAGAAGGTTTTGTCTGCCAGCTTTTGTACTTCTCTGTAGCAGTTTTAAGAGAAGACCTACTTTGAGTGGGTTTTTTTTGAAATAAGAACAACCTCACATTGTCTCACAGAAACAGTAGATGTCTCAAAAGATAATTTGGGTGGTAATATAACAGTTTTCCTATCTAAGGCCAGTATTAGCTGTATATCTGGCAGGAATATCCCACTTCTAATCTGTTCTAAGGAACTGACTACTAGTATGCTTCAATATCCTTGCTCTTGGTTTTGTTTGCTTATTTTGTGGCTTTTTTTCATTTTCTGAATCCTTTTTAATCCAGCACATTGGTTTTTGTGCTATTAATCTCAGTTGCAGAGAAGTCTACCTTTCCTTCCTCATTGTCCTATAACGTGCTTGAAAACTATTTTATCTCCTCACTGTTTTTCTATTAAGAGGGTAAACCAGACCAGCTTTTCATGACATATTTGTAGGTGAAGGATTGATTTTCTTCCTACTACTTTTTTCTAACCTCTTTTAATTTAGTTTGTACTCCTTCTGACAGCAATTCTCAAAAACTAGGCTTAATGATGTAATGACTGTTCTTTCCAGTGATAACCAAAGTAAAATACTGGGTTTATGTGTCTTCCTGTCCCTCCTCCCATACAGCTCTATATCATCTTCACAAATCACTGAAGACAAGTAATTTGACAGCCTGTATTTATACAGCTGATTATTTCTGCATCAGATATGGAAGTCTACCGACATAATTTCTGTGTAAATGCATGTATTTCTAATAAAAAACCATTCTATTGCTCTGGAACTGTTCTGCAAATTTTTGAGGTAATTGTTATTTCTGGGCTTTTCCTAGAGCATGCTAGTTGACCTCCATTGTTTTGAGTTGGCTGGAAATAAGATATTTCTTATTACATTATACAAGTATTTTATTAAAATATTGAACAGAGCTAGAACCACAACAAACTCTGCTTGACCCATCATCCACTTCAGGAGGGTTCCTACCAATGTGGGTTATGCCAGCAAACTCTACCCAACAACAACACCAGTAATAAGTCCAGAGAACTTGCCCCATCCCTGGAACTGTTCAAGGCCAGGTTAGATGAGGCTTTGAGCAACCAGGTCTAGTGGGTGGCATCTCTGCCCATGGCGGGGTGATTGGAACTAGATGAAAGTTCTGGTATTGGAACCGAGACCATTCTATGATTATATAAATATCCCTATGTTTAATTTAGTTACGCTGATTTTTTCTACCTCCTTCTTAGCAATGAGTTTTTTGTGAATGAGATTTGTCTTGTAGAATTAGACACCTGGAGCCTAGGGTGGAACAGTCTTCATGTGGCTGTTCAGAGAAGCAAGGACAATTATCTTGCTTGACTCTTAGGCTAGTCATAAAGTCTTAAAAACAAATGGTTAAGTTATGGTATACATTTAAAATGTGTTCAATCAATTTAGAATATAAATAAGCATGGCATTTACTAGTTCTCTATTGCTAATTACCAATGAGGTACAGAAATTTTGGGATGGGAAACTCAAATATTTGTTTGATTTCTTTTTTGTTTTACATTCCTAATTTAATCTTGCCCCGTGGAAATTGGTAGGTTAATCGAGCTAATGAAGCTATTAATTGGTAAATCAGTTAATGGTTGTTAACCCAGTTAATTAGTGGTTTCTTCTTCTGAAATAATCTGACTTCTTAGTTATAAAACATACAAAAAACCCTCAAGGTTTTCCCTTGATGAATAGGCTGATTTTGTAAAGAAAAGAAATCAAATATTTGATGAAGGGAGAAATTATAATGTTTTCAGATATTGAATGAGAGGGGGGAAATTACTCATTTCTCAGTATAATGCCTTCCTCTAAAACTTCTTCTAATTTTTGAAGGAAAACTTTTTGTTCCATTGTTTTAAGATGAAACAGTATTTATCGTTTCTGCTTACATGTAGTTGTGTATATTTGGGAAAAGAATAATGCTAGTATCAAATATGCTGAAGAAATCTGATTTTCAAAAAGCACTATATGAGACTTGTATAAGTGAAAACTCATTTTTAAATAATTTTTAAGAGTGAATTATAAATAGTTTGTCTTTCTGAAGCTGTAGGATAATACAAAAATATGGAATTATGACGACTAATCTTTTATTATTCAGCGAGTGTTAAGTAATGGACATTTTATGCTCCATTACCTTACAATTTAGAGCGCTTTTTCTTTCTTCTCCCATTTTCACATGAAAGAAGACCATTTACTAAGGCTTCAACTGCAGCCAGCTTTAACAGAGAACACAATTTAATATTTTAACAGACCGAATACAATGCTCTAAATTGAGTGATCACTTAAAAAAATTCCAAACTTTTAAACTTGTGTGAGCTTAGAAGCCAGCAAAAGGAAAATGGTTGGATTATACATTGAAAAGGAGAAGTTTATTTCAGATTCTTACACTTTCACAAATAAGGTCAACTCTAATTCAATGGCTGTATGTTCATATAAGATCTACAAATAAGAGCAGTCAGTAAAAAAGAAAGGCTAAGTTTATAATGCTTTTGTAAAAAAGAGACTATTATAATTTTTACTAAAGGACTATAACTGTGTTCTAGACACAGAAGACACAGTTTCATAAATTTTTTTTAATGTCATGAAAAGCAGGTTTAGTGATTTGAACAATTTTAAGTCTTTAATATGTATTTGTTCTGCAATATGAATTAATATTACATGCTTATTTAGTGGTCTGCCAAATAATATAAGAAAACTTTTGATAGCTTTTCTTTCTATTTTATGTTGAATGTTTAAAATTAATGCAGTTTAGATTTTGTGTAACATGCTCCAGGTGTGGTTGCATCACTGTTTAGTGGAGGGGAAAATTTATGCATTTCAGAGAGGCACCTCAATCTGTTGATTTCCCAGAGGCAGTCTGATTGGTCCTTTTTCTATAATGGTGAGTTGTGGGCACTTCCTTGCTTACATGCAAATGCTGCAGGTGACCCTTCTTTATCTCTATTTTGTTGATTTTTTGTTCCCTTTTATTCACATCATTTCAGACCCTCTACTCATCAACAGTGTGTACCTCTCCCACACAGGGATGTTAGCAGCTGCCTCCCTCTCCCATCATCACTAGTTTAAAGTCCTCCTTACCTTAAAACATTAAATGGTCTCTAAATACTTTATCACAATATATTGAGTTGTAAGAAAAAATGGAAAACAGCCATCAAAACCAGGTGTGGGTCTGCAGGTTACTGAAATTTGTTACTGGGACTATTGGGGTGTTCTAGAGATATTAGGTCATAGGCTCCTGCTGTAAATTGAAAACATATTCATAAAGACTTCCATTGCTTCCATGACTATTGATTTACCTTAAAGCATCATCTGTTGTCAAAGAAGATTTTAAAACTTGATGTAAAAAAATATAAAATTAAGCTCAACCAATGCAAAAAAAAAGATGTATCATCTGCACAAATTCAGGATCTGTAAAAACTTTTCCATATAACAATATTTTATTATCTGTATATAACATATATATATCTCTTTCTCTTTTTTTCCCCCCCACCTTTTCCTTCCCTAAAGATCTGATTTATTTCCAGATGTTATCCAAGTAGTGCAGAATAGTTCATTTAGAACCCAAGCATTTATATAGCACCTGAAAATATCTGAAATACTCTTTTTAGCACTTAAGTACAGATTTTTCAAGCTTGACAGCAGGGAATAAGTAGGACAAAATACTCAATTTGTGCTCATTAAAACTGGATTGTGTATGAAGAACAGTCACAAATAATTAAGAGAAGTCATCTAATTGAAGAAAAAAGTGACGTACAGATCAATGCATTTGTTCTTTAGCACAACATCTCAGCCTATAAAAAATCAGAGGTTTGAGAAATCCAAGGACTTTAATACAATTATCTAAAAGATAAGATTATTGATTTGAACTTTGCCAGTTCAGTTGTTTATAAGACTGTATTAAAAAAACTTTATCAAATTGAAAAATTACTTCTAAGCCAAAAAAACCCCAGTGTAATAGGTTTCAATTCAGTCCTCTGCTTGAAGCTTCACATCTCCTTCAAAGCAGAAAAAGAGAGAATACTTTGACTTTTATATTAATAAGTACTAAAATGTCCCTTCCCAAACAATTAATTACCTTTGTTTACTTGATATTTAAATAAAAGAAATAACTGTAAAATATTTTTGTCTTCTAGATTTTGGGTTTATCTACTATTCCTTGAAATTCTGTTTGACTGCCAAAACAGAAATACCAAAAATTTGCACAGCATGAATAAAACCTGTGAAGTTTCCAGGATTCTTTTTCCTTTACACAATCTAAATAATAGCATCACTCACTTAATAAACCCTTCTCATAGGCCACTCTCTTTTCCAATATATGTATGTAATTTTCTACAATTTAAACAAGTATATATGAAACGATAATATGCATGTTTTATATTCCTATAAAGCTTGTGTTTAATAAGACATGTTATATCAAGAGGTTTATAATTACTGTCATATTCTTTTATTCCCAACTACATATAGTTACATATATATAATGAACATTGTATATATATAATGAACAGCATGGGTTGCAGTTAATGGCAGGATGTGCACTTTTCACATGGGCACTGCATAATATTTTAAAATTAATTCACACAAATTTTCTCACATACTTTAGCTACACTTTAGTACATTTATTACTGTCTAAATTTTTTGTTCTGGGGCTAAGGGTTAATTTATAATAGGCTTAACACAGATATCCATAATAACAATCTATTCCTATAAATGTAATTTTTTGTACAAAATCTTTGTTTACAGTCTCTGTGAGGGTTAGTACATGACAGAAAGGGAAAATATTGTAAAAAATATAGAGTTTCAACATCAAATATAATTGCCAGACTGAATGAAAGCCATTCAACCCACATTAACAACACACTTAGATATAAGAATGTGTTATTATAGTACCACAGGATGTTTACATAATTGCCAGATTTGCCAAGGATTTGCTCTACAGTTAAGACTGCAATGAGAAATCTTTCCTTGATACATTCAGATTGTGTCTTTATTTCAGAGTATCTTGAAGTATAAATGCAACACCAACACAAACCCAAAAATATTGGTGCAGGCTTAGTAAAAAGGAACAGTGGTGTTATCACTGACTTCAGAATTACTTTTAAAATAAAATTAAAATGGAATTACCAACATTTATCCATGTAACAGTAGAGGAATATAAAGTGAACACTAAAAGATCTTGCTAAAGAATAGAACAAAGACAGTTTCACAATGGAACCATGGCAAATTTTCATTCATATATATCGATGTACATGCTTAATTAGATATTTTTGATCAGAATTTGTTCAAGGATGTAATATTTGATTTTCTTTTCTTTTCTACCCACCCATATTAGAAAGAAAATATGTGCTTTTAAATTTGGATGTAGTCTAGTTAGGTAACTCATACAAATGGAATAATGAGAGCAACAAAAATATGATTCAAGATATATTTTCTTCTGTGCATCAAAACTCATTCTAGATCAATTGGAAGGCTATGACTACAGCAGATTGTACAAATTAAATGTTTAATTAAGAACTCCAAATAAAACCAGAATTAGTCACAAGATACTGATATTGTTCCTATTCACTTATCAAAAGGCAGAAATGGTATGGCAAAGATGTAGACACAACACCACCCCAAGTGACACCACTGTGACTTACCTTTTCCAACTTAATGAAAATTTGAAAGAGAAAATATAATTGGTCATGTAATTTCTTAAAATAGAGGTTGTCTACCATCCAGTTGTTTTTCCAGCTTAAATCCTGCATTCAGTCATGATCAAGGTCCCTGGGCTTTCAGGAGCACTCACTGAAGGACAGTAAAAGTCCCTACGGCTTTCCATCTGGAACGTGGAAACTGTGTATGGATATTAAATCTTTCCCCACAAAGAGAGTTTGTCAGATCACAAAGTCTAGAGCTATTTGCAAGATGAGGCACCATTTCAATGCATAAATATTAGGACTCGTTGATAAACATGGAGAATTGTATAAATTCTTAATTTTGTATACAGCATTTGAGCAAGGTAAGCCATGAACACATTTGCAAACAGTATATTTGATTATCTTCACATAATTATCTGAATTCTTGAAGAAATTATATGTCTAATATTTGCTCTTAGACGATCCTTGTTTTTCCTAACTATATTAGTAGGAAAATCCTCAGGATTAGCATGTCCTCCATGGCATAAAAATAACATTAAAATTGACACTGACTTCAGTCAGCTGAGAAAAAATGTAAAGTAGTTCAGCCTCAACCAGACAGAATTTCCAGAAGAGTGTACAGTTGTAAACTTGTCCTCAAGGTTATACATTGGAATGAAAAGGTAATGACTACATTTTGAGTGTATGCTTGCAAAAATGAAAGGAGGTGAATACATTCATGCATTCAAAGAAATACTTCAATAAAATGACAATGAAAAGGAATCATGGAGCTTCTTAGAAAATTCATCCAGAGAGATTAGAAATATCTAAATTGATTAAAACCTGTAAAGTAAAATGCACATTTTCACCCAGACTTTTTTTGTACAGTATGTATACTTTTGTATAGTATGTAGACTATTGTCTATACCAATATACAGTGTTTGCTTGTGGGAAGTGCAAATTTGGAGATAAAAAGCATTAATATCCATTAATGTCTTACGCAAAACTTATATCAAAGGTCCAGAGAATCAAATGTTAAATCACTTCTCCAGTTCTGTGTGGAAAATAAAAAGTGTCTGTCTGATTAGGAGGAGTTTCTCTTTACCTTTCATATGATTACTCTTGGTTTATGCTTCAAGAAAAAGAGAACAAGTTAAAATGGTGGCAAACCCGAAGCAGAGAAGGGTAGTAGATCCGTATTTAAAGAAAAAATCCATGTCTTTACTACTCTATATTACCAGAAAACACAAGTCTGCTAAGTAATAGTGACCTAATTACAAGGTCAGCATCAAAATCAGCATCTTTTTCTCCTTCCAGAGACAATGTTAAAAATTAGGAACTTATTTTTGGAAACACCATTCCAGCATCCTAGGTTTATCAATTAGAAGATATTATTTTGCCTTTAAAATTAAATAAAATCAATGATGAAGAATAAATGACTGGTCAAACTTAAAAATATTACCCATATGATGAAACAACTAATAACATTTTCTACATCAAAATCCTTACTACATCAAACAGTGGTAATTTAAATCAGTATTAGGGCAGAGAAGAAGAGGAAAGATAAAGCATCCTATACAGAGTGCTTGAGATAGTTTCCAAGTTCTATAACAAAAACAATGAACTTGTGAAACTAAATAATAATCTATTTTCTAAAATACCCATTGTCTACTTGGAAACTTACTGTTTCAGCAACTCAGTCTGTTTGCTGTCACCATTAACATTCAAATTATAGGATCACAATTTAGGGTTAGAAGGGACCTCTGGAGATCATCTAGTCAAACCCTCCTGCCAAGGCAGGGTCACCTAGAGCAGGTTAAACAGAAACTCATCCAGGTGGGTTTTGAACGTCTCCAGAGTGGGAGACTCCAAAACCTCCCTTGGCAATCTGTTCAGTGCTCTGCCACCCTCAATGTAAAGAAGATCTTTCACATTTCTTGAGGGGTTTCACATCTCTTGAGGTGGAACTTATTCTGTTTTAGTTTATGGCCACTGCTCCTTGTGCTGTCGCTGCACACCACTGAAAAGAGTCTGGCACCATCCTTTTGAAATCTGCCTTTGAGATATGTATATGCATTAATGAGGCTCCCTCTCAGTCTTCTCCAGACTAAACAGGTCCAGCTCCCTCAGTCTTTCCTGATAAGAGAGCTGCTTGAGACCCCTCACCATCTTTGTGACCTCTGCTGGACCCTCTCCAGTAGCTCCTTTTTAAAAATTGCAAGGCTAGGATTTAAGGGAATGAAAAAATAAAGTAAAAATTAATTGGCTGGACTCATGACCTTCAATCTTCTTTTGTTCTAAAGATTAAATATTAATTTTGAAGTCTCAGGGAACATGCTGGAAATAAGTCTATTGACATTGTTGATGGAAAGAGTAGCACAGTAATAGAAAATCATAGCTTTCAGAGTTTATAATAATGAGTGAGGATGTGCAACAACCACAGTAAAACTTTTTCTTTTTTTTTTTCCAAAGTGATAAATGTTGTGACATGTGGCCCAAATGGTAAACCATGTCTCTTATTCTGCCTAGTAGATTGAATTTCTGTTGCAATCCCCAGCAGATCATCCTTGCCAAAATGAGTCAACCCCTCTAGGTTACTTCTGATATACGAAAACAATAGATTTCGTGCTTTTTTCTTGCTCCCCAAACACAGAATTTCTCACAACAGCCCAAGATGACTAGTTATCTCATAGATACAATAAAAACTTGAAAGATAGAGTGCCTGAATCAATCCCCACTGAGGGTAAAACTTTTCAGACTGCAGTCTTTTCTCAGTTGTGGTACCTTTATTGGGAGAATACATTTATCATTTAACCAGGTGTTAAAACAGTTTGAGAAAGAAAATACTCCAAATAAATCTGTTTATAGGCAATGAAGAAAAATATTATCTTTTGACAGAAAAAGAATGGTTAAAATAGTTTTGTACATAATCACAATGACGACTAAGTACTTTTCTACATTTACTGTGTAACACATGATTTTATCCAGCCTCATTGGCCCAAAAGACCTACAGATTTCTGGATTTCTTTCAAGAAAAAAGGGTGAAAAGGCTACTCATTACCCCAAACACAAAATTAATTTAAAAAAAAAATAGAAAAAGGAAGAAAAGAGGACAAGAACAACATAGATATTTCATCCTCTTTTTTTTTTTGTTAATATTGTGAATCTCCCTCAGCCTCCTCATATAATAATCCTAATTTACTGAATTTAGAATCAGAGCAAAAGTATTTTTCCCCTTCAAATTTAAACACTTTTATTTCCACTGTTTTCTACCTCCCTTCCCCCCCAACACAGCATGGTATATTTCTCTCACAGTAGATTCTGCAAACGCTCAGATTTTATGCTTGTGGCTATGTAGTACAGAACCTGATGAGACGTCTCTTTTGCTTTTGTTCTATTTAACCCATTATTCTTAAATGCAAACATAATATATTACGAGAGATTTAACCACACCAGTACAGCTCCCTGGTTAAAAATAGTTTAATATTATTTACAAGTTTAGTGTGTTAGGAATTTAATTTTGTATGTATCACTCTCTGTAAGAGATGTGTCAGGAAGATTGGTCTCTTAATAAAAACAAAGAGAATAAATATTGACTTTAATAATTATTTGGATAATTAAATGTGTATTAACAGATATTTCATTGAGGGAATACATTATTAATACTCTACACTTAGTGTCTTTCCCTATTCTAGTCTAGCTACACTAAATGAATAATATTTACAGAAAATAACAGCTACGGTTTCCATCTAGGCAGACAGAGGTTGCGTGTTTCACAGCTGCACTTGGCTGACCACATCTTATTATATAGCAGAATCTCAGTCACCACAAGATTCTAATAGAAAGCAGTGCAAAAATGGCAACACAAATCTTACATTTGATAAATAAAAAGAGGAAGTGGACCCAGAAATCCTAGTGTCACCAAATTTGTCATAACCCAGTAACATATTTTTTTCTGCAAGGGAGGCTGGCATTATCCTGGACTGCAGAATACTTTAAGAAGAAGCCCTGCCAGTAGGTTGAGGGATCCTTCCACTGTACTAAGCACTGGTGAAGAGATATCTGGAGTTCTGTGGCCAGTTCTGAGTTCCCCAGTACAAGAGAGACATGCAGATACTGGACAAAGTGAAACAAAAGAGTCACAAAGATGATTAAGGAACTGGAGCATCTCTCCTATGAGATGAGGCTTAGGAAGCTGGAATAATTTAGTCTGGAGAAGAGAAGGCTCAAGAGAGATCTTGGCCTGAAGTGTCTGAATCACAAAATAAGATGAATTGGAAAGATCATTAAGTCCAACTCCCAGCCCTGCACAGCACCATCTCTGAGTCACATTGTGTGCCAGAGAGCATTGTCCAAACACTTCTTGAACTCTGTGAATAATGGGACCACTTCCCTGGGAAGCCTATTCCAGTGCCCAACCTCCCCTAGCAAAAGAACATTTTTCTAATATCCAACATAAACCTCCCCTGACACAACTTCAGGCCATTCCTTCCAGCCTGGTTACCAGAGAAAGGAGATCAGTGTCTGCCCCTCCTCTTCCTCTCATGAGGAAGTCATAGATTGCAATGAGGTCTCCTATTACAGCTGGTGAGGGGTCAGTAGCTCTGACCGAGGAAGCTGTGACCAGTCCGGAGACATGGTCCCAAAAGAAATCATCTTCCCGAGGCCTGGTGTCTTCCCTCAGCTGCTGGCTAGGAGAGCCCGTGCAGAAGCTGCAGCTCTTTAGTGATTGTCAGCTCATGATTCCAGCTCAGCTCTGCAGGGCAGCCTCCAGGCCAGACCACGGAGAAAGAGAGGCCCGTGTAGCTGTTCCACACGGGGTAGCTTTATTGGTCCGTACTCCGGCGAAGGGGAGCCAGGGACAAACATCTCTCTGCCCTTGCAGGGGCAGGGGGCTCGCTTTATAGGGATACAGGGGGTGGGTGTCAGAGGGTAAAGGCCAATGGGTTACAAAGGATCTGCATAGGGTCTCCCAGAGGAGTGTGGGTTTGTCTTCTTCTCGCTGTAACTGAAAAGTAGTTGCCTTTCTAGGGGAGTTCTGCTGGGAGATTTGAGCAATCATCCTTATCTCAGCAGATGTCCCTCCAGGGCAGTGGCTGGGCATACCCTACAACTCTCCCTTCTGTATTTAAAAGGCATTCCCAGCAGCCTTTCTGCAGCAATGTAGGAGGCAAGAGAACATAAGTAACACAATAATAATTACAATGAATACCCACAAAGCTCCCTTAATCAAAGATGCAATCCATCCCGTTAGTGTCCCCTCAGTCTCCTCTTTTCCTGGCCAAGTGACCTCAGCTGCCCTTCATATGGCTTCTCCTCAAGGCCCTTCACCATTTTTGTTGCCCTAGTTTGGATGCTCTAGAATACTTTAATGTCTTTTTTACATTGTTATGTCCAACACTGCCCCCAGCACTGGAGGTGAGGCTGCCCCAGAGCAGAGCAGAGAAGGACAATCCCCTCCCTTGCCTGGCTGGCAATGCTGTGCCTAATGTCCCCCAGGACAGGGTTGGCCCTCCTGGCTGCCAGGGCACTGCTGACTCATGCTCAACTTTCTGCTGAATACCTAAAAGAAGGGTGTAAACAAGACAAAGTGACAAGACAGGAGGCAAAAGACAAATTAAAGCACTTCAGCTTCACCCTGAATATCAGGAAAATTTTACTGTGTAGGTAATGGAACACTGGAAGAGGCTGACCAGAGTGGAGTTGTCTTCTTGTCACAAGCTGCCTGGACATGGTCCTGGGCAACCGGCTCTTGATGGCTATGCTTGAGCACAGGGGCTAGACCAAATGATCTCTAGAGGTGTCTTCCAACCTCAACCAGTCCGCAATATTATGATTTTGTGATTCAATGTTTTCAGCAATTTTCACTGTTATTTTTTCTGCTACAGAATTACTTTATTTGGAGAAAAATAAGTATTCAATGTTCATATTCTCCTTTACCAGTCTTTACAAATACAAGGAAATCCTCCATGCTGTCTTCTAAGTACTTTTATTATGGTTTTGTTACAAGTCTTGCTGCAATATAATAGAATTGATCAATTTATCCATTGCGTTCTTGATGTTTTTAAGAATCTTCCCATGAATTTAATTTGGAAAAACACCAGCTCTAGCATTTCTCTTTATTTGAAAGTTATCTTGCAAATGAAGAAAAGAGTCTAAAACTGCAAGCAGTCATTGATAGGCTACTGATACAATCCATACCTCAAAAGGTGTTTACATTTTAACTTAAAATTGCATTAGTTAGAATAATCTTACAGTTTATTTTGGTAAAAAAGAAAAAACATGAACTGTTTATTATCCATACTTCTTTTATACATAGCAAAAATCTTCCATGCTCTATTGTGATACTTAACTTATGTTATTTTTTTGTTATTTTATGGGATTTATAGTGAAACCAAACATTCAAAGGATTTTCCACACATCTAATAGTAAGACGAAATCTGAACAGTTCTGTGTTTACAAAGTAAAAAAAATTGCTAAACCCTTCTTTACTACCTTTTATGCTTCTAGCCAGAGCTCATAATATGAACATGGAATA
Source organism: Corvus cornix cornix (assembly GCF_000738735.6). Taxonomy (NCBI): domain Eukaryota; kingdom Metazoa; phylum Chordata; class Aves; order Passeriformes; family Corvidae; genus Corvus; species Corvus cornix. The sequence goes on along the minus strand of NC_047057.1, from coordinate 41,544,266 downwards.
ATTTGATGGACCTATGAAAAAAAATTCCTGAAAACACCAACAAACACCATCCTCTCATGTACTGAGACATTGATCTACTTGGTTGCCTGCGCACTGAGAAACTGCTTTACAAGATTGTAACTTGAAATACTGTTTACTGGGAGGATTTTTCCATAACCTTTTGACATTTCACATTTTTTACAAGCTGCAGCATAAATTTTTGCTTACCATTCCCCTTTATTTCCAATGCATTATTAATGCCAGAATATTGCAATCTTCTCTGCAGCAGAAGTAAAAAATACCCTTGCTTCACAAGTAAATAAATTAATATCTATTCTCTGAAAATAAAATGCAATGTCTCTGAACATCTAAAATTCTTACATGATGTTGTGTATTTTTTAACTGATTCTTTCCACTATGAATGACTGTCGGTTGTTCCTTTATTAAAATAAAGACAATATTTGAGTGAATAAGAAATTATATGAAAGAAGTTAACTACAGATGGCTGTGCAAGAAAATGCACTAACCTAAAGTGGAATATTCCCAAAGGATTTGTTTATGTATGTGCTTGCATTGCTTGATGCCTTAATAGCAACTTCAGTGGAAAGCTTCCAAAGGATTAATTGCTTGGTTTTGCACAAGTTCTTTATTTATCATCATTAACAGGCTTGTTTGAAAGAGTTTTTTCATGGTGTAATGTATCATTTACTGAAATTCTCTTTCTGGCCAGCTGACAAAACGACTATATTAGATGTTATGCTGTCTAATTACATGGCTTGATTTTAGCAATCATTTCCAATTTGTTGGTCTCAAGACACAGGAAGATAGAGCAGTAGAATATTGTAGCTCAAAGCTTACAACACTCCCCATCAGAGCTATATCTTAGATAGAATAAAGCTGTTGGGAGAATGTATTTAGGATGAAACTTGTGCCAAAAATAGTTAAGTCATTGGAGAGATTTTCTAGATTGCCCAGAGTGGGTGAGGAAATAATTAAAGAAATGAACATACCACAGAATCTTCGCTTTGAGTAATGGTAGAACTATGTCATAAATTCTAATCTATTCAAAACTGGTATTGAGGGCAATTGAACTGTTCAAAAGCAGATTATTATATTTAGATTATTTTACAGAGAACATTTATTACCAATTTTTACATAAAGATTTCCCTGTAAGTAGTAAAAACATGTTAACGATAAGATAATTAGATCTGGAATTAGTATACAAAACACAATCATTACACTGAATTTTTCTTATAAATTAAGAATGCTATTACTTTCCTTTATATATGGTGAAAATACTGACTTCATACATTAATTAAACATCTGCAATTGTAATAAACTTCTCATGTTGTAATTTATCAAAGTTGCTACTCCATTTAAACCTTTTTGAGGATGTTGCAGCAGCAAAAAAAAGGTTAATTTTTCATTTAATGTGCTTTTCTGTAGAGGTAATTACTTCTCACTACCTGTTTTTTTTAGTGTGAGGAGATTAACAAATTAAATAAAAATAATTCACAAAGGCAGTTGACAAATCATTTGCACTATTGTCACTACAGGTTTTTTAAATCTAAAAAAACATATGGTTACCTATTTCCATAAAAATTTCCATAGAATGTAGTGAAGAAAGTAAGAGAGTTACTTTTTGTCAAAGAGCAGAAGATTAGGCTTCCTCTTTATCATATTTTTTTTCACTCCTCGCCCTCAGAAACAAGTACTTCAGATAAACTAATCTGAAATTAACCCAATCTTTCTCAATCTTATAAGGACTTTCATTCAGACAGATCATGCCTGCACACTTTATGTTGGCCCTACTTGTTTCCAAATCTGTTTTTGATTAATCTCTCCAATTTACACCCGAGTGGGTTTATTGGAATTATTCATTTTCCTGTCTTCTCTTGAATCATAGCTACTCAGGATAAAAGAAAAAGGGTGGAATTTTGATATCTGAAAGCCAGCTTTGACAAGACAAAAGGACTATTTAAACTAAGGACAGAAATCCTATTATAGGAAGAAATGGCTACTCATTTAGAAGAAAATGGTAAATTCCTTAGAGAAATGGAATTCTCAAAAATCTTTCCAAAATCACTGCTGAAAGCAGCATTTTCCCTGAGGTTATCAAGGCAGTAACTGTACGATGATCTCGAAAGGATCACTATAGGAGGTTAAAACAATCTCATTCTCTCCTCCCTGCAACATTTTTGTATAGTGAGAAGATTAGAAAACATTCTAGATGTGCAGTGATACTTATGTAGACTCCATATATAGCAGCACAGAATTATTTGAGTTGAAAAGGAGCTTCAGAATTATCAAGACAACCCACCTGCCACGGGCAGGAACACTTTCCACTAGAGCACACCTCCCAGTAGACATCTTCAACAATTTTTTGTTAGGCTGTAATTCACTTTTAACTTGAGCTAAATTAAGATAAAAGGTATGTAAGACCACTTATGATATCAAAATATGCATAGCTGATATATTTATAAAATACATGGAACCATAGGAGGAAAAGCACTCCATCTATTTATATTTGATTTAAATCTTTAAGGTCATAGTCTCCTAAGCCAACTAATTAATGATAAATGCTTTTCTGACACACACCTCACCATGGATGCTGTCCTTTTTATGTATCCTGTATATCAGATGATATCAGATGCATTTTTCTTCTATTGGAGGAAGTCCGTTTTCACAGCTTACATACTTGTTGGGGTCCTCTAAAGAAACACAGAAATATATTTCACACTTTGTTGCCAACCTAGTGTACTTTCTTTCTCCCCCAAGCATATCTGCATCTATATCTTTTGGAAGAAAGAACCAAATTACGTCTTGTTTCATGCTTTTAGATATACATATAAAAAAGGTTCCTTTGTCAGATGTCAGCTTCTGATCTTGATTTTAATTCAACAATTCCTAAACTTGACAAGTGGTCCTTCATAAGCAACTCATGCTGTAACTTTCAGTATGAGTCATCTGCATTCACTGAGTGGGAACTCAGAATACAGAGAATACATCTCTGCCTGTTTTGAAGGGTTCTACCCCCCTGGACAACGCTGGTTTTGACCTTTGTCCATGGAGAAAATTGCCTACCCTCTGGGAAGAATTAGAATCTACACTGGTGTGAACTAGGTGATAGAATACTATGTAAGATTGTCACAGGGTGAAAAATTTGGAGGTTTTGGGTTTATTAATATAGTAAGTAGATAAAAGCAAAAAACATCAAAATGGAGGATTGTTGTTGTTCTCCAGACCTTCTTCTTCTTCTTCTTCTACTACTCCATACTCTGCAGTAGAAGTAGTTTGGGATGACTGGATAAAGAATTCTGCAGTTCCTGTCTGCGTGACTAGATGATTTATTAGACATTGGTAGAAAAGTGAAAATATCTTGTGTTTTAAGTTTTCATTGGGTGATTTACCTTTAAAAAGGCTGTGTAATCTTGATAATTCAGCTTTTCCTGCATTCTCTGCTTCATGCTATGTCTGGGTCATGTCAGTGGCTTGTAATTTTTTGATAAGACTTAATAAACAACTACAGAAGAAAGGGAAGGCTAAAAGCAATCTCTGACTCCTGGCAAAGACTCCAAAAAGTCTCCCCCATCAGGGGAGACACAATTAAGATGCGGATTGCATCACACTGTATTTTATATCAGTCTGTACATTAAGCGCATTTGAAAAAGTTTTCAAATGGGCTTCATACAAGTAGGTTCCTAATACACAGCACATAATAAAATCAATACTTGGGACATTGGCTATCCTGATCCATATCTCTGTATTTTTAAAAGAATTAAAGTAGAAAACTCACTAAGTTCCTGGAAAAAAGAGTTAAAGTAGGTGTTTTAAAATGTATCTAGTTGTCAATATTGTAGGTGATAGTTTTTACTTTCCGTCTCTTTCACAGTATGACTGTTGTCTGTTAATGTCTGATTTTTACAAAATCAGAGACTAACAAAGAGAATCTAAAACAAAGGAATCTTACCCTTTGGATATTTTAGAATGTCAAAATATATACCTAGTCAAAATTTAAGGAAACAGATTCTTTTAAAAATTAAATTCAGTATTAAACTTTTAAAAATACTGCTTTAGGTAAAAAAATTGATTAGTCTTTAAGATTTTAAATGCACAAGTATATTAAATGGACTTTAAACACATATTTCTCTAGTCTTTTGAGTACACATATTAGTTCCTGCTGGAAAAGGGAATGTTTATTCATTTTTCTTAGGTCAGTACTGATATTTCCTTTAAAGATCTTTCTACCTGAACGTATGGAAAAATAATTTGACTTTTTATTTTTATATTTTGTTATTTCTACTTTCTGGAATGGATGAATCAAGGTCTGTTGTAAAGTTACTCTATCAAAAATGACTGGGCAAAATATAATGGATATTGTCTATCTAGGCCTTGAAGACTTCTGTGGAGTATATGATATTTAAAATTTCTGTGAGAAACTGAGACCTGTTTCACACCAGTATTGTATCACTGAGGATTTTAAAATGCCACAGACTAGCCTGGATATTGCACAGATTTAAGTGTGTTATCACAGCCCAAACCACTTAAATTATATACATCTCTAAAATGCTACTACTCCTTTTGCATAACACTGCAGTGCATTCTTTTCAGGGATAATCTTATTCCAAACAGAATAGTACAGGTGAGATGGACTGTGTATAGTGAGCCCTTGGCTTTTCCTGCATTCTCTGCTTCATGCTATGTCTGGGTCACGTCAGTGGCTTGTGATTTTTTGATAAGACGTAAAAAACAACTACAGAAGAAAGAGAAGGCTAAAACCAACGGCACTGTATCATGTACCCTCCAACCTTTGCATAATCTTTCATTTTCTGTCTCTGATATTTTTTAGGTAATATTTGAAATCATTCACTACAAATGGTGGCAATGCTACACACAGAATATTACATCCTTTTTTTTTCAGGGAAAGATAAATAACCTTGTCAACCTTGTATGTTGAGTGGGGTAAATTACAAGATAGGCTGCCTGATTCTCTCTATTTGGAGAGAAATATCTTTGGAAATGACATATTTAATAAACATGTAAATAAAATATCATTGTGCTTCTAAGATAAATCTCTGGGTGTTGTTCTCATAGATAACTCAGTGAAAGAGTGAAGGGCAATTTAACAAAGTGAAGGTATCATTTTATTTAAATCTTTACACGTACTTTCATTCCAAAAACTGTTTAAAATATCAGACTTCTTTCAGAAATTCAGATACCAACGTGTTCTGATTTATTCTTCTTTTTTTTCTGAAATACAGAGGATGTTACAATATGCAGCAATAATGTCTTTCTTAGGTAGTTGCATCATAGTAAATCTCTAGGGTAGAGATCAGACAGGCTTGAGCAGCTAGCACTGCCTCCTGTGTACCTTACTATTTCGCAAACTCATCTGTTTTTCCCAGGCCTTCAGAAACAAAATCTGGACACAGACATAAAAATCACTCAAGCTGGCAAGGAAATGAATTTGCAAGGTTTTTCTCAGGAAAATAAAAAGATTTTGCCAGGCAATGGCAATTTTTTTTCCCTTTCTTCCTCATTTGTAATCTAATCCCCTTAGTCTTATTGCGACCATTGTGAAAAGAAAGAATCCACTGTTTTCTTAAATACATAGTGGGAACCCAACATGAGATGGGCTGAAAAATGGTGAGATCAAATCTCGAAAAGAAAACCAGAGATATTTGAAGTTTGATACATTTAACCTTTCTTTTACTCCTTTAGGAAGAAAAAGATGTTTTCTTCACCACTACTGTATAATCAGAAATGGGCAAGCTCTAGCTCTAATTTACAGACCAATCACAAAAGAGAAAAGCTAAATATATTAGATGAATGGGGAAACAAAAGCAGGTACTTCATGGGAATCTTATGAAGTTCAACAAGTCCAATTACAAGGTGGTTCACCTGCTTCCAGGCAATCCCAGACATGCACACAGAATGGGAAAAGAACTCACTGAGAGCAGCCCTGCAGAGAAGGATTTGGGTGTTCCGGTAGATGGAAAGCTGAACATAAGCCAACAGTGTGTGCTTGCAGCCCAGGAAGCCAACCACATCCTGGGCAGCAGGTTAAGGGAAGGGATTCTGCCCCTCTACTCTGTTCTCATGAGACCCTGTTTGGGGTGCTGTGTCTTCAGCACAAGAAAGACATGCAACTGTTAATACAGGTCAAGAAAATCTGTGAAGATGTTCAGAGGGATGCAACATCTCTCCTGTGAAAACAGGATGTGAGAATTGGGGTTGTTCAACCTGGAAAACAAAAGGTTTCAAGGTCATCTAATTGGCAGCCTTCCAGTACCTGAAGGAAACCTACAAGATGGAGAGAGACTTTTTACAATGGTATGTAGTGACAGGACAAGGGGGAATAGCTTCAAACTGAAAGAAAGTAGGCTTAGATTAGATATTAGGAAGAAATTCTTTACCATGAGGCTGATTAAGTACTTGAACAGGTTGCCCAGAGAAGTTGTGGATGCCCCACCCCTGGAAATGTTCAGGAGCAGGTTGGATGAGGATCTGAGCAACTGGTGGGTTGTCAGGTTTTTGCATGCTAGCTCAAAGAGAGTCTGGAGGTCGAGCCACAACCCGACTGCACTATGGCAGGCACAGACACACAGAAGCACAGGCAGATGAGGGGGCCGTCCCTAAACAGGGTGTGAAGGCACACAGGCAGAGGCAAAGAAGGGAGAGAGAGGGGACTCTCCGTGTAATTTCAGTGCAGAAGGTTTATTGAGGTGAGACAATAGGGGGAGAATATGGAGAGCCAAGGATCTGACAAGGGTCCAGGGATTTTATAGTGGGGATAGGAAAGGTGGGGATAAGGGATACAGCAAATGGGATACTTGACAGGAGGCAGGGTTGAGTGCAAAGGAACCAATGGAAATAACACTAAGTAGGGATTTAGGGAAGGAACCAATGGGGCATCGAGGAACAAAGAACTTTCTAGAACTGATACATATTAAACTTGGGAAATGGATATACACAACCTCATATATAAAGCAAGGAGGGAAAAACATTAACCAATCAGGGGAAAACAAGCAAACAGCAGAATAAAGGAATCACAGGTTCTCACCATGACTGCAAAGTTACATGCTAAACTTGGGTTGCTAACCACCACAGCTCATTGTCTAAGTTTTCCTCAGGAGACAGAGCGGCTGGAGCCGCCTGCACTGCCACAGTGGGTGGCATCCATGCCCACAGCACAGGTGTTGGAACTAGGTGATCTTTAAGTTCACTTACAGCCCAAATCATTCACTGCTTCTATGACGTGAAAAAAAAAATATTGTTCTTTCACTGGATATCTCTAAGCCTTAAAATGTTTATATTTGAGCTAGATTTCATAAAACTATCTTTGAATCTCATCCCCCAACCTTTTTTCCACCACTATTACAATTGGACTTTCAAGGATCTCTGTTCAATTTCATGCTATAAGTTGCATAAGTAACAGGAAAAAATATGTTTCAGCTAAACAATATTTTTTAAAGTATGAAGCACTAGCATATGAAGTAATGAAGAAAAAGTGAAATGTGGCTTATATAGAAGTAAATAATAACTTATATTTCATCTAGAAAAAACGCATATCTTTCTAAGTCATGCACAAATTTCAGTTTCTACACTGTCAATAAACAATTGGCCCCAGCAGAGAAAAAAAAAACAAACAAACCAGCAAACAACACTGGACATAAAACAAAAAGAATAAATTATTTTTTTATTATGATTCATACCTACAGGGTAATTACTATTCCTCTTTGTAAGGAGGAGTTTTTTCTGTATTTTAAACGTTATTTAGACTGCCCTTGTGCATTTTAAATATATTTTAGTTCATCTGCTTGCATCAGTAAATTAAAAACTATTATATAAAGCATTTTTTAAGTACTTCCTTTCAAGGCAAGATTTTTTTGGAAGTTATGCAAAGTTAGTGTTTGTGACAAATCAAACTGTGGAAAATTACATTCACTACTTGTACGCTATATGAGTTCTATCTCAACCAGTATTTCTAAGTCAAATAATTTTTAAACATTGCTTGAATATATTCCTCATCTAGCACTTTAGTTCAGGCTTTACATAAGCATCCTTGGTCTCGAAAGGGAATGAGCATCAGTTGCCACAAGTGTATAACTCAGACCAATGTTAGAGCATCTTAATTATTTGTGTGTTAGAAAGTGAACTTGCCAATATTTCATAAATTTATTTCTCCATTTAGATCTTAAAAGATCAGTTACTTCAATCAACTTCATGTGTAAAAAATGTGCCATTTGACTTTTTTCTATATTTTGCTGTATATCATTTACTTCTATGTAAATGTTTTCCTGATATGAAAATTTTTTTTTAAAAAAATTTTCTAACAGTTATTGTTCTTGGTGTCAATGCAGCCCCAGAGTAGTGTGCTTTTGTAGTGGATCCATTTTCATCTCCACCTACTGGGTTGCTCTTCATGAAGGATGAACTTTGTTCAAGTGAGCAGATTCCCTTTGACTGAAATCAGAGGGTAAGATTTAATGAGGAGTTTCTTTAACAGGAAAAAAATGGATCAATGATTTGGCACAATCTTCCAGAATGTACTAGCATGTATGTGCTAACAAAGTTTTGAAAACATCAGGCTGTCAGCCCACACTTTGGAGTACCTGTTGTTTAATATAAAGCATGTCTCATACATTTTTGAATTTGTTGTTGTACTCAATTTCCTTAGTGACGACTCTTGTTCTTTCCTCATTGATCCCGTCTTCCCCTTGTCTCAGTATTATTTTTTGTCTTTACATGCCTTATGTTCAGTTGCCCCTTCTCAAAAGGATCAGTTGTCCCTGGTCTCCTCTTTTGATGTTTTCGAAGAGACATTCCAGTGTGATGTCACTCAGGACTCCAAGGAAATGGAACAGCTCATCAATCTTTATCAAAAGAGGAACAAAATCCAAAGGCATTGATGTACTGCTACATTCCTCTCATCCTATTTAATCTCCTGAATACAGATTATTCCTTGTTTTGAAAGCATACACAACTGAGTACTATTCTAGGTGTCCTGACTCCTTGCACATTATGTGGATATCTGACCATATAGTTCCTGAGAAAACTGGGTCCTTACACTTGTGGTCTGAAGAGAAAATTTCACCATGTCTTCACAGAGGCTGTGCAAGACACATCTGGCACCCATAATTAAGAAGACACTGAGAATGCTGGTGTCTGATCTGTTACGTGAAGCCATTTTGCACTCAGGCAACCAAAATCATGTTTTACAGCCATGTGACATGCAAATAAATGTCACGATATGTTCTATCATCATCTGACAATAGCCAGTGTTTCTGGAGTATAATGTCTCCCATAAATACATTGATATCAGGGTTGAAAATGTTCCTGTCTGTCTGAGAAAGGTGTCAGCATCTCCTTTGATTCTGGGGCACAGTAACAGAACTCAGCTGTTATGCATCCTTTCTGGGAAACCTTTCAAACTGTGCTTTATGCTATCATGAATATCCTGGAGTAGGCACACCAGTGAAATTTGGAGCTTGTCAACACCACCCCCACACCAGGAAAGCACAGAGACGAAAAGAGATGAGCAATGAGAAGAGATACATTTTCCATATTTGGATGGTGTCATCAATATTTCTCATATACATTATCCAGGAGAAAGCTTCTAGAGGTGTCCTATCCAACTGATCATTCATTAATTGATAGCTAGTGGGGGACTAAGAGCTCCACCTAGTCATTTTTTTCTCTACATTTAAAAGCTCCTTAAAAGCCTTCTATTTAAAATAAAGTTGTGCAAAATTGTATAAACCATCTGTAGCAACAACTACAGCTTCAGCCATGCCCTTCTACATTTGAAGATTCAAGAGCTGGCACAGGCTGTCTCTTTCCAAAGAGAAGGAAATTCAACCAATTTGTTGATGAAGTTGTTTCCAGGGTCACTCTCTGGTCATAAAAGTGCCAAATCTAACAAGGCAAAGACTAAAAAAGTTACTGTCTGTTATCTTTCTCTTCACATTAAAGTACCATCAGGAAGTTCAGGCCAAATCATCCAGGGGGCCCGCGTGTAGTAACTGCTGTAACCACAATAACAAAGTCACTGTTTCATGCCCCTCACACAGAAATTCATGCACTCACCATGACTGTTTGCTTTGTCAGTGATGGGTCTCAGAGGTAGGGGTAGGTTCAGGTAGCAGAACTGGCGACATAACAAATTATGTGCATGTTCTGGTGGTTGTTGCCTTTCCAGTTACTCATTCCAGCTTCACATTTCCATCCTTGTCCTCTCCTCTGCTCTAGTTCAGTCTCATCTGCTTCCCCGTGACTAACCGTCTGGGAAATGGGCGTGTGAGGGAGCATGTGCCTTCATGCACATGGATAAGGGAGGAAGTAGGTTGAGGTGAGACAAACTGCAGTCAGAAATATTTTTCATTGATTTACAATGTGTTTTATAAGCAGAATAGAAAGAAGGAAGCAAAAATATATACACATTTTTCTTTTAGGGTGGTTTTTTATAAAGGTAATGTAAAGGGCAGGAATAAAATTGACGTAACTGACAACCGTTTGGGAACAACTTTCTTTCTACTCAGGGTTAAGAAAACGTAAAACTGTGGTGGAGAAAGAGGTAAATGTATGCTGTTAGTCTTGCCAAAATACTTTAATGTAATGATAAAATCTGAATAAGTTCTTTATGAGAGACTTCTCTGAGTATGCACAAAGACCTAATGCAGTTACAGAATGAAGAGCTAATACCTAACTCTAGCATCACTTGAGTGTTTTAGAAACAACTAAGGAGCATAATGAGGAAATGAATGAAAAAATATGCGTATCTAGAGGACATTTCTAGTGCTGTTGTTTCTCTAATTTGTTTGGGTTTAATGCCTTAAATTGCTCTTTCTGGCTTTCACTTAAACTGTGGTCTGCTCCCATTGCCTAGCTCAATGGATTACAACCTGCATGATACAAAAAGCCTTACTGGCAACTTTTCAGGCACCAGAGGGCTACAACTAATTTGTATAAGAATTTACGTGAAAATACTTGAAGTTTGCATCAGTTTGTCTTCTTCCTTATTCTGTACAGGGAATAAATAAGGTTTGAATAAATCAAAAGTACCTTAACTTCTCATGGTCAGAAAATCCATCATGACTACATTTTATCAAGTATTATTATTATTATTATTATAAGTCTTCAATTTTAACACTGTACTTCCAATATGTATTCCTCTTCTATTTCACTATAATACTGAAAGTTTTCTTTTCTCTTAGATTAAATCCAGTCCATTCAGTGAAACTAAAGTGAATAATTTAAATGCACTAAATTATTCTCCCTTAAACTAACATCTTGTAGTCAAGGATATTTGAAAAGAAAAAATTTGGTGTTCTTATGATACCTTTTTATTACTGATGTATTTTGTACTTGAATATGAAAAGTTTGGAAATAAAAAAATCCCTTAACTTCATCTTGTGGCATTTTTGTTGGAAGTTTAAAAAAGTGATATTGCAATGGCTTCTCTTTTATTAATAAGGTAATTTTCTTTTTTTTTTAAAAAGAAGTCAGCTTAAGGAAAGAGGAGTCAGAGATGTGAATTTTGTATTTGCTTTTTCAATAGAAATGAAAAAACCTGAACAAAAAAGGAACCACTCTTAAGTTTTGAAAATTAAGTATTAAGGGATACCAAAGCCTTCACTGGGTAGCCAAGAACATGATCTTGATTTGCAAAAATAATTTGAACATTTCTCACTCTGTGTGTGTGATAGGATTGCTGACTACTCTTCTTGTCCCACGGCTTTAAAATGGACAAAATATTTTGGCTGGTTTTGCCACTTTTTTTCTTCTGATGTGAGTGCATTTTTGTGTTAAGAAACATTCACATCACAATTGCTTCAGAATACTATACAATAGAAATAAAAATAGAATAGAATAAAAAGAACCCCTGCGAATACCAACAGAGTACTGATATAGGGGCATATGTGACCAGTTATCTTTAAACGAGATTTAACTTCAAGATGTAAACAGCTTAAAGGATAGTCTACACAATTTTAGAAATATATCTGATCTATTCACAGCTTGATAAAGAGAAATAAGCATAACATGTTCTTAGAACACACATCCATGGTACAAAAACCTCCTTAGTTCCAGTCCATTAAAGTTTTTGCTCTTTTCCATCATGTGGGTTGCAGTGGGCAGCAGAGTGCACATTGCACTTTGATGAAGTCATCTTTTGAATGAAGTTCAGCCATGGTCCTTCTATAAATGTATTTGAATAAGCTTTATGATCAGAAAAGGATTCATAGAAAAAGCTGATTTATAAATACAAGACAAAAATATCTACTCTCTTGATTGGTACATGATTAAACACATTCTAGTATATTTTTTCTGTTTATTTCATTACGTTTGGATTACCTGAAGAGACAGTAAAGTCTTGGAACACCATTTCTCTGTGAGGGAAGGTGGGGAAAGTAAGGGAGGCAGAGTAGAAATTCATACTTTTTGAATACTGTAACAGGCAGTCTGAGCCTTTCTCCTTTCATTTTTTAGGCACCCTACGCTGGTATGAATCACAGTGGTTACATTGTTAACAGAAGAGCTGTACCAGATTATGTCGATTGATGTGGGTCAATGCCATTTTATTTTATTGTTGCTGTCATGCATTCCACTATGAAATGCTAAATATTTTAAGGCAAAGTAAAGTGCCTGAAGCAAAATAAACACCTACTTTCCTTTCAGCTCTGTTTTATACTTATTATTGTTTATTTCTACATGTTTTAGCATTGCTGATCCCTCATCTTTCCTAGACATCCACTTCTTTGACAGAGTTTCTTTCTTTTTTTTCTAATTTTGACCTTTCCTTCACTGTTATCTTCTAGTACTTCACAATTTCTATTAGTAAAATTTTGCTTTTTCCTGTTTTTCAAATGCTTTCATTTCATTGAACTAGTGTCACACCAATAACTGGCTATCTGCCAGTCAGTGACAATGATTTGTGATCCCACTTTATCTCTCTCTCTCTTTCTCCTCAAAATATATCTATAACTATGTTCTGATATCTCTACTTTAGAATTTTTCTGACCATTCAAATTGAAAGAAAAATCTGTGCTGTCTTGTTCAAAAACCAACATAATAGAAAAGGTACAATATTCTTCTTCTCTTCATTATTAAAAAAAAAAAAAACAGGTATTTTGAGATATTTTTACCAATAAAGTCTATGATCTCACTGTAATTTTATCCTGATGAAGCTTCCTTTATTCCTGCAGTGTAAAGTTTCTAAAAATAAAATAGAATGATAGGACAGCAGCCTTTAATACTATTACTGTGGAAGGCCAAAGCAATATCTAACACAGATCAATATATTTGCTTTGAAGAGTTATTAAATTTAGGAAGACATGTTTGTGGCATTCAAAAAATTCTTATTCTTGTGCTCTGATCTGGAAACAGATAAGGCAATATATAGTATCTTTACTATATATAGATTATTATATCAAACTCTAATGCCGTATGTTTATATGGCCTGATATGCCATGATTTACAGACCACCAAGGTCTGACTCCTCTTCCTCTTTTTGTGTAACCAGCTTGGGTTTCCACCATGTTGTACCCATGTTGTTTATGTATATTGTACATGACCATAAAGATAATGCCAGCACATTTTTAATTTTCTACAACATTTGAAAACTGAAGCCTCATTCTGCCTGTAGTACGTTTGAGAAATTGTTTTTCTCAAAGTATTTTCATTGCTGTGAATAAAAAAGGCTCACTTAATATAAGGAATAGGTTCTTCCTGATTCTGAGTTGTTTTTAGACAACCTTGACTGCGATATAGTATTTCTAAATCCATTCATCAAGACCTCTCTTTAAGACCCTGGCATATTTGTTATAATGAATAACTTATAGAATATCCTGAGTTAGAAGGGACCCACAGGGATAATCAAGTCCAGCTCCTGGCCCTGCACAGGACACCCCAAGAATCACACCACGTGCCTGAGAGCATTGTCCAAACACTTCTCAAACTCTGTCAGGTTGGTGCAGTGACCACTTCCCTGGGGAGCCTGCTCCAGTGCCCGACCACCCTCCGAGTGAAAAACCTTTTTCTGATATGAAGAACCTTTTCCTGGTATCTAACCTAAGCCTCTTCTGGCACAGTTTCTTGCCATTCCCTCAGGTCTTATCACTGGAGATGTGTCAAAACTGTCATAAGGATGTTGTTGCTGCGCTGAAAGGGATAAAACAGATATTCTAAAAGGAAGTACTTATTTAGTGTAAAAGGAATAATGAGCTACATGGGTCTTGGAATCTCTTAGAATGTACATCACCTGTGTGGAAAACCTGGTTTTAGGTGATTCCTCGTTTTGAATAGATGTGGTAGTAACATAACTTATTTTTGTAGCTTTCTCTTTATTGTGTCTGGCTTTTTATCATTATTTGTAGGCCAGGTATTTTCTCTCCTGGCTCCTGATGGAAACATACTTATATTTCACCTGGGTGTCCTTTATTTGATAAAAATCATCCATAATCTCCTACAAAATAGTTAATCCTTTCTCTCTGATATCTTCCAATAAACCTTGAACACCTCTGGAGTGGCTTGAGTACCACATTACTTCAACAATATATAGACTTTTAGCCTTGATTCATGAATAAGAAGTTCCTTATCACAGACTGAAGATAAAATTATTTTATACTTCACACATTGCCCCTGTTATATATTTCCTACAAATTTTTTCTTTGCTTAGCAAATTTTCTTTCTGTAATATAAGAAATCAATTAAAACATTTTGAACATTAAGAATTTAGATTGTATTTCATACTTTTAAAATTCCTTCGCTTTTGAAAATGTCATGATCTCAATTAAAAATGCTTAGTTGTAATTTTCATATACTATCTCAGTTTTGTAGGCTATGTGAAATAATTTTGGAAATATCTCAGTAGAGCCAGTTTCTATATAAGATGCATAGAAAGGATGAAAGTTACAATTTATTCCAAGATTTCTGACCTGCAGATTCCTTATGTCTAGCTCTGATTTTACTTGGTTGCAGTTTCCTACTGACAAGGGACAATTTTACTTCCTTGATATTTTACTCTAGTTTTCTCTCTTCTTAATTGTTTTTCTCCTTTTGACCTAAATATAGTCTCCAAAACTGAGCAGGCTGGAGCCTCAGCAGTTCCATGTCTTCCTTCTATTATATCTACAGTTAAAGCCAGCCTCTCCTCCATCTGTTTCTCCACAAGGTCACTTCTGTTACCTTAATGACATGGCTCTCTTGAAGAGATTGCTCTCATGTCACTTATTATATATTCATTTCCTATATAACTGGCTTTTCTTTTACCTCCATATTTCAAGCTACAGACCTTTTGTATGATGTCAGCAAATATATCATGGTTGGTCCCTTTCTGGGGACACATTCTATTGCCTTTCTCTAATTCAACCTTCATGGGCAGTTACCTGTAAGCATCACACATTTTAAATTGCTCTTCCTGCAATTTGAAAAGAATACGAAATATTTGACCTATTTAATATGCTGCCAATTGTGGTGCTCAATAAAAACAACTGCCCTATATTCTCAAGAATTGCTTGCATTTTGCAGAAGGTAGGTTTTATGTCTTTTGGACTGAGTAGCTGTTCAGATGATTGAGGTTATATCTTAGTTTGCTGCTTGTAATGGAACATCACTCCAGTGCTTTATCATTTTAGGAGCAATAGCACTACATGAGCTACTCTGTCTTGGCTGCTATGTGTTCACATATACACATCTGCTAATGTTTTCCTGCTGCTGTTTGAAAGGTTGATTTGGAATCAGGGCTGCTTACGCGTAGTTCCCAGGAGACTAGCAAACCCATTTACCTAAGACTGTTCATTGAAAACACATCGTGCTATTCAAAGTAAAGAAGTAATACTTCTGGCATAGTTGTTACAGAAGTGAAAAAAGCAAAGTACCCCATAAGAAACATATTGAGTGACCCATTGGTTTCAGATTTCTTACTGTGAATAAGAAGCGACTCAAAGATCAAGCAGTGTCCAAATCTCAGCTGAAATGCCTCATCCATCTTTACCTAATACAACACTTAAATGATGAGAGACAGTAGAATTCTGTGTGTGCTCAAGCACTAGATACAGATCAAGAACTATCCAAGATTAAATGACTATTCTGTAGTTTACCTGATGCAAAGACTTACAGCCTAATATTTTAAACCATTATCTTGTTCTAAGTGCCATTCTTAGAATTGTGTAAGAATAACTTTCCAAAATCTTTATGGAGCATTATATGTTTTCTCCTGGGTGCAAAAGTATTACAGGGTTCTTTCACAAAGTAGGATACTGTCTGTCAAAACTGCTGTTACTAAAGGATCCTACCCCTCATTTTTCATATAAGACAGTTCGGTGTTCCTCTTCATCATTTGTGTCTGTGTATACCTACATCATTAATTATATCTGTGGAGCTCTGGGAACAATTCTTGCTAATTAACTTCCTTTCCCTTTGCTGACTAGCTGCCAGTGCAAAATATAGACTACTGAAGAAATTAAGCCCTGACTGTTTTTTTGCTCATGTGCTCATCCTTGTTTTAGTTTGTAAGTGCCTTCGATTTCAGAGAAAGTAAAACTGAAAGTTATATCTACACTCTTTGACATAATTTGATGATTTATTCCACATCTTGAAACTATCTAATAGGTGAACTGAGAATTTTTGTCTCTGATCATCTTAAAATGGTAGGGTGTAAAATAATACTTTTCTTTATATTCCAATATATCATATAAATTATGAAAAGGTATTTTTAAATGAAGGGAAACACTGCTTTTGCTGAAGATCATTCCACAATATCTCTTCAACTGGGAGAGTTTTTGAATTCAAATTCAGTTTGAAATTATTCTTTTTCCTCAAAGTACTTTCAAGGTGGTCTACTTCAGCCCACTAGAATGACTTTTCAGAAGATGGAGGTGAGATCATCACTGCATGTTGGGTGGTTTTAGTTTATATTGTATTTTGTTTACCGAGTGAGAGGTTGGAGGTCATTATCTGTGCTCTTAGAAAACATTATCTGGTTCTGCATTATCAAAACCAAACTCAAAATCCCGTCTTGATGTCCACATCTGGCATTTGAACCAAACTGCTATAAGTGAGCATGACTACTTCAAGACCTCACTCCTGGTGTGAACTAAAACACTAATGTAGACTTCACTTGGCTGGCAGAGCAGTTATGATGATCTCTTGTCTAGACTTCTTTCTGAGTGTTTGGGAAGGGAGACAGAATATGACGATTTCAGATTGAAAGGTTTTCAGAAGGTTTTAGTATTTTGAAAGGTCTTATTTTAATGACTGCATACAAAACACCCTAAAATACACACAAGTACTCATTAGCCTAGCAGAAAACAGAAGTCAGAAAGGTAAGATGAAGGATGATATAAGAAGGAGCTGGCTCAGAAATTCAAGGAGCACTGCAATTCTGCCTTAGTTCTAAGGACCATTTAATCTCTTTCTGTGCCTCTTGTCAAAAAATATTCAGCCAGTTTTATATCATCTTTATTTTGCAATCAGTTTCACATTAAGGAGACAATTTTCCCTGCAGCTTGTGAAAGCTCTCAATGGAACACCAGAAAGGCAGTGGTGCAGGGCTGCCAACAAGGGAGGCAATGCAAGTCTAGATGGAGCCATATGGTGATGGATCAACAGGCTCTGATTTATAGGTCTAGATCTCTGAATAGTTCTGAATACTAAGAGAATTATGAATCTCTGAATTCATAGAACAGGGGATTACCTAGTATATGGGGAAAAACTAAATTTATAAACCAGAATATTGCATGTCTCATTTTCCATTCATTGAAGAGAATGATTAAATTATAAAACCTGAGTGCTTTTTAAGTTTAGAAAAACTACACAAGTATGTGCTTTCTATTGCAAACTAGCTGGAAGCAATTTTTTTCATACTTACTTTAATAATTTTCTCAGTAAAGAGACTCTGCATTATTTGGACATGAATGAGAGACAAAGTGTAATCACTGATAAATTCAGATCTCAAGCACTGACATGCTTGGTAATTATATCATTTGGAAGATGGATTACCTTTGTTTATGTTGCTGTTTTCATTGTCTCTTCATTAGAAGATCTAATTATTGTTATGTATACATTAACATGGACTTTTTAGATTAAGCAGTGAGTTTTAAAAGTTTTAATCATAGTGAGGACTGAAAGTTTCCCACCTTTGCTTCATAGGCTTTTCTCTACAGTTTAGAGTATGTAATTGTCTGCGAACAGTCTAACTTGCAATTATCTAAAGCTAACCCATTTTAAATTAATATTCTTTATCTGCTAGCCTTTCCAAATTTCCTAGTATTTTTATAAACATTTAAAAAATACTGTTAGTATAAGATTAATCTACATGTCTAAAACTATACTCCCTCTAATGGTCTGGTTTATAAAATGTATGTCACTGAGTTCAAAGAATGTGATAAGTAATTTTGCATTTTCCTTTGCAGAGAATCCATTTCTGGTCCAGGTTAAATAACTATAATAAAATGGTTACTCAGTGCTTTATATAGCACACCAAGTATTGGTTATTTTGTTGCTGTTTGGAAAAAACCAGCACGCTTTATATTCTTCTTTTACAGTAGGATCTATTCTGCATATTGGTTGCATATTGGTAATTCCACTAAAACTCATTAGTACCTTTCCTTCCCATATTTTATCGTTTTCTATATGCAAATTTAGATGTCTCAGCTGACATTCTCTGAATGTCACCAATAATTCTGTAGAAAGCAGTCTGTGCCATGTCTTTAGTATGTCCTAAAATAACTAGAAAGAAAATTTGCTTATGTCACAGAAAGAGGAGTCTTGTGAATATTTTTTTAATTAGAAGAATCATTATAAAATAAATTTTTTAAATGAAAAATACTTTGGAAATATTCTGAAAACTTTATAATGTGAAAGTAATGTCAGTATAGAACAGTCTATATGGGATAGTTCTTCACTTCAGTCAAACATTATCACTGGATCATTGTATCCTGAAATATAAGGAAAAACCTCATTGAAACTCACAGTTCTATATTTGTTTTTTTTTTATCAGTACCATACCTAATAACATATTCCAAATACAGGGAAGAAGACCATTTTTACTGTTTTGAATTACAATCACTCTTCAATTCAATGAAATTGAACGCAAACTAAATATTTAAATTAAAACTTTTAGAGGACAACTAAAATACCATAGAAGTAACAAATCACATGAAAGGCTGGTGAAAATTGAGAATTTCATGGAAAACCATATATATCTATGATAATTTAATATAATATTAAAGTGTGTCTTATTTTTTCTTTTATCTAGATAATTTACACATAATTTTATGAATAATATGCAATTTTTCTTTAAAATTACATATTATTCTACTAAGAATCTATTATTCATTTTTTATAACAAACCCTTTTCCTTCTTTTTCTAATTCCGTTTTAGATATCTTGAATATTTTTGCAAGTTGCCAATGCACATTATTGCATAGAGTTTTGATTGATCTGTAATTCCATTTTAATTCAATACTTTTCTTCCTTTCTCCATTTCTCAGAAGTGGTGTTTGATGCATTATATTCCGTTTGTCTTTCCATTTGTCTTTCCACATTTATACTGACTATACTATTTCAGTAAGGACACACAAACAATAATTGCTGTCTTGCAAAACATATAGGGACTGCAAACATAAATTCATTTGTACATTATGAACTGGAAGGTAGCCCACTTGTTGAAGTCATAGTCCCTTAGTTTTCATGATAGTGATAAGCAAATATGGGCTGTCGTGTTTCGCTGTTGCTCTTTTAGCAAAGTAAAATTCTAACGGGAAAAACTGCAAGGAAAATATTGAATTAACTATTTTACTTTGATATTATGATGTATTTGCATTACAGCTTAGGTATCATAGTCTTCCAGCAGGTCAGTTGAGGTTTTTTGCTACAAGTCGTGCAGCTTAGTGGACCAGCAAGATACAGTTTATACTCAAAACAAAGAATTTAGCATCATTAGTCTCAATGAGTTTAGCATTTTTTTCAATGAAATCTAAAAAAAACCCCAAAAAACAAATAACAAAAAACCAACAAAAATATTATTCCAGATCAATTATGAGAGAAAAAGGAGGTAAAGAATTTATTACATTATTATATACAAAAAAATTATAATTTTTTTATACCCAGTTGACCCCTTATTTTCTGGTGTTACAGGAAATTTTTGTAGATTTTTGCTGCCCTTATTATTCCCAAGGTCAATAATTGTACAACAGCTCATTTAAAAAGATGTTCCTTTAGTTTCAAAGTTCTCTATTCTGGAAGATAGGAATGCTATTCTGCATTACAAAATTTTTATCTTACTTAAGTTCACCTGAAGTTTTTACTTGATTCTGCAGTTTGCAATTAAGAACAGCTAACATGATAATATTTTGGCTAGTCCATGATTGTCTTTTATTAAGAATAATTTTTTGTGTCTTTAATTAAGAATAAGGGATTAGTTTGGATTTAGGTTTATAATTTTTAAGAGTGACTGACAAACAATCCATGCCGAAATGGTATGGGAAGAGGATTGTTGAATTTTGATCACTTCATAAAGGAAAGAAAGATTAGATCTAGTTTTGTTCCAAAATGAGTTTGTGTGTCTTTTTTTCTCCCAGTAGAAATTAGTGAAACATTTCTTTTTCTTAGCATGCCCTCTGATTTTGACTCCTATGAATATTCTTTCAAAGAATTCTTCCTTTTCCTTTGTTTTCCTTTACTTGTCTCAATTTTTTACTGGTTTTTTATTAAATTTGATACTAAAGGAGAACAAATCAAAACAAGAAGCAGTATATTAATAGTCTGTCCTTTCTCTTAAATAGTAGCTTTGTGCCAGGGTAATTACAACTTTATTTCTTTTAAGACATGCAGTTGAGAAAAAATATGAAACCTACTATGACATGTGGCATAATAAAACAAGATCCATAGTTGTGTAACCACAATTTACTTGTTTCAGGACAGTGTACCCATCTATTTTCTCTTATAATTAGATTGTAAATTTCAACAGGGAAGGCTCCTTGTCATAAATCTATCAAATACCTAGCAGCATACAGTCCAATTCTGCCTGGAATGTCTTAGAATATCTACCATAAAATAAAAGAATAATAAGTATTGAGGACTTACTTATAAATATTCTGTTCCATTTGTCTCTCAGCATTTCCCTAACACAAACAAACAAGAGACGTTACAGTACATAATGATTTTCTTGCCTGTTCTTTCTCCACGAATGATATAAATTCTCAAATGATGCATGTCTACCTTCCTGTACGTGACAGAGAGAGGACACACTGTAATACGCACATTTATACTAAGGATTAAGAACTATGGAATTCTGCATGCTAGTCAGAAGACTCTCTTGAACATGGGAACATGGTCCTATGAAGTAACTTTACTGTCATGATACAGTTTAAGCATTTGCATTTTTCCTAATGGTTCTTAAGTTAAGCTTTCACACATTAGCAAATGTGAGCAGCTGCAGTATTCATCCTCTGAACTAAGAGAACTTTTGTCTTTCATGTCACTTGGAAATCAATTTAAATCTCCCCAGAGAAATGTCTGCGTATCTATAACTTGGATACTTAATTACTTCTATCCAAGAGGGAAATGCCTTTCTATCTCTGTCCTGTCCTGTTTACCAAAGAAACACATCTAATTATTTCAGTCTGCCATAAAGTGAACAGTATGTGTTAGTAGCTGGCAGGGGCTTTATGAGTTCTTCAGTCAAAAGCACAATTTATAAAAGGAGGAAATAATGATCTTATTTACAGCATTAAGAAAGAAAAATGTGTTTTTCCCACCATGATTCTGTCAATCTTCCACAAGTTAATACTTATGTTTTTTATAGTTTCCTATCTCAGAAATATCCACCAATTCAAACTGAAAATACTGGTTCTTTGCTTCTTTTGTTCTTGTGTATTTCAGATCTGTCTTCCATTAGTGTGACTTTTTTCTGGTAAGAAATGGTAAGATGAGACAGTGTTTAATTCTGCTGTTTCTATAAGGTAACATAAGCTATTCTGTAACTTTAATTAGTTTTATGGGGTATTAATATATATTAAAATTAAATCAAGTTAAACAGTATTTTTAAAATAGTGAACATCCCAAAAATCAATCCAGAAACTACTAAAGTCTCTTTGATGAGGATCTCAACAGGCAGGTGCAGCAGATTTTCTCTTTCAGTTAAAGCTTCGTGTTTCAGTGTTGTGGTGAAAGGCTTGGTGCCAATATCTGCTTTAGCTATACTTAGTAGAGGTACAAAATAAGATTCATGTTTGAAGATCTAGTGGGAAGATACCCTACTATTCTCAAATAAAAAGCCACCACTCCCAGAAACTATTATTTTGTTAAAATAAGGTCACTCTGAATTTACTGATACAAGATTCATTCACTTACAGACCAGTTTTTTGTTTCTATGTTTATTCATGTGATGTCTAATACAAAATGCACTAATAATCTTGGAGTTGCCCTTAGAAAGGAACACAAAATCTTATATCTCCTCCACCTCCTCTTGATCCCATCTCCACATTATAATCATAAATAAGGCTAGTATTTTTGGATAGCTTTTTTTTTTTTTCATTTGCTTCCATTCAGCCTCATTATTTGCTTTCCTGGCTAGATAGGATTCTTGAGAGGTGAATAGCAAGAATCCTTGTGTGGGAACACAATTAAGAGTACTTGGGGTTCAGTTTGTCTGGTTTGGGGATTTTCTTTTCCTAGAGAAATAGGCTAGTATTATCTGTGGAATGTCACATTTCTAGGGTTTTTAAGCAAGTACACAACTGTGTTCCCTAAAATGCAGACTGAAAAAAACCTGTGTAGGCAGTGCTTCTCAGACAGGGAGCAGGGGCTCATAATAGAGACCAAGAGAGGAGCAAGAATGCATTAAGCTGGAACTTTGGCCAATCATTTCATAATGTGGAGCCATGCTTCAGGCAACAGAATACATTAGTGCCTTTTTCTGAATCACTCCCACTAATTTAGATAGCTGAAATCCTCATAATTTTCACTTAAAGAAAAAAATGTACTGAAAATCTTATCTATTGAGAACAGAAATACCTATATCTAGCAATTAATTCAAATGTGTCATAAATTCCCTATCTAGTAAACTAAACTGCTGTTATACTGAGGTCATTTTAAAGCCAAAATAAGATTAATCTCAGCTTTTCACCGTCTGTTCTACTCATTCTGAATGCAAAGGAGCACTGTCATCCAGTAGCCTTAAGGGCTAAGGTATTAATTACATAAATACAGCTGTATGTTAGACACCTTTGGAATGCTACTAAAGAGTCTTGTGTTACATGCGTTAGTCACAGGAAAACATTGTTGCACCCAAAGACAGGAGTGTTTGAAAGACAGCTCGATGGGATCATAAAAGGCTTTTATTCACTTCCCTGACGTTTTGATTAGAAATAAAAATACCTCTCCGTCCCAAAAATATTCATTTTAACAGGGAAATATTTGAAAGTTCATTTTAAAATAAGTGTAACTGCAGTATTTTTTGTTGTATTACTCTCTGTTTGGTTATCCCTTTGGCTGACTGATTACCATGCAACTGTATGTTTGACTCTTTCATGAATCACCAGTATCCCATCTTCAGTCTCAGACTTCTAGTCAACAGCGTTCCAACAGTGGGCTGATGACAAGATTTAAGACTGTAAACCCCTGACAGTTCACTGTGATGACATTATCAGTTCTGAAATTAAGTTAATATTGCAGCATTTGTTCATTTTCTGAGTAGAAGGGTGTTAATTAATTCATTTACTAATGTAACATTTTTCATAAAACGTACCATTTCAGATAGTAACCTTATTGAGAAAGTGTTGATGATAAAGCAATAAATGTTTTCAACTTGGAAAGGTGTTGTTTGTCTGTAATGTAAATTACACGTGAGACCCTAATTTGGCCAGTCTCAAGTCTGTAATGTCGTTTTTCATTTGCTATTTTGGCAATACTTTCCTGTAAGTTAAAATTGTGTTTTGCCTCTTGAGAAAGGCACGAATATCATACACTGTTCTATTACTCCAAATGTACATAAAAATCCTTCCTAATTCCATGCATACCTTGAAGTCATATTTTTAAGACATACAGTTTATGCTAGTAATTTACAGTAATATCATCCAGGAAATTAATTTTCTTCAGGAAATACACCATACAACCCCATATTCACAATATTAATATTTTATCATCTTTGAAATTCCCATTCTTCCAAAGGACTATATCTGTGACAGAATGTGCAAACTTGACATTTTAATTTTATCAATTTTTCTAACTTCTCTGATTTACATATATGGATTTTTAATGAAAAGAATAGACAGATTTTGAATGTCATCACTGAAGATTTTTTTTTATATTCCTGCTATTTCCAGTAGATCAACAACAGCCATAGAATATACATGCTAGCTTTAAGGTTTTTGAAAAGCTTCCTAGATGCATTATATAAGTCTGCAAGTTCAGAATATGCTGAGGACAGTCTGCTTCTGAAACCCATATATTACAGTCAGAATCATTCATATCAAAACCATTATTTCCACGGACAACTGCTGAAGTCAAGTATATATTATTATTAATTCAAAGTGATTCCTGTGAAATTCTTAACTTTACAGTGACTTTGACAAACTGCATAATTCATGCTGTAAGTAACTTCATTTAATCCTAACTTCACCATTTATTTTAGATTAGCATTTTAATGATGTGCATAACAAGGCCGTTTAAGCTTTGCAGATTTTCTTCATATGCTTATATACTTATGTTTGATTATAGAGTTTTGGTTTTCCTCTGGTGTATTTAAAAAGATGAAGGACACGGTATCTGTAATTATAGGGAATGTTAACAACTGGGTTAGGGGCACTGCAGTATAAAAGGAAGCAAATCAGAATCAGCAGTGGAAAAAAAAAATAGAAAAAGGTGTTTTCATTGTTACATACACTTTTTACATGTATATATTGTAATATTACTAATGTTGATGACTTTTTACAGCCTGAGAAAGATACCAGAAAATTCATTATATTTACAGCTAAATATTGGATGCATTCTATTTTCTAACCAGAATGAGAGTAGTTGTGTGGTGTGTGCACATGCTAAACCGGTAGCTGGTTGTGCAAAATAGAGAGCTCACGCCTTTTTATTGTCAGAGGCATGACCAATGAATCAGGTTTTGGTTTTCTTTTTGTTGTTGTGATTTGGGTTTTTATGTTTTGTACTTATTCTGGATTTTGGAAGGTTTTGTTTCTTTTTTTTTCTGTTCCGCCAGTGTTATTGCAGAGCTGTGCTGCTTCCAAGACTTTCTAAATCCACTAAAAGCTAAGAAATAGCTCTAGTATTGAGTTAATTCTGTGATTAGATGTTCAGAGTCAGCTAGGTGCTGGAAAAAACTTATCTTAGATGAAAAGCAACCACTGTTGGCTTTTGTACTGTATTTTTAAAGAACTTGAAGACAGTGATTGGCAGACCTACTTTGCTATTTCCAACTTTTCAAAGCTGGATTTTTTTTCCATATCCAATTTGGATTTTCTTTCAATTATTTTGGGACATAATAAATATTCAAACAAATAATTTAATACCTCTCCACAAAGAATGATGAAGTGGAAATTTGACAAAGCACCAAGCCTTTCTACTTCCTTCGCAAAGTTTATACAGTAAAATATGTTTTGATTTTATCAGAGACATCATCATTCCTTTAGAGGTGAAGAAACTCTAGCAAGTTTTTGACAGCTTCATCACAAGGAAGAACCTCTAGAGTCTGAAACCTCCGTCCAGTATGCCTGTGATAGAATAAATTAACATATGATTTTTTTTCTCTTTGAAGTTATGGCAGTATTTTGGCTAGATATGATTGAAAAGTACTTAGGTGTTGCAAAATAAGATGTCTATATTCTCCAGAGCATGACCTAAAAATGTAGGTGAAGCAATTAGTCTGGAAGATTTTTCTCCTTCTGTCTAGGACATTTTCAAATTCAATTTATAAAAACAGTAGACAAGTAAGATAAAACTTTTTCTTAAATAGGATTTTAGTCAAAGCAGCTATAGCATTCAACGATGATTTTTTTTATCGCTGAAGCTGTTGCAGGAACATCAGCCATAATTTTTGGGTAGTGCAGTTATCTTTGTGGAAGATTAATAAATGTATTCAACAACGTGCTTTGTCTCTGGTATCATTTAGTTTCATGTCTGTTCTATACAGCTGCTAATAAGCTTCTAGGTATGTCCATGACATTTATGAATCTTAACTAGAGCGTATTAACTGAAGACGTTCCTCTGTATTGGGCAAAGATGTGTGGAATTCTCTTGTTTCAGAGAAATATCTCAGTTCAGCTGAATCACATTTTGGAATGGGAATAGTAGTTGCTTTAAGTTATTGCCTGAAGGTCCTCTTTATGTCCTCACCTTCAGAGCTTAAGACAATCCATCCTTGGTTAGTACGTATAAGTCCAAACCTCATGAATTTATGGAAATACTCCAATTCAAATATTAACTTCCAAACAATGGAGAAAGGCAGTGCTCAGAATGAACATTTCCTGATTCCAGGGATGAAA
This sequence comes from Corvus cornix cornix, assembly GCF_000738735.6. Classification (NCBI taxonomy): domain Eukaryota; kingdom Metazoa; phylum Chordata; class Aves; order Passeriformes; family Corvidae; genus Corvus; species Corvus cornix. Next base: position 41,517,792 of record NC_047057.1, on the reverse strand, counting down.
AGAACTTTCAAAGTGATGACTTAAATTTATGGTAAATTGAAACTTTTACTTTGCATCCAAGTTTGGCATTTATCAGGTTTAGTATCTTTAGTGTCAGATTTGAATTCAGTTCTTTACCTAATTTTACATATTTCTTTTCTTCAGTTTAACTTTGCCGGAAAAACACTGAATTTTAACCCTCAAAACCCCAAATTGTAATTCAAAACCAAATCCACATGTATAAAAAATATTTTAGAGGTAATATTCAGTTTTCTGTTCTTCTTTTTTACATTGAAAAGATTTAAAAGGACCCTACTCTCAGAGCAATTACAGACAAACCAGGCTTGAATTTCTCAGACAACAGAAATTCATAAAACTGAATTCTGTCCCCTAGGACTGTTTTGTATGGCTTGAAAGAAGGTATTGCTTATTCAAAGATGATTTAAAAAAACATTTTACAAATTACCTAGGAGTCTGAGTGATGAAGATACTATTTTGAATGTCCAAAAAAGTATGGGTTTTTATATTTTCTTCTCCTTTTTAGCACAATTTCATTAAGAAGAGTTTGTGCAATCACTTATCTATCTGTCATTTCCATTTACCTGCCAGTCAATTTAAACTAAGTTTGACACAGAACTACCAGAACTACTGGTTTTGGCACAGAGCTCAAAACCAGTATATGGTTCTGAGTTTTTAAAATTCATGGGTAGCTAGAAAGAAAAGTATATACCATATTGAAAGAAAAGCTGCTTCAGGAGCTCAGGAGTTATCTATTCTTTCTGAATTCTAGGATGACTCAGGTTGACTTGAACCCTGGCAATTCCTGTTCACTCCTGCCAAGGTGATAGGTGGGAAAAGGGCATAGAAGGAACCAGAAATAAACACAAGGTAGGCGAGAAGCAAAGCTGTAAACTCAAGATGCCACAAAGCAGATGTGTCGTAGGTAGAAACAACACAAATCCCTGGGAAAATAGTTCAGCTTGTTTCATTGTTCACTAAAAAAAGCGACAAATCAAAGTTGGTTTTTAACTTTACACTCCTGTAAATGCTTTTGAGAAAATACTGAGACAAAAATAAAGTAAACTGCTTAGAACGTGATGAGTAAATGCTGGTAAATTCAAGAGTGATATGATTATATAAGATGTTCAGGTACAATACACTGTGATCCAGGGGCATAATCAAACTTTTATGTATGTTATCGAGAGGTCACATGCCAGCTGAAATTAGTATCTCTATTTCAGGACTGCATTTAAAACCTTGAATCACAGTAGATTTTGTGACTTTAAGAGTTACCTTAAATACTTACATACGCACAGATTTCCTATTTGAAAGATGTTTTCAAATTTTGTACTACACTTTGCATCTCTGAGAACATGTCTGGTTCTGGAAGCAGAAATGAATGAATAGTTAATGCAGTCTTTAGGTGTCTAATTTTTACTACAAATTTTTAATAATCTAGGGACTTTGCATCCTATACCCGCATGACAGTCTTCATCTTTCTTCACCACATGAAGCGTGGTTGGAACCTTTGAAAAAAATTTGGAAATGCAAGCTGCTAAAAAAAAAAACTTTGTTACATAGGAGGTACAGGTGAACTAAAGGTCAAAATCTGCTTGATGTGCACTGCATTTTGCTATGATTTGATGTAGATACAAGCAAATACATTTGAGCAGAATCCAGTGTATGATCAAAGTCAAATGCACATGAGTTTATAGGTTTTGAACCTCATATAATCTCTTTTGAAATTCATAAAATCTTAATAAACTTTTTTCCCCCTTTTGAGAATCTGGTGTTTTCATAGTGCTTATTTTTATTTCTGAAGCCACCTTTTTGATTGCAATTTTTGTTATTCTCAAAAACAACATCAATAAATAATTGCAGCAAGTTAATAATTTTTGCCAATCTGTCTGACTAATGCATGCATTTTGGCTTTGTTTGGATTTTTTCGGTCAGATGTAATTTGATTAAAATCAGGTTTTATGAAACAGAAAATAGCTTTAAATTTTGAACAAAAATATTACTGAAATAGGATTAACTTCAGCGTTTTAGGCCTAGAAACATAAAAATACTATGGCAGTCTGATACATCCGGCTGCTGTATTTGGGGGATAATCTAGGCCAACCTCTGGCCCAAAGTAGGGCTGAATTCAAAGCTGGAGCCAGATATCCCTTTGTCTTTTTGGGCCAAGCTTTGAGTTTCTTAAGGGCAAGATTTCACTGCATGTCTGAAGAAGCTGGTCCATGTTTAATCTCACAGTGCAAATAGCTTTTCTTTATATTTAATCATAATTTTCATATTGTCAACGTGTGCCTATTGCATCTTGTCTTGTGCATGTCATCAAGGAAACTGGCATCTAACAGTTGATTTTCAAGTTTGAACTCCTGATTCTAACTTTCTCAGGTAAGTAGCTAGAAACAGGTATTTACACATTCAGTGATGGCACTCAGTCATCTCCAGCACTGCCTCAGTGAGCTGAACCTCCTCTGACAGTGCCCATTTCTCTGACTGCCATTGAAATACAGGTTAGTTTTGTATAACTCTTTCCGGTAGCATGGCTTTAAAATAAATTGAATACTAATGCTTCATTGGGATTGGAAAGATATCTGCATTTATTTCTACCTTTATATCTTTTTACATATTTATGCCTTTTATAATTCAATCATCAATGTTATATTAGGATAATGAGTAACACTTTTTTATTTGCATACAGATTCTTTAACTTATTTTATAGATTTTCTCACTTTTGACAGTGAATGTTCTGATTCTATTCAAATATGGTCTGTCAGTGTCTGGTCTTTTGTGTGTGAGAGGTCCAATTAATGATTAAAAATTCTGAAGCTTAGAGGGGAAGTTTTGTCATAAGGCTTATAAAACCTTTAACAAGGCTACTAAATAAATAGCGATATGTCAGTTTTTCCATTTTTGGGTATTAGAAGACGTGAAAGTTTTAATAAAGGACCTTCATGGTTAAGAGGCATGAAAAATTTTGGAATGGATTTGCTTTAGTTGGGAGAACCTAAAAAGACCTGTTTTGATGACGAAGAAGTAGCCATCCAATTCTCATGTCTTCAGTTAGAAAACTGGATTGCCACAGTCATTGTGCCATAGATAAATTATCTGTGATGCACTGACAGTCAGTAAGTGCATTTATGGAATGACAGGTGACTGTACTAATTTAAGCACAATAAGTATCTCTTATTAGCTATAATAAGAAAAAGTGTTAGTTTATATTAACTTGTTTTTTTCTATTTTCCTATATGTTTTCTTTAAAACTTCTTCTGAAAGTGAAAAGTGTTGGAGAATGGTTAGAGGATCAGGGACATGGATCATTGATAAAACCAGATCAATAAAAGAACTGTACAAGCAAAAGCCTGCAAGCAAAGGCCTGCATGAGAAAAAGCCTACATGAGAAAATGCCTGCGTGAGAAACAGGCCTGAGAACCAAAAGGGAGTTCTAAGGAGGTACAGTCCTGTGCTGATAAGATATACTGACCATGAGAAGGGAGGAAGATCTTTGATCTCTCAAGTCAAAACATGAATAATAGAAGCTTGTCTTCTATCTAACCCAATTATGTAGAAGTAACAATGCACTTTTGTAAGCTTAAACCAATCAAGAACTGACAAGCATATACACTGATACTATATAAGTGCCTCTGTATTGCTAATAAACGAAGCTTGCTTTATCAATCACATTGATTGTCTGCATGTCTTCCCCCACCGAAAGTCAGCAGAAAAGTATATTAAAAAGCAGGAAATACAAAATGTCTGAACTAAATGAAGGTGATTAAAAGAAAAAAGTTACTTTTGATGGTTCTTGTCAGACTATAGGTTCGATTTTCAAATACTTTTATTCAGTATGTCCTAAATATGGCAGATCCAGACAGTTTACTTAAATTTTGTTTTTTCATCTGCTGTTTTCTAGTCTTCCTGGTATATTGGCCAAGATGAACCTAAAATAGATTATAGGAAACATTTAAAATATGTTATAGGAAAACATCTTCAATATCACTGTGGTTATCATAGGAAATGAAGTGATGGAGGATTCTTTGTCACAGTAAACTAATTGGTCTCTCAACACATAGTGTATTTCTAGGAAACACCAGTAATTTATTTACTTTATTCATCTGCTTTCACTTGAAGTCATAATTATTTTTTGAAAAAACTCTGCATTGCCATACATCCATGAAAGGTGATGCCTCTGTTGATAGCCTCTGTAAAGATGTTTCATGGTCACAATGCATAATATATATGCCTTCTCCTGAGAAAGGAATTTTACGATTTTTTTTTTTGAGTGAAAGGAATGTGGCATGAGACATAATACTTTAAGTACACTAGCAATAGCGTTTATGTATCCCAAGAACACTGTGTCTTAGTAAATCACTTGTTCTAGGTAAATGATGGGAAACCAAACTTAACATTTTTATAGGGTTTACAGACAGAGGTGTGATGGAAAAGATATACGATTCTTTACAGAATCTGAATTGAAGACAGGATGAAAGTATCTATATGCACTCAGATTATAAATTTGTAATTTTATGTGTGTAAGGGTGGAATAATTTGTGTTTAAAGAATACAAGAAGTATGTTTCAGTATTTAGTTTTAGTTGAACTTTTACATTTTTTATATATTTTTTTAACTCCTTTCCTGAGTTTACCTTAAAAAAGAGAATGGAAAAGTTTGATTTTGATTAAAAGAGTAAAATAAATATATCTAGTTCTATTTTCCCTGTCTTCCTATAGGTTTAGTGAAATATCCAAGGTACAACAATATAGGAAATGAGAAATAGAAGAATGGCTAGGAGTGCAGTCATTGCTGGTAAAGCCTTTGTCGTCTTCCTTAAAAATTAGTCATCTACATGGGGAAAAACCTGGCTTCAGTTTTCTCTTCCATTGTAGGAAATATGAGTCTTGCACATCTTAAAGACACATTCTCTTTTCTGATGTCACATTTTCCTCCTGATCTTTCAGTTCAATAATTGTTACTCTTGTAGCCCCTCGGAACAAATGAAATTGATTCCAAGAAGACTATCTGGAGAAAATGATCTGAAGTTGTTAGTAATTTTGATGATACCTAAGCTGCAATGTTACAGAGATAGATTTTCTTCAAAATTTATTTCAAGCTGGTATGTTGGAGTCCTTGAGAAACAATCAAGTAAAAAAAAAATCCCAGCAATGCAACAAAGTTCAGGGAACTTACAAGTGATGAATTTTCCAGATTCTGCTGTCCATATATTCTTCTTCAAAATTCTGTCTGTGCATTGCACTCAGGTTTGGTAACTGATATAAGGAGCAGGGGGAAAACTACACTAAATATCAAATTTTGGCTGTGGTTTCATATTTTCTTTTTCTGTGTTTGCTTTCAGATTTATTCAAAATATAATGGCTAGAAAGAAGCGTTAACAATGCAGAAAAGAAATTAATATAGGCTAGAATCTCAGACTGCAGAAGAACATCAGACTAGAGAATAATATCAGATTAGAGAAGCAGTTAATTCTACTAAAGTAATTGAGGCAGAGTTTTTGTTTCTGTTTTTAATCTGACTTTGGATGACATTTCATAATTTCCAAGAACAGGTTTACCGAAAGTAGTCTCAATCATTCTGATTGACAGGAATGGCATTGATGGGAATAGGTAGATTCATCAGGTCAATGCTTCCTGGAGCTTGGCGGCTCCAAGGCTGCTATCATCAGAAAAATTTTGGGATTTTGACCATGGGATGATCTATTGACATCTGACAGAATGTGCCTTTCTTATAGGGGGAAAAAGTTCTAGCACAGGAGCTAGTGAGGGTCATTGATAGAGCTTTAAACTATCTTGGAAGGGGGAAAGAGACAAAACTGGTTCTGGTAGACAGAAAGTTGAACATGAACCAACAGTGCCCTGGCAGCCAGGAGGGCCAACCTGGGGTGTCCTGGAGTGCATCAGGACCAGCATCACCAGCTGGGCAAGGGAGGGGATTGTCCCACTCTGCTCTGCACTGGAGTGGCCTCACCTTGAGTGCTGTGTCCAGGTTTGGGTGCCACAATATAGGAAAGAAAGTATTCTAGAGCATCCAAAGGAGGACAACAAAAGGGGAAGGTGAAGGGCCTTGAGGCAAAGCCGTATGAGGAGTGTCTGAGGTCACTTGGTCTCAAGCCTTGAGAAGAGGATAGTGAGGGGAGACCTCATTGCAGTCTATAACTTCCTCATGAGGGGAAGAAGAGGGGCAGGCACTCTGGTGACCAGATTGGAAGGAATGGCCTGAAGTTGTGTCAGAGGAAGTTTAGGCTGGATATTAGAAAAAGACTTTTCACTCAGAGGGTGGCTGGACACTGGAACAGCTCCCCAGAGAAGTGGTCGCAGCACCAAGCCTGACAGAGTTCAAGAAGTGTTTGAACAATGCTCTTGGGCACATGGTGTGACTCTTAGAGATATCCTGTGCAGGGCCAAGAGTTGGACTTTGATGATCCTTGTGGGTCCCTTCCAACTCAGCATATCCAGTGATCCTGTCTTAGAATTTTTTTGTTGTGCTACAGCTGTCCAAGTAAATCTAACATATCTGGATGCATTTCTTAATAATGGAATTAACATGGCTGTGATTGTGTTTAATATTTTATACAACATTAAAGTGGAAACTCCTACTTCAGAATAAAAGCCTTAAATTGGGATAATTTACGCTCTTTACTGATTAAATTGCAAAGAAATGAAATAAAAAATAAATTCAAATTCATTTGAACACTGATTCTATAATTCTGTGAAAGGCAATTCTTAGATTCTACACCACACAAACCTTTTGAAATGCACAGAAAATCAGCTTTCAGTGTTCAGTTACCCTATTAATTTTGTATACTGGGCAAGTGCAAACAATGGTATTGTCTAGTTCTATTGATACTTTTGTGGGGTTGGTGGGAGAAGTTTTTGTAAATATTTCTAAAATGCCCTGTTATCAATGATCAATGTTCTAAATATAGATTTTGAAACTTCTTAAATGTATTGTTAGTTAGGTCTGCAAATAATTTCTTTAGTACAGAATGGGTTTAAGTTAGCATAAGCAATAAAAAGTTGCAAATAAGAGATTGGAAAGCAATCAGAAATTTAGGTGAATATGTGATTATATTTCTTCTGAAGTTAGTTTATAGATTCCTTTTCCAAAAAAAGCACATGTAAACATAGCTCTGGATGGAGTTGTTGCAGTAGATATATTACAGTGAATTCTTTAGCAAATTTTTAATCGACATGATTTGTGAAAGTCATCACCTCTGCTAATCTTTCTATACAACGTCAAAACTCAGAATGAAAACATCTATTACTCAGTGAAGCGAATGGAAAAAAATGCGGCTTCATGCATTAGCAGTTAGTTCCGTGAATAATTCCTTTAGTACAGAGTGAGTTTTAGTTAGCAAAAGCACTAAAAACTTGCAAATAAGAGATTGTTCAGGAATTCTAAAATACTGAGACGCTGCAACTGGATTCTTAGCAGATGACATTATTGCCTTGAACAATTAACAGTCATGCATTATTAATATCTTCCTTTCCTTTGAATAAAATAATTAGGAAAACAACAGAAAGAGCAACATATGCAGTTGTGTATTTTTGGTCTGTCAATAAGGATATTCTTTGAACACATTAACTAAATTAAATGCTGTTTATGTTGATAAGATAACTCTGCTTTCACATATCTAATAAATTTTATACTGTCCACCATCTTTATATTGTCCACCATCGACAAAAACTATGGAAATACAAATCATAATTTTTTTGAAGAACAAGTGACAATTTAAAAGAAAGCTATCTAACAAATTTTGTTAGTACTCATTTGTTATAAGTTATCAGACCCACATCTCTGCAGTGTTTTTATGCCACGTATACCTGCTGTTGCTTTTGCTGCGGTGGTGGGTCTTCATTATTAAAACATTTGTAAGAGTTGTAGTTCCTCCTCAAAATCACCTTTAGCTTCCATACCATTTTCCACTACTTGAATGCAGAAATTTGTCAGAATGTTTTTTTTTTTTTTTCGTCATTGAGAACAGCTTGATTCCATGGAAACTGTTAAAGTTTTTATATATTTGTGAAAACTATTTCATATGCCCCCTCTTGCCAGCCATTCAGGTGAGCAGGGGGTTGTCAGAGGGCCATTTGGAGGCTATTTAAAAGAGCTGATTGAGCAGCTCCCACCCTCTTTCGAGCCATTCAGGTGAGCAAGGGTGGGGGGGGGGGCGTCACAAGGCCATTTGCAGGAGATTTAAAGTGCACTGGAGAGTGCAAGAGACCTGGAGTGCAGCATGGCTGTTCACGAAGGCAGGGAGAGCAAGAGGGGTACAGCAACCTTCCTGGAGGTGGGCTGTGTGTCAGATGGGTATTCTGACTGATTTACCTTCCCCGCACCCCTATCCCGACTTGGCTAGATCCAGCAATGGTCTATGAACCCTTAAAAGTAATTTCTGCTGCTGCAAGTAGGGGTGTGCTACCCCAAAGAGAACCCCCCCCCCCTCCCCCCCAACAAAGGATGCTGCTGTCCAGGTCGCTGGCTGCAGGGAGTGTCTGAGCCTCCTGTGAGTACCAGAGTGCAAAAGATGCCTGTGTGCAGTGTGAGCAAGTGAATTATCTGCTCTGTCTAGTGGCAGAGCTTAAGGAATAAATAGAAAGGCTAGGGAATATTAGGGAGATCAAAAGAGAAACAAGCTGGTGGAGCTGTACCCTTCCAACCCTGAGAGAATCTCAGCAGGAGTCAGAGGAGTCCTGCCCCTCTTGCCATCAGGCAGAGGAAGACTTAGTAGATGGGGGGAACGGAAATGGGCTCCTGCTCAGGGAGGTAAAAGTATCCCCTCGCAACCCCGATTGCCTTCCCAGGTGCCCTTACAGAATAGATACAAGGCCCTGGTTCTAGAGGGTCAGGCAGATGACACTACAGAAAAAAATCTGTCTGGAGGGTCTCCCAGTTGCCCATCGTCTGTCATATGGGTTACAGCCCCAAGTATTAAGAAGAAAGGCAGTTGTAGTGGGTGACTCCCTTCTGAAGGGAACTGATGTCCCTGTACGTTGACCAGACTCATCCTACAGGGAAGTCTGTTGCCTCCCTGGGGAATGGGTATGCGATCTTACCAGGATGCTCCCTGAGTTAGTTCATCCCTCTGATTATTACTCACTTCTTGTTGTCCAGGTTGGCAGTGATGAGATTTACAAGAAGGGTACCATGGTAATTAAAAAGGACTTCATGGCTTTGTGTTGATTGGCTGATGGGGCAGGAGCACAGGTGGTGCTCTGCTCAGTTCCTTTAGTAGCAGGGATGAATGATGAAAGGAATAGGAAAACCCACATTATCAAAAAGTGACCTAAGGGCTGGCACCATTAGCAGAATTTTTGTTTCTCTGATCATGGGGCAATTTTCACAGTGTCAGGACTGCTAGAGTCAGATGGGCTTCATCTGTCTAATGAGGACAAAAGGATTGAGCCCATGTGTTTGCAGGGTTGATTGAGAAGTCTTAAAACTAGGTTTGAAGGGGGAAAGGGATGAAACCAGGCTCTCCAGAGATGAGCTGAAAAACAAGTTTTATATGGCCATTATGATGTAAATTACATATTTCTCAAAAGTCTGTATGTGATCTAAACTGGTAACACACTAGGCAAGCCCATAAAAATTGGTTTAAAGACAACTAAAATTTTTACTTCTAATGCAATTACCAGCATTTTATTTTCTTTTAACTTGTTTTGGTATATTGTATTTACAAAATATGACAGAATTGAATATATCCAAGTTAAAATGAATAAATGAAAGATCAGACAATAGTGCAAAGAAATGATATTTGGAATGCTACAAATATGCTATATATATTTGTAAACAGACATAAAATGTAATAGAAAAAATGTGATTTATAAACCAAGCAGAATCTTACAGAATTCTTAAGGTGATATTTTGAACAATAGCTGTAAGAGTAATTTTTGTGGTTGATTCAATTAGTTACTGGTGGCACAACCTTTTTCTATTTCACGCCAGTATCACAGCAAAGAATAGTCCTTTGCATATCTTACAAAGCCATCAGTTGAGCATCCATTACACTGGTGAGCCATAGAGTAGTTTTGGAATTGTTAATGTCTAATGAAATTTCAATATGATGAATTGTCTTTTGAAAGATGTAGCAATGTCAACTTTAGACAGACAAAAAGTTGTACTGTATATTGCACAACTGTATTTGCATAATGTTCTGCCATCAAACAGTACTTTAAATTCAAGCATTAAAAACATGGAGCACAACAAATTTAAGGTTTATTAAAGCTGGAATATATTCTGTGTGAACATCTGAAGTATTGTAATTAGTTTTACATAGTTGTTGCAATCATATAAACTATATGTTTCAGATTATTCTTGACTTGGCAATATCTCCTATGCCTGAAAGTTTCAGTATTAATTACCAGCCAGTTCATTAATTTTATAGATATGATTTCTCAGTGACAGACAAAATTCATTCTCATTATTCTTTAACTGGGAATGAGCCTGCAGTGAAAAAGTTTGGAGTCTCAGCAGCAGAAATCATGCCTAGTCCAGCCAATTGCATCAGGAAGACATTATATGTTCAGTGGCTACAATGGAGGAAAAGAAAATTCCTCAGTTTTTCTATGCTCAAGAATCTGTGATTACTGGGCAGCTGGAAGAGTTCTAATGTGTCTAAGCCTGCTTACTGGCAGTCTGTCTGACAACACAGATTTCCACACCCTCAACAAAGCAGGAAACCTTAACCCTGGAACAGTTCAAAGGAAAATGGGGACAATTACATGGTGGGGTTCAACAACAGATGCCAAAAGTTGTTTTACATTATACAGATATAAACTGTAGAGTTTACCTGTAAAGCATGTTTCAGTGAAGGATTTCTGCCACGTAAGCCTTGATAAGGGGAAAATGAATTCTACTGACATAGGCAGGGGAAATATCGAGTAAACTAAAAGGATATTTAGCTTGCTTATCTTAGTCTATGATCATCAAGTTCCAAACATCCCCTTGGCAATACAGATTTTCCCACAAAGAATCCAGCTGAAGCTCCTCCATATGTTTTATTCCCTAGTAATTGTTGAAGACCAGGTCTTGTGCTCAAAGTGATGTCTTTGAATCCTCCCACTATGCAGTTCATATAATATTAAGGATATGTAGCCCCACCAGCAAACCAGTTGAGAAGAAAGACTGCATCTTTTTCAAGTAGAAGTTTTATCAATAACTTGAGATTAAGCCTTCTCTTCCAATTAAAATAAACAAACATGCAAGCAAGCAAAACCTAATAAAAGGAAGGTAGTTTCAAATATTTGAACTTAGTGTATGGGGTGTCAGACCAATGCTTTCTCCCCAGCCTCAAAATCTTTCTTCAAACTTGCTAAATAAGAGACACCGTATACTGCAGTGTTAATGACACTGGCATCTGCATATCTTTGGTCATAACTGAATAGCAAGTTATGTTCTTAGTTGCTGATCTCAATTCCCTTTTTGCTAAAATTCATGGAATGGCTTAACTGCTTTTTTATCCTAATTGGTTCATGTGTCTGCCTCTAAAATTAAATTTTTGTCAATAATTAGGCAATTATAATTGCAACTGTGAAACTGTTACAAAGCTTTTTATTTTCTTGTAGTTCCACTTCGACTGTTTTGGAGCATAAAAGTGGCATTTTTAGGAGGCATGTCTTCCTTTGTCAGGAACACTAATCCTTCTTAAAGTACCATCTAAGAGGTTTTTTCACTTTTCTTTTTCCTTCCAGAAATAGTTCTTGGAAGACTTGAAGAGAAAATGTGCGATTTAATTGCATGGGGGCAAGGAGATATGATTACAGAAAGGGGAAAGAGTAAAGGGTATAAAATAAACTTTCCATTTCAACTTTCTATAAGAAAAAAACCTTAAATTTCCTCTAGAAATTGCAAATTATGTTAAAAGTTTCAGTGGCTGAACATCTGTTAAGACCTTACAGATGTACTAAAACCTATTTTATTAAAAATTATTATAACATTATTTATATGCGTAACCGTCCAACACTCTTTATAATACCAACAATATTACTTTCTTGGCAATCTCTGATAAACACCTGATATTTTAAATCAAAAAATTAAAGAATTGAATTAATAGTGCAATGGTTATGATAAAATTATGATACTGATGATAGATTTTGTATTTTGGAATATTTATAGCTACTATAATGAGTTAACTTTTAGCAAATTACATGTTAGGCAGAAGGACGAAAAACATTTTTAAAAAATACACAATTATGGATTACATTGCTCCAATACCAATACAATAAATTAAGCATAGTCTTTATGAAAATATTTTATATGGGAAATATTTTTTAAAGTTGCTCTTTTGACTATATATCTACCTTGTTATGGATTTATATGTGCCAGATCTTCTGTTACCCACAAGGCTGTAGCCTCCAGAGGGCTGTTACCATACGTGGTAACAGAAATGAAGTGTTTCTTTCACTAAGTCTTTCTCCACAGTACTATTACATTGTTTAACATAACTCTGTCACCTACTTGCCTCAGCAACGAAAGTGTTAAAAATACCTACTTTTGTATAATTCCTGATGCTATTTTTTACTACAGAAAGAATAAACTTTTTCTGAAGGTACGACTGAAGTCCATCTAAAACCACAAAGTCTTGTTCTAAATTTAAAGATACAGAAGTCTCAGGTTTTCTGCATTTTTTTTTCTATGTCATGCTTCAGTGCTTAAATTCTAATGTTATGATGTGCTATAATTCTTGTCAATATTGAAAGCATATGTGAATAGTCCTCTAATATCTGAACTGTATTGAAATATTTAATTAAGCATGAAAACTGTATTTAAAGGACTCTCTAATCACTTCACTTCCAAGTATCTCTTCTTAATTCCTGTTTTACTAGTAAGTTATCCAGGAAAAGAAAGCAGATAGAGCTATTGGTAGATTCTTAAATGATTTGTAATCATTTAAGAATAATTCAAAACCCCTGGCCTTTCATCTTAGTGGTACTCAGTTAAGTTCCAGTAATAATATTGTGAATTTTAACTTTTAATATCTCATTGATTATAAAGGCATATTAGAAATAAAAGATTATCATATGATGAAGCCTGTACCCCACTGTGTGAAATTTTTAACAAATTGCATCAGCATACATTATAAGGATAAAGTCAAATGGCTAAGGACAGCTTGAACAAATGAGTATGACCAAGTGTGTCTGAGAAAAATGCATTCCTTTTAGGATTTTTTCATTGTATTTTATCCAGTGACCACTTATTACAAAATTTGGACTAAGTTCAGGGTGAGGGGACTTTTGTTTACAGCTGAAAGTAATCTTCACTGGATAAAAGTGTGTGAACCTCTTTGCTATTCAGCTTTGCCCATTTCATATTTTTGCTACATTGAGACGTATTCTCAGGTATGAAAACTGAGATATTGGAAAAGCACTAAATATTCCTTATATCATCCTCAGCAAAAGGCAACAGAGAATCCTGTCAAAATGTACTTCTTTCCAGTGTGTATAACGGAGTCAAACAAAAGAACTAACCACTTCAGAAGACCCTGTCCCACCAAAGCAAAGAAGCATAAATTTCCTGCATTCACTAGCGTGTGGGGAACCAACTCCACATCCATTGCCTTATGTCTCTGAAATACACTTACCAAGCTAAAGATTGACCCCCTGAATATTATTTTTGTCAGGTACTGTATACCTGACACAATCTAAATTTAGTCTCCAAAGCTGATACATATTTTACAGAAAATTGGAATCAGGCAACTAAAAAAGATAACATTTGCATTTTAAGCCCTGGGTAACTCCTAAGCAGGGCAGTAAGAATTCTGTTTAAAGGCAGCAGAGGAAGGAAAGAAATACATGCAGCTTGCAGCTTGGGGGAGTCAGTACAATATGCCATGTTTTCCCAGTATTTTCCTTTAGTTCTGATGCTGAATCTGAGCCTGTAGTGGATAAACTTTTCATGGAGTTTCAATGCAATATGTGTGTTATTTGAATAGTTCCAGGTGGAAGGGACCTACAATGTTATTTAGTCTGCCCACCTGACCACTACAAGGCTGACCAAAACTTAAAGCATGTTATAAGGGCGCTGTTCAGCATCACATTGGAGTAAAATGTAGCATAGGAAGTTATAGTTACATTACTAAACAACATTTCAAGCCAGCTGCAATAGAGAAAGAAAAATCACAGAAAAACATAGTGAACCCTATATTTTTCATATTAAAAATGGAAAAAACTTAGCTATTTTAGAGAGCCATATTACCATGTATAGCCTTGGGACTTATGTTACAGGAGGTTCTACATATTCTCCTATCCAGTGTTGGATACAGCATTAAACCAACCTTTGTATAGCGTTTTATTTTGAAAGTGATTATAAACTTTCTAATTGTTCAGTGGCCTAAATGATGACAAGCAATGAATGTAAAAATGAATCAAAAAATAATAATTCTTTGAATGCTTGATCTCAATTTTAGTTTTAAGGTTCTTGAAAATAGAACTGCATGTGGTATCATTGCTTGATCTGGAGGCTACTAAATTAGGATCTTCCCAATTATCTGTCTCAGCATTAGCTGTGAGGAAAACTGAAAGTCTGACTCTAGGTTGTGTAAAATTAAGAAACGTACCTCATGCATCTTAAGCGTGTTGAATATGTATTAAGACTGGCATAGAAGACTGTCTAGAAGACAGTCAGGGCCAGTATCAAAGAACCTGCACTTCTGTATCAAGTACACTGCTGAACTAATTTTAAATTCACTGCATTTGTTATACTATAGTAAGTGTGTTGATGTCTTTCTACAGCTTTATTCTTGTCACCAAGTAGCTATGTGAGAATGCAGGAACAAAGTACATTAAAGTAGTTTCTAAAACAAAGAATCAAAGTGGAATGGAACGCAAAATGACATTTGCTTTTACTGTAAACACTTCATTCTACTTGGAGTGTGCATTAATTGGCGATGTTGTAGCACAACCAAGGAAAAATAAGAGAGCAGGTTCTTAGAGAAATGATTGTTATGGGATGGGTTTCTGAGCTTTACTAAAATATCATTAAGCTCTATACACTTCTCTTAATGGTAATTCAATTTTACTTTGTTAGAAATTAATCTCAATTATGAAGCTTGTACAATACTTATAAATCACCTAGAAAATTTCTATGTAACAAAAACAATCAAAGGACTACTCTATAATAAGAGAAAGAGGATAAATCAGAAAACAGAAATCTGTCATAAATTGGCTGCATACAGAATAAATGGTGATAGTGCTGAAACCTTTAGTCTTACTGTTTGAACTGAAACAAAATGTGATTTCATCCGCTTACAGAATATCATTGTCACTGTATCAAGAAAAATGCTACCAACAGAAATCCCTAAAGAGAGCATCATTATTCAATTAAAAATTTACAATATAACTTTTTAAAACTGACCAGCAGTGACTGTGCTTTCTTACCTTGTTTTATATCCAAAAGCCATAAAAAAGAGAATATCTTACATTAAAAACATAGTAAAATTAATTAGTGAATACAGATTTCTTTTTTTTTTCTGATACATTACTATGCAGCAGTAATTCAGTGAAAGAGGATACTAGTGTGTGTCCCCTCGCCTCTGCATCCCCATCATTTTCTGGCTACATATATAGCAAAATTATCAGAAATGTATGTTTTACATGGGGAGATAAGTTGATGAGTTGCCTGGCAACAACATCTGTGTCATTTTCCCTTCGGTATGTACTATGTATCCATGTCTAGAATGCTATTTATCTGCATTAGACCTAAGCAATTTAGGTTGTGTGGTGAGCATTAGCTATCTGATAACCATATATTTTGGGGTCGACCAGATGCACTTACAAGCAAAATAGAAACAGCATAAATCCTCTGTCGTCTATTTCCAAATTATGGCATTATTAACATTGGAGTATTGCCTCCCACTCCTTTGGTCCTTATTCTTATTGGTATCCATTAATCTGTGACAAAAGAAAGTGAAGATCAGCCTTTATTATCAATTTTCCTTATGGCAGTGACATTGTTCTAACTATGACTGTCTTATCATAGCTGCATCTCTTGCATTTCAGAAAAAAAATTCTTGATCCTTTTATCAGTGTATCACCCAGTAAGTATGATAAACTCATTAAAGTCACTAAACACATCTCTGGATCACTATGTACACAATTTCACCTTATTTAAAAAAGAAAATAAATAAATTAACAACATCAAAAAAACTGACACCAAAAAAAACCACACCCAAAAACATAGACCAAAAAACCCAAAGACTTCAAAACCCATAAAACAACAACAGTAAAACCCTATATATGTCTCTATATGTCTATATTGAAACATGCATATGTATACAAATATATCTACAGATATGTGTACATGCACATATGTATCTGCATATTTACATAAACCCCATTGACATTTCTGCCTCAAAATTGTGCTGCAGTTGCAGTACAGAAATTAGCAACTATGCTACAGTCATCTTACAATGATTATTCCTTTTCAGAAGGAAAACTCCAAACCATTGATTCTGAGGAGATGTAGAGAACAGCAACTCTCATATCCTTAAGATTTAAAAAAATCCTTTCATAAAAGTTTGTATTTTGAGGTGTTTCTTATGCTCTGCTACTTATATCTAGCTTACAAAACCTTAGTGCATCAGATTCTTAAAAGCAATGCTTTTAACTAGGACGTATGTCAAAGGATATAGAGAAATATTAAGAGAATTACAGCTTCTTGGATGGGGAGGGAAAAAATGTTATTTTTCTAGTTTAACCTGACCCTTTTATCCATGTTGAATATAATTCTGACAAAAGAGAAAATTTGAAAAAAACATCAATGCTAACCATTTAAATTCTGCTAACATGTGTGAAAATGAGTTATTTTTCTTTATCTCTTCAAAGTGTTATGTGAAGTGTCACAGCAGGTGAAATGGAAACTAGAAGTTCTGTTCTTTCAAATAACCTCATCTTACTTGTACATACTACGCTTATTGAACTCACTGAACAGCATAGTTGTGTGTTTAGATTAAATATATATGTACATATATATATATTTAAATTAATCTCCTGTTTAGACAGGATATTTAATGCATGGATTTCCTTTCTTCTAGTGATTCATCTTCTCTTTCATGACTAGCGAGAATCATTATGCTGATCTGGTAATACAGCACCGTCACCAAATACTGAACTTCTTTTATTATTATTACCCAGTTGTTATCTTAGACAAGCAACTGATGGCTTTTATTAACAATGTCAGGATTGTGGAAGGATTAGCCAAATAGATTTTTACTGCACCTTTCATTGCTGTGATTTCTTTTGTTCATAGATTATTTGTAAATAAAGATCAGAGTATTCTTCCAAATCCTTAAATTGAAAACTTAAAAAATCCCTCAACAACCCAACAAACAACAGTTAATCAGATTACACAGTAACTATTGTTCCTTACAAGATTATGATTCAAATTCCTGATTGAATATGGAAATAGAATATGCAATTTTGGTTCTATAACTTAATATTGTCCTGAATACTAGGGGACCATTTCTTGACATTACAGTGGATAGTCTTTAGAAGTACCTTGGTATTGACCTGTGACAGGTCAAGAAAGGGCTTCAACAATTACACACTATTTGTCATATGAAAATCTCTATCCTGAGTTTTGCATTACTATGACTTCTGACTTTGATTTAAAAATATATTCAAGTTACAAAGCAATAAAGAGAGAGATTTACAGTTTTCATTTGGAAATGTGCTTATAGGAAATTGAAGATTTATATTAAAAGTCCATACTATTTATCTTGAACATTGTGTAACACTTAATATAATTTAGAAAACTAGAGTAGTTGATCATGTAATTGCTGCCATAATTTTAGTAGGGAAATAATGATTAGTAACAAAATTGCACATTAATTTTGTCTTCATGTCTCTTTAGTTCACAATTTTGTCAAAATCTTAGACAATACCTGCCAATCAGGTATATGATCATTGACTGAAGTACTGCTGAATATACTCTTTTCAGTGACCTGAGTAACATGTTTCATTGATAAGAATATTTAATTGTGTATGCTGAATAATATTTGTGCACATAAGAATTAGAATATGGAATAAAATAATATATGTGATCAGAAGGTTCTCTTAGTTTTACTCCTTAACCTCAAAAATTAATATATGTGCAGATCAATTTTTTTTCCTTAAAGTCCATTTTCAGTTTTTTCTTAAACTCCAATTTTACAGGAACACTCGTGTTCTCACCCATCTGTGACTATGATCTCTGATCCATGAGACACTGAGTGTAATATCCGTGACTGAATGTAGATATCTAGCAACATCTTAAACGCCTTGCCTGGTCTGAACTCCATTAGTTATTGCTGAAGAAAATAATCTTCTCTGGATGTCATATGTCCAGCCCAATGTGAATATCTTTGATATTTTAAGATCCTTAAAACAGTATCTTAAAAATACATTTGACTCCCTCAATCTTTTGTCAACAAATATTTTATAACTTTTTGTATTCATAAAAAATTAATGTTAAGGAGAAAAATTTATGAAATTCTATAACATTATTCAGCTAAGGAATTAGAGAATAAAACCCCCAAAACTACCGTCAGCTGCAGGATTTATGATTATTTCTGACTTTCAATAAGTGAATATATGTTGGCTGCCATGCCCACTCCGCAACAAGTAAGCTGTAACCATGGTGTCCTACTTTTTATACTTGGGATTCCATAGGGAGAGAATTTCGGTATGCTATCCAGATGGGTGTTGGTTTTGATTAACAGAGGGTCTGATGGGATGAATAAGACCAAGATTGTAGGAAATAACAGAAAGGATGCAGATGTATAAATATTCTTTCCTTCTCCCAGACCTAGCAATGAGTTAACGTGGCTGTTCCACTAAGCTATCATTTTTATGGTAACTGTTGATGTTAAAAAGAAATAAAACAAAACAAGCCCTGGATGTCTCCCTAAGCAAAGATATGAAATTTGGGCATGTCAACAAGAGAAATCATTGTATAGTAACTTAAGATATGAATTTCAAAATGCCTTACTGAGGGACATTTTACAATTACTAATACAAAATGACTTTCATGTTAGCTGTACAGTTACCTCCTTATATTCACACTGTTTCAGTGGTTTTGCTTTTCTTTTACTATTGTTCATTGCGCTGCTTTTACAATGTTATAGCATAAAGAAACTTTTTTCTATTAAACAGAGTAATTAAAAGCATATTTTCAAGACTGATTTGTCAAATCACTGAGGGAAATGGCTTTCCTGTAAAATCAGGGCTGTGTACAGTGTAAAAGACACGATTAACAAAATAAAAAAATAGTCTACTCAAAAATAAATCAAGATATCTCTTCTGCAAAGTGTATTTTGTTGCATTAATTCATGGATTGTATATGCTATCCTCTGAAGTTCTTTCTGTTGGAAAGAAAAAAATGAAGGGTAAGATTATTTGAGAGAGTATTGGATAAAAACACTGCAAAGAGTGAAGGACATTTGAAACAGAAGTCTTGGATTCAGAAAGGTGATACAAAGTCTGGGTGAGATAAGGTAAAGAAGAGTTTCATTAAGTGAGCCTATGGTTGATACATATGAAGGGAAAAAGGCACAAAGGAACTGCAGGTGAAATTGTTCTGTCTGACCCTTTGGCATCCAGAAGGTATTAGCTTTTTAATGGGATATGAGAAAATACCTATAGAAATACAGAAAAATGGTGCTGCCTTTGTTTTTTCAAGTTACTTAGCCAATTATAAATGTCAGTGTTTGCATAACAGATTTAAATACTAACAGACTATATGTCTGTATGCTATGAGCATTGAGAAAGCAGTAATAAAATGTGGAGAGGTTATAAACCAGGAACAATAACGGGGTGGATGGAGATAAGGATACTACCTAGTTATTCATAAAGAGACAGGTGCAACTGTCTCCTCTGCTGAACAAAAATTTATTTTCCTTTGGTGGCTTTGTATTGAGAATTATTGTCAGAGGTGGAAGTCAAAACAGCAGATGGGTAATCTGGAATTCAGTAAATAGAGCAGTAAAATTATGTTAAAGGTGAAAGCATATGCTTCATCGAGGTTGTCTGATAATCATGGGCTGTTTCAATGCAAAAAGGAGTAATAAGTAAATGGGGCAGTGTTAAATAAGAACACAGGGAGATATAAACGTATTAGACAACAAGGGGTAACAGAAACAATGGCAGAGTGCAAAAATCCATGGTTAATTATTGGTAGACCTTTACGAAATCCCATGTAGAGCTCTAGAGAAGGCCATGTAGTCTTTGCAACTGATAAAAAAGGGAAAATAAGATGAATTTGAGGATTTTGGAATTTTTAGGGGATTTGTGAAGCTCTGCAAAGTGTTTTAGGGCATATTTAGGGAAAGAGAATCAGGGATATAAAAAGTGCCCATTCCATGTAAAATACTGCATGTCAGTACACCTGTGTGACCAAGTCCTGCATCTGATCATCTCTCTAATCTTCTGAAATCCTTTCTTAACTCTGTTTTCGTGTAATCTCATCTGTTTTGTGCAATTGAGTACTGTAAAAGACTAGTGCCAGCTACTGGTGAGGTGGGTGTCACTGTGAGTTGAATTGGTGTCATCAACGAGGGTTCATCCAGGGCGTAGGAGCCCCAGGGGTGTCAACTGCCAGAGGTAGGAGGGGTCTCAGCGGCAACCACTGAGTTGGATGAGGGTTTTGACAATCTATCAGAGGGGAGACAACAATGCATGTCCCATAAAACCAGCCACTGGGAGAGACTGGCCTGACTGGGATGAGTGAGGGCCTGAGCACTGATGATAGAAGTGCAACTGTGGCTCACAGCTCATGTGCCTGGTGCTGGCTGTTGAGGGGGCAAAGTATCTTGCTTTCTCTAAACCTGCATATTGTGCGGTTTGCTAGCAAAGCTCAGGCAGGACAAGCTGGGAGTAGTTCCAAGGTCCAGGCAGGGGTATCAGGCAGGCAGTGGACCTGTCTGTGTAAACCTGCATTTAGGTGAGTCCTGAGAGTGGATTTACATGTTAAGGAAACTTCCCTGACCAGCTGACCTGGAGCCACTCTGGCAGTCACACTGGCACCACCTGAGCTGGGACCAAGGCCCTTTCACAGCTGCACACCACACTCAGACAGTCACACAAGGTTTCCTCACCAGCTCAGCACCAAGTTTCCATAACAGAGTCTCAGACATCTTGATCCTTAAAATACTTTAATCTTGGTCCAATACCTAAATAAGAGAATAAGAGCCTGAGCTGGTGTTTCTGAGAGGGACCCTGAACAAAGGAGTCCCTGTGGTTTTTTTACCCTCACAGCCTAAGCATGGTAAAGCCTTGGGGGCTGCTAGCTCCTTGTCGCTGTTTGGTCACCTGATTTTACTACCACTTGTCACCTTCCTCCCTGAGAATTGTTTTCAATAATTGGAAGATTTTCCAAAGTTGTTGTTATGTATTATTTCTCTAAGCCATAAGCAATAATTCTATGCCATATTGTAATAATGACCTACACTGAGTTTTTTAGAAGCGATTTATTAATAAATTTCTCGGGAGGCTGGAAGTATGCAAACTTTAGCCTTATGCTTGACAGTACACTTGATGCAGTTGTTAATGAATCAATAAGGCACAGTCTCATGTGTCTTAATTCCAATTAAAATGTTGGAACTATGTGAGACGGAGCTGATGTCTAGATAGATAATTATATTTAATAATCTGTGTCTATATGCATAAATAAATCCACATCATTCTAGCTGGTTGCGAGAGATATGCTATCCTCTCTGCATGTCCAGTAGGATTTGAGATTTAAGAATTTCTTCCCTTCCATCTGGGATTTGAATACAGAATTCAAAAAGCTTATTGTACAGAATTAAAACTAACAAAATTTGTTTTTAAGTAATTTAGAACATTCACAGTTTTAAAGAAAATGCACCAATGATGTACAGAAATACACTCATCATCTCTGAATTACCTGCACATATTTTCTCTTAATAGCTGTAATTCTTGCTTAAATAATTTTTGAGGATTTTGAAAAATTATTTAAAATGTAGATAAGTCTGTATATTCCATCAGTTTGGCTGAAATCCTACAAGCAAATTTGACTGGGATTGAATGTCCATACATCTTTTCTGTATACACTACTTTTGCGGAATAAATTTGATGACTGCGAAAAGATTTTTGATGTTTCTGAAAAGTACCGTCAATTCAATATGAAAATGTTACATTTTCTCAAAGATTATAAAGCAAGCTATATTCTATTTCAGGCTTCAATAGTTGGACATTGGGGAACGATATACTCTCTTAGCAAGCAGATGTTCTTTGTAGGCAGGCAATAACCTTGCTCTGTGAAGAGAAGTAGCCTCCTTTGCAAAACAGTTTGAAGACCAAATACTCTACCCTCACTCTGTTGACTAATGAGAGTCTAGGTACCTAATATTCCCACAGGGTATGCCTGGAGTTAATTAATGAGAAACATTAAGCACAAGAATCTATCTAAAGCATTGGCTAACCCCAGGCTGAAAAGCAGGCATTTCCTTACTTGGAAAGCAGAAGTCATTCTCAAAAAGTGAATATCCCATAAAATTGTTTCAAAGCACCGGCTCTGTAGGTATTTTTCTTGAATTTTTGAGGCTAGTTCTCCTTCTATCTATCAATTTGCTGACAGTTTTGGGGAAGAACAGAAAAAAAGTATATATTTTTTATTTATTTGTGATCTAAATATAACTAACACATTTTGAGTATTACAATTAAATTACAAATGAAAAAAAAATAATTCCAAATATAAGAAAAGGACAGATGTCTAGTTTACTAATGGACAAAGTAAAATACTTAACATCAGAATGTTTGTAGTGTCTCTAAATATATATGTACATATATCTATATAAAGCTGAACATTTTTTACTTGAATTGCAAGTTTTCTTGGTATCTGTACAAGTATTAATATTATTGACATTTTTGATTCCCCTCCCGCCCCATACAACTGGCTAAAATAATTTGCTCCGTAGTATTTCTAAAATTACCTCCTTCTTGGGCCATTGGAATTCTGAACAGAAAAAATATATTACTTTAAATAAACAGGTAACACATAAAGCTGAATATAATCCCCATGTTATAAAAATTCCCTGCATTTTACAGCTAAGCAATAAAGAAAATATTCTTTACATTCAGAAAAATCATATTTTGTTTCAAATTTTACCATGATATGAACAACTCTTTTCCTCAACGTTACATTTTTAAATTACATTCAGTTTTTGTTAGACTTCACAACTAATAAACGAGAGGATCATTAGAAATAATAAGGGATAATGGAGACAGTGATAAAAAAACATGTTCTGCTTTCTTTTTCCTATTGGGAAATACCGTATCTGATTTTCTTGTCTTCCAAAACTCATTTTAGACAATCAGTTGTGTATTATTTCACATGCCCAAAACACTTTTAATTACAAAATATTTTTCAAATGTACATAAAGTGGAATGTTGGTTATTGTTTAATCGAATTCTAAAATGCAGCCATCTCTGGAACATTATATAAAATATACTGTGTGAACTGAATATCTGCAGGTAACCACGATGGCCAAAATCCACACCTGAAGTGCAAAGAGTAGATTTATTCCATCACTACACTGGCAGAATGGGGACACATGCACTGCTAAGTTAACCCCAACTTAGCAGGGGCAAAAAGTGCAAGAACCCTGCCTAGCCTCACATTAAAAAAAAAAGGTCTTGATGCAGGCACAGTCCTTCACAAGGCTGTTTTGCAATCTCCAAACTTCTTATCTCCCTTCCTCCCTTACAAGGAGGGCCAAGCCTATAGGAAAAATGCTTATGTCTCTAACAGCATCCTGTTAGCTGATTTGAGAGACTTCCATTTCTTTTCAGCAGACAGAAAACAACCTGAAACAAACACATGTATGTGAATTTCCCACGCTGAGTATTTTTAGCATCTCCCAGATGCAAGGTTGGTATTTCAGCAAAGAAAATTCTAAAACCAGCTTACTTTTCTTTCTTTTCACCAATCTTCCATTTTCAACCCCTTTCTCCCCACATACTCTTAACTGCTGGGCAGAGGAACAAAATAGAAGGTTTTCAGAGAGGAACTGAAGTAAAGCAACCTCAAAAAATTATATAATCAGTGCATGAATTTTCTACATATAATTTCTCTGAAAGAACTACAGGAATGACATTCAAAAAGCCACACTATATTATTTATGAGATTTCTCCTAATTTTGCATAAGAATGTATCTATCTGCTTTGGGTCTTGTTTTTTTGAGGTCAGAAAATTTAATTTACTGTGAAGGAGTGATATTTGTCTACTTCTTTAGATAGCTGCCTAATTTTTTTCAGGGAAAGAAAAGTGTCTCACATTCAGCTAACTACACATTTTTTCTGAAATAATGTAAAGCATACAGAAGTGCTTTTTTTCATACTGAGTCATTTAAAAAATCATCTGTAGTTCTGTAAGTGCTAGGTTTATAGCTTTGTGGTTCTGGTTTTGCTGATTGATATTTTAAAAAATTACTATCCTGGTAGAAGTCTTGCTTTTTTAACAGAAAGTTGAAAGAAAAGGTAGGGAAAGAGAAACAGTAATTTTTCTTCATTATTTTATTATCTGGCAGTAGAGCTGTGTATGCTGCTTATAATGGCATATTCATAAGTAATACACTGGTGACATTAAACTGAATAGTAGCAAAAGTGGAGAGTAGAAAGAGTAGGAAATATATCTCATTAGGTGGATAGTTTAGCTTAGCTTATTTTAAAATTACTGTGTTTGTTGTGTCAATTTTGCAACTTTTCTATCTGGTTAATCAATTATTTCTTCTTTAATGTATTTGAGATAATTGATGTCCCTTTGCATTCTTCTCATTCTGAACTTAAATGATCTAGTTTTATGGTATGTGATAAGACATTAAGTAGTGCTGATTTTGAATATGCTTTGTTTTATTATGCCCTCCAAAATTCATGACCTTGAGCCAGTATGTGTTCCCAATATTTGAATACAGTGAGGAAATTCCATGCTCTTAGAAGATGAACTGAGTCCATAGTTTCTCTAGGGACTGCCCTACAACAGAAATGCAGGGAAAAGTTATGTTAATGAGAACGTTTGTCTAGTACTAGTTCTGGTTTTCCCCACATTTATATCCGACAGAAGATCAATCTTCATTAGCATTTTAGTTTGGAATAGTAATGCAACAACCCTCCTGAACCTTCTCATTTATTGTGTTTGGTTTTGACTGCCAAGTCAAAGCAAGATTACTTTCAGATTAAAATTAACTGAAAAACCCACTCCAGCAGAGCACACTGTTTTCCCACATAGTGCAGACAGGAGCATCCAAAATACTGGGGTTGTGCAGCTTACTTCAGTGGTTACCAAGCACTCATGCAAAAACAAAGCTTTCAAACCACTGAGAACTCTCATCATATTTGAAATGCTCTATATGCAGAAAAAACTAATTTGTCAGTCACCAGCCCTCTGGTTTTACAGCTCATTCCTTTGCCTTCCACAGAGGTTCTTTTCTTGTCTTGGTATAATTTCCAGTCCTTGCCTTTTCTTTGGCTACTCTATCTTGTTACTGAACCCCTTTAATTTTAATTTTTTGTATTTTTTTCCTTGCTTCTTTCTTTTCCAGCCTATCTCAGTTGGGCTTACCAAAAGTTCAAGTGTAATTTTATCTGTAGTTGTGAAAAAAGTGTTTCATTTCAGTCCAACCTGTGGGCTGACGTCCTGACCCAGCTTCACCCTGAGTCCATCCCCACAGACCTGTACAGTTACTCCAGGGTTTTATGAGACACTGGTTCCCCTCACCAGGTCAGATCCTTACCCTTGTATTTTAAACCTCTAGGGAGAGACTATCTAGTCTCTATTGTGCAAATTATTAAATAAGATCACTGCATAATCATGAATATTTGAGTGGGTACATACGAGTTATGACTTCCTTTGAGGTCACTGATATTAGTGAAACATTGGGGAGTTCTCTGATGATTTTAATAAATTCCTATTATTTAAAATCGTCAATATTTTAGTTATTCTATTGTTAGAGCATTGCATCAAAGAAAAGGATGCCTTTTTTTACACATAGTTCAAAAAAGAACTGTGCTAACTATCGTGAGCCTGATCACCCACTTTGGAATCTTCAGCCAGAAGTAATCTCTCTCATCTTTTTAAGACTACCAGGTTTCTTGCCATTTGCTTAGACTGTTTTTGAACTATGATTTTTGCAAAAATGACAGTCCATTGTTCTGCTCTATGTCTTTCAAATTCTAACAATGAAATCAGGGGAGGAAGGCCTATATTTCGTCCACTTTCCTGTGTGAGAAATGTTATTCTTCAGTCATTCTTCCCAATCTTATATTCAGATGTGTAAGAATAAAAAAGCAATGTGACAATAAGCTGACCATACAACTTTACCTGAAGATGAAATATCTTTCTTATAATGTGACAGCAGAATACATTACCTGAGAGAGAGTAAAAGTTATGCAGTTTACCTCTTTACTACTTTTTGTTTTGATTTCTTGAAATTGTCTCCTCTATTCTTTGAACCTTGAAATTGAGATGCTTTAAATTCATTTTAGAATTCATGTGAATGAGAATGCTAGTTATGCTTCTTCATACCTTCAAGACCTCTTTCTGACCTCTTTTAGCACTTTTGACATTTTACAACATAGTTACAAGAGGACATGAAAGAGGACAATAACCTTTCTCAATGTATACACATGCACAAATTTTTGTTGTTTTTGTTCCCTGAGACACATCATCATAAAATTTGAATAATATCATCATAAAGCTTAAATTTCATCTGTTATCACAACCTTCTAGTATGCTTGTCCGTAAGGTTCAGACCTTTGAAACTGAAATATGAACGGCTGCTTAGCTGATATTAAGAACAGTTTTGTGAGTTAACTCCCTCTTGCAGGTGGATACTGCATGTATCATAAAAAAAGTGTTCAGAACATGCAGCCATGGTTTATTAGATAATGAAGCTTACTCAACATGATGTTCTTGGTATCTCCCATATTTATCCATGAAGAAAGATTAATCCAGCCCACTGGCTTTTTTTCCCACAGATAAAGTACTTTTTACTACAGTATTTTTCAAACACAGAATCTATTCAGTTTCCCTTAACCCTAGAATTATATTTTCAGGCATATTTTTGTTTCAGTTTTAGTTTTTATTTATGTTTTTCAAAAATAAAATTACGTTTTTATTTTTAAAAAAAAAGCGAGAAAGATCTTATTCCTAGTTATGGAATGAAGTCCTGTTAGGCAGACTGTTATGTGACTTCCTGGAATACCTTGAATTCATCAAAGTTAGATTTCATCTTGGTTTATATATTGTTATACACACTTCATACAACCTTATCTGAAATTAATTTTTAGCAGCTAGCAGAAAATGGAAAATAACTGTGATAACAGGTACTATTCATTTGTAAATATACCAAACTGAATCTTTATGATTGATGATATTGCCACAAATATAGTTAAAGATTTGACAATTATAAAAAATTGTGGTTCCTCTAACAAATTGCCAGAACTTATGTATTTTATGATTCTGTCATCTTTAATTTATTCCAAAAATTGTAGTAAAACTTCTTCAAATAGGGTCAAAGTTTCACCACGAATAGTAGTTCTTCTGATAATTGAGGCTTATTTTTTATTGAATTGTATCAGACATGTTAAAATCACTGGAGAATTACCTCACTATATCTTATTACTTGTTGTCACTTTAATGATGATTTATTCTTTAAGTTTTAATTTTGATCTAAATGATATTTCCTAACTGAATTATAAGTTTGAATTAATCCTTTTCTGCAGTATGTATTACAGTTAGTCAGGCTTTTGGTATTAATCGCAAAAGCATAATATTGTAAATACTTCTGACTAGGTTTATTTTTTTTTTTTATAAAAGAAACACCTTTTGTCCTTGAAATCATACTGCTCTACCAACTGTAAATGCTTCTCTATGGCATAGTAATGCTCAAATAGAAATTAAGTAATAAATTCTTAGTTTTACAGTTTTAGGTATGTTTTCCCTTCACTGGGACTGATGAGGTTTGCAGGAATTTTATTTGTCATTTTTATAATTTTACTTCTGATGGATCTATTGAGAAGGATAATTCATTGTATCACTAATAGAAGATATCAGAAATGGTTATCTTCAAGATGTGGAGTCCAGTTCTTCTTGCATTTGCGATGGAGGTAGTCATGAAAAAATTAACTGAAGTTGAGACAAAGCAGGCTGGCAGTATGGAAAACTGCATTGAATATGGAGTTTGGGGAAATATGAAGGAAGAATTCTTTGCAAATTCAGTGAAAAATGGAAAAGATGCTTTTGAAATTAAAATTGCCTTTCTACTGACTTTAACACTTTTGTTGGAAAATGTTTTCCTAGTATGGAAGTAATTGTAGACAAGATACTTGAGGAAGCCTCAGATGAGAGACACTATCCGTGTTACTAATGCCTGAACTCAATTAATGCTTTTTTACTCAGTTTTATCCTGTATACTGCTGTTTCAGCTCCTCAAATATGTGAAATCAGAAAATCAGCTGTAAAGGAACAATGGGAAATTTGGTATATTAAGTGTGAAAGAAATTATAAAAGTAGAGAGAAGTTAATTGTGCAGCAAGGCGAGAAGCAAAGGTTCCACACTTTTTGACATATTAAAGTTCTTTAGACAGGAAAAATACTTACATTTACTTTATGCAGCACAAGGATGCAACTTTTTTGAAATCTGGTTGCAATTCCCACCTCACTCTGCAGTTTCCAGTGTGTAAGATCTATCTTTGGTGACATGAGCTAAACAAGAAAGATAATATTTTAGGGCATGACCATGACTGACCATGACTGGTGCTGGCAGTGGGGTCTGCAGTGGCCCTCGTGAAGAGAGGCAGGGGCTGCCCCAGGCCAGACACAGACGGATCCAGCCAGCTCCAATGCAGCCCCACAGGGCACAGCTGTGCCTGCCCCAGAGGTGGAGGCACCTTTGAGAAAACAGATTTAAGAAAGGGCAAAATGCCACATGGACAGTGGAAAGCAGCAAAAATACATGAGAAACTATCCTGCAAACACCAAGGTCAGTGAAGGAGGGACAGGAATTGCTTCAGGTGGCAGAGCAGAGATTCCCAGCAGCCTGAAGGACATGATGGAACAGATATACATGCTGCAGCCTAAGGACGACCCCCTGCCAGAGCAGAGAAAAAGTATAAGGAGGATGGAGAGGAAGAGGGGAGCTGTTGTGGACTGATTGCTCATTTGCCTTCCCCTTGCACTGCTTGGGGACATGGAGCGGGTAGAGGAGTTGGGAATGACAGAGTGAAGTTGAGCCTGTGGAAAAGCAGAATGGAGGACTGAAGGTATTTTAGCCTTTTGCCCTTGTTTGTCACCATCATATTGTAATTGACAATACATCAAATCAATTTTCCCCAAATCCAGTCTGTTTTTCCCATGATGGTAATGGATAAGTGAGCTGTCAATCTTTTCATCGACTTATGAGCTTTTCCATCTTAATTTTTCCCCATGCCCTGTTGAGAAAGGAGAGTAAGAGACCATCTGGGTGATCACCTGGCAGCAATATGAGGTCAACCCACCAGGTAAATATTGGACCATATGACTGCTTTGGATATAATTTATATAAATCTTGTAACAATTCTCTAAGTGCCTATAACACACAATTTAAGTATTTTTACTGAACTGGTGATATACATAGAAATTCTAGATTATGCTTATGTTTTGCACCTCCAGTTTTCTAAAGGCATTTTTTTCAAACACTAGGCCTAATTGTTCAATGTTAGGCTACGGTATGCATTGAAAGAGGCTGAATAATTCTGTAGTATTGAGTAGATGAAGCAAAATGGGACAGGTATGGGTGTGGCTTCTGGTCTCAAGCAAATCTGTCACAACAGTCGGTGTGAGTAAGGGTGACTTACATCCCTATTATCAGATTATACTTCTATTGTTAAAAGGCTAGCTGCAAATCAGTTGTGCACTGGTTCTTGAACCAGATAACTGAGAAGTTGATTTTTTAGCCATTGATCACAGTTGCATATCTCTTTTCTTTGTGTTGCAACCTAGGAAAATGTTTTTCAAGAGTCTTGGCAATAACCATGCATTACCTATTTGAAGACATGAATTGATCTGTATGGGGCAAAAAAAGGTTATGATTGAAATATTTATAAGCACATTTAAAATTTTTCAACTAATTTTATATCTGGTTTAATATGAACAACATGAGCAGGTTACCTTGTGTAGGATTTTGTGCCTTTTCTTCCAGTGTTTTTACAGTTTATCAACAAGTTAAGTGTTTTAAGAAATTCCGTGTGTGAAATCTTCTTTGGCAAAAAATGGAACTTCTTTACTTCCTTGATTTTGAATAATGCAAATTATTCTAGAGATAGAAATACTTTCTATTTAATATGTTATGTCTTTTATTTTTACCTCTGGTTGTATTTGGTTACTCTGAACATTGTTATTACAGCCTTAGATAATTATCCAACACTTTTTTCTTCAATCTGTAACGCTTTAGGTACGACTTATCAAAACTTTCTTTAAAACAGTTTTTGTAAACCTTTACTTTTCTGCCAGTGCTGTATTTCCTTTTTCTTCTGAAGGCTGCTCAGTACACCAGTCTCACTGCTTTCTCTGTGTAAATCTTTTGTTTCTCTTTTCCTCTGTACCTCCATTGAGGGGATCAGGTTCCACGACAGCTCTTCTCCTTGCTGCCTTTTCCAGCACATTCTTTTCCCAAGAGAACCTTTCTTGCTTCTTAGTATTTTGCTTGGCATTGTTTCCATCTTGCTGACTACCTTTGAAAATAATTGTCTTGTCCATTGTTTTCTTGTCTTCTGGTAACCCAAGATTTAAGGGGAAATATTCAAATTCTTGTGTCAGTGATACTGCATGCTACCTATTCCCCACTGATCACATAAAAGAATGACTAGGGCATATTATCTTAATCTAAATAAGTAAGTAGCAGGGTCCAAAGAGATCAGCTTCAGACATTTCCAAAGTGTGTAACAGTACTTTCAGTGAGTGGGGTAAGTGTGCGTATACTGCAGACGAGGAAACAGTGTGCCAGACAAAGCCATGTTAATGATGACAGGAAAAGGAGAGGGATAGTACTCCCTTGCTTCTTCCACTTCCTGTTGAAGTTAGTTATATGCATACCTATGTTTTCACATATACAAAGATAGATAGAAAAATAAAGGTAGAGCTATTCATAGATACAGAAATGTGTGTAATATATGATATCTGCAGGAGAATTTCCTGCTTTTATTAGTGTGGAATATTCCCAAAATATTTCTTGGCATAGAAGTAAGGATCTTGCCTATATAATATAAGAAGGTGTGTTATGTGACATATTTGGTGAAGTAAAATCTTTTTAAGGAATATATGAATATCTGAATGTATATGTGCAAACACTAAAAAATATAAACATTTATAATCTGTCTAATCTGTCCTTTTTTTAAACACATTTTAGTCTACTCAGCATAAAATGTGCACTGTGAAAATAGATTAATGATACTCAAGGATAAACAAGGTACATGAACAATTTTTTAATTTTAGAATATAGAAATACCTGAAATACATTTTCAGGAATTTCTGAGCATGTGCTATAAATGTGTTTTTTTCAAGTATACTTCTTAGAAAGGATCAGCTCTACAAAAGAAGTAAAGAGGTGAAAAAATTCTCTTAAGGTATTGCAGATAAGATAAAGGCACTGAAAGCAACATGCATTTGTAAGAAGTTTTACAACTGAATAGGACTAATCAATCTGCATATTGCTATCAGTAATTGTAGATTCCAGGGCACCTAATTTGTTGATAAACATTTTTTCAGCAAATTCTAACAGTAATGGTCACTCTGGTTAAATTGTTTTTAACTTTTCCAAAAGTTCCATTTAGATTGTACAGATACTGAAGTGTATACATATAAAATTAAGATAACAAATTTGCCAGGCAATGCAGTAGAAATCAATTCTTACTAATAAAGTTCAAGATAAATTAATTAAATTTCTCTCTGCAAAATCAGCTATTTTTCCTGAAACCGCTTATGACAACATTTCAAATTTAAATTAATTATTAATACTTTACAATTATTAGTATTTTTTTCTGAATGCACAATAAATAAAGATAGAATAATGGAATATACTTCCTTAGATGGTCTCCTTAACTAGCAGTCATAACAATACAGAACAATACAGATATATGTTTAAGAGAACATACATAATTTTTCATCCAAGCTTTCCAATGTAGACATCTCACCCAGTTTTGAATAGATGTATGAAATCTAAAAATGAAAATCAGAAGAATCACAGGTCTCTAAATATGATGTTACTTGTCTCATCCAGCAATATATTTAGTAGGTATCTATGTGGCTGGGGACCAGTTGAAAAAGTTATTCCTATAAAACCAGTTTAAAAAGAAAAACTATCCGTCTGAGCTCAGTCCACTCTTGCTTGAATCATATGTTTTAATATACAATCTGAAGAATGCAAAATGTTGATATAACTACACATATATCTAAAATCATTGGTGTTTGAGCCTAACAATTTTTAATGGATGACTTGCTTTTGAGTATGATTTTATGTGATGTGTGCATTATAATAGGAGCCAGGTATTGACAGTAGACACTTTGATCTATTGCCAAACTCATATTTGAATAAATGTGCATGCACAAACTATTTCATACTTGTTAAATTCTTTTATTCCTTGCACACACAGAATATGTGTACGTGTAAAAATTAATATTTGAAGGAATAGGAAGCTAAGATACTGTCTTTGTCTTCTTTGTTTTAACAGGAATTTGCCTTGTGACTTTTTCAGTCAGACACCCAACCTGTTCCTTAACCTGATAAGAGTACTACTGGATATTGTGACAGGTAATTCAAATTCACCTTATTACTACCACTGATTGCAAATAATTAAAGACATAGCAAACTTCTTAGC
The DNA here is from genome assembly GCF_000738735.6 of Corvus cornix cornix. NCBI lineage: Eukaryota > Metazoa > Chordata > Aves > Passeriformes > Corvidae > Corvus > Corvus cornix. The sequence goes on along the minus strand of NC_047057.1, from coordinate 41,484,943 downwards.
TTTAAACTCAACCACTGTAACATTGTAAACATTGTCTTTATTAAAGGAAGAACATATTTTCAGGTTCTTTTTTAATTAAGCATCATGCTGAAGTAAATGGGTTTTTAATAAAGCACACATTTGTATATGAATTAAGTGATCTAGGTATAAGTAATAAATATTTTATTAATATTTTAAATTAATAGTTTGGAACAGACTACTTATTATTTATGCATGTTTACAATTGTTCCCAACATAAATGATGCTTTCCAATATTTATGTTAAAACAGGTATTTTAATATTCCTTAGTTTTACTAGACTTCAGAGAATATGTAAAAGTTCTAAATAATTTTTATGATTCTTTATGTATTTTTAGAAGTAATGGTAACTACTTAGGTAAATTTGTTGAGATGTGAGTTCTCATCTCATTGTCTTGTGCTCAGTAAACTTGTTTGTGTTTGGCAGCTTCTCCCCCTGAAAGAATCTCTTTTTATAGTCCTGCTGTTATGTTCTTGACCTTTGCCACGACCACAACCCTGAGGCGTTTGAGCTGTCAGATAAAAGAGTGGAAAGAGGCTGGTGAAAGTTGTAGAATGCAAAAAGCTTCGTAATGCACTGGTGACTTTCCTGCCAAAACTTCACCTCCATTGCTGTCACATTTCCTTAAATAATAGGGAGACTTTTCCTCTAATGGGCAATGGAGGCTTTGGGTTTGACTAATGAGAACTTGCAGAGGCAGCCTGCCATGTGTCTCTATCGTTTAACTGAGGTGAAACAATCTTGCCTGGCTACAGACAAGGGCTAGAAGCAGTCATATTCAAATGTACCTGTCAGTAATTAATCTGTTTGGGCTTTTTTTTTCCCCCAAGTATTCATATATACTGTTCTATGTGCAGTAAAGCATTAAATTGCTTTGCACTGGGAGTAAGTCACATTCAGGGGTCGTCAGAACTATGCTACTGGATGGAACATGCTTGATTCAGACAGGTTGTTTATAGCAAGAACTTGGCATCTGAAATCTCCAACTACTCAGGAGATTTTATACGAGATTATCTTTTCTAATATTTCTAATATTATTTTGGAAAAGCTGATTTTTATTTAGTATCATGTAGATAGAAAAAAGCCATTCATGGATAGTTTATGCCTACCTCTGATGTAGCCACTGAATAGCCACTATTTGTTGTGTCAAGATTCTTAATGAATTTTTCAGTATCTGCTAGCAAAGCTTTTTGTTGAAATTACTATACATTAAAGATAGATGCAATTTTTTCCTTTGTCACTAGATCATCTTTTTTGTTGCAAATTACTTTTTTTCTCCTAGAATGGGTATGAGAAAAATGCTTTATTTTACTGCCATTTCCCAACATGTGATATGAAATTAACACAATAAAGCACAAATAAAATACAATATAAGACCAATATGGAATTAGCTTCTTTCCATTTTACAAGAACAGTATATTGTAGACCAAATGCAAAACTTTGTACTGCATGGATTAAGAATTATTCCTTCCCCACCACTTCCACTGTAAAATATTTTTTAATATCAGTACTTATAAAGGCCTAATGAAAGACAGATTATTAAATCAGTATTTTAAAAATCAAAGTATTTAAATGAAAAAATCTCTAAATTAAACTTGGAAATTTAACTTTGTGTATCTATCTAATAAGCAGTGATGACAAATACAGAATTTAAAAGCATTTATAGAGACATAATTATTTTTAAATTGTTAAATTCATAATTCATTTTCAAGAACAAAAAACTGAATCTCATGTCTAGTTACACATTTGCAAGTCAAACATGAGTTTCAAATACTGAACAGGAAATCGCATCACATGAAAAACCAACATTTTTTCCCCTTAGAGACATAATATATTCTGTCTTAGTTGACTTTTGAGCATGTAGTGCTAAACTTAATGAATACTAAAAAAACTATACACAGTAATCCATACAGAGTTTTTCCTTTTTAGATGAAAATATTTTTGCCTAACATTTTTGTTTGCATTTTTAATCTGGGAAATATCACCTAAATATCACAGATACTATTTCAATGTTTCTGTCTTTCACTGATGAATTTGGGTTTTTTAATTTTCTTATCCTAGTTGTGTTCATTTCCACTTAATGCATGAAAAATAAAGGAAACTAGTCACAAGGAAAAGGGAGTTATTCTGCTCTAACTACCTTACTACTTAAGGAAAAACTGTACATGGTTTTCTTAGTTCTCTGGAACATCAGCAGTAGTTTAGGAAATTACTATTTCAGTCCTAGTTGTAGAAATTAATGTTTCACTGACTGATTTCCATTTTCTTCTTGTGCTCCACAAGCCATAAGAAAGATGGGCTGTCTGGTAATTTCACAGCAATGTTTCCATTTTTTTTTTTTATTTCTTTAAACCGGATATTTTCATTTTTGTTTAAAGAAAATAATAAATGAAGGTATAAACCTCCTGCTGAATGAAATACAATTCCTCCTCTATAATTCTATATTTGAAAACTGTTTTAATTTTATTTCATTTTTTCAACTTATTTTGTTGGTCTCTGTTGAAAAGAACATATACATCCTGCTGTAAGACTTCTTTAATATTCATTAATATACCTGGCTGTCCTTTCTGAATACATAAAAAATTACTGGTTTTTTTAAAATTTGAAACTGAAATGGTCAGCCAATTAAAACAGTATCAAATATTTAAAACGTGGGAAATTGTCCCTGCTCTATCATAGCAGAATATGATTAGAAATTGTCATGTAAATATGTTATTTCAGTGAAAGTCTAAAGTAAGTTCCTTGTCATGATAAGAGAGAGACAATATGAATATCCAAATGAGGTTTATCTACAGATTTTGACTGAAAATGTCCTCCACACTGACTAGAAAGAGAGGAGCTAGTAGTCAGGTGAAATATTTTTTCCATTCATACTTGCAGATACTGAGATTGCTTAGAGAGATGCAGCACTATGAAGACCTTTAAAACTTCCTAGAAAAGTCACGTAGTCACAGGACAAAGATTTGCCTTGTGACAGTTTCCTACACACTTTATTTAGTTTTATAATTTTTGAAACTCACTTGCCATTGTAAAAATGTAACTGAATATTATAACTTCATTTTTAGTAGATCTTGCAAGAATTGGTGGTTTTCTGAGAATCTAGTGGCATCCTTATTCATTGTTTTGAATAATAGATGTGCTTTACAAACATTCATCACACCTCTGCAAAAATATATCCAGACCTTAGCTACCTGGAAATCTACAATAATCTGATAAAATAAGTTTTCTGGGAATCAGAACTTTTAGCAAAATTTAAGGCAGTAAATTCACCTACCTTCAAATCTTTCATCACTCTTTCAGTCTTCTTCCTTTCCCATTTTCCTTCCCTTTTCTGTGATACTCCTGAATGAGAGAGATGTCTTTCAAACAAAAAGACAAAAAGGAAAAAGAAACACCCCCCCCAAAAAAAACCCACAAAACAAACAAATGAACAAACAAAAAAAACCCCACAAAGCAAACAAACAAAAAACAACAACAAAAACCAAACCAACCAACCAACAACAACAAAAAAAGCCAAGAAACCAAAAAACCCCCCAGGTCATGCTAACAAGCATTCATGGATATGAAGAACCTTCCTGCTACCCTCAGTGCATTGCTGCCTTAATTCAACTGCCTGAAAAAACTATTGTGTTCTCTTTTATTGCATTCTATTTACCTTAATGGATGAATTATCTGAGGGACTTACGTTGCAAAGATTTTAATCTTTAATCTTAATAGTTTTTATTCAGTTTTGGTTTTTCTAGAACTGTGGCCATTTTTTTTCAACTGTAAGAAAAATGTTATTTGTGAAACAGTAGCTACACCATCCTATATTAATCATATAGAGTCTTAGTGCCTTATGAGATTTATTTCTTAGCACTCCAAAAGAGTAACCCATCAAATGTAAGACTATTGTTGCAGTAATACACAGGTCATTATAAATATTAGAAAGTCAGAGGCATTTTGCGAGATCCTTTTTTTTCTCTAAGTGTACCCTGACATTATTATACTGGCTAATTGGTTTGTGCAGCATTATTCCAGCATGAAATAACAGACATAAAACTTCTGTGAACTGTGACTTTTGTGTCATCCTGTTAGTTGAAAATAAGATTGCTGACTATAAAATGCCTTTTCTGTAACGAGTATCACTGCTGTATCCTATAAGATTTAATTACAAATTGACTAGTTCAGCTTTATACAAGTCCTTGGAGATTAAGGTTTTGGCATGGCAATAAAGGCAGCTTAAAAAAAATGTTCTCCCTTCTGTTTGATCTGAAAATCAGGATTTGTATAGACAAAGATATGCTGTGCAAGCTATATAGCATTTTAAGAATTCTCTGAAGAATTCTGCATGCTCAGTGTTTGTATATTGCATTGTCAGTTGTGTATAAGTAAAGACTCCAATAAGTAAAAGGTAGATTTTTTTACAGGACATTGTTGAACATATTTATTCCATATGTCTCTCTAAATAAGGATTACTGTATTCAGCATCTGAGACCATACTGATTTTTTTGTGTGTATGAGCCTTCTGAAAATTGGCAGAAAACTGGACAGTCTGGGCATAAGGTGAAAACTGCAGAAAATGTCTGTGCCTGAACCCACTAATTATTAACTCTTGCAGACACTCTTAATGTGAACAGCACAGTGCAATGTACATCTCTAGGTGACTGGCTATGGATGTGTTGAAGAGAGAGAATAAAGAAAAAGCACAAAAGTTACACTGTCTGTCTCTTAGCAGGGAATTTAGATCCAGAAAAAAATGTATCCAGATCTAATGGGCTACCGTGAATGCCAGAATTAACATTTAATACTCATATAATCACTAGATTGGAAAAGACCTCCAAGATCATTGAATCCAACCATTATGTAGATGTATCTCGATTCACTGCTGTCTTTTGCGTGACTTACAACCATGCGGTTGTCTTGAAATTATATCCTTTAGTGACTACTTATTCTGTGACTGCCTTTGATCTTTCAATGGCAGTGTAGTTAAGAGCATTTCATTTTATTAGATCAAAGTTACTTTATAAAAATATTCTGAATTGTTATATGTAAAAATATTCTATAATATATTGGTAAATAACTGTTCTATAAATATATGCCACTGTAAAAAGTGCCTTGTTCTATTGCTGCTCTATGCAAACTGAAACACAGAAATCTTCTTATAGAAAACTCTTAAGGTTTTTTGAAAAGTACTTTTCTTGTCTGAGGCACTGGCTACATCTCAAAATCCAGATGTATCAAAGGAAATCTGCAGTAAAATGTATTAAACCAAAATGAAGTTTAACATATTTCTATTGAAGAAAATTTTCATATTCTTGTTACAAAGGAAGATGGGAATAGAATTAATAATTTGAACATGTACAAAGTTCTTTAACCTACAACCTTTCATAAAATTTAACTTTACAGATATGATGTCAACCCTAGAAATCATATGAAAGGCCTGTTTACTGAACACACCACTGCTATTTTACCTTGTAAAAGGACCATTACTATCATTCTCTTATGTGCTGCTGGAGGAAATACTGGTTTATTGATTTGTCTCAGCTAGATCAGGTCCTTGGGAATCAGGAGCTTATATTATCCTGGATGAATTATTTATTTTTATTATATTTTGTCTTGGACTGTTAATAGGAAAAGAGACCCACACAGGACAGACTTCATAATACATGAAACCTACTTTCTCTTGGCAGATAGCACATGAAGAAGAGCAAGGTGCAATAGGCTAGAACCAGTTAGTGTTCTTCAATCTGGGGAAGATATATCAATATGATTGGCATGTATAGATGTAGCAACATAGACGTCATTTTTTGTTCTTTAGTGCTTTAAAAGACAAAACAAAATATTATCCTTCTGTATCTCTTCAACCAGATTTAATAACAGTAAGATAAATACTGTGGGATCTTAACATAAAATTCAATCTCAGAATCCCTTATGCACAAGGAGTAAAAACAAATATAACATGTTAAAACTCATGCTAAAAGTCTAAGAGTTCAGAAGTATATAAAGACAAAGCATTTTAATTTATTTAAAAAAAAATATCTGTTGCTATTATTTTCCTCCAGAATAGCAATCTGCATGGTTTTGATGAACATGCAAGGAGGGATTTCCAAGAAAAATGTGACTGAAATAATACTTTTAATTCGGGTAATGCTTTTAATATATATATTAATTTTAAACCATAAAATAGTATTCGCTGTAATACATAGTACATCAACTTATTGCTCAGTCTTTCAAGGCAAAGTAGTCCAATGCCTGAAATACACATCAGGGAACAACTCTGAACTGATGGAATAAATGCCATAGCAAACCTTTAGGTCTTTTACTTCTCTCTTTTCTTACAGAATACCTGAGTCAATACTAGTTTATCTTTCTCAGCTACACAGGCTAAAACATTTCAAACATGCAGGAATACTTTGAATGGAATCACAGGAAACTCTGAAGCTGTACTTTGTGTCTCTTCTGCAGGTTTTGGGGAGAAAAAAAATCTGCCACTTCTACAAACTTGAATTTCTCTTAGCTCATGTGTTCAGCTTTTTGACAATCTTAAAATGTAAATCAGAATGCAGTACTTACCATGACAATGTATACATCTTTTGGATGGCATATATTAAGAAAATCAAGTTTTTTTTACTCAGATTGTAACTTTATGTCAAAGGGAAGAATTTTGCTAATTGTTTATGTGGGCCTTGTCTTTCACTCTCATCTCTATCACTTTCTGTAGCACTATGACTCTTCAGGATTGTCATCCAATTAACAATAGCTAAAAACGAGATACAAGTACTTTGCAGGTCTGCAGATAGAGCCATCCAAATTTCATGGTTTTCAGTTCATTAATTTTACTCATGCACAGGCCCATATCAAAAATGCACAAGTCAAATGCTTAACTTCAAGAAAGGATCAGACTGTGAAATGATCATAAAAGCAACGATAATGGGCAAGATAAAAGACTTCTACTTCAAGATCTTAGACAGTGGTCAATTGTGGATGTGAGAATAAATTAATGCTTCACTCAGTTTAACCTCACAGCTTCTGACATTCTGTAGTTTAGTGCCTTCTGAACTGGAATTTGTCTCTACATCCTTCTGTTTGATATCACTTAATAACTGCAAAAGCAGTTATATTGGCACAGCATGCTGCCAAGAAGTTTCACAATTCATTTGCACATGAGTGAAAAAACCTCCAAATTTCAGTTCAGTTCAAGAAAAGTTCTCAAATATTTCTTTGGATTATTTCGGGTTTCATATTGTGGGAAATAATGAATAACTCTTATCTCTCTCTATTGCAATCATATATTCTTCTCCATTAATTTACTTTTCCAGGTAAAGAATCCCAGTTAATTTAACATCTCTTTATACCTAAGTCTTTTCATACTTCTTTTTTACTTATACCTTTTTCTTTTAGTTGGGGAGACCTGAAAGATCTTCAGCATTCAAAATACATTGAAATTACAAAATTATGAAACATTGCAGTAACACTTTATGATTTTCTTGTATAGTTTTTCCTCTTCTCTAATATCTCACAATTTCAATTGCTGCTAGGAACTGTTTTCATAACATTAACCACAATGACCCTAATTCTTTTTGTAGGATATTAGTTTAGAACTCATTTCCATATATGCACAAATTAACTTTTTACCATCATTTTTCTTTACACTGTTTATACTGAATTTCTTCTGCCATTTTATGTTTCGGTTACTTAGTATCATAAGGCAATTCTGCAACTCTTTGCTGTCAACTTTAACCTTTCTAAATAGTTTTGATATAATTATATTTTTGTCATTGCTTAATACCTTTTCCAGATTATACACCTAGGAATATACTAAAAAGCACAGGTTCCCTAAAAGCTAACCAAGAAATATTTGTTAAAACAACTATTTATTCCTGGTTTTGGTTTGCTGTTCTTTAGCCAGCTGCTAACTCTTCATGGTGGTAGCACATACTTATTGTCTGATTTAGAAGATCTCTATACTGACTGGGCAAGTGTACAACTTACTAGAAGACCACCTCATAGATTAGGTCAGAATGTACTTCCAAAAACACACCTTAACTTGCAAAGATATTAACACCTTTGTTTATCAACATAACTACATCACTATATTTAGATATTTAAATATTTTTGGAAAGCTATAATGAGATAAATTTTAGCTGTCTGGAGTGGCAAAACAGTGAGCTAATGAAGGTGCCGTTGACTTCAAATTTCAGGCTCATTCAGAAAGGGCTTCTTGTATGGATGAATATGCCCCAAAATGTATTGATTGTAAAGTACTCTAATCTCCAAACATATTTTAAGAGTTAAAGTTTGCAAGTGACTAGAAATCAATGTGAAATAGAAATTAATCTGTTTTTTAAATTACTTTTAAAATTATCAGAATGAAGGATTTTACTTTCTACCTACCTGATATAAGAAATTTACAGTCAGTAGACACCCTCCTATGAAACCACTAAGTATAGATTCAACCTAGAAGGTTTTTTTATTCTAATTTAAGTTGCAATATTTTCAAATATATTTTGGGGGGAATTGTGAAATTAAGAAAAAAATAAAATAATAATATGCATATGTCAGTTTTATACATGGGGAAACCTCATTGTTTTCTATTGTATGGATACATTGACTTAGTGACTCATACTTACAGGTCACTAAGTTACACATATATATATGTATAGTTCATAGAGGTGATGATAAAGATGCTATATGAAAAAGTTAATATAAAGTTGTTGAAACTCTAGAAGAAAATTTAGGAAAAAAATTCAAAAGCATATATTAATTTGATAATACAAAAAAGATATGTTTATCTGCATGAAAGATAAGTAAATATTGCAAATCATTGGTATGCAAATTCTATACTATGCTTATTGCCAAACCAGTGAAATATATAGTGTTGTCCCATCTTTCATCATCACTGATAAACACTATCTTCTCCAGGGAGTCATTTTCAGTACAGGCACTGCAGATATCTATGTAGATTACTAAAATTAGCAACAGTGTTTTGGGCATAGACAACACTGCTGACAAAATGCAAAATGCCACAAGGAGTAATCCAAATAATACTGGGAGGAAGCATTACATTAATGCATGGATGATGTGAACTACTAACACATTTTAATGTGTTTGTTAATTCTTTTTGTGATGAACATTTTTTATAATGTGCTAATTCTGCGTTATTTTGCCGTTCCATCCAGTATGACGGTCGGCTGCTGATAGAGGTTAATAAGCAAATATACTGAAGAGAGGAATTGCACTTCTAGTGATTTGGATAACACTTGTTAGAGTTCTGTACCATTCTACTATGTAGAATAACTAGTATGATGTGACTATGTATCTGGTCAGTAAAAATCAGTAATCCATTGTCCTGCTGCTCTGATTATGGATACCAACATGGATTTCTGTGCAACTTCTTCCCAGGCTGCTGCAGGTCTTGTCTAAAAGTGACTATGTTTGGTTGCTATGTGTGAGCAAAGCAATCACACTTCAGCATCAAGCCCAAAGTACCTGAAGTCTCACTGGCTGTGGACTGAGTGTTTAAATGAATATTATAATGGAAAACATGCAAGTTTGCTATGGTTGTTTTGATTTTGTGTCAAAACCCTTCTTAGTTAATAAGTAGCTTCCCTAAGTAGTTGTTCCTCCCTGCAAATCCTCTGTTGTATATTTACAATTTCCTGATTCTCACTACTGATACCAATCAAATTTCTTATCCATCTCTAGGTTATTGTAATATTGATATGCCTCTAACACACAGTACTGTTGACTATAATTCTTTAAAATGTTTCCTGGAAGTTTTTTTCCAAGATATCGGCTTCTTACTAGGAAATAAATTACAGTAATGCTGGCAGGACTTGAAGAAGTGTAGATTGCAATAAAAATGTCTGATTCTTCTACCTAAAACATTCATGAAACTACTCACTAAGCATTGATCTCCTAAGAGTTTATTCCTTTTTAAAATGAATAGGTGACACAATTTTTTGTGTTGCATGCCCTCATCCATCTAAGTTATATGGCAGATTGCTAAAGAATTTAGAAAAAAAAAAATGTTGTAAGGGATTAATGCCCATTCTAAAAATTTATTTTATGGGTCTTTTGCTTATCATGAGACTTGCAGAAATTTTACAAAGCTAAAATGAGATAGAAAAGAAAAGGAACATTTGTGGCTAAAGCTACTAAGAGTAATGGATATGTATGAGGGTGTAAGTAAATAATAAAGAAATAACCCCATCCTTTCAATCGTTATCTAGCCATCTAAAGGTTTCACTTGATGTTCTCGTAATAAAATTCTCTTTTCTCCTTATAGTTGTAGAAACCATTGCCCTCCACCAAACAGTCACTCTCAGCAATGCACCCATAAAACAAGACATCTTAATCTCAAAAAATGCCATAACTCAGCCTGGTTCACATCTTTGCTGACACTAGTATCCATTTATTCTTTCTCTCTCCTTCCTTGTTGCACCACATACATACTGAAGAACAATTCAAAGGAGAATCACAGAGCAAAGGTCTCTGGTTGTAGATGAGCAATTGCCTAAATCTACACTCTGTAATCTAATGGAAAGGGGAACATGGAACAATTTCAGCTATGCACTTTTACCCAACTTATCGGCAGTTTAACGAGAAAGAGACCCAAAGCAGTCTGTTTATGCAGCCCTACAATCAGGGCTATTACATTGAGTTCCATATTTAGTGGAATTATGGTTATCAGCTGAAAGAGACTAAATAAAAAACTTTGGACTCCTTGGTATTCCCACCAGTTACTTTTTAAGTGTCTCAAGAAAATGAAGAAAGCTGGTAAGACAAGCAATGATAGTGTCTTGAAGAAAATCCCAGTTGCTCTTTGCTTGGTAGAAACCATGCACGTACATTTCAGTATTGAGCCACATATGCTATATTTTAATGGCCCTTGATGGATTTTGGTTCAACTCAGATCACAGCTGAAATTCAGTGAGTGGAAGAAAAGAGGCTGTTGTGAGTATTTATAGCTTCTTCCCTAACAGTATCCACTTAAACCATCTAATGTAACATTTAGCATATCTAAACAGTTCTTCATAATTTTTTGGATACCTGTTCATGGAAAAGGTTAATAGAAATGACAGATAGTAGTACTATCACAAAGATTTTGATCAAATACTACCTAATTCTGTAAAATGCTTTTGCTCTTGAAGTCCTGAAGTTTACGAATTATCATAAACAAGATGATCATAAGCACTAGAAGACCTAGGGTCTAATTTACAAATGAGAAACCAAACTTTTCTCATTAATCTCTTGCACTGAAATTTATAGTGTGCGTGTAACTTACAGCTGACAGTACTGCAGAGTGACCCTGGTCAAAGCTATTAAATTTGACAATAATTTTGATTAATGGAGATGTTTACACCTCCTGACAGGGAGGTAAGGTTACACATGTTGTCCAATGGAATGAAGGAAAATTATCTGTATGTTATGATTACATAATTTGTGGCAAATATGATATTGTTGGGAGGAATGTGAATTGAAGAGGGAGTGTGCAAGTGTGCTTTTGATTTTCTTTCAGCTATTTTTGAGCAAATTCATATTATTCCATAGCTGGTTTGAAGTTGTAGAAATAAATGGGATTCTATGTGCATCTATTATTCATTATTGAGATGTATTCATGTCGGAAGTTACACTTAGCAAAGTTATTTGTGCCACCCCTCTTAGTATTTGTTTTCTTATGACATATGAATTTTTTCAAACAGGGGTAATTCTAACCTTACTTAAGTCCATAGTGTTTTTGTTTGGTATAAAGGAATATATTTTTGTAGTATTTTAAGTTTGATCATGCCTCTCTCTAACTAATAAAAGTAGCCTTCATCTCCTATTTTCTTTACAAAAACATACAGCAAAAGAAAAACATAGTATAGAGAAAAAAAAAGTAAATAAATATTTTATAGTAAGGCATTAGGAAATACAAATGAAAATGGAATCCTAAACATTAAAATTTCCTGGTTAACTGACCATTAAATTTAACTGCAACAAAAATTCAGGGCATATCAACCCTAATTTCATTAAAGAAAACTGTCAAAATAAACAAATCCTCAGAATGGTAGAGCTACTAAAACTGTCCTTTATGATAATTTCTCAGTTCTTTCTCAGGACTCCTAAATACTTTCTGTATGCATGTCAACATATACATGTATATTCAGCCCATGATTCAGAACCGTGACTCTGATTACCTTTACCTTGGGATTTATAAGTCTCTGTGTAAAATGTCTTGTTTCCCTTGGTTATGCCCTCTCACTTTAAACTTTTTTTTTACCATGTTATAATTGTAAATAAATGAGAGAGTAAGGTTTGTCTTTTTCTCTAGGTTAAGTTCCTTGGCAGACAAGAAGACGCTGGGGAGCCAGAGTTTGTCTCTGTTAGTTAAATCAAGGATATCGATCATGACCTGAACATAAATTTCTTGACTTTTCCCTGGTGATAACTTCCAAGTAGGATTAATGTTCTTTAGACCTAGCTCACAAGAGATTAATAACTCTTCTTTTTGGCAACTGTAACTTTTAAGTGAGTTGCCAGATGTAATCCATGGATACCATACAGAAAATCTTACCAGTTTGACTTAAGGGAATAGAATAATCTTTATTGTAACTGTACTTTATCAAAATAATGCACTCAAATTCTGTAGCTATACAGTACATAGTGTATTTTCAAATATGAAATTAACATTTCACAATATATTAGCAAGTAAAAAAGGATATTTAATTTACTCTTAAATTTTGCTTCTCTTTTAATGTGATTTAAAAATTTTCTATCAGTCTGACCTTCATAACCTTCATAACCACCTGAGTACGTTATACTGTGCCAGATAATCCATATGTTCATTTAGATTACTCATTCCTTTTCAACTTATTAAGTAGCCCTGGACAGTCAGTTTGGCATTCTGATAGTATATTGCAAAAAGACACTCACAATTCCTTACAGATATGACTGAAGGGCCAATCGCCCATGTCCTTTCAGCCCTCATTACCAGCTCTCCCAGTGATGCTATTGCCCTAGTCCAGGAAGATTAAATTGAAATTCTTTTTCAGAAACACTAACTTTAACAATCCTTTTTCTTCACACTCACAGTGATTCTTATTTCTATGAGATCCTTCGACTTTACATATTTCAAGTTATATAACTTATCATCTGTGAGAAAAACTGGTTTTGTTTTCTTTCTTTTGTGTCATTATAGCTTTATTTTGCTACTTTGTACATACAGAATCAAAATTATTAATATTTTAATCTTCTTTTATCTCCCTAAATTCTCAAACTTTATTTGCAATAACCTCTCCCTGTTCAAGGTACCAGATTCTGTTGTCCAAGTTCTTTTACATGTTATCAATATACAGGTTTACATGGTACTGAATTAAAACCATGGATAATCATGTGCTTTAATGTTGTTTGTATTTTTAACCCAGCTCATGCTAACCATAGTAAAACACTGAATTAGATGACTATTGAAAGGCTTCTCCATGCATTTTTCCATGTTTCTATGTATTGTCTGGAACCTTGAAACAATCAGCTGCCCTCATACATAATGTAGTGTTTGATAAATGACTGAGTATGGCAGGTATGACAATCCTTGCTCTATCAATAACTGCGGGTGTTAAAAGTTTCTTGTTTTCAGTAGTAAATCCAACCCTGAAGCAAACATTTCTATTTTTCAAAACTACATGAAAACACTTTAAGACTTCTAGTCTTCAGATCAGTTACCTCCTTATTAAATAACATATCACAGCACCACTGATTTGACTTTAATCCAAAATCACGTGGGTTTCAAATGGCCTGTAACTTTTGTTCAGGTTCCCATAATCAAATTTATCTATGCATAATCTAGAATACTAAAAATGCTTGATTTGTTTTCCACATACATTTTTACTGCATTTTATACTATCAAGATGTTGAAAAATCTTTCAACTATAGACCCAGATTTGCACTTTTCTCCATTCAGTTTGTTTATCTTCATTTCAGATACAGTGGTGATATTTCATGTATTATATTACGTGAAATATTAAATGCAAAGTCCTATTAGATTACCAATCATTTCCTCTTGTGCACATCATATAATAAACCAAATGTTATACCATATATGACAAAACCAAGTAAGCAGTATTTTGCATTTTTGCTGATTGTTATTCTCCTTTCATTAATTTGCACTGTTAGTTTTCAGATGGATTTCTTCTAAGACTCACAAAATCAACAGGAAATTACTTTATAGTTAACTACATTATTTTATTCTTTACATTAGAAAACAATTCTTAAAATATAAGTAATATTTTGTGAGTATAATCACCAAACAATAAAGCCTATCTTTTTTATATTTCTGCATGAACTCATTGAAAATATTAAAAAGTAAGCTTCTACTTTAAACAGTTATATTATTTAATCAGAATACAGTTGGTATATGAAAATATAAGAAAATATGGCATTTAGTTTTGTGTATTACACCATTGTGCACATTGCCATGTTTGACTGGGTAGCGGATTGTTAGAGAAAAATGTAGGCGTTGTTTTTCTAAGCTGCTCATTGAAGTGATGTCTAACTTTCTTGACTTTTGAGCATAATATTGAGCAAGTAAGTGCTGAAACATGCTTGAGCTATGTATCAAGTGTTCTCAAGTCATAATTAGAAACAGGGTTTTTTTCAAAAGAAACATTTCCCCTATTTTTTCATGAGAATAAATTTTATTTTCTTCATTCATGTTTGAAGGAATTTATGGATAAATAAAACAAATTATTTTTCCATTCTGAGATTTTTGTAAATTCTCAGGAACCCTTTGGGTAGAAATGCAAATCTGCAGATTATGAAAAGTGGTTCCAAGTTTTGAGAGTAGAATGTCTCTATGGAAAAGGCCAATTCTGTAAGCTTCAAAAGAGAAGTAAGATGCACAGAATATTGCATTCATTCCATTTTCAGGAGTGGATGAGAAAAATTGTGATCTGCAGAGACTAGAACTCAAACTACACTGATTTTCCTGACTAAGCAAATAACTTGAATAGCAGTTTCCTCTATTTGATTCATCCCCTTCTTAAGTGCAGCAAACTCTATACTGAACTGACAGTGTATGATGATGAAATGTGACTGTTCGTCCCTGTTAACATTTTTTCTCAATACTTTCTCTCTTTGAAATTATAATACTTTATTTTATAATACAGGCTGACTCTCACAGTTTCTTTCACTCTTGTTTAGAATATAATAGTCTTGAAAACTGCCTCTGTAGTCCTCCCAATTATATTAGATCTATAATCACTGGATCAGTTAGACTGCTTTTCTGCGAACCTTCTGACGTAGATTATGTAGGTATACATGTGTATTATCCAGTTCTACATAATTTTGTGAAAAAACTTGTCAGGGCTTTATAATTGTTATGATGGGGCTATGTCAGTCATTGCTGCATTCTCTCACCTTTGGAAAGCACTAGTGATACCTATGTGTCAGTGTCTTCTCAGTGAACTGCATAATTTCCTTATTTTATGGAGGCTTTTTTTTTTTTTTGGTATGTGTGTGTATGTACCTACACACCAGTATTATTTAATATCTTTATTGATGACATGGATGAAGGCATTGGGTGCATCATCAGCAAGTTTGCAGATGATACCAAACTGAGTGATGTTGACACACCTGAAGGACTGGATGCCATCCAGAAACCTGAACAGGCTTGAAAAATATGCCCATGGGAATTTCTTGGGGTTTAATAAGAGCAAGTGTAATGTGCTATACCTGGGTCAGGGCAACCATCCATATCAGTAAAGGCTGGGGGATGAACAGATGGAGAACAGCCGTGCCTAGAGGTTGGTGAAAGGCTGGACATGACCCAGCCATGTGCGCTCACAGCCCAGAAAGCCAAACGTGTCCTGGGCTGCATCCAAAGCAGCGTGGGCAGCAGGGCCAGGGAGGGGATGCTGCCCCTCTGCTCTGCTCCGGTGAGACCCCACCTGCAGTGCTGCATCCAGCTCTGGGGTCCCCAGCACAGGCAGAACATGGACCTGTTAGAGTGAGTCCAGGTGAGGACACCAAGGTGATCAGAGGGATGGAGCAGCTCTCCTACAACAAAAGGCTGAGAGAAATGGATTGTTCAGCCTGGGAAAGAGAAGGATTCTGGGTGACCTAATGGTTACCTTCCCAGTAGCTGAAGGGAATGTACTGACAGGAAAAGGGGGAATGGCTTCAAACTGAAAGAGAGTAGTTTTAGATTGGATATTGGGAAGAAATTCTTTACTGTGAGGGTGGTGAGGCACTAGAACAGGTTGCCCAGAGAAGCTGTGGATGCCCCATCCCTGGAAGTTTTCAAGGTTAGGCTGGATGGAATTCTGAGCAACCTGGTGTAGGTACACCTGCGTATGCCAGGGGGCTAGAACTAGATGGTTTTTGTTGTCTCTACAAACTCAAACCATTCTATGATTCTATGAGATATATATTTAAATAAATTATAGTATTATATATAAAGGTAATATATATTACACAGTTATATGGATGCAGGTAATATATATAAGGTATACTTCAGCATATCAAGATATATATATATATATGCATACATTGGGAACACCAACTATTAGAGTATATATTACATTTAGGTTATGTAAGATGATATACCATTGAATTGTACACACTTTAAACTACAATTGTACATGGTAAATATTACACAAAAAGGAGGTTTTAAAAGTATACAGTTATTGTTACTCAAATAAATCCACCTTATCTTCATGTATCCATTAGATTTATAACTTTAAATAATGAATATATTTGCCTAGGTGAGTGTACATGTATAGAGGGTGAAGTGGTGAACAAATTTTGCATATCATCACCACAGAAGTGCAGATTTACCTGAGACACTGTTATTTTTTCCCCTTTTGCTTTCTTTTATTCATAATTCAGTTTGGAGCATATAAAAGCGAGCTCCATGCTTTTATTTTAATATAATCAAAGTCAAATTAGTTGTTTTGTAGAGGGACAACCAGAATTCAATCCCACTTTAGTTCTAATTCTGGTAGATACTTTGCTCTGACACCCCATCCAAAAAGAATATTTTTAAATTATTTTTTGCAGCTTCAACTTCATAGTATAGTCATTTTTAATGAAATTTAGAAATGATGCTGTTCCCTTGCATTCCTTTGAAGTTAAAAAAGAAAACAATAAAACAGGTACTAGTTCTCCAGACATCAAAAGTGAAAACCTCTTGACAGAGGTCTGGTGTGATTTGATGAGCAACACTCAATTAGTTAACCACCAATTAAACCCAATTCCAGAATTTTCTTCATTAAACTACTGCTCATTTATTGCTGCAATTCCTTATGTGATGGTGCCTCCTTTCCTTGCCGCAACTCTTCAGATTTGGACCAAGACTCTTGGACAGTGGAAAGTCCAGTCCTTATTAGATCATTACTGTACTTAGGCCCATAATAAAAGTCATAGCTCTACTGTTATGAACAAATTATTAAAATTATTAGAAATGCCTCTGCCCAAATTAAGGTGCAAATGGGACTATACACCAGTCAATATTACAGATTTTATCTAACATTAACTTTATTAAATGAAAGAGAAAGGGAGAGAGAGTGGGAGAAAAAGAGAAAGAAATAGAAAAGAGATAGGGGGACAGAAAGATCGTGACAGGACAAATTAAGGAAAATGTCATCATTCAGCGGATCCCAATGATGTCCTGTTGATTGTCTCCATCTGATCTTCTTGGCAAGGAGGGTGCCCCAAAAAAACCTAGAGTCCAATGGATTAATATATGTTTAATCCAGGTGGAAATGTCCAGAGGGGGGACAAGTTTGACACAGTGCCCTGCAGCAGACTCTGGATCTGTTTCTTCACTTCACATCACGTGCAGTCCTGTGGTGCAAAGCCTCGGGAATGAGTCTGGGGGCACTTTGGGGGTCTTTGATGGATTGTGACACCTCCTCAGCTGCCTCTCACATGAAGTCCCATGGATGTGGCCTTCCCGGGGTGGGGAGGGCTTTACAGATGAGTTTGACAGTTTGTGTGAAGGAGGATGGGTGTTCACTCCCTCTGACCAGAGGTTATGCCACACACCCAAAACTCTCCTCCTCCCCCCTTGGCTTCGGGGGAAGTCTGTGCAAACCTGGCCTGAGCAGATGGGCCTGTGGGCTGTGGTCTCCCCCACACTGAACCCAGCCAGGGATGATTTTCAGTACAGCTGCTGGGTTTGGCTTTCTTGTCCCCCTTTCTCCTCCCTCAGCCTTGTCTGCTTTTTCTTAGACCTGAGATGATGGAACAATAGTGTCACCCTTATCTTATCTTAGGTGTCTTAGTTCACAGTCCAAAGTTTCCCTCAGAAGGCATCTTCAGGGACAGGTGGGTTTCGGTGGTCACAGCTTCTTTACAAAGATTACAAAAGTCCTTCATAGCAGTGTTTAAGCCATGAAACCATAACATTTCAGTCTCTGACATCTACTCAGTGGATATTCTCTACAGGCATTCACTACAAAAATATTCTGACTGTGAATCTTGAACATTATGGAGAAGCAGAAGATTTAAATTTCCAGTGCATACTTATATTTTCTGAAGCATTCCTCCAATTTTGGGCTACCAACATGCAAACACAAAATACTTATATTTCAGGGAATAGTAGGAGTCTTTCTGACTTGGTTTAACTTGTTTTAAAATTTCCAAAGAACTCTTTATGTACAAAAAGTCATTCCAGCTAAAGCTAAAATTAGATATGAAGTTCATTGTTTCTTAATTATTTTCTGCATATTAATTCAACTAATTCTAGAATCAAGTTTTGTCTTTTCCAACACTGAATTATGCATAATGCAAATTAATTTAAGAATACTTTGAGCAAGGACTAGTAGAGCTGTCAGTTCAGATGCCATTGTTTTTGTTAAACAGAATTGAGATCAGTAGTCTAAAAGATGTGTAGAGTAGGATCTGTACCACGGAGCAATTTTTCCAGTTGTTTTAAGAACTGACAGGACTTGGTTCCTGGATAAAATGTTTAGCAATGTCCCAAGACACCCATAGTCAAAGCAATTCAATCTGCATTCTTGTTGTGCTGTGAGGGGTCATTTCCCAGTGCTATCAGGCAAGTGTCAGCGGTGACAGCTTTACGAACCGTGAACTCCAGTGGAAAAGTGCAGTTACTTATCTGGCTTCATCACTATACAGAAAACTTACAAAAAAAGTAACTCAGGCATTTCCAAACTCTCTATGTTTATATCAAACTATTCATGGAAAACCTTAGTAGCTTTTTTCCCTCTCTTGCACTCTAAATATCTGTTGTACTGTTCACTATATCAATTAGTGCTCTGCTGTAATTACTAGATTTGAAATATCCAGTAATCCTGGTTTAAGATGCTCCCACTTTTCTTTCCATTCCATACCATGACTGTTCCATCCGTACTGTTTGTGCCTCCTTAACCAGCCACATTTTTTTTTGGCAGCAGCTACTGGTGGAGTCATTTGGTGAGTGGGAACAGCAAACTGATTCAAGTTTTAAAATGAGTAATCCCACCTTCTGTCCCCATTGCAAGAAGGACATGGAATATTTTAAGTTGGTATTTCCACCAAACTCTTATTTTGAAATCACCTCTTGACACTCCCAGGTTTTTGTTCTATTCAATAGTCACATTTATTTGGAGAACATGAAGAGGCAATTTTTATTTATTTTTAGCAAAGAAGCTGAAGAAACTAAAATAAAAGCTTAATTGTATAAAATTGTTTCAAATACCTTGAGTGTTGTAAATGAGCAAGTAAAAAAACAAGTCAGATGGAAAGGTGCAGAAATAAGGATGCAGTGACATTTCTGAGTCACATACACTAAAGCTGCTCTCTTCTACACACGACATCTTTTGTTAAGCTCTACTGTAGTTTGCGGAAATTGCTGAATTTGCAGCTAATTATTTGATTGCATACAAAGTGTGAATAATGGGTGGTACTATAAACACACAATGTTTTGATTTTTCCTCCCAGGAGTAAGTGCAGCTAACAATGGAAATAAAATAGTTGTAAAAAGAAAAAAACATGTAGGGAAGATAAAAATATATTTGTGAGTATGATCATGTTTCTATGTTGTATGACATACACATCTTTGGTTTTGTTTACTAGTTGTAAAAATAACTATACTGAACAAAAAATTCCAACAACACATCACTTTCATCACAGATTAAATCCTTTCCAAATAGAAAAGGAAGTAATTATATATAAGTATTCCCATTCTATGAGATGTTTCTCGTTTCACCCATGACAAACAAGCTCTAAGAAATTTCTCTGTGTAGCAATAATTATATTATAAAGTAGCTACCTTTAAAGACAAGATATCTACAAATAGCTCCAATAGCATTGTAAATACAAGAGGAATTTACACACATGCTGCTAATGGAAACCAAATGTAGTATCTCAGAGTGTTTGGATATTAAAATGAAAAAAATTCCCAGTAATCTTCACAAAATCAAAACATTAAAGAATGAAATATGTTTTATAAATTACCTTTATGGCTCACTATAAATGGAGGGTTAATGTTGACTATCACAGTGCTTTTGGAATCAATTTTAGTTTCAGATACAATTCCATTCGATTGCAAATATATATATTTTTTTTTTTTTTTAAACTTTCCCCCCATTTTACTAAACTAAGTAGCTTAGTAAAGTTACTTAATAAGTTATTGCAAAGAGCAGGAGACTATCTTCTGGTACTTAAAAAGCATAAGAGATTCCATTCAAATGAAGGAATAAATCTGAATCTTTAGGTCAATATATTAAATAAGGTATAAATGAAAAAGAAGCTAAATAAGAATAATTGAAAGTCAGTACTGAGGAGCTCAACCCTGGAAATTGTTCTGAAATTGGAACAATTTACTTTTCAATAGCAAAATCATTTACTTCCAGAAACTGAACAAAGTCATAATTTTTGCTCCAAGGAATTTGTGAAGATCAAATCATACCATGAATCACTTACTGAAATTACAAAGTAATTAATAATATGACTCAGACTTCATTTTAATATCTGTTCCCTTGAGGGAATTGTTAGAGTGCTGGACATCTCATCTGTTTGTTCTGTTGGGGGTTTGTTCCCCAGCAATTTTAAAGACATAATTTTTTCATGAAAAATTCATGAATTCACTGATATTCATGAGTATGGTTTGTCTTGAAAAGTAATTGAAATCTTGCCTTTCATCTTGTTTGACAAATTTTTTTGTACTTCTATCTGCATATCATGAAAGCAATTTTCACCTGGAATGTGTCTGCAATGTCTACCAATGATTTTTAATCAAAAATCTGATACTACTTGAAATTGTCATTCAGGTGTAAGACACTGCTTTTTTTCCTCATATCCATTTTATGAAGCATGGATTACTGGAAAAATTTAATAGAAGTTAATTATGGTATTTTATATTAGCTAAAGAAAATATTATGAAGCGAAGAGCAATGCAGTGAAAGGACTTTAGACCATAAATATGGATATATGTTGCTTACTTTTCTGGTCCCCTAATATGGAATATGTTCATAAGCTGCATGGTTATTTAGTCTTTGCAGTGACTGGAAATAGTTGCCAATGTGTGCAGTTGTCAAACAGTGCATGATTTTTAGACTAATATGTGATAGGAAAGGGTAGGAAAAGGTAGAGGGAGTTCAGCTGGGCTCTTTGAAACCTTCCAGTTATTTGTGCTTCACAAAGTTACTATAAAAAGAACCAATGACCACTCCAAGACTACTGTTAGACTTGAGGACTTTTGGATATAATGCAGCTGTCTGGTTACTCTTGATTCATTTTTGGTGGATACAGTACACATACCATGCTCCTATTAGAGTAAAGGTAACAACCTTTTGCATCTTCAGCACTGCCCTGCTCATCTGCTGGTGTACCACTATGTGTGTGTAGCTATTTATTTCTTAATACATTCTATTCAATACATGGGTATAAAAGATACATTCAAGACATGTAAGATTATTTCTATTTGCAATAAAAGCCATTTTAAATCATTTCATATCATATTTTAAATGCGATCATGTCATTTGTAGTTAAACACATATATAAAGAAGTTTGTTTACTTATTTCTTTAATCTATACCAAATAACTAACATAATATCTAAGTGGTCTATGTTCTGCTTCAAAAGGAGGCAATGTTTATTCAAAAGAGAATATATCGCTCTCAACTCTATAGAACTTAAACTTACATTTATGGTGTTTTACCTTTGTTATTCATAAAGGAAGCTGAAATCTTGAAAGTTTTATATCCCTAATATTCTATATACTTTATAGTCTACACAGCTTTGTGATTGGTGGAAGAAATAGTAATATAAAATATACAACTAAGGCAGACAACCTTTAGATGTATTGGAGAAAAAATCTGTAAAGAATTGTAGAATGGAAATGTATGTCTCTGAAAATGCACCATTTACTGAAAATATCTATTGTAAAAGTTTTATATCACCCTATTTCTGTATATTTCTGTACATTGCTGTATATTTCTATAGTTGTGTTCAGATGGGTTATTTTCAATAGGCTGGGCTAGCATTGGCAGACTCATCTATCAGTTTTGTTTCTTTGCTTGGCCATAAGTGTAGTCCAAGGCTAGTTGTTTTCCATATAGGCACATGATGATGTCTTAATTACTTTATTTGTCAGAAGTTAAAATAAAGCCTTAATCTATATATGGAAAACTTCATAGCATTTAAATAGAAATCTTGTTAAAATATCTACATGTGAAGTTAAGCAAGCAGTTCTAATTTTATCTTTTGTTGTTTTTCTCTCTTTTCTTGTCTTTTCAAATATTACTCTCTAAAACAGATAACTGTAGAAGAGTTTCTGGAATTGTGGCATGTTGATGGTATTTCAAAAGTAATACAGGTCATCTCCAGGCTGCCTTTATGCAGGCAAACTGTCAGTGCTGACTAACAATCAGTTAATGGTTGGTGCACGTACAGGTTCTCAATACAATTTTTACCTGCCAAGAAAGACAGATTTGATTTACAGTTCTAACAAACATAGTTCTTTTCTTTTAGCATTTCGCTGTGAATGACTGAATGCAGCTAATATAGAAATATTTTTTTCTTTAAAAATATTACCCTGAATCTACAGCCTAACATTGATAGGATGGCCTGTATGGGGATATTGTCCAAATAGTTTAAGAGCAAACACATTTGTTTGGATGTGACCCACAGAGGTTCTGCAGGCCCAAAAAGGCTCCCATAGCAAGAGGAAAATACATAATTTTCAGAAGCTCAGTACATCAGATTTGTCTGTAAGTAGCAGAAATGTCTGTCTAGGGGAGAAGTCTACCTGCAATCACTCAGAGAAGAACGATTAGATTACATCTGCTCAGTTGTAACTGACAAAATTTATCCTCTTTTATGAGCTGAAAAACAAAGAATCGAGACTTGAACTTTGTAGTGCAACTGATGCAATATAGGCTGTATTTTTCAGCAGCTCCCAGTGGCTAGATCATTCAGATATGCACTGGAAAACCACAGGAGGACTGGTGAACAGTGAAAGACTTCCTTTTAGCACCTTTGGGGCAGGAGGCTAGAAGGTGATATTCAATCAGAAAACAGTGGCTCACTGCCTGTATACATGAGGAAAGTTAAAGAGATTAGCCTGGTCATTCCTGATGAGACAAGCTTGCAAAGCAGGCGGAGGAAATGCATGCAATAGTGAGGGACAGTTTTCTTCACAATAGAAAGGATGGATTCCAATTTGTTCCTTGTTGTGTGCTTCTACAGGTGTAAAAGTCTGTTAATCACTATAAAAACAAGTTTCTGAAATACCAGTGAAATACAATAGTGGCATCACTGATGTTGCAAAAGATTTCATGTGTTTCTAAAGGTAGATGTTTAGGCATGACAGCAGAAATTTCAGATCTGTGAGTCTTGAAATAGAGAGGCATACATTTGTTCATTAAGAAGATTCAGAGGACCTAAATCTATACTTATATCCCAATATGAATACCATGAGAAAATTTAAACTAAAGAGAATGAGAAAATTTTGTCTTGTGGTTCATAGCTCGTGTACAAAAGCCATCTTTTTCTACAGGCACCTAAATGCTGTTTTATAGACACTCCAGCAGCTGTTTAATGCTGTCTCATAGTATGAAATAATCTAATTTACATATAGATTAAGAATCTATTTATGGCATCTGTGATACTACAAACAAATGTGGGGGTCACAAAATCTTTATTGTATTTGTTCAGTGCTGTTTGATTTCTGTTTTCTTATAGTCCCATTAATGTTGCCACTTTAACATACAGCATATGTCAAACATTTCTTACCAAAACGGGCTGACTTCATGAAAAACTTATCAGTAGTCAAGTGTTAGGTTTAATTACTTAATCTAAATATACTTCAAGACTTAAACAAATTGGGGCATCACATATTGCAATTCTACTGCCTACTGGAGAAAAATCAGACATATGTTCTCTATTATAAAAGCAGTCACAGTGTCACAATATTAAAACTAATATATAAGCATAGTTATCTGTAAACCAGGAATCCATTTAAATTGTAGGATTTTTTTTTTTTAATGGAGGAAAATACAAGAAGGCTTCAGCTTTGAGATTGCTACATTTTTAAGGCTTATGATCGACACTAAAAACTAAAGTTTTCAGCTGTTAGGATAATTACCTTTGTATCCTGGAGCCATTCTTTTTTAGTAAAATGTTTCTGAAGAGTCCATAAGAATGATGTATATGTGGTCACATATTTCCATTGCTAGAGAATGAAAAGAAATTACTTGCAGGTTTTGTTGGTAGTACTAATTTGATTTGACTTGATTTTTTGTTTCTTTTTTAATTTCAATGGTTTAGTACATTTTTAAAATTTTATTTTATTGTTTCTGAAATATAATTCTCAACAGGGAGAATGAAGCTGACTTATACAGTCAGCCTACATGAGGGACATGGGCAAGATTGCAACAGTAGCTAGGACAGAGGCAGGTCCAGGAGCTAAACTGAATGAAAAACTTCAGCTGAGAAGGCTACAACTTAGACATTGAGTCTGAAGATGGCAAAGGTATACAAGACTGCAATCATGTAGCCCAGGGTCATATTACAATGCATATATAAAAGACTACTGAAGTAATACTGTGCAATAATGCTGTCTTCAAATTGTCTGAACTTCAAACAAGTGAAATGTGTGTTTCTATGATGGTTTATTTATTTATTCAGTAAACAGCATACTTAATAACAGTAAATTCTAATTTTATACAAGTTTTTTCTGTCTTATAAATTCTAGAAATTTATAGTGTTTTCCAAGTTCTTTTGCTTAGAAGATACCATTTGCCTATCTTTCTTCAATTTATTAGGAAATGCAATTGCTTTGTGATGTTTTTCTGCCTGCTTGCTCCCAAAAGTAAAATCTGTGTCATGAATTCCACAGACCACTTAATTCACTCTCTACTAACATGTAGCCAAAAGAAAGCATGGAGGATCTGACAAATGATGCCAGCTTTCCAATTCCATGAGGGCGGACCAAGTGGGTTCAAACTGAAGAAAAGTTAGAGAAAAGCATCCATCTATCCTTAACATATTTAGACAGCTAGATCTAGAGCATGAAGAATATGTAGGTTCCTTAGAGTGATGACTAGCTGTCATCATAGTGATGTGAAAAGAAAGAAAAGAGTGCTTTAGAATATTTATGTGGCAATTTAGTTTAAACTCTGATAATCTGGATTGAGCAGACTTCATTTCCTGAGAGAAACTAGAAGTGGATAGAAGAGAGAAAAACATAAAGGAAGTAAAAGAAGGGGGAAAAAAAACCCTAAAACCCAGGAAAACCCCATGCCCAAAACACATCCCCCTTGTAAAACCACCAGCAGGACTTTTTTCATAGAAAGGGAGGCAAAGGTACTTTTTATCTTTCAAAGAACTCTGATTATGATACTTACTAGGTGATGTACTGCTGTGGATACTAAAAAGCTAGGGGCAGAAGAATTTTCCAGCTGCTGCAGCATCCTTTGAAGTTTTCCTTTCTCATGCAAGCTAGGTGAGAAACAGTTTGAGGTTTTTGTAAACCAAGGCTCTACCTCATACCTGCAACCTTGTTATGCATGGTTGTTATGGTACACTGGAAAAAATATTTTGAACGGGTGTTGTAAAGCTTCTACCAATCACTCAGAGAGGTGGATGGTCAAGTGGCCAATGGTGTCATGTCACCCTTGTGAACAAAGCTATATAAACTGATTTATATGATTAAATATAGCCATTTATTCTGGACTTGAATTGTGTCACTCTTTACACCGTCCCTGGTGCAACAGCGACATACTGCTACCCACAAAAGTTCTTAAGAGTAGTCACTGTAAGTCTCTGTAATCAAGGAGGTACCTTGTTTGATGCTTATGCCTATGAAGTACTTCAAAACAAAGCTGTTACACACACAAAATCTAATAGCACCATACTCTGGTCACCAGGAGAAATGGTCTCCCCAATGTACATGCACATACCATGTCTTTTTCAGGAGATGTGCCCTACCACATTCCCTCCAGAAATAAGCTTACTAGAGAATAAAGAGAGGAATGCTTAGTGATTAACGATTAAGATCAGAGGAAATCAGAAATGGACTTTTGTTGTTTTGCAAAAAAATTGTTCTTTAAGAAGGGGAAGACTGGTTTGCTCTATGAAAGGGTTAAAAGAAACAGCTCCACAAAATGCAGACAGTGCTGAGAAGTGGATCATTTCTTACCACCATCAATAACAATGCAGCAGTCTGGACCTGGCTTGTTTAATATTTCACATGAAGTATCCTCGGAGGCTGACTTGACAGACACAGCATCTTTGGAGTAAACCGACAACTTCAAAATAGAGAGTCACTGCTCCAGATGGCATATACACAGAAGTCTAAAAAAGCTTAACTGTGCAGTGACTGAGCCGACAACAGAAAGATACAGTCTCTTATTCTAAGCAGCTAAATGGCTCAGATGTTTGTTAAGCAGAAATTTTAACTGTGCACTGATTTCACTGAATCACACAGAATTGTTGTGGTTGGAAGGGACCTCTGGAGGCCACCTGGTCCCACCCCAGTGCTCAAGCAGGGCCACATAAGGTCAGTTGCCCAGGACCATGTCCAGATGGCTTGTGAAGATCTCCAAGGATAAAGATTCCACAACTGCTCCGGGCAGCGTGTGTCAGTGTTCAGTCACCCTCAGAGTAAAACAAGAGGGTTTTCCATCTGATTCCATCCATGTTAAGATGGAATCTCCTGTGTTTCAGTTTGTGTCCATTTGCCTCTTGCTCTCTTTTAATTATGAGTTTAGCTACATATTTTATCTGTAAATGTTATAAATATTCCCTGGGAAACTTTCACTTACATCAGTACATGATAACTTGCTGTTCAGAAATAATTAAAAAATGAGTCTTGGAATACCATGAAATAATGAAACATACCCAGTAGGGCGTCTACAAAAAAAAAAAAAAATCTTTCACTCAGTTCTTCATTTGAATTTTAGATGTCAAAAATGCAATGAATAAAAGAAATTTCAGACTTGCAAAACTGTGTTCATTTGGTTTCGTATGGAATAGCCTATAAAGAAAGCAAAATATTGATGGAAGAGAGGCCATGAAGATATAGATATAACTATATCTATAGAAAGTACATATAAAAGTATGTAAAAATACACATTTTAATCTCTGCTGCTAACTACGTCTCTTAACATGTGCAGGTCTAAATGTAGAATCTTTCTATAACAACCAGGATGAAGAGGTTTTCAGCAACAGTGAGTTTCTATAACTCCTTCTGTGGATTGTTCAGTTTAAAGAGATTATGAGAGGATTTTTAAAAGTGTTGAATCATTCAGTGGACACAAATCTCTGATTCTGAGAAAATGTGTTATTCATATGACTAATATTGCTTGTACCAGATAAAATAATTGGGGGGGGCTTTTTATTATTTTTGAAGGTAATACTTTTATACTTGGCCAAGCACCAGCAACTCTTAATTTCTGGTTAACTGGTGTCATAACTTTTATCATAAAAATGTCACCTACAGACTGAAATGTTCTGCTTCCCCTTTTGTTTTAGTAGAAGAAACTGGATTTTCCTTGGGCCAAATACAATCATTATATTTAGACTCCTAGTGTGAAGCAGTTGTCAATTTCTTATCCTCAATAATAAAGTTAATGATGGTATATATAAAGTTAGCAATTTTTTACATGCAAGATGGAAAAAATGTCATTTCTTGATTGGGTGCCATGTAAATATGAGATATTTTTACAAATCATTTACCATTTGCTAGAGATGGAATCAGGCCAGAAAGAAAAAAAGAAAGATGTCCAAACATAGAAAATTTGTTCAGTAAATTGAAGATTGAAAATGGAAAACTTTGATTTGAATCTATGTCAAAGGGTATCTTTTAGCTTTTTTTTTTTCTTTTGATTTTTTTTTTAATAAAAGGCAAGTTTTATGAAGTGTTTATCTTTGAAATGGATTATTTGCATACTCTGCTTCTTGTTCACCTTAATCTTCTGATGTAATTACTGCTTAAGAAGGCTGGTTTGAAAATGCAGTATTACACATTTGAGAGCCTTTATCCTCAAATATTACACTCAGGCAAGGTTGAAATACATTGTCAGCAATAGCCACTTAATGTGCTGTGCAAACAACTACTTCATGTGACCTTTCAGAGAAAATATATTCCGTGATTTCTATAGTCATCCAATAAAAAGAAAAGCATATTAAATTCTTTACATACCTTTCAAAACATTTCTCAATGACAAGCTAAAATTCTGTTCATGTTGCCCTGTAGGATGATAAGTCAGTCTCAGACACCTCCAGCTTGCAACTGAATGGTGTATGAGGTGCTATAAAAACAATACCACTATTGTTATAAAAAACCTCATATATGAAACCTGAAATATGAATCAACATATTTTATACTTGCAAGCTAAAAATCAGCCTGTATTTCTAAGATTTAATTAATTCAATCATCAAGATGTTCTAAAAACCCAAAGGAGCTTAAGCCCAGGATTTACATGTCTAAAGGGGTTCATGGATATTCCATGATAAAATAGTAAATACCCTGCCACAATCATTTTTGAAAATCCCTATAAGGTAATTCCATCCTTAACCAGAAGGAGAAAGTAGAGTAATTTGGGGAGTTCGCAGGTGAGTTTACAAACCTGTTTATGCTGAGCAGATTTTGTTGCACAGTTTGATTTATGATTCAGTACACAAAATAGTCAAGAACATAACACATAACTCTATGAATAAACTCACACTATGTCTCATTCAGCAAAACAAAACAGTCTTTCTCCCAAAGAAAGCTACGCTATTGTATAAAGCATGGTGTTACCCAAGAGTGTAAAATTAAGAAAATGTGAGGAGAGAAACAAAAACACCTTTGAAATAAGAGAAATTTCAAACAAGCTATAAAATTCATGCAAATCCTCTTGGGTCTGCTGTTAAAACTAGGCATTTGCAATGCAATCTCCTTATTCAACCTGATGTATCTGAGACAAGTCTTAAAAAGTCGTGTTTAGACAACAAATCCCATTTGTTTGTTATTGTCTGTGGGGATTTTTTTTCAGCAAATTGTGAATGTGTAAACATTTACAGATGATGGTTAGGTGTTATACAGATATAAATGCTTGGGGATTTGGGGTGTTGTTGGTTTTACTGATTGGAGGACGATTCCACAATTTCCCCAGTAAATTAAATCATGTAGACTAAAACGAGGCTTTGAAACAAAAAAAGGGTTTTCTATTTTTTTCAGAGAGTGAATGCTGTGCTTTTCACAGATTAATAAGTTGAGTTGAATATCTACAAGAAACTCAGAAAATAAGTTTCAGGTAAATCTCTGAAGTTTTAATTTGTACCTGGACTGAGTGAGTGTACTTGGACTCTTTTTGACAGAGATCAAAAATGCTAATTGTTTTTCATTAATTATATAATTAATTATATAATTGTGAAGGGAAAACCATAATGAAATCTGGGTGCTGTGCCTCATCAGAGTTGCGAACTGGTTTCAAATATCTCCTCTGGGTTCTGCTGTACATTGCCCTCTTATTGAAAGATTTAACTTTCTGAAGTTCATGGCTACATCTAAAGGAATCTTGAGTTAAGCCAGTGGAGAAGAAGATATAGAAAGCAAATAATGTTTGTATGTTTAGTAATTAAGTAAGTAGTGAAAGACTAAATATGTGAACTTAAAATTTTTGGAAAATTTAATATTGCACCAATTTTATATAGCTATATAAAAAAAGCAATTCTCGAACATATTTTTTCATATCAGAGGTAGAATCCTGTGTCTAACCTTGGCTTCATTGTTTTCCTGGATTTTATTGACCCTTATGTATTGACTCCAATATTAAAATATGTCATAACAAAATACACAGAAAAAGAAAGTGTGTCCTTTTTGCATTGATTGACCTAAAAATAGAACAGTGTCCATCATGTAGCCACAATATACTCTTAATTGGAACAGCAACAGATTTGACAACTATTACAGCGTGGAGGTTTTTCCCTTTTCCGAGGTAGTGAAAATTTTAATATCCCTATTATCAAAGTTCATTTTGTTGTGTAAGAATGCAGGAGAGCAGAAACACAAGGAAAAAAGAAAATTAGACTGACAATCATTCTTCAAGACTAGAAAAAACCTGGATGAGAATTTGTTTTAAAAATCTTTAGAAATACTTTTCTTTCTTATCACCTGACTGCTCACGTCTGTAAGACAGTTACATACTCTTGAGTGTGTTTGAATGTAAATGCCATGTAGACTGAAACTTCAAAAATATTTTATGAATAACGTAGTCAGTACCTCACTTCAGAGGTTTTTGCATGATCTTTGAAATAGGTATGATTCTGCTGAAGTTATAAGAACTATGTTATGTTATTATTTTAATGACCAAGCTGGTCTTCCTTAAGTCGACTAAGTTCTTCGCTACTTACATGTACAGTTAAAAACTAATATATGTCCCCGGATTCTTTCACTTTCCATTCAGCCATCCTTTGCCATATTTTTTTATTAAACTCTGTGTTCATGTTCCCCTTTTCATTTT
This sequence comes from Corvus cornix cornix, assembly GCF_000738735.6. Taxonomy (NCBI): domain Eukaryota; kingdom Metazoa; phylum Chordata; class Aves; order Passeriformes; family Corvidae; genus Corvus; species Corvus cornix. The sequence goes on along the minus strand of NC_047057.1, from coordinate 41,454,009 downwards.
AAAGAAATTAAAGTTATTCTTAGATACAAAGTAGAGTAAGTATCTGTAAATGAATTCATCATATACTGTAACTTTTACAAAAGTACGGTGCTAAACTGTAGTGCCAGAGAGGAGCTTAGTGGAATATAGATTTCAATATAATTGGCAGTTAGCTTGACAAGCTTGTTTCTCCCAGTATAGTATGCCCTAAGTACCACTGGTAGAGGGTTATTTTGTTGTATGCTTTTTTTAACCATATCTGTGAGAAAGAGACAGTAGAAAAAGTTTTCTTTCCTTATAAAGCCTTCCAGCTTCAGAAACTGAGTATCGTTAACAGAAATAGGAGAAGCCTTCAAGAAAAAAATTGCCACTTGAAGCTAATGAATGCATCTACTCATTTAGGATGTTTTGCTCATGACTTAGAAACTATCACTTATTGCCTTTTTTTTCATTATACCCTGGTCTTGATTCAAATCCATTCCAAATAATCACATGCCAAAGAAATTTCTGATTTTCCTGTCGTTCTCACTCTAACCTCGTGACCTGCTGTAGCACTGCATGCTTTCCTAGGAAACTTTAAAGCACTCTCTCTGTCACAGTCTGAGCCCATAGTACACAGGCCCAGGTAATCCCATTCATACATGCATGCAGACACATGGTGTGTATTCTCAAGCTTTGACATTTTTACTGGTCTATCTGTATGCCCTTGTAGCCATGTGAATTCCTAATGATATAAAATTTCTAACTCATATTGATCCTACCTCCTACTGCCCTTCATTACATCCTTGGAGATCAGTGTGCTCCTCTTAGAATACATTAGTCATTCATTACTAATGCCATAAAAGCCCCGGAGTCCTAGAAAAGAAGAGCCTTTCCTTTTACCTTTCTATTCTCTCGCTATTAATAGATAACTCCCAACTGCTATTTCATTTTTCTTCTGTCATGAAAGCTGTAACTACATGATTAAAATGGCATGCAGCTCTAAAACTACTATCAATTACACTAATTAAGGTCAAATAGAATGGAACAGCACTCTTTGTGGAAAACAATGAAAGCAATGTAAACCTCTATTAATTTAAGGACATATGTACATATGACAGTTTCTACACATCTTATTATTCATTCTTAGGTAGTCTCTTATAGTGACTTCTCTAGGATGTATTTTGTTCTTTTCCTTCTGAGAACAAGAAACCCAGACGGGGAATTTTTTTTTTAACCATGTAGGTAGAAATGACCTTTTTTAATTAGAAAAATTATTTTCTTGGGTTTTGTTTGTGCCTAAAGAAAGCTCATTATGAATTTTCAACATTTGCCTTCCCTGCAGCTACAAGGAGGATAACAAATCAAGGAGGACTTGACATAACTGTAAGAAATATGTTCTAACTAGGTCTAAAATCTAGTTTTACAATGGAAAATGAATGTTTCCTCTCAGTGTCTGTCCCTCAATACTGTCTATCTGAAAGACACACTGTAGGAAATTACATTTAGTGGAAAATACTATATATATCCTAAGAGAATTTTTGAATAAAATGGATGTTTTGATTTCTATTTTCAATCATGTAAATTCTTTTCATTCTGAATGAGAAAGAAGAGGCTGAAATTTGGCTAAAGGAATTAAAAAAATAAAACAAACCACCAAACCATCTGACCTTAAATATTTCAAATTATTTACTAAAAAAATGATGGCATTTTCATCTCTTTAGTGAGAGATCCTATCTAAACAATAACATCTCTCCTCATGTGCAGTCGTCTTTGAATAAACAGTCATTCTACTTAACCAGTAGGCAACTTCAAGGAAGATATTTTTCATTTTAAAGGATACTCAGAACTGGAACATGTTTCCTCTTTTGTTATCAGCAGTGTCCAGTCCTGACCATCACAGTGAATAGCTGTTTTCCTACATGTATGGGAGTAGGGTTCTTGAAGGCAGCTGAAAGAAATTATTCATCATGGAAAGTTACTATTCACAAAGGATATCATCCTTGAACATAATAATCTTGATGAACAGTTATTTAAATACAAACCATGGCTAGTTCCAAGTACAAAACAGTGTTTCACAATGGAATATAAGAAATACCAAGTAGGAATCCCTTCTTGTTAAGCTTTTGAAGCACAATCATTGCCTCTTTATGAGTGTTTCTAGCTAGTGCTTCAAGGTGTTGAATAATGCATACAGAAATAGAAGGTGGGTGAGGGATTTAAAAGAGCTGCTTGAGAGAATAAAGGATCATAGGCAGCAGCAATGACTCATTGTAACACAAAATGCTCTGTAGTTAAATTATTTAGACTAGATGGGTGTTGTAATTAAAAGTAGTTACCATTCCTCCCTGATTACATCCCAAAGAATGTTTTTTAATGAACAGGATCATTTCATTAAAATATTTTTAGTGATCAAAAATTTAGAAATATCTTCTTTTAAATTTCTTCTAAGTGACCTCAAATTAACCTACAGAGACATTTCACTCATAAGAGATATTTTGATACATAGTGAAGGCTTCAAATGAAATTTTGACACAGTCTTCTTTAATTTACAAAGACACAACTGAATTTAAACAAATAAAAGCTGCACAAGTTTAAATCTGCTGGGGATTCAGCCTCACCTAACTTGAAGGCAATAACTAACAATTTGTTATTGATTACATGTTCCCTATCAGCTTGAGGCAAAGCTAAATAAAAAGGTTGCAAATTTTTACACTAGTTCTATAGATTTAGGAGCAGGCCTTCATTCGGTAGACCTTCTTTCTTACTTCTTTTTCACCAACATCCCATTCTGCTTCACACTGGCTTCACCTGGAGTCCTGTGTGTAGTTTTGGGTAACACAGTGAGTAAAAGATATAAAGGCATTAGACAGCATCTAAAGGAGAGCTATGAAGATGATGAAGGGTCTGGAAGGAAAGCCGCATGAGGAATGTCTGAGGTCACTTGGGCTGTTCAGCCTGGAGAAGTCTGAGGGGAGACTTCATCACAGTCTAAACTTCATTGTGAGGGGTAGAGGAAGTCCAGACACTGATCTCTTCTCTGTGGTGACAGTGACAGGACCCGAGGGAATGGCCTGAAGCTGAGTCAAGGGAGGTTTAGGTTGGATATTAGAAAAAGGTTCTTTACCCAGAGGGTGGTTGGGCACTGGAACAGGCTCCCCAGGGAAACGGTCACAGCACCAGCCTGACAGAGTTCAAGCATTTGGACAATGCTCTCGGGGGCATGGTGTGATTCTTGTGGCTATTCTGTACAGGGACAGGAATTGGACTTTGATGATCCTTGTGGGTCCCTTCAAGCTCAGGATATTATATGATTCTATGATGCTCACGTAGTATTTTCTATTTTTGAGGCAGGACTAGATGACCCACTGTGGTCCCTACCAACCTTAGCCATTTGTGATCCTTTTAGTCTGTGATTTCTGATTCTTGTCTAGTCAGGAGCCATCTAGGTAATGTAGTCATAGTGTGATTTCTATGAAAAAATGTGATTCTTAAATGCAAATTTCAATCGCAGCTTAGGGATCACATGGAAACAAAAATAATGACTGACAAAGAGATCTTAAGCATAGAGGTTGACCAAAGGTCTGAAATGGCATCTTGGAGTTCTGAAATATGAAGTAAACAAACATTTCAACCAGCTCACAAAACAGACTTAGAACTTACCTTCAGTTTTTGGTGAATCCACAAAGGCCATTTTATTTCAAGAGTCAAGTTCAGTTCATGTTAATAATTTCAAGCCAATTGAACACATAAAGGGAAAAAACCCTCAAACATCCTTCTTGTCAATAAGAATACTGACAAGTAATGTGAAGAGTAATTTTTGATTTTTGTTTTATAAGAGACACAATTTATACCAACTTTGAAAGTTCATAAAAGTCAGATGGTTTTGATTGGTTTATGTCAGGGTTGGTTTTCTGGTTTATTTTTCCCCAGGGGGCTTTTTTTGGGTTGTACATATCTAACAGTTGCAAACAAATAGACAGGGGAAACTCTATTGACAACTCTCATTTGTATGCAGAGTGATAATATACAGTCTATTTAAAGGCTCCTGTTGGACTTAGACGATTCACAGACTTTCTTCTTACCTTTTGCCACAGGGATGAATTACAGCCACAGTGCAAATTTGATTGTGCACAGAGAGCATGTGGGAGGAAAGCTGTGTAGCTAGAGGCTCAGCGTGCACTTTACTGAGACAAAAGAGAAACAAAATGACAAAAATACAAATAAAACATAAAATTGTTAAAAACTGAAAACATGTCTGGGATGGGAAGGGAACACAGAGGTGAAAGAAACTCTGTACTAAAGCAATAGATTAATTGTTTAAAATAGTGTTTCTTAATGTGTTATTGTTTCAGACCTTTCATGGAAATGAAGAAATGACGGCAAGAAATTTGTTATAAGGAATTCTCTCATCTAAATAAAAATTAAGATAAACTGATTGAAGAAAACTGTTAATTTTATTTAATGAGACAAAGCTGGGTTCATCAATTCAAGACACAGAAAGCAAAAATAGGTACGAAGATTAATTTTAAGTCAAAGAAAGGTAGCAAAGGTCATACAGATAATTAATTTCAGAAAAGAAAAGATAAAATAGTATTTGAACTTTATTAATTTCATCCAAAGCAGATGAATTGGAATATATGAGTCATTAACTTCAATAAGGAAACTCAGAATAGATAATATTTATATAATTTTTTAACTTAAAGTAAGGCAGAAAACAATCAAAAAAGGGACTAATTATTAACTGAATCCAAAGCAGGGTTATATCATAAGGTATACTTTAGAATCCATTTTAGGACTTTATTTAGATTAAAACAAGGTTAATTTGGAAAACATGAGTCTATGTTTTGGTTTAGCAGTGGTGGGGGGGGGAAGGCCTCTACAAATGAAGTCAGCAGAGTCAAACAGTGGTCTGTTTTGACATCATTTCAAGCAGCTCCTCAGTTGTGTAGTTTAAATAGGAAGAAAACACGTCACTGTAGCATAGTTATTATCTCCTCAAAAAACAGAACATTCACTGACCCAGCAATATATTCAGAGGACTGTAGAAAATTTTTATGTGTAGGAAAGATATGTTTTATAGAGTGTATTGGGTTTACACGGCCAAGTTTGGGTAGCGGTGGAGGGGAGCTACAGAGGATGGCTTTCTGTAAGAAGCTGCCAGAAGCTTCCTCCATGTCCCACAGAGCCAATCCCAGCTGGCTCCAAGATGGACCTGCTGCTGGCCAAGGCTGAGCCAATCAGCAATGATGGTAATGACTCTGTGATGACATTTTTAAGTTATTGTTCAGACATAATGGTGGCCAGAGGGAAGCGGGGTGCGAACATGTGAGAGGAGCAGCTGCAGACACCAATGTCGGTGGAGAAGGAGGGGCAGGAGGTGCTCCAGGCACCAGACCCGTGGTGCAGACCATGGTGAAACAGCTGTGCCCCTGCAGCCTGCAGAGGTCAATGGAGGGCAGAGATCCCCCTGTAGCGCACAGAGGAGACCCATGCTGGAGGAGGTGGATGCATAAATGGAGGCTCTGAAAGCCATGCTGGAACAGGCTCCTGTAAGGAACCTGCAGACCCAGGGAGAGAGGAGCCCACACTGGAGAAGTTTTCCTGGTAGGACTTGTGACCCCATGGGGGACACACATTGCAGTGCCTGAAGAGCTGCACCCTGTACCCAGATTGCAACAGTTTGTGAAGAATTGTTGCCCATGGGATGAATTTATGCTGGGGAAGTTAATGAGGAACTATCTCCCATGGAAGGGATCTCACACTGGAGCAGGGGAAGGTCTCCTCTGCCTCAGCAGTGGCAGAAACAACTTGTGATGAACTGACCATAACCTCCATTCCCTATGTTCCCATGCCACTGGGGGAGGAAGGCAGAGCCCAAGAAGGAAGAACGGGTGGGGGGAAGGTGTTTTTAAGATTTATTTTACTTCTCATTATTCTGCTCTGATTTTTTTAGTGATGAATTAATTTAATATCCTCAAGTTGAGTCTGTTTTGCCCATGACAGCAACTGGTGAGTGATCTCTCCCTGTCCTTACGTTGACTCATGAACCATTTGTTACATTTTTTCTCCCCTGTCTAGTTGTGGAGGGGAGTGATAGAATGGCTTTGTTGGGTACCGGCATCCAGACAGGGTCAACCCACTACACCCAAGCAAACAAAAAATCTACTTCCTGAAATTAATTACAAGCAAGAGAAACACAATAGAATTAATATAGAAATAGTGGATTACATAATTTCATGTAACCAAAGTGTTACAAATTTGCAAATGCAGTGAGGTATTGTGCTAACAGGTGTTAGTGCACACAAATAATTCCTCAATGTGGCTTTCAGAAGCAAGCAACAAGAGAGAAAATCTTGCAGCAAAGGTCTAACATAGGATGCAAGTCCCACATTTTCATGTTCGTATTTCTCACAGATTTCTCTTCTGAGAACATTGAATTTCAGTTTTATGCAAAATGAATCAACAAACACTCTGCTCTAGATATCCTAATGTCTACTTCAGCAAATAATAATATATAATAATATTTGTTTCACAAAATTAAATCTATTAAAATCTCAGCCTCACAATTGAAAAACAAACATCTTATGGAGAAGTCCCACCTCAGAGATCACATGTACTCTCAAAATCCTGCTGATGGAAATAGATATATACTTTTGGTTTTCCTTCCTTGGTGTACTTTAGGTAATACTGAGATAATAAAACATTATATTGATTATCATTCTTCCTATGCTTCACCTTCAAGTGCAAGATCTATATGCAATTTATGCTCACACTCTGTAGAATTACAATAACTGGGTTTACTTTACCTCACAGTTTAGTTTTTAAGTACACATCAAAAGGGAAAAGAGGTACAACATGAATTCTTTGCAAAGTTGGTTTCTGGGTTTTTGTAAATTGCTGTTTGGTTGCCTGGCCTGAAGACCTTAGATGAGGAGGGTGCAGGTCTCCTCTAACTCCAGTGTTCACCTGTCACTTCTCAGAAAGGAGAGTTCAGCTACACTGACAGGTTGATGCTTCAGATACCCTTGGCCATCTCAAATAATATTAAAGATATTATTTAGAACAACTCTTGTATTTAGGTGACTATATCTGTCCAAAGATACCTAGTTTAAAGCAAACTGAACTTATTTCTAGGCTCCAATGATTGCACTGATTAGCTCTGCCTTGATTATAAAGTGAGTTAAGATACCTAACCCACATGCAGATACCTGGACTTGTTGAGTGTTAATTTAAAACTGAACCCCATATATGGCAGAGATTTACCATTTTAAATCATACAGACATATTTAAACCAAGACAGATTTAATCTAGCAGGCTAATAGAAAATTCCCCCCAAAATTCAACTGACTATCTTGTACAGAAAGGTTTGACCAGCTTTAGTTACTAAAACTGTTTTAAAACCTAAGATGTTATCATTTTAATAGATTGTGCTTAATAAAGTAGTGGTTAGTATTGTATCTTGTATATGTGTGCTTTACTGAATAATAATTCCAATTGCATCTCAATGTTGAAACATTCAAAACATTGTCTGTGATGGCAGATGACCCATGCTAACCCATGACACAGATAATTATGATTTTGTCATAAAGTCATAGAATCATAGAATGTTTGGGATTGGAAGGGACTTCAAAGATCACCTAGCCATGGGCAGGGACAACTTTCAACAGATCACATTGATCCAACTATCCAAGCCGACTTTGAATACTTCCAATGATTGGGCATCCACAGCATCTCAGTGTGTGTTGCAGTGTCTCACCACACTCATAGTAAAGAATTTCTTTCTTATACACAATCTAAATCCACCATTTTTTAGTTTAAAATTATTTTTCCTCTCCTGTCACTACTACCATTCCCTGGAGTTTTTACTGAGCCATATTGAATACTTGCATTAATAATATTTTTTGTTATTTTCTTTTACTAGATTATTTTATATGGATTAGAAACGTCAGAAACTCTACTTTAAAATATGCCTAAATGCACGTTATGACATGCCTCATACACCATATTAAACTTCATATATTAATATGAATATAACAGCAATTCGCTATCATTTTTGAATCCATCTCTCCAGTCACTAGCAGAGACCTCTGACAGCAAGCTTTTTCCACTTCTCTTTCTCAAAGCAATGTCAGGATGAAGATAATGTCTTCAAGACTAAATCACTTCATATGTTATCATCCTCAAGGTCTTCATCTTGTATTTATTATTCCCTTAACAATCAACACAGAAGATGAGTATCTTGCATAGTATCTTCCTTAAAAAGTATTTTCTTCCCTGTATTTTCAGTATGCTTTTTTTAATAATGCAATAACTGTATTAGATATTGCTACAGATGCTTTTGGAAGTAACCTTTTTTGTGTACAGACAACAAAAATGTAGTTATTTGTCAGTTCAAATTTAGCTTAACATTTAACACATCAGAAAGGTTGTTTGGTCAGTCAGCACAGAACTGTACCTCAATCAGCCACCTCTGCCTTTTTAGTGTGACATGGTTTTGTACACTGTCATGCTAGCTGCAGAAACAAGCTCTTCATTTCATACTGGCTCAAAACTTCCTAGTAAAACACCAAACACTGACATATTTATTCTGAATAATTTCCTCTTTGATAAAATTTCAACAAAACAGCTGAAAAAGTTGTCATGTAAGGATGACATTCAGGAACAAGTTTAATCCCTGTGTGAATGAGGAAAGGTTGTACACCTTCTACATTATTATATCATATGATGCATTAATGACATAATGTATGTCTTTTGTAGATGGTCATTAATATCCAGTACTTTTACTTTCCCTTGCAAATTGGCATTTGGTATGCCCAACACTGGAAAACTTCAAGAGATGAATGCCTGTATCATATTTTGCAGTGATCATGAGAAGTGTTCTCAAAGACCAGTATTTCAGACTTGGACCTACAGAAATTGCCTTTGTCTGCTGATTTAAATGTTAACAGAGTTCTCCTCACTACAGTAGTGTCTGAAAATTCTGCTCCAAAATGGTCAACTATCTTACAGGTCAAGATGATGAAATGAACATTAGTATTCAAAACACTGTTTTCAGGAAGTTCTACTCATTCTTTTACCCCTGTGATACTTACTTTGGGTAAACTATGTAACACAGCAATCACAGCTTCCAGCAGTGCCTTTGATCTTTCTGTTTGGGGTTACACTCACAGATAGTGTTATCAAAACAGAAATTTAAATTAAAAAAAAAAATCTGTGAAGTTTATATAATTCAGGTTATGTTCTGATTCCCATGTATGAAGTAATTAAGAGTTTTTTCTTATATTTGTCCTTACCAACTATTATCTCAACTTTGAAATTTTTAATGCATTATCTAGGCATCAATAATGAAATAATTTAGTATCAAAGTATAATTGATTAATAAAAGCAAGATTTACAAAGCAATTATGGAAAATAGGTGTTAAAGGGATGGTTTGCAAAATTATCCTATTTTATGTAGAACATTTGTGCAACTATGTTCTTATCAGTTTTGTCTCAGAATTTCTTACCCTGAGATCCAATAACTCTGAGATCTAAAAATTCTTCAGAGTTTTTGTATGAATATCATCCAGCTCTGGAATCAGATTGGTAAAATGTTTTTCTGAAAGTTCTAGTTTTGGAAAAATTACAGCCATTTAACAAGCTTGTGACCACCTTGTGACCAGTATTGTGGTGACATGATCATGATCATCAAGGCAGTAGAAAATATTTCCACATTTCAGTAGATTTCATCCTCTCTTTCACTCTATCCAGATGATGTCTGCATCATGCTCTAATGAAGGTCAGTCAGCTGACACTGTTCCTGGTTTGCAACAGCAGTTCAAACAGGCTCTGTTTTGAACAAACATGGTATTGCTCTTAACTGAGCCTACATGACAGGCACTTGCTCTCTGTAGCACGTCTGAGGCCCAGTGAGTACATCTTCATGGTTGTGCCCTTTCCTGTGAGAAGATTCTGGTGCATTCACAGCCACCTCAGCAATCTCTCAATTTATGCAGTAAGAAAGCTGAGTCTCAGATATGTGCAACTTAGAGCTTAAGTCACTTTTTCAAAAGTGATTTAGCCTCCTATGTAGACACTTTTATCTTAAACTTTTTTTCTGAAAAGTTTTGTATTCAGTGTAAAATTCAATCTTCTCATTCATACTTTCTTATTAAGAATGTTGCAAATTCTTGGCCCAGGTAGCTTTAGTCTATCATTCTAATCCATATAAAATTGCCTGTTTTTTTCTTTAAAAAATGTATTAAAATAGACCCTCACACAGTAAACCCAAAATAACAGCCAACTTATGCTGACACAGAACATCGCCCCCACATATACATGCACAGAAAAGTTGAAAGTCTTTTCTCCTGACACTTTTCACAGTTAGTTTATGGAATGAACATGTAACTTGGTGACATAAATGTATTTTGACACACTCTGATGAAAGACCAGCACTTCTGTTATGACAATACTCTGACGAGTAGTGTGCTGGTGCAGTTGGCTATATGAACTACTCACTCTGGGATTATAATTTGCAACGAATCATCTGCTCTGAGATAACTGAGTTCAGGCTCATGTCATGCATTGGGCAGCTTGCCCAATCTTCATACAAGCCTAAACCATCTTAGACTGCCTTTACCCTTCTATCATATCACCTTTTCTCTTTAGACCCTTTTAATCTACTTTTCTTCTGCTGCACACCTCAACCTAGGCAATGCTGATGTGACCTAGGCTGCCAAACATGATCTTGTCCTCTGGAATTTCACGTCTCAGAGTTGTGCTTTTTCCATTGTGTAAGATGCTGAGAGAGCAGGTATGTGCCTCTAAGCCATGAATCATGGCCTTGCTGCCTTGTGAACAAGTTACTGCCCATTAGCTGATCCATGATAACCATTCATACAGGTACTGCTGCCCCACATTACTTAAAAACAGTTTATCTCTTTTTCATTAAGATGCAAATCACATTAATCAGTTCTGCATTTGCTACAGTCTATAAGCTCCTGTCCACTGATTTATAATGATATGTGCAAAGGGTGTTGATAAAGGGTGTCAATGATAAATTTTAGGTAACTCAGAATTCCTTTCTCCTCTTTAAGGGATCAATGATTCCACTCCATAAGTGCACGCAGACAGGTAGCTAGGCCAGATAATTTCCTTTGAAATGGCTGTCCCATGGGCAAACTTTTTCCATGTTGAATTATGCATTGTTTTAGTAAAGCTTCATTTTCATTTACTGGGTTTCATTGACAAGGAAAATGCTTTCACATCTATTTTTGCTAATCATTTCAGCTGTGAGTGAACCCCTTGAAAAGAGCTAGAACCTGCTGTTTATATTTTTCTGAATTTTATTAATTTCACAAGGCACAAATGGTTATTAATTGCCTGTGGTTGATCCATACATATAAACATCTCAGCATTTTTTAACTTAGAAATAAAGATATCTATTATATTTTAGTAATATAAATGAGCATTCTTGATGAGTTTAGGTATAAAGTAAAATAAAATCAATCATTACCTAGAGAGGTAACCTATTACCCTAAGTTTCCTTTAGGCAAATAAGCATTTCCTTTTCTATCAGTAAAACCTTTTGTACTCTTTAAATTGAATCTGTTAAAGGTTATGCTGTGTTTGATGTCTAGAAATTGAAGCATGAAAAACATGGATCTTGATGGAGATTCTTTCAAAACTCAAACCAAAGATTTTGCTGTTAAATGTTCTTCCTATAGTTTACTCAACACTTGGCAAATTTTACTTCAATATTGGGGTTAATTAATGGTCATCTCTTGGGATTGTCTGGGGATTTTTTTTTTAATTCCTCAGGAGATAGAAAAACATATCTGCTATAAAATGAAAAAAAAAAAAAAAATTACTCTGTTATGATTTTCAAGTTGAACATTACAAAAAGGAGTGACCATGCAAACAGAGCTGCCATCTTGTGGATAAAAATCTCCTAAGAGCAGGTAGCTCATATTGCCTGAATGCAGGAGGAAAAAATATTTATAATAGTCATCAGGTCTACCTGACTTGGCATTCATCTCATATACGGGATTATGAGAGCTGTAATTTTGAGTTTACACAATCAATCTCTAAAAACTCATCACCTGACTGAGTTCTAATTTCCCCAAAAATCTTTAAACCTAGCCCTTCCAATATTAATAATGTATAGGTTAAGCAACACTGAAGAACCGCTTGTGTTTTTCAATTAGTGTTTGGTGCAGAACTATGTTTGTAATATAAATAATTGGTTTAACCGTTAAACTGATGTGACAGAAATAATTGTCAAGCAATTAAATGCAATAATGATTTTGGCTCATGGGAAATATATACTAATAAACCTGAGTTTCACTTTGCTCGAGGACTAAAATATCCCCTCTAGTTAAATTCTTCAGCATTATTCATACATTGATTTCTATTAGGTTATAGAAAGAAAACCAGATAGTTATTAAAAATCATTAGTCACTTCTCTTTCATTTTCTTGTTCTTTCCTTCTTTCTTTTTCTGTGTGATTTGAACTTGAAACTAAAACATGCCAAAAAATATCACTGCCAACAGCGCCTTTATTTTCTGTGGTAGGCGTGAGAGTTGACAAGCCAATCTCTTCATATATGGAACCCATGGCACAACGATAGGAGCGTATGAATTCTGTGTCCCTGGATTTCACACACAGTCATGCTTTGAGCTCTTGTAACCTATTCAATATGTTTATTTCACTGAAGAGATTTTTCATTTAAAGAAATGGCCTTACAACTTTTTCTTTTTTCTGAAGTGACTTGCTGCTACTGCATATTTAAAAGCTATAATTTAAATATTATCATATATTTTCATTATTTATATTTCAAACTGGTTATAACACATGGGCGACATCATATGGAAGTGTGAAAAATGCTGTGTGACTTGATTACAATCATGGAGTTGTTCTGTTTTTTACAACAGTTACTTTGTTTAGCCTAGATCTCCAATTTCTTCCATGTTTTTAAAAGTACTAGTGATAGATAATTTTTGAAATGAGCATGGAAAACCTGATAGTTTATCAGTAAATTCATAAATAGCTCAATTTCAAAGCATTCCTTAATCACATATTACTGCAGAAAAATGACTTTTTTTATAAAGAAAATGTCAAATTTTACAGGCCATTTACTAAGAAATATTCTGCACTAATATTCCAAATTAGCATTGGTACTACACTTTCTCAGTAAATTTTCTAATTTACTGCTTGGTTCATAAAGCATAGGTTCTCTATTATCACTGGAGAATAACACTTTATGAACGCTGAGAACTTTTTAAGAATATGGCACTCTACCATTAAAGATGGTCAAGCAGATAATCTGTGAGTGATATGCTCTTTAAAGGTGTAAAGCATACTCTACATAAGAATAAAAAATGCATAGGACTTTACTTCATCATTGTAAGATTAACTGGATATGGGAAATCCAGGTATTTTTCATGCTGAATCAACCAACGTAATAAAATTTTAGCAACATTGTGTCGGTTTGGTCCAGACTATATATAGCATTAAATATTCAGGAGAATATAACTTCTACATATGATATATCTAATCATACTTTACCTCATCAATAGTTCTTTTCCTTATGACTCATGTTACGATGTCTTACCTTTATCATTTCGTAATCATACAAAAGCAAAAGTGACATTCCCATTGTCCAGAAATTAATCTTTTCTGACCTGAAATTCAGTTTTGTCACTTTGCATAGCAATGAATCTTTTTTTATATACATTTTCATCTGAACTACCATGTTTTCTGAGCAGAAATAAATGAACAATGGCGTTCATTTTGACCGAAAGTAGGTTTTGGCTAGTAGGTTAGCCTCCAGATCCCCACACAAAACTGGTGTTTATTAAGTCCCCAGAATTTTATCTTCTGAGTCTCTAAAACTTTGTGAAAGAACCACAAGAAAATGACAGAGCTCTTTATCAAGTTTATTCTAGAAATCTTGTCTTAAATGTCTTTTAGATTAAGTTAAACCGTGTTTGATTAGATTTCATTTTTCCTGGGTTTTTTCGGCTTGGTGTAGTTAGTTCTTTGGTCTTATTTTTTCCCCAGAGAACAAACTGAGCAACTTTCTTTTTTTTTTTTTTTGAGGGATAACAGACCATAAACAAACTCATGTGTTATATTATTTACTGTAAATACATTTTGGATCAGGTTCCTACCCATTTAAAGAAAGTATTAGTTTCCCAAGATTAAAAAAAAAAATTGACACAGAACAAAAGATACAAATACAACATGTGCTAGATCAGATTTTTTGCTTTTTTCTGTCGAATAATAGGATTTTTTTGCCACTTAAAGATGAGAGATCAGACTATTCCTTTATAGAAAAAGCAATTATTTAAGCACTGATTTGGATTCATTTTAAAGTTATCATGATTTATGATGTTGCCTGTAACATAGCTAAATACTTAGTGCCACTATATTTAGGACATCATACATTTGGCAATGTGTTTCATGCCTCATTTACTACAGAATATCTGGGCTACTACTTAGTATTCAAAGAATAACTCTGCATGTACATTTGTGCATCCCTATACTTTTGCTGTTAGTTTTAAATACTTAAAAAGACACAATAATCAACCTAACATTGCAATAGTGCAACATTCTTGAATTTACATCCTTTTCCCAACGTGTGCCTTTATTAATCTCATGCCTTAAGAGGAGGCAATGCAAAATCATTAAAAATGTGAGTTCTCCAGGTGCTGCATGCATTAACCTTTCCTTTAATATCTCTTTTGTACAATATTTTGATCATTACTATCATTTAGTAAACAGATGATGAAAATGCAGTTACCTGAGGGTCTTGTTTAATAATTTAGGCAAATTAGTTTGTAGAATTTATTTAATTGCTACATTCAATAGCTAAGCCACAACAAGCATCTGGTCCCCAAAGCAGGAGCTTCTTGTACAATCTCATTTGCTACAAGGAAAAAAAAATAAAAACAGAAAAATGAAAAGGGAAAAAAAAGGTAAAAAAAAAAAAAAAGGAAATAAATGAAAGGTGAAAAAAAAATTGGGAGAAAAAAAAAGAAAGAGGAAAAAATAGAAAGCCCCCACCTGTGTGTATGTATGTAAGGATTAAAGAGGCACCTTTCAGTGGGCGGCCGGCAGTTTAGGGTTAAGGGCCGGTCCAGGTGAGGGAAGCCAATGAGCGCCCGCCCGGGGCCGTGCCTGACATCATCCCGCCGGGGAGCGCCCAGCCCGGCCGGGGCAGCGCCCGCCGCCGCCCAGCACCGCCGTGATGGATGTTTACAGCTCCTCCGTCAAAGCCAATTATCTCGCTTTTGTGTGAGGCCCAGGGATCGCTCAGGCTGCCTGCTCGCACACGACACTGCTGGATCCAGCTGAAGCAATTGTTTTCCCTGTGTCTGGTAAGAGTCTGGTCTGGTTTGCCTTCTCTTTCAGAATAAAGGTGATGCGCCTAACCTGGGAGGGGAATTGCTTTCGTAGTTCAGAGGCTTATATGCCTATAATATGTAAAAAGCAGATTTTTACTGGCAAAAAGGAGATCCTTTAGAAAGGGAATGGTTTTAAAGGAAAAATAAGTCTGTGTCTGGCAAACTCTACTTTGTAATACAGAAATAAATAGCCTGCATGTTTGAGCTGCTCTTCAGGTGCTCTAAAGACTTATTAGGCTGACAAGACCATCACAGAGACCAGTCATTTAATAGCAGTATTTTTCCTTTCTTTTCCTTTAACACCTGTGTTTTTCCTTTGAAATCCAGCTTTTTTTTTGATGAACAAAGAAATGGGAAGATTTAAGAAGAGGGAATTTAATGTTGAAACAACTTTAAAAATGTTCTGGAATACTTTTGCAGATATCAATCAAAAGAATAATACCATGATTTTAAAGTTTCCAGTTCTGGAATTAGTTATAGTTACTGTGTTCTGCTAATTTCTTTAATCTAAAGTGGTAAGAAACTGAGTCAAAGATAAAAGTGTTCAATATACAATATGCTGGTAGCAAAACACCCAACAGAGTTTTTTGTTTATATGTTTTTCCAATTTACATTCTGTAGCTCGTCTTAAAAAACATGTCATTCTGTAGCTCTAAAAGTGTACATATAGAGGATGAAGAACCAGTGCTTATATCTTTTGCATTGTTGGCAGCTTTGTAGCTTGCACAGAGAGAGGAGGGAGAGGGGAAGGATTCTGTCCATGTAACTTCTTAGTTTTGCAACAGATTTAGTACATTTTAAAGCTTCTGAACCTATGTGGATTTAAGAGATTAGAAGTGACAGTGACACTGACAAATCAGATTCAATAAAGAATTTAATTGACTGAAGGAGTTCAGGGGCTACTGTATGAAGAATCCAATAACCAGTTTAACTAGTCAAGTAGTGTACCTAATAGGAAATTAAATAGCAGGTTCCAGTTAATTTAAAAGCTTGATGACATTTACTTTATAGTGATTAGAATTCACTAGGTCACTTAAGAACTCTCCGTCTTTATTTCAGTAATCCATGATTCTACAATCCATGATTCTACAATACAAAGTTTTAAATAATGACATATGTAGTGAGTATTACAAGTGCCTGCAAAATCGAGATATACATTCAATTTAGCTATGATCATCTCTGCTCCAGACACTGTCAGAAGAATAATAGTTATTTTCATCTCAAACACCACTTAAGACAGTAGGGCTTCTCAGCTGTGTTACACTTTTGTGCTCTTTACTAGTTCAGTCCTGTCTATGCTGTTCCTGGTACTTACTGTTGTGAATTCAGCTCTGGATAATAATGTGCCAAACAATCCCAGACTTTTCTTAAATGACATATCTATAATATGGGTGGCATTAGAAGAACATATTTATTAAGGTGAAACCTATATTACTCTTTCCTGTCTTTTTACTACCAAATTTTGCTAGGTGAGATGACCATGGCCTATAAAGGAGAGTAGTATTTAACATTTTACTACGTTACCCTTCTTGCTTAGATCATTATTAAAGTTGAATTTATCATATGCTAGTGTTGCAGCTATGCCTTTAATACTTATTAATTTAAAAAAGAAAGTGTTTTCACCTCTCCCTCAGGGTTACATACCTACACATTGCATAGGTCCATGTCATTTATCAATGCATCGTTATTAGGCTTCATGTTAGATCTCCAAATATTTCTGTTCCTACTCAGTTTAGCCAAAATTCAGATATAAACAAATTATCTGTTATTTCCGTTAAAATACAGAATGATGCATATAACATGGATGCAAGGCTGATTTGTTACATGCTCAGTGTTCTGATCCAAAGCATTCAAAGACTGTTTTTAATAAATGTGCCCTTTTATGTACCAATAAATGTTGCTTTATTAGATAGTAATCATGGACTTAAGAAAGCAAAGGAAACTTAATGATATGATAATCCAAACAGATAGCAATCAGCTTTTTGTAGGAAATGAGACTTTCTTCTTTAGTTTAACCTTTCAAAAGGAAGAGAAATAATTTCTAGTGCAACATTTTATGGAAAAAAAAATATGGAGGTTTTTTTCTTATTTTCAATCAGAAACTAAGTTTAACAGGAAAAAAAAAGCAAAAAGAAGAAAACCACATTTTTTGGATAAAAAGTGTTGTGTTTTTTTTTTTTCTTTAAAATAATAAAGGTAACTGTGGTAATGCTAGCCCAAGGACTGCCTAGCAGATTGACCATTGCTTTGGAAAGGAGTCCCTCTAGTCTTCTACTTTGTTATACTTGGTAAAGTCCATATTACATCAATGGCCTGCTGTATTAAAGGAAGAATTAGCATGAGGTTGCTTGATTGTATGCCTAGGTCATTTTGTTCTTCTGATTCTCTGTGAATGAGTCAATTTGAACATTTTGACAGTGACATCAAGTAATAGCCCTTTCAGTGCAGATTTGAGTCATTCCTCCTACACAAGATACTCTCTTCTCTTGTCAGGTAATTTTGAGAAAAGTGACAAAAGGAGTTTTTATTTTTTATTTGCAAAAATTCAATGCATTTAGCATTTCTTAAAGAAAATAAAGGTGCCAGCTAAGCAGAAATATGATAATAACATCAATTTCTCAAAAAGTATCCATACCTCTAGTACTAAAAACACAAATTGAATAGAATCCTTCTTCCTCTATAACTGGCAAAGGAAAATTAGCCCTAGAAAAATACATATTAAAGTCGTTTTGCAATAGCACATTATTTTTGTATCTGATTTCAACAAGTACAGGAGACAGAGGAGTTTTTTCATACTCCAAGCTTTGGTCCATGATTCAGATTTTTGGTTTATCTAAAACAGATTAAAAGGACACTCTTCTAGGATTTTCCAAATTATAAAAACAGTCTTAAATCCATGTGCTGTAACCATCCTCCTTGTTCATCAGTGAGGTCCTTTATGTATAAGGGTGCCAGATGAGACCTGAGAATCTATTTTGTTCCCTTTGCTTTTTTATTCTTCTATTCTGTTACTAAAGTTAAAAAAAAAAAAAAAAAAGTCCTTTTCATCTATGTAGTGATGAGGAGATTTTTTTTCTTCTAAATTTTTCTCTTACTAAATTCAAAGGCGACAGAGATTACAGAGAGTATTTCTAAACCAGGAGAAGTGAGATGCAGATCTACATCTGTCCCTCCAAGTCATCATTTTCCTTTGGAAAGAGATCCAGATGTACAGACGTGGAGAACACATCTTGGATGTTCTCCAATAGGACACCTGTCTGGATGATGAAAGGAACAGTGATGTAGATCACAAGTTTGTCACACAATACAGACACAACCTTTTCTTCTTCTCTTTTGTTTTGAATCTTCAATGAAGTCCAGTGGATGCCCTGATACCTAATAAATATTGTGCTAAAAGGTGATTATGGTCAAGGACTTACAACTCAGATTTTAAAGTGGTTTTGTACAGTATGGTGCTTTTTGTTTCCATAATTTGGGTATTACCACACAGAAGTGTGACATTGTGAATGCATTAAGTCAATCCTACATGGTTAATGGTGTCGGTTTTGGCTCATTTTAGCCAGGAAGTTTCCTCTTCTAATCTGTGGAGAGAAAGGCATCTCCAAAAAAGAATTCATCTCATCATTAAGATATTTATTTCAGATAGATGAGCTGAATCACTCTCTGGAGGGGAAAAGTCACCGCATACAGACAATCTACTTAAATACTTTCAATTATGTGTCAAATTTCCTGACTTTTAAATATTGTCTAATTAAGATCTCTTAGATTTGAGTAGCATTGAATCCCACAAGTAACATAAATAATAAACAAACAAACAGATAATTATACTCATTATTTGCTGCACATAGGAATCACAGTTACTGATTTCTGCAATAGATGGACTCTGGACTTCATGTCTGCAGTGGCAGGGGTGTTGAACAGAGCACTTGGTGCAAGACTTTGTGGTTCCACAGGTATTTGCTGGCAGTCTTGTCCACTGGTATTTGCAAGAAATGTAAAGGTTTGGGAAATGCAGATCTACAGCTGGCAGTAGGGGGAAGCATGCTCCATCTCTTACATTCGTTCAAGCATTGTCTCCCATGCTTAAAACTTATAATTCCTCTCCCTGATGATTTGTTAACCTGCTGTCAGAATCATTGGAGAATCTAGCTATTGCTCACATACACTGCATATTTTCAAAGTATTGCGATTTGGCTAATTTTTTTTCCCCTCTTTCTTCCTAAAAGACAGAACACAATTTTTTTTCTGCTGAAGGTCTTCAATTCCCTGCACTAACTCAGGGGACTCCCCAGACATTCACAGTATTGAGCATGGACAAAGAAATATCACTTGTCTAGCCTCATTCTTTGACAACAACATCAGGTGTCTAGAATCTATAATTTCAGGACAAATGGTCACGAGTTTATCCTTTCAGTTGTCAGTCCATCCCATTTGGTTCACCCTCTATGCAGGGGTTCTTAAGAATCTTCTGAACAGTGTAACAGTTTACTCTGCCCTGATGCAAAAAAAAAAAAAAAAAAAAAAAAAAAAAACCAGCCCAGAGTATTTAATAAATCCTTCATTGGGGCCATGATTTTGGTTGAAATAGTTTGTTGCAGTTTAAAAATACAGGTATGTAAAATAATAAGATTTCAAACAAACATGTGCCATACCTTTTAAATCCAGACACATAGCTGGGAATTTCTGGATACAACTTTGAAATTTTGTTCATTAACTATCACAATCAATCTCTTAGTAAAGTTTGGATTTTAGGATCTTGACTTTCCTAGAATCTTAACTGACTGAGAAGTAAAGGATTATAATGGATAAACAGAAGGTGAAGGGTACTTTCAAGAAAGGAAGAGAGAAGATTTTTACATTGTTTTCTATTCTTTATAAATTTAAAAATTAAACAAAATAATGTGGTCAAAATTTCAAAGAGTTGGAAGAGTGTTTCCTGAATGAAACATAATCTCTTACAATCTATCATCACAGAATAATATTACATTATCACTTTCAAATGAGAAGTACAGCTTTCATAGTTGCCAAGCTGTACTTATCCACATCTGATGGTCTCCATTAATTTTTAACAATTGTCCTGTCACCAGTCCAGTGAGCTGTAGAAAATTCTGTGGAGATGTCACATTCCTTGATGATTGCAGTTAATGCTGCTGCCCGTCTGAATCAGCATGAAATGTAGACACTTTTATGACTGAATCTGCAATTTGGGATTTGATCATGCTATTTATAGTAATGCTAATGGTCTGTAGCACTGACAAGGGGTGTGTTGAAGTCATTCTCTCAGTTACCCTTGTTTTCAGTTATAAAGGCAGAACAGACATCTGGATTTTATATTTCAGTAACTAGACAGAAAATAACAGCACGAAGCAGTCATGACTTCCACTGGTGGAAGATTTTAATAGGCTTGTTTTGTTGGATTTTTTTTTTAAATATCTGTGGATGCTTTTTAACCAATATTTTGATCTAGGAAAAAGGAGCATATTATTTTGATCTAGTTTCTAGAAAGTCGATTTCAGTCACATAGTAAAATAAAGGAGGCTTAGTGACATCTCAGGAAAGTAAAGTTGAACTAAACAAATACAGCTGGACGTGGGTTTTAAACTTACCATGTGTTACTATACTAGCAAAATGCAATTTTCTATTTTTTTAAAAAATACCTTAGAAACACTGCCTCACTTCTGAAAAAGAATGGTTTACTTCCAAGTCCTCATTGTGTTTACAAATCCAATTCCTAAAATGTGTTGTATCTAGTTTGTTTTAATTTTGAACCTAAAAAACCCCGTTATTTGCTCTAGAAAACAATATCTGGGAAAAATCTTTCTCAAGTTAATAACATTAGAATATTTAGGAGATTGCCAGATTTTTATCTCTCTCTGAAAGTCTGAATATTATCATGCCCAATAGCTACAAAATTATCAAGAATCCTATTTAATGCTATAGTTCTCGTAACTGCTGCTGTAACCAATGGATAAAGAATAGTAGGAATTATGGCATCTTGCTTCATTATTTCATCTTTTAATTCTCACAGAACCACAGGGAGGAAAATAACAACAGGAACAGCTAAGTACATTAATGATCCCTGGAAACAGTGCTTGATTTCTTATGGGTTTGTGTCCCTTAATTAATTAACTACTTAAGTGATTTATACTAAGATTTCTTTTTATCTCTCCATACGCTTGTAAAAATTAAGCCATTCTTCTCCCTGCAGGACGAACAAGTACTGGCTTGTGCCAACTTGTTAGAATCAAGCACCATCACCAGCTTACCACCAGAGCTGTTTTCTCACTGCCTCTTGGTTTCCCCCAACACAGAGCACAGGGAGTAAGAGACGGGTTAATCTGAACTGCTTTAATTGGCACTAGATTGGCCCCCAGATGTCTAACCTTAGTGTCCTCTACTACATTCAAAAGTTCTTCTGTGGGGAAGAGTAGTCCTATTTTTCTCAAGAAAACAATAGGTTTTTTAAATGTATGGACACTAGAACTCTATTACCAAAGCTCTGAGAACTTGCATCAGTTGAGGATATCACTGGAAAATGGATCTGCCCTCTTCCATAGGGGTGCTGGGAAGCAGCTGGAAATTTCAAGGTTTTAGAATAGCCCTATAGGATGAACTATAGAAGTATTACAATTCATGGACATTGTGTTATGAGGACAGAGCCTGTAAAATATGTCCAGAAACATGCTAAACATTTCATCTGTACTCTAGTATATCTTTTGAATTTTTACAGTTAATCTTTCCTATGTACTAATTTAGCTTGCAGGACTATGATATAGTAAGACATTGAAGTAGGCTCTCTATCAAATCCTTTTCTACAGGTTCTCAGAAGTACCAGTAATTCATTGAAATCATTGCAGAACAAGTAAAACTTCTGAAGGCTGTGGTTATCTAAAAAGATATATTTCTTTTTTTGGTTTAGCCAAAAATTTCTAAAATTAAGTGTTTCATTCCCAGTTGGGTAATTATTTCTCCCTGATATCTGATAGAGACCTTTAATTTGCTTCTAAGTTAGAAGCAGAGAAGAGAATAAGCAGACCAAAATCCTCATAAGGCTTGATAACTTCCTTCCTGTGACAGACAAAGAGAGGAGGGATCTGTTTCTTGCACACCTGCAGTGAGTTCCCTTCTGAGCCTTGCAGTGTTTCACCCTGGCACTGCACTAGGCTCTCTGAGCTCCAGGAGAGCCACACTAAAAGAAATAGCTGCAGTGACTTTGCTAAGAGTTTCAGAAATTCAAGTCACAAAGGATTGTGACAGACAACTGTATTATCATCTATATGGACAACCATACTTAATCATACAGACAAAAGGAACTAATTGACTAGGTTCCACCTGCTCCTGTCTCCAGATGCATTCAGTGACTAAAAATCCGTGCATTTGTACTGGAATCAATCTTCCTCTTGGGACAGCCTTACTCACTTTCAGTTATTTGGTTGCATTAGAAAGCTTACTTTTAATGTGTTTTGTTTTTTTTTTTTAATTAAGCATTCCATGAATGAATACATATTTTTCTTTTTTTTTTTAAGTCACGTAATATGCTCTCTAGTACATCCCAGGGACTATATGCATCTGAAGTAAAAGCTTTTAAGCAGCTCTGTTCTTTTATTTAAACAAGATGACAGGAATCTTGAAATTAAATCACATGTTAAAAGCCTGAGTTCTTGGCAAACTTCAGTCTGAAGGAGCTGAAACCTATATAGATGTATTTATGGGATCATATCACAAACACTCACCAGCAGACAAAAACCTCTTGTCACCCAGCTAGTTGAATCTGGGATATTGTGCAACCATAGGAATACATGAGTATAGGCATGCTGGTTATGTAGGAAGTCAAGTAGCTTTACAGCTGTAGTACTCTGATTAATGAAAAATGCTGCATTATTTTTGAATTTTATCCAGGGACTGCTTAGTACAAAACGTACAGACAACTCAGAGTTGCCTGCAGAACCAGGACAATTATGTTCCAAAGAACATACAGCGTAACAGATGCCTTCCCTGGTGCACGTCATAGGCTTTGTGTGCACACCATGACTAGGTCCTCTTTCCACTTTGGGATGAGAGATGCCTGCATCCCTTACTCCCCACTGAAGGAAAGTCTGTGTACCACTGTGTACTAATATAGTCATTTGGATCTGGATAACTGGGAACTAGGACAGTGATGCAAAGCACAGACTACCCACAGGTAAGCATGGTACTCTTTGTAGACAGCCTGGTCATAACCTTTGTATGTTAGCATACAAACTTCCTTAATAATCACTCAAAGACATTTAACTGATACAGATTGGGCGTCTAAGATAAGCAATCATTATGGCTCACTAACCACCTGTGTTTTATGTGGTCTAATACTTAAATTTTCTGACTAAAATTAACAGCCTGATTTTGACCTTAAGCACTGCAAGAAGTGCTACTCAGAGAATACATTACTCTTCCTCCTTCTTTCAATATTTCGATATTACTTTCAAAATATTTGCTTAAATCACGAGAAGATAATTTTGGTAGTTTATTTGGTGTAAGTTCTCCTACACTGGTCTGTCTTCCTTAGCTATAGGTCTACTTTACTACTCTTGAAATCTTAAAATTAATGAATAAAATTATTATATGAAGGACAGAATAAATTAAGACAGTTCGAAGATATCTGATGTGGTGTCTTTCCCTTAGTAAAGACTTGTGATTTCACTAGTCATCTGTAGACTGGGACAGGGAAGAGCCTTTGGCACACATTAGGAAAGCCTATTAGTTCTCATACATTTCCTTAAGTGACTATTGTCAGAGAAAAACCTGTAAGTTCTAGCTAAATGTAAAATATATTGGTCTTGTCAGAAAGAAATTGGCTGGGGATATACTAATGGGAATGCTTGCTAAAGTGGTCATATTTCTCTGTAGTCAGGTTTTTGGGTACAAACAAATTGGTGCTGGGTTATGAGGGGAAAAATTTTTTTGCACTTTTTGCTTCACCTGATTTCACCTTTTTTAAAGTTATAGACCACAAAAAGCAACATCCTCTTTCTGCGATATGAAACCACTTTTGCCCTCTGACTAATGCTTCTCTGGCCAATGTCAATGTACACATTTCCTTAATATCTGTATCCTCACACTTCTGTGGCCAAAATTTGTCAGTATAGAATCTCAGATTCTTGAGAATTATAGAGCTCAAACTGACATTTTTAATTCCCTGTTGATTTCCTATACAGGTTTTGTATTGACTAAAAGTTTATTTCCAGCCTAGAAAGCCAACTGTTTCCTGCATAAAAAGAAGTGTGGCCAGTGGGTTAAGGGATGTTATTCTCCCCCTCTACTTTGCTCTTGCACCTGGAGTGCTGCATCCAGCCCTGGCATCCCTAGAACAAGGAAAGATATGGACCTGTTAGAATGGGTCCAGAAAAAGGGCCACGAAGATGATCAAAGGGCTGGAGCACCACTTCTATGAAGAGAGGATGGGAGCGCTGGGGTTGCTCAGCTTGAAGAAAAGAAGGCTCTGGGGCAAACTCATTGCAGCTTTCCAGTACATAAAGGGGGCTTGTGAGAAGGATAGCAAGAATTTTACCAGGGTCTGTAGTGATAAAACATGGGGCAACAGAGAAATTTTGGATGCTCCACAGTCCTGAGAGCATTCAAGGTCAAATTGGATGGAGCTTTGATCATCCTGATCTATTGAATGATGTCTCTTCCCATGGCAGCAGGTTTGGACTAAGAGACCTTTAAAGCAGCCTTTCAACCCAAACCATTGTGTGTTTTTGTAATCTACTGGGTGTTTCTATTTCCATCAGTGAAAGCCCATTGGATTAAGGTCATAAACTCTGAAATTAATAGCTTTAAAATTACATTTTTTTGTGAGCTAATACACATGGTCTTTTTGGGTTTTTTCAGGCATTTTTAAAGTAATTTTCTGTTCCACTCATTCCTCAGTATTAACAAAATGTTGCTAGTATTTCTGTAAAATATTAAATTGATTACAAATTTATGGTTAGGATCTTTACCCATCTGCATAGCTATGAGGAGATCCTCAGCCACTGGTAAGGCCATGCCTGAAGTACTGTGTCCAGTTCTGGGCTATCGAATATGAGAGGCATTAACATATTGGAAAGAGGCCAGTGAGGGGCCACAAGAGTGATTAATGGAAAGGGGCATCTCTCCTGTGAAGAAAGACTGAAGAGCTAGAACTGTTCAGCCTGGGAAAGAGAAGGCTTGGGGGGATCTCACCAATATATATAGGTACCAGAAGGGAAAGTATAAAGAGGACAGAGAAAAAGTCTGCTTTTCAGTAGTGCCTAGTGACAGGACCAGAGGCAATGGGCACAAATCAAAACATGGAAGGTTCCCTCTGAACATCAGGAGACACTTTTGTACTGTGAGGGTGACTGAGCACTGGCACACATTGCCCAGAGCATTTGTGAATCTCCCGTCTTGGATATATTCAAACGCCACCTGGACGTGGTCCTGAGCAACCAGCTTCAAATAGTTTGCATAAACAGGGTGGTTGGGCTTCCAGGTGTCCCTTCCAACCTGAATTCTTATGTGATTTTGTGATCCTTAATCTTTTGAGGACCCTTCAGTAACCCTGTTGCTTTTTGCTTAGGCCAAACGAATTAGAAATATAATGAAAATTATTGAGCATGAAGAATTGAAGTGGAACCAGATCACCCAGTGTGGTGGGTCCAACCTTACCTATTCTGTAATACTTTAGACTGGTAGAATTTCAGGCCAGTGTCTCAAAGCTACACTGCTTCAAGCTCTATGGTTTGCCTCCTGCAGCTGTACAAAGCCCATTGATTTTGTGGGTGTAAAGATTAGGATCTAATAATGGCTAATGTGGATCAGTGGCAACAACACACCAGAAGTGATCTCCTTTCCCTCATCATTTGGAGTAGGGATGTGACCAACACACCCAGTCGGTTTCATGGCCTGGGTTTCCCTCTGTCTAGGTTTCATCACGGAATGTATCCATACGCAGCCTGGAAGTGCTATGTATTACTTACAGTGACTAAATTAGTCAATATAATTTTAGATTCGCTGATACAGAACTGAACATTCTTCTCATGATTAATCACTCAGAGCCAAAAAACTTGACAGACATTTGCTTCATTTAGTACTTGGGCTCTGAGCAGCACTGTGTGACCCAAACCTTTGTCTTGCAAATGACTGACTACAAATCACTCATACCAACTCTTCTTAAATTTATGGTTCACTAACCCTTTTCTCATTTTCTTCACGTTTGCTAAAAACTTGTGGGGTTTGTTTTGATAAAAAGAATCCATTAACATGCAGAAAATAATAAAAAAGAAAAGGACAATGACTGGTAAATATAGTCTAGTTTCTTTACAGAAGTTCAATGTAAGTATTAATGAGACTCTAACAGAAAATAGAATATTGTACATTTTATAATATAGAAATATTATGATTATGAGACCTTGAAAAAAATTGCTTGAAAGAACTTGTTAAAAGAAAAATGAGGATGATGTTGTCATTGTGACTTTTTTTTCATTTTGATTTGGTAAAGATTAATGAGGTAATTCAGGCAGTCTTGAAAGAGTTTTGTTGATGTTGCATTACAGTTCAGTACCAGATTGCAGATGTGACAGCTCTCTGGTGGCCCAGTAAGGACCAGCTTCAGTAATACAGATATCTATTTTGGTAGCACTGCACTGTCTACTTTTGCAGCAGCAAGATTTGATAGGATTTATAAGATATTCCAATTTCATCACAAGTATCATTGCAATATAGCTTCAGGTTTACAAAAATAATTTGGTCATTGGAAAATACTGCCTATGTAATGCCAATTTTTGTGCTAATGTGAATTTCCAACTGTGTAAAATAGAAGTGTAGGTAAATTCAATTTAACATGCCCAGAGGCACAGACTTGCATACTCCTTTCCGAAACTAATCAGGTACTCATTCATGAATCTCATTTTTCTCAGTCATATCTACATAGTTTACACTTCAACCTTACATTGTCTTAATTTCCAAAATTCAGGATTCATCTATGAAAAGTGAAAAACATTTAATTGATTTCTAAGATACTCCAAATAAGCTATTTGTAGTTCATCTCCTTCCTCAGAGAGAACAAGTATTACTTGGCTTCTTTTTATAGCAAATGCTCACTCTCTTCCCTACCTCCTCACAATTTTAAACTTTTTATCTAGTTTAATATACAAAGCCAAAGTTTAGATAAGAACACTTCAGGTTCTGTTAAAACAAATTGCAGAATGCAGAGATTCTGAAAGAAAGGCAGAAAAACCTCATTGTGCATTGACTGGCAGAAGCCAGATGCACTACTGGGACATGCAAATTGGCTGGTGAGGTGGTGTTCCTAAAACTTCCATCTGCCTCATGGCTAGTAATGATGTCACAAGTGTCTACTTCATGTGGAGCTGACTTAGGAAAAAAAAGATACACATCTAGAAGAAAGCTTTTCATCAGTTCTGTTCTGAGAACAAGTTTTTCCTGCTAAATATTCCTGCTAGTCTGTGATTATTCTTAGCTTATTTTTCTTCATTTGCATTTCTTGACCAATATCCTCCCTTCTCTTTACTCTCTCTCTATTAACTTTGCACTTTACCATTTTATTTCCTACTTAGTCATATTTGTTCCTATTCCTTCTCTTCTGTCTGGTGATCATGTCTTCAAATTATTCTAGTGTTTGTCATCTTGCAGCATGTGTACTACAGGTAGTTCACAGATACCAGAAAATGATATATGAGGTGCTGAGTTTGTTTTTTAATTCACACATTTACACACAGATTTAAATAAAGCAGCAAATCAGAGAAGGTCATAAAGGGGGTTGCCACAATGTAATTTGTTATTATTTTTTTTATTCTTGTAGAATTTTCATTGAGGACCCCATTTGACCTGTAGTTACAGACACTATTTTTTTCATCTCATGTGTTAGCACAGTTTTCCAGTGTGCTAAATAAACAGTCTGCACTCATACTGTTACAAGAGATACGTGTTCTGGACGAGTTTCTAATAGTCTCTCTATGTTCCATCTACCAAAGAATATGTAATATAAGATGGAATCATCTGTGGATCCTCTTCCTGTGTATTAAATTACTAGGGCTCAAGTTTTAATATTTAGATTGAAATTTTTAATGAGATCTGCTCCATCTGTTTTTTTCATTATTATTTTTTATTATTTTAATACTTCAGTTGCATTATGGTTTTTTCAGGCTAGGAGAAATCAGACATGTCTCTGCGAGACTCTTTATATTATGCTACAAGCTAAACAAAAGCCATGTGGCTTTCCTGGTGCTGGGTAATAATTTCTGTCATAAAGTAGTTACAACAGGCAAGATATAGCCATCCCAACATGGTGATTTGGCTTTGCAGTTCAGCTGGTCTTCATCCTGCTCTCTTGTAATGCTGCACGCAGATCGAACTTGCGTCTTCTTGCAGTGCAACGTGTTAGAGTTGAAAGTAAAAAGCAGTAGACAAGAGTAATATCTTCAAGATTATGTTTTTTTTCAGATTATTACATAACCTTTCCTTTTATTCTCAATTAATCTGTTTTGTTGGTGTTGTGGTTTAAGCCCATCTGGAAATTAAGCAACACACAGCCACTTGCTCAACACTTCTCTCTCTCTGCTCCCCGCCACAGTGGAATGGGGAGGGGAGTCAAAGTAAACTTTTACATTAATATAAGAAAAATTTAATAATTTAAAATAAAGTAAATACAGTACTAGTGGTGAATGATGATACTACTACTAATAATAAAAGGGAAAAACAAGTGATGCACAATGTAATTGCTCACCACCTGCTGACCAATGTCAGACCCTGCTTTCCAAACCCAGATCAGCACTTCTTCCAGGTAACTCCCCCAGTTTATATCTTGGGCATGATGGCATTTATATACTAGGATGATGACACTTCTCAATAGCCCATCACCTTCCCTGTTTATCTGTTTTGATAAACAATCATACAGATATCATTCCTTCAGTCTATGGAACACTTCTGTCAAATGTTCATAAAATGTCCCCAAAAAATTTTGTTGGATTCATTTAGTCCATGACTTTGGCCTTCATCCTGAGTAACAGTCTTTCAAGCAAGAAAGATGGTGTGAGGTGTTGGATTGTTGCATGCTGCACATTTGAGTCAGTTCCGACCCCAGTACTGCTGCACTTCTTCAGTTTCATCAAAGTTCATTCTTCACTGGTGAGTGTGCTGATCAGAAGAAAGTCGGGCTTGGATCCCCAGAACATCTGTGGTTAAGATCCATCCTGCGAGGTGATGCACATAGAGCCTAGAGCCATCACAGAAGCAGTGTTGAATAGTTATTAACGATAGCTATTAACTACGGTTTAATTCACTGGCTATTTTCACCCAAAATCAAATCATCTTGAGGCACACATTGGACTTCCTCATCTTCCTGCATTACCCACAAAGCGCACCCAAGTCCTTGAGCAAAAGTAATCCTATGGATGGTTTTACCTTTGCCTGAGGCAGTAATAACCCATAATTTTTCTCCAGCATGTTTTTAATGTGCACTACAGGAACTTTATGCCTTTCTATTGTATGTAGTATTCTGATTGGCAGATCCTCTCGTGTTGACTAGCCAGGTGGCTTTTGCTAAATATGCATCCCAATGTTTGAAGGTCCCACCACCCATTGCTCTCTGTGTAGTCTCCAATAGCCTTACAGAAGTGAGGCTGCTGGTGCTCCATGTGCTATGTCTCAGTTTAGTAAAAATTTTCTCTGTAAAATTAAACTAAGTTTATTCAGCTGCACTGCACTAAATGAATCCTTGAATTTCATATAACTGAGCCTTTGGGAAGTGGATTTCAGATTTTCACTTGATATAAGGCCAGATGGATACAATAATACTTACAAAATAAGCAATTATTAAATTAAAAATTAATCCTAATTAATAAATTTAGTTTTGTAGTAGATTAAAAAGGTGATGTGGAAATGTAGCAGCACCATAAAATCAGTGTAGAAAACCAGATTCCCAGCAGCAAACCTAAGGTCCTGATCAAAAGAGTGAACTTAATGCTCAGCATGTGGCATGACAATGCACTGCTCAGAGACAAGCACATGTTCAGCTAAGGACAGGGTTACTTTTTAAAATTTTCTAAAGAAGGATATATTCATATAACTGCTACTCAAGGGATCAGAAAATTTCTATGGCATGGTTTTGAGCCCACAAAAGTACTCTAGGTTGCCTTTTAGCCACGTACCAAATATTATTTATTTTTCTATATAATGAAGACAAATAACTATAAACAAACAAGAAAGAGAGAATATCCAGGGCTAAAGGGTTTGCGGTCTTTTTCCTGTAGTGATTGCAAAGTTTGAAGTCTAGAACACAAGTTCAAAACTTTTTGCCAGTTTTAAATATAGTAATATTACTTATTGAAAATGCGACTACAAACTGAAAAGTTAAAAGCTTAATGTAGAATGCATGGACATTTTAAGCATATGGTAGACATTGGTAGTTAAGTTAGCATATTGTACCCAAGTTCAGGATGAGAAGATTAATTGTGTATGTGTGAAAAAAGAATATTTTGGAAGATGGGGAATGCCAAATAGATTCAAGGGAAAAAAATCATCCCTCTACCTCAATATATATTTTTATTCTAGCGTTTTACTAGTAATCAGTTACTCTTCAACCTACAGCAAATTCTTTGAATCTGAAAAGGTAAATCTAATTTCTTTTTTGTTCTAGAATATATACAATATTATAACAATATTATATACCTATATTTTTATTTTAATGTTATTTATATTACTACTAACTGTAAACAGGTTCTGACCAGTTTACTCTTCTAGTCCTGCACAATGTTCTATCCTAAGTAGTGATAAAGCAAAATATTTTTAAAACAAGTGTCAAATTTTGTCTTTATTAAATAACCAGAAATAATTTCACAGGACAGTGACAAATTTTAAGATTGCATTAGCATATCTTGAGGCAGTGGTTAAATCAAGTATTTTTTACTAATTTTATACATTTTTGTGCATTTTATACAATTAATAATAAATTCACATTCTGTACTAAGGAAGGCTTTTTTCCCATTCATTAGGTAAGATGGAAATGCTTGCTTTCTTAAACCTTAACCTTTGTATCGTAACTAGTAGTATACAGCTGCACTGATTTGACAACAGAATTTTAAACTAATCTCTAATTCACTAGAGATTGAAAAACCTGTTTCAGGAAAGCTCAAGCCTTTCAAAATACATTGCTATCACACTTCACAGCTGGGCTGAACTTTAAGACATTTGCAACACGCTGTAAATAGTGAAGGGAAGTCTGATCTTCTGCATTCCAGAGTGAATCTTAAAATTATATGAAGCTGAAAATTTTGTGAGCAAGAGTATACATTTTCCAAGTTTCCCAATGAATGTGAACATTTTTATTTTGAAGGTTTAAGAACTGAGACGTGACTAAACTTTGTGCTAAGAAAGAAACTAAACATATTTCCATATTTTAAAATTAATACAAAACTCAGTTCTTTTCTGACTCCTGAGTATTAGATTCATTACGTCATCCAAATGAAAGAAGAATACGCATTCAATCAATGTTGCAATATAAATAAGAGGCTATAAACTCTCTTTATTTGAATGGGAAGATTTCATCTCCTTATCAGCACAAGGTGAAAATAAAACAGAATTCTGCTTCCATTGGAAATGAGCTTCAGCACAGGATTTTTTTTTTTTTTCTGTAGAAGGCACTTTTCTATATACCAGAGTAGTTCAAGAACATCTTTCTCTGACCTTTTTCACAGATTAAATGCAGTGAAACAAATTGTGGTATACCGGGTATTGACTGCAAGTTGAAATTCTTGCATCAATGAATTTTCCATTTAGTAGTATAGTCTACTTTCTTACTGGAGTTGTAACTAGTGTACTTTTGTTATATTTCTGACTCTGAGTGCTGCAAATGTTTTTTTGAGATTAATAATTAAATGTTTAGGGGCTGTAGGATATCCTAATACAAATATTACAGTTTATGTGGCTATACGGAGATTTTTCTAAAGAACTTTTAATTTAGACTGTCATTTTGCAAAAAAACCTAATTTCAGGTACATCAGTTAGAGGTTTTCATTGAATGAGGAATATAGAAATGGGCTTCATGTTGCTAGTGTCTCATTAGGTAACATATTTCCATTGACTTAACCTCAATTTAGGAGTTGGGTTGTTGAGTTTCACATTACCAATGAAGCCATTTAATCTAGAATTGAGTTTGAGTGTAGGAATTTTTTATGTTCTTCTTTTCATCTGCTGAGTGTGGATCACTTCGTTATCTGCTTTTGTTTTCACATACTCTTACTGTCACATACAGCATACAAGAAAAAAGAATGCCTCAGAAATGCTTAATGAGGTTTTATGCTCTTTTGCCATCTACACATACATGTAGAGGAACAGTTTCTTTCAGTCTAACTCAATACAAATATCTTAAAATAAATTTGTTCTGCTACTAAGTAATAAAAATAGACATTAGCTGTTTTGAAGACGTGGACATATTCATCTAATATCTGACAAAGAGCAGAGATGGGATTTCTGCCATGGAGGCTTGATCCCATGCAGAACTGACATTTCAAATGGTAATGGCTTCTGTAACATCACCTTTTTTCCTTTCAAAACATAAATATATAGCTGAAGAATAAAACTAACACAGTAATTATTACTTAAAAGAACTTTACACAATAGGAAATTATTTTTAATTATTTGAAACCCAAATGCTATGTCTTAATGAATTCATTAAATCTAAAATGAACATCAAAAAGTCTTTGTTCTCAAAAAGAAAAATCATTCAAGGCATGAACATGTGTGTGACCTGCTGTAGTAAAAGCACAACTGATATTGTTGGAAGAGATAGATGATTGGCTTTTGCCTTAAAATTTTCTGCTGGTATGTTTCTAAATTTTTTCACATAATAGAGGAAAACAATTAATTGAATGGATCAGTTTTCCTACCTCACTATTCTGTGTAGTATCTACATTAATGAAGACTTTGGTGGGGGTAATACAGGAATCTTCATTCTGTCTTTTAAGACAGAAAAATATCATAATTATTTGTCACAAGAATTTTGGAAACTGGTTTTCTGAGTTTCATATTTACAGAACCATCTTGGTAATAAAATGTTATAGGAATGCACTTTTTTTTATGAGGTAAAGCAATTATGTCTTCCATGAGTCCCAACACCAATTCCACTGGACCTTATTCAGGAGAGTTTGAGTTTTCATTCTAATCCTCAGCAGTCCAATAATCAATTACATCACTTGGTAGTTTAGTAAACTTGGTGTGTGTCCTACCCAGGACTGAGGTTTTTTTGTATAAAGAGGAGATAATCTTCTTGATTTATGTGGCTGTTTCAAGGACTAAATAAATGTCTGAAAAATTTTCTGAGAGACGTAAGAAAAAGTTCTGTGTAATAAATAATGGTATTACTCTTCCGCCATATTACATCACAAAATAGGGGAGTAAGAATTAGTCTGTCTCCAAAATTCTAGCTAAATTACTTTTGGTTGCTTGCTTTTCTGAATGTCCAGCATGTTGGCAATTTTCTATGGAATACACCAAGCCCAGATTTTCAAACTTTTACTTCAGCTGGATGACATTTGTGAATTTAAGATTTACTTTTGCCTAATGCTTTTCAGCAAATGGATTATGAGGTTAAAGATTCTCTTTATAAAACACAAACAAACAAAAACACCCTACAAAAATCAACGGTGGAAAGAAAAGGTCTGAATGACCAACTTAGCGGAAAACCTTTAATAAACCAAGTTTAACCATTTTGGAAGTATTCATTTTAAACACTAGAGAGATTATATTTGTTTTGAACTAATCTGGTTTGTTGCTTGAACTTGTGTGAGGGGAATGCACCAGTGTATGTGCTACCAAAGTTCTCAGTTGCAAATGAGTTCTGGTGAAAGCCTTATGCAACTAATGTGGTGGTGATGAAGTGAGACTTCCCCTTTATTCTAAATAGGTCTCCCAGATACATCAGAGGGAGATCTGGTTCTTCAGGAAAAAGTAGAAATGAAACCTTTTAGTCCTTGTTTTCATTGCAATTTCTTTGTCTTTTGTTACTGAAGGTCATGTATGACCTCTGAGTTTTAACCTGAATCCTCTAGAGACCACAGAGTGAACAACAACTTGCATTTTTATAATATTAAGACAGCAGAGCTCCACTTCACTGTGATTTCTGCCTTGACTAGCAGACCATGTTGTTATTTTATTATTACCAGAAAACCTCAGTCATTCAGACTGATGATTGAGAAACCTATTGGAAGTTACTGAAATACTGCAATGCTCTTCCTCTCTACCCCCCACCAAACACAACTGATTCATTGATGTGTATCAATGGTTTTAAACTGATTTTCCAAACTTCAGAAAATGGAATGGGATTGCAGAAAACCGATAACCATTTTTTTTAAATATCACAGGAGTGAAAGAAACATTATAAACAGGATGAGTACATGTGCATAAGACTGTGTGAGAATATTTGTTATGAGCAGTGCAGCAGGCTCACAAACATCATTAAAAATTACAGCACAGACTTGTAGGTGTAGAATTTGCATTCCTCTACTGCTATAATTTGTTTCTTGTGTTTTGATAGAGCCCAGGAGTCCAGTGATAGACTCCAAATGAACTTCGTTTTCTGTATTGCAGAACAAAAAGTGACTCTCTGTCCTCATTTATCTCACTATGAATCGATTAACAGGTTTCTATGTATTTATACAATTTTAAAATGTAAAAGTATTTTTAATTATTTCTGATTATTAAAGTATGATGATAATCTAGGGATGAAATGTTTTGTTAGAATTAATGACAACTGTCATTGTATTGCAAAACCTCATGGGAACTGGAAACTAGCAGATGTTTTCCAATACTAATTAAAAATCAATCTTCCTTTCCAATTTTAGAATAAACCACAAATTTTTTGTCAATAGCTCATTTAGAACAGAATTCAAAAGAGAGATTTGTCAGTGCTCTCATTATGGCATGACTGTTCATCCTATACTCCAGTATCTGGAAAAAACAATAAAACCAGGCAGAGCTGCAGAGAATGTAGCAAACTACATCCAACATTTTTGTTCAACATGCATTTTATTCCAGAGCTGAAATAGGTGAACATCTTCCCAGCTACAGAAAAAATCTAATGTCTCCAACTACCTTGAGGTCTTTCCATCATTCATTTGTGTTGCATGCAAACAGTATGTTATTCATAACCCTCAAAACAATCTCTTATTGAAAGCTGTGGTATTTTGGTTTTTTCCTAACCATTTTTCCATGCTCTATTTCATCTTTTGTTAAATGAAGAAATTAGCCTATGTAAAAGACACTTAAAAGGGAGTAATTATACAAGATTTCCAACCTGAAAATATATGCATTAACCTTGAACAACGTTTTCATCTCCTGGATATTCATCAAAATGAAATTAACTCTTTTTTTCTCTACAAATTCTTCCTTTAACGTGTGCAGTTATACATACATACCAACAAATAGGCACATGTAACACTATGAGGAAGAATCATGTATTCCTAAAGCAACTCTTATACTTCAGTAAATATGCATGTATACATACATAAATTATATGTAAAGTTTCTCTTTGTTCAACAAAAAAATCTCCTGCAGTATTCAAGAAAATACTAGTTCATCACAAGGAGTCAGTGAAATTTTCCCGCTTTTTAAAGCACATTAGAAATTCAGAGAAATGGGTTATATATTTTTAAAAATTTGTTTCATCCTTAATTACTAAGCTTTGTACTTAATTTCCTTTGTTGTTTGAATACTGTCTTATTAATCCATTATGTCAGAAGCATAATTCCTTCCTGGTTCCTGAACAAATTATTCACAAAGAGAATAAATTAAAATGCTTCTGGGAGAACTATCTGCTTTATAAGCAACCCAGATACCTAATGTATTAGACCTAATTAATACCGTTATCTGAAGCACTAAAAACTTTAAGTTGCATTATTAGACATGCTTTTGTTTCTTCAGAGGTATTCAATGTAACAGTTGTGCTGGTGTTCTTTAACCATAATGTCTGTGTAAACACATTCAAGAGAGAAAATAATCTCTTCCATAGTCTTATATATTCTCCCCACTTCACACACAAACTAAGGAAAGAAAATCAAAGTAGAGAGGCTGGGGAAGCAATTGTTTGATTGTTTGATAATTGTCTAATTTCCAGTGATGTCTTTTACTACAAGTGTAGCAAGAGTGATGACCATGTTCCTTTTTTTCTTCATCTCTCAAGCTGCCAGGAATGTGTCTGCTTGGTCTAAGTTCTGCTAGTGGAGATTCTAAGGCTCTAAGGTGTCAAAGAGAAATAAAGTGTTATGGTGATTTATGCTTAGTATTTCATTATGGGTTAAAAAGAAATCTGATCAAGTAAGGAAGATTATTTTCATAAGAACCATTATCCTGACACCATAAGGAATTTATTGATTTTACTTTAAAGATATTAAGTTCTGCTTTCAAGAGAATTCTAAGACAGCTGTACATATCTATCACTTCATATAGGATTGATTTAGCTTTCTGACCTCCCATTTCCAAAATGAAACAGTTCTCTCCCAAATCTTAAGGTAAAAATATTCCACCTGGTAGTGCTTTGTATAACTTTTTCTTTAATACATGACTCTGGTTGGTAGCATAACTTCTGGGAGATTCTGAAATTCACATTAACTTCAAATCTAAACAATGTCA
Organism: Corvus cornix cornix; assembly: GCF_000738735.6. NCBI lineage: Eukaryota > Metazoa > Chordata > Aves > Passeriformes > Corvidae > Corvus > Corvus cornix. The sequence goes on along the minus strand of NC_047057.1, from coordinate 41,417,019 downwards.
AATGTTTGAAATCTTATAATGCAACTCTAAGAAATATTAGAATCCAGCTGTATCTTGATAATACTGAAACTAATGATTTTTAACTTTCCTGTTTAGTATATAAATCAAAAAATCTAATCCAGTACTATATAGTAAAAATTGTTTTACTTTACTGGAATATTTTAGTTTGATAGATCATACTTTATTTACAAATTTTAGTACAAAAATGTGGAATACTTTGCTTGAGGAAAATAAACTATTCAGTCATACCCAATTCAACTGACAGGAAATCAATTCAATCTTAAGAAGAAAAAATTATTTTAGTTTATCAGCATTACATGAAGAACAAGAAACAATGATCTATCAGAATGTTTTCAAGAAGCCTTTGCAAAATGCAATTGTTGAAAACAGGACTATATCTTTTTTCTACCAGGCTCCCCAAATGTTACTGGTCCAAGTCAACAACTACCTTGTGATGCCCATGTTTCTGGATTTTACTTGACAAATGGCAAAGGAGAAGATAATTGTTGCTTTTTATAATACTTAAAAATCGAATTCAATTGTATTTTAATTCTTTATCAAAAATATATTGCTTGGTTCTGAAAGAATAGTAGTAAACCTTGACTTTGGTTAGTGTACATAAAAACATGAAACACAAACTTCAATCTTGTGATCTACCATTGTGCATGTGCATAACATCAAAAAATATTTCAGCAACAATTTTGCTTTTTGTGTGGTTACAATGAACATTTTTTTGGTCCTTATGGGAAGAACTGAGAGCAGTCATGGTGTACAAGATGGAGAATTCTACAGTGATGCTGTTGCGATTCCATCATCTTGTGTTGAACACAGCTTTTAAGGGGAATAATTACACTATGGGAATAATTGAGTCCTCAGAATCTCTCCAAAATTAAGAGTTTTATATTGTTGTTTTTTTTTTTTTTTTTTTTTCAAACTAAGCTCTCAGTGTAACTGAGGTGTGTGTTTAGCTTGTGCTAAAAGAATCTGCCCTTCTCCATTTTCCCATCTGCATAGGTCTGCAAACACAAGGCCTAACCATTTGTATGCCCTCATAACAAGACATTATACTGCCAAAAACCAAAGAATAAGAGGTTAGATAGTCATCCTCTTTAAAGATATTAAGGCATCAGCACTTGGAGTGAAGTAATAAAAGTGAATTAGCAGAACAGTACAAGGATTTACATGCACTGTTGTAAGAAATGTTTGTTTTCATAAGTAGCACAGAGAGCAAATTTAGAAAGACCTTCTCAATGTCAGTCTGGGGAAAAGGCTGAACAAACCACTTATTAAAAAAAAATCTTGAAAAATGTGTTGAACATCATAAGTTTCTTAGCATGGAGCAGGGTTTGGTGAGCCAAAGGGCCCATTCAAATCTTACATCACATGAAAACAATTAATTTCGATTCCTTTTCTATTCATAATTGTATATTTAGTCAATACTGGAATACGTGATTCTTCTGAAGCACATTTTATGGGAAGCCTTTGACATATTTCCCAGATTGTATGATTTTAAGTGATGCACATCAGCATTCCGTTGTTAAAAGACCAGGAAGGTCATAGGGATTATACAGAGAGTTTATTCTTCCATGTCAGTGTTTTTCTATGAATTACTTAATTTTACTTTTTTTAAAACTGATGATCAGACAACCATTTGTCCCACTAATATTGGAAGAAAGCATATAAACTTACAAAACACATTATTGCTTATGTTTTCAAGAAAGAAAAATTATTTCTTAACTGTAAAAAATGAAAATCAAGATTTTTCTCACCATGAAATGTATTTATTTTCTAAAGTTTCTTCTGTTAAAAACACAGGTATCTTTCATTTTACACTTTACTGTTAAATTATACTTTTTAAAGGTAACAATAGTGGATATGAAATTTTATTCAAATTTTCCTGAGTAGTACTGCAGCAATGTAGCACAATTGGTATTTTCTGCCCAATTATTTCCATAAATGTAAAATACTAATACTTTGAATATTATTTTAAAATGCATTAATCCATGATTTAAAAAGTTCATAGTCATTTATTTCTCCATCATACAAATGCATCTCATGATCACTCCAGACATAAGAAGCCACAGTTCATATTTTCTTGAGAACATCTTTGATAATTGCTCATAGTGTTTTCATGCTGACTGGAGAGAGTTCCTTGGGGACTTGGTCCACAGAATCTGGTTGTTTAGCTTGACTTTGCTGATCCTAACAAGAATGAATTCCCCTAACACTGGTGAATCTAAAAATACTGAGGCCTGTCTAATCTGATCTTGTATACAAACATGAAGTAGGATAATTTTTGTACAGAACAATTATGCGCCTTAAAAAGAGATCATATTCTGTTACATAGCTCTTTCGGTGAAGTCTCATGAGTAAATTCTTCATTCTTTTCATCACAGCAGTCTTAACATGGAAAAATTGATCTCGTTACTCAGGTGTGTCTGATAAAATCTGCGGTTGAATTTTTTAGGAATGTAAGTTTCAGTGGTCCACTAGAACAGTAAAGGGTTTCAGCAAAAAATTTAAGGTATTTGTTTTCTGTTGCTAAGTGACTGTGAGTCATAGTTACAAATCATAGAATCACAAAATCATAGAATGGTTAAGGTATTAAAAGAAATCTAAGATCAGCAAATCCAACCATTAACCCAGAATCACTGTGTTCACCACAAACCCATATCCCCAAGTGCCACATCCGCACACCTTTTGAACTCTTCCAGGGATGGTGATTCTACCACTTCCCTGGGCAGAAGGTGCAAGTTTTTTTCTGTCTTGAGCAGGTGATGGTGTTTATAAAAATGTAATTGCAGACACTTTGTGAATATTGCTGATCTTCATGTATTGCAGATTTGTATCTGAGTATGGGCTGATAAGGTATTAAAGACCTATTAGGATTGTCACTGAAAATGAATGACTTAAAGGGTTTGCATTTGACAGCTACATATATATCAATTTTTTTTGTCTCAAACCTTTTTGTGTAGTCAGGGGACAAGAAAGTCTGCTGATTCTGAAATAAATATAACTAATATACTTAAACAATGAGATGTACTGCCATTTTCTGAGAGACAAGCAAGAACAGTAAATATCACTGCACAATGGAAAGCTATTTCCATTTTAGATATTATTGTGGTATCTTCTTAGAACTGGAGTTAGCTGAATCAAATCAATGGTGAATATTCACTGCTGCTGTTTGATGGCCAACAAGATACAGAGACAAAAGAGATATTAGATTAGATAAAGAGGAAATAAGAGGAAATAAAGATTTTTTTTTATATATATAACCACGTCTGTTTCTTGTGTATTATGTCATTTGTAAATAATATTTTAAATATTTCTGCTCTATGTAGAGTATTTCTTATTATTTTTTTCTACTTTGGATGGAGAAACTTGAACTTATTTTATATGATTTGCTCCATCACCTCCACTCATTCCAGAGGGAGCCTCTGCAAATTGAGAATCACATTAGGAATTAAGAAGTGCCAATTTACTGCAGTGAATCTCAAAATATATTTAACATAAACCCAAAACATTAATGTGCACAGGGTTCTAAAATCAGCTAGAGTAGAATTACAATGAAAGAAAAGCTGGGAGCAGTCTGCTCTGGACTGTCCACAAATATTGAAAATTAATTAAACTGAAATGCATAATTAATATATAACCTAGATCAGAAAATACTTCAGAATATTTGAGGAAACTATTTAGATTATTTATTTGTAATTCAGAGAATTAAGTAAAATTTTAGACATAAATAACCTGATAACATCAGCCATTCCATTTACCATTTCACTTTTAATATCTTTGGATGAAAGAGAACATATATACCATATATATCATATGTATACATATATTCATATATATATATGGTATCTTGCATCACCATACCATCTGCACTTCTTCTTTACTGAGACTGTCCAAAATAACTGTTCATAGAATCATAGACTCATTGAATAACAGGCTGGAAGGTACTTCAAGGATCACGTGGTTCAAACTTTCTTGGCAAAACCATCATCTATACAAGATGGCCCAGCACCCTCTACAGTTTAAAAGTGTCCAATGTTGAGAAATGTCCACTACTTACCTGGGAGATTATTTCAATAACTGATTGTCCTCATTGTGAAAAATCGCAATCTCCTTGTACCCATCTTTCCTATGTGAAAGACTCCTTTTAAAAAGGGAGTCTCTGTCTTCTTCGTAGACACCCTTTAAATACTGGGGTATAGTGATCAGGTCTCCCCTCAGCCTTCTTTTCTCCAGGTTTAACAAACCCTGTTCTCTCAGCCTTTCCTCGCATGGCAGGCTTCCCAGACTGTTGATCTTCTTTGTGGCCTTTATCTGGACCCTCTCTGGCATGACCACAGTTATTTTGAATAGCAGGGACAAAACCTGAGCACATTATTCCAGGTGAGGCCTGACAAGCACAGGACAGAGTGGGATAATCTGATCTGATGGGGAACTGATCTCTGCTGGTGATGCCCTTGTTGTTGCAGCCCAGCACCCTTTTGGCTTTCTGTGCTGCAGCAGCACTGCTCGCTCACAATGAACTGGTCCACCAGCATCCCTAAGTCCCTTTCCACAGAGCTGGGCAGAAGCCAGCCTGTGCTCTGTTTCTGGATTATGTTTTTCATGTGCAAGACCTTACACTTCTCCTCTTTGAACTTTGTAAGGTCTTGTTAGCCCACTCTTCCAGCATAATCAGGTCTTAATGCAAAGTGACTCTCTCTTTCCAAGTGTTCACCGCCCCACTCAGTTTACTAACATTAGTAAACTTCATCAGGGTACGTAAATGACGTGCTGGGAGGGGGGGTGGAAAGAGCAGCCACTCACACACACAGAGCCGGACAGCTCCTGCAGCGTCGCTCAGGATAAAGAGGCGGGAGGGGTCCTTTGCATGGAGTTCCGAGGGGTTTATTGAGGTCCCCACTCGAAGGGACCCAGGGACAAAGAACCCAAAACACCGAGGGGTCCGGGGTTTATCCGAATCGGCACCAGGGGAGGGCAGAACATCAGAGCCTATGCTTTGGGGGTCCAGGGGGTGGAGAGGGAGTGGGGTAACAGTACAGAGAGCAGTGGAAAGGCTGGGAGGGGTGGAACAAGGGACTTGGGAAAAAGTGGGGTATCAAGGAAAGGAGAACTATCTAGAACATGATCTTAAAAGGGGTAAAAGGGGGTGGTCTTAGACCTCTGAGCCTGCTCACCAGCAGATCTCCACTGTTTTGGGGCTCTGTGGCTCCTTGGTCATTCCTGCAGTAAATTCAACCACTGAAACTCATTAAATCCCATTCTAGATAATTTATTAAGATATTGAACAGCACTGGGCCCTATATTGATCCCTGAGGGTCTCCACTTGTGGCACAATGTCATTTTGAAAAGGAGTTATTTACAACTACCCCTCTGGATGCCACTGGACAGACAGATCCCCACCTGCCTGGACCCTAACACATAGGTTTCTCTGGGAGGAGTCTGTGGGAAACTGAATTAAAAACCTTGGAGAAACTCAGGTAGAAAGTGTCTACCCAAAAGGCAAGAACTTCTGAGCCTCATCTGCAGACCCAGCCAGGCATCCCACCTCAGTGGAGGGGGCAGCAGGCAGGTTACACAGAGGTGGTGCATGGCCTCAGCTCACAGAGGGCTGGAGCAATGTGACCACACACTTCTGTAACCTGACTGATTTGTCAGTTTAGATCAGTAATTTGGATACCAAAAGAGCAAGACCATCAGAAAATCTCAAGCAAATGCTAAAATTCATCTTTTTATCTAGTGCAAAAGACTAATAGTCTGGTGGCCTAGCAGTTGAGAGAGAAAACAGATGCCCTATCATCCTGATAGACATCCCTGTCTACAGACATTAATTTCTAACCCATTCAGAAATTAAACAGTCTGTCCCTGTTTTGCCAAAAAGACATACTCGTCTTCAAATAGGAGGCTGAATGGGGAGTTCTGCCTTTTCCAAGTGACAAGCTTTAGCAATATTAACAGAACAAATTTTTTTCCTAATATCTGAAGATGAAGGGTTGGTCTTTTGACTTGTGCAATTTCAAATCTGTGCAACATTGACAGCAAAAGATGTTCAAGGCTCTTATGCCTTGCAGCCCTTCTGAATATTTTACCAATTGAGTATTGTTCTAGTTTTATTTTAGTTTTGTATGGTGAATATTTTACTTTTTAAAAAAATAAAAATCAGGCCATCAAGAAATATTTGCAAAGCAGTATTTTGTAGCTAACAATGCTTTTTGTTTCTTCCAAAAGTAATCTGATATTTAAATTTAAACAGTTCACTTGAAGATTGAATTATATTAATTGTTTTGTTTTACCTTAATTAAACAGGGAATTCATTAAATGCAGATAATTTCAAAAGTTATCTATTTACTTATCATCTTGAATGAGGTGCCTAGTTCCATCCAGATCTCAGAATAGCTAAGGGAACACATATTTATTTAACCTTCTCACTACACTGGGGATACATGCTTTTTATAAATGTATCACAGCTTGGAAGTCAGCTCTGGTTCTCATGCTACTTTTCAACAGACATAGTAGCTATTTACTTACCAAACAGGGGTAAATGCTGAAAACTACTAATTTATGACTGATGTCAAGATACTCTGTGCTGTTGTTTTAGACAGGTGGCATACTGTTAGACGGTGTATTCACATACACAAAAACTTCATAAAACATCCTTCCCTTTAAGCTCTATTCTGTAGCCCTATTTTCTGCTGCTTTTTCATTTAAAGATACCATTAAAATAATTACCATCCTATATTTAGGAGATTTATAACAGAGACATTTTATCTAATCTCAGTCTATCAGTGATTGTTAATTGATCACACTCACCTAACTCCTATAGGATCCCAATCTGTTAATTGTGCTTGAGTTACATTAGTCATGTTTAAGCCTTAAACATATTCCATTACAGTTCTTAAACCTATTCTGTCTCAGATGGGCTCAAGATGTGCACCGGGCTTGTTTTTAAATAGGAGGAGTATGCCTTATGGATTGAGTGCACCCAGGTGTATAGGCAGAATTTAAGAAAACATTTGCAATTTGCAACAGGCTCCTTAATCTGAGGCAGCTCAGAGTATAGGTATCCGAGGAGATTTGTGATCAAAATTTGTGATGTGAAGTAATTTTATGACTGTATGCTTCTTACAAGGTGATGGTCAGAGCAGCTATAATTCTTTGCTGCCTCATATAAACAGGGAATTAAGCTCTCTGAACACAATGGCATATTTATTTTCTGAAATATTACAGGATCTGTAATTGCTCCTTAAAAACCTGTCAGGTTCTCTCTCATTTTCTTGCAAGTCTAAACAAAAGTTCATTTTCGTGCAAGTCTAAATAAAAACTGTGCAACCTTAAGTTTTGATTACATCAAAATTGTTGCTGTTTCTGTTAATTTCATAGAACTGGGAATTTTGCCATGCTTAGACTATTATCCCGCCCTACCAGTCCCTGCTATGAATGTATTCATTTGGTTTGCTATCTCAGTAACTTATTCAGAAATAATATGAGTTTAGTATATGTAGTGGCATATGCATAAGGATTAGAATTTTCTCTTGTGTGTGTTCTTTGATAACTTATTTTTTTGCTGCTTTTTTTCTGAGATATGTGAGATACATAATGTATGAGCTCCTTTAGAAACTAATGTATGAGCTCCATATTTACTCTTCCTTCCTGTGAATGCAGACGTCTGCTTTATGGTCTCTTTTGCCACTAACAATGCATATGAATTGCTACTTGTTATAAAGCTATTTGTATTTCTCATTTTGTACACCTTGCAGTAAGTACTGATGGTCATGTTGATTGAACATAATGATAATATTCATAATTATAATTTAGGTAAGATACTACTGCTGCTGTAATCAGACAGCCATCTTAATCCTTAAGTATAGAAAACTATATAATTTTTCCTTCAAATTAAAGCACTTTATATCAAACGAGGCTATCTTTTAATAGAAAGATTGAATATTTCATACAGTAAGTAATTCTTCATGGAAAGCTAACAATATTTTTCTTAAGTAACTAATATGATGGACTTCTGTGTTTGTACTGTACCTAGCAGTTAACACAACAGGACCTCAATCTTGATAGGGATATAGGCTGTGACAGCAGTATAAATATTTAACCAAGTTAATTAAGTGTAAAAGGAGGGTGTTGGGAGTAAACTCAATGTTTAAGGAGTCTGTTAGATTGACTGAAACAGCATTCAGCTGAAAATATATCAAAGACCCATAAAATTTGAAGTTAAGAAATAAAAATAGAAATAGCTATTTGAGGCTACTGTTATACTTTCACATACTTAAATTTAAGTAATGTCCCCACAGTATAGTGGGGTATTAAACAGTTACAGCTGTTTAATATGGTAGGTAGCTCATTAAAACAGTCTTAATTCTGCAATATGTCACAGTGGGGAAGAATGCTGGCAAAATGTGGCATCTAAAAGGACTTTTGAGAGACTGAAGGAGAGAGGAAAGGGAATATAACAGGGATTGAAAAGTAGGCTATTGACAAGCATATGCAGTCAATTATTTTACAGACAAATAAGAGTATGACTTGAAAATAAAAGTAAAATTTCTTAAAAATGTTCAATAGTAAAATTAGTATTAGAGAACGAATAATAAGGTAGATTAAATTAATGGCATAGAATTGTTAAGAGACTTACAATGACTTTTACCTTAACATTTCAGAAAAGAAGTTTGAATATCTCACAAAAATAAAATCTTTATGTTGAGGTTTTTTGAAGGGTGGTAGTGAATTAGAATATTATGTGTACCCTTGGATAAGAAATACTAGGTCATCTCAAATGTCAGTATAGAGTCATGTTTAGACAAAATTATAAGCCCTTATTCAATTAAGCTTGGGAAGTTATTCGGGTGAGAAGACACAAGGCGTCTACCACAGTTTGAGCAGATTCTCTGCAAGGATGCGTTGCTTTTCCTAAGTACAAATCAGTTGGGTCCCCAAGGATTCCTAAGATATCCTGAGCTATCTCTGGGCAGCTGGCCTTTACCTGCTAATCCAGGGGAACATACAAGAAGAATTCATCCTATCTTCCAGCCCTTTGCAGAGCTCTCAGATACCTTAGAATATCTCAGGATACTTAGAATATTCTCAGTATAGCAGAGCACTAGCTGCCTCTGTGGGAGTCATATGAAGCCATACATCACCTCTGACAATGATGGGTGCCTACAAAGAGTTCACATACACACAGTAAATCTACACTGAAAGATGCTAATCTTGAACTGCATCCCACTCCAGGTACCTGTACATGGACCTTTGAGCTACTTTGTTGGATGCCAGGCCCTTTGAAATTGTGACAGAACAAAAGCACATGAGTTGCCCTAAGCTATCTGGGACAGGCCTGAAATATTGGATGTGGAACCTGTGGTCTTCTGGAGGGGAATGAGGTGGGATACTTGACAGTACCTCCATGGCATTGGTCACCTGTGTGCTGAACAGAGTACTGAGCTAAAGTGGGAGAAATAGGCACTCTTTAAAGAGTGATTTATGTGCCATCTTCGCCAATAACACTTAAGCAAGACTGGAGCAACAGGGCCAATGGAGATATCTCCTCTGAGAAGTGTTTGGTAAAATGATTCTCAATTTTTTTTTAATAGAAGACTTATTTTCAGAAAACTCATTTCACTTCCACTCCCATGAAGTGAAAACTGGCTGTGGGACAGCACACAAAAGGAAAAACATTGCAATGTATTAAAATGACAGAAAGCATTTCATATACTACAAAAACAAATTACTTGTTGGGCTGTTCTTTTAAACCTTCAGTATGGTTTAGCAGAAATGCATAACAGAGTAATGAACCCTGAAAATGTTACTTCATTAGGAGGAACAACCAGTTTCAGGATTGATTTGAAACCTTCCATCTTTGACACACAAGTGATATGAAATAATTATCCCTCAAGAGGCAAGCTAAAGATAATTCATAGTGACTTCCTGTTGTGAAAGCTTAGCTTGTTAAAGTTACAAAAGATAAAGTGACAGAACACCAGAATTGTGACTGAAAAGATTTTATTTGGTTTTCATACTCACTTCTGATTCAAACAGCGGTTTTCTCTGACATGGTTTCTCAATTTGCAATGAACAGTCAGTATTTTAAATTGCATATTGAATCATTTTTCAAACCACTGTAATAGGATGTAATGATTTCACTTTCATATAAGATGACATAGAACAGAATAATAAAATTTCAGTCAGTTGAAAGAAGCTTTATTGAAAGTTTTCAGACAAATAAAGAACTAGGTTAAACTACTACATCACATATTAATTATCAAAAATATGCTGTTCAAGGAAAAGGATAGAGATATTTCTTTCTTGAGAAATGTGTGAGCATAAAGAATATCTACATGGGCATCTGTTCTTAGGTTATGGATTAAAACAAATGTTCTAAATATCAGAACAAAAGAAATATCTGGAAGAAGCTATGTCTTTAGCTGAAGATTATCCCCAAAAATAAGAGTTTTTTCCTAAGTCTTGAAGAGTTTATGTATGCTTACATATATGTCTGTATATACACTCATAGCAAAATATAGTGGAGAATCATACTTCTACTTAAGAAGGAGATTGAAGAACTTGTATGCATTCCCAATGAAAATAATTTCATGTATTGATGTCAGGTTTGGGGCAATAATGATTTAAACATTGGTATTTGGGATATTTAAAACATAATATTAATTATGTATTAATAATATCAGAATAGTAATAATTGTGTATTAATAATATCAGAAGCACTGAAAGGGGGATTTTAGCTTATGAATTTATGCAAGTCATTTTTATTTTCATTTTTATATAATAAATCATAGAATCATAGTGTAGTTTGGGTTGGAAAATATTTTTAAAGATGATCTAGTTCCAACCCCTCTGCCATGGCCAGGGACATTTCCACTACACTAGGTTGTTCAAAGCTCCATCCAATATGGGCTTGAACACTTCCAGAGACAGGACATACATAACTCCTCTAGGCAACAAATCCCAGTGCCTCACCAAACTCACAATGAAGAATTTCTCCTAATATCTGGTCTAAACCTACTCTTTCAGTTTGAAGCCATTCCCTCTTGTCCTCACTACATGCTCTTGTAAATAGTTTCTCTCCATTTTCCTGCAGGGTCCCTTCAGGTACTGGAAGGCTACAATCAGGTCACACCAAAGCCTTCTCTTTTCCAGGCTAAACAATCCTAATTCTCTCAGCCTTTCCTCACAGGAGAGGAGTTCCATCCCTCTAATGATCTTGGTGTCTTTGTCTGGGTCCACTCTAGCAGGTCAATGTCTTACCTTGTTCTAGGTACCCCAGAGCTGGATGCAGCACTGCAGGTGGGGTCTCACCAGAGCAGAGCAGAGGGGCAGAATCCCCTCCCTCCCCTGCTGCCCACACTGCTTTGGATGCAGCCCAGGATATGTTTGGTTTCTAGGCTGTGAGTGCACATGGCTGGGTCATGTCCAGCCTCTCACCCACCAGCACCCCCAAGCCCTTCTGGGCAGGGCTGCTCTCCATCTGTTCATCCCCCAGCCTGCGTTGATAACAGGGGTTGCCCTGACTCATGTACAGGACTTCTACTTGGTCTTGTTAAACTGCATGACATCCTCATTCGCCCTCTTCTTGACCTTTTCCAGGTTTGTCTGGATGGCATCCCATCCTTCAGTTGTGTCAACAGCACCACTCAGCTTGGTGCTCTCAAATCTGAAAATTTGGGGAGGGTGCTCTCAATTCCTTTGTCTGTGTCATTAATGAAGATTAGTATCCCAACACGGACCCTGGAGGGACACCACCTGTTACTACCACCCACTGGGACTCTGAGCTGCTCACCACTACTCTGGATTGCCTATCCCATCAGTTCCTGATTCACCTAACAGTCCACCATTCGAATCCATCTCTCTTTGATTTAGAGTGAAGGATGATGTGGGGGACCATGTCAAAGAGTTCACAGAAGTCACAGGTAAATCACATCTGTAGCCCTTCCGTTGTCCACTGATAAACTTAGTGACTCCATATTAGAATGCACCTAAGTTGGTCAGGCAGGACCAATAAATGTCTATTTTATTTGCAAAAAGTATTTTTCAATTAAATTAATAATCTCATTCTTAATCTTCTAAATGTTTGTTTTATTTCTTTTTACTTCTTGTTTCCTGGATTAACAATATTCCCCAGAAATATTTTGCATAATCTCAGACTGGATCAAAAGTGCATATTAGTACTGGTGTATAAATGTTTTGACACTTTTTACAGAATCAGCACAACTCTGCATTTGCTATGTCCACTCATGCTCAAAGTATTAATAAAAAACCCCCTTATTTTATGAGAGTCAATATTGCTTATATCCAGGCTTCACATATAGATTCCCACAAAACAATTATTCCATTCAAACAGATAGAAATAAGCCATGTTCAATGACCTTTACAATTTCTAATTACAAAACTGCCCATTCTCGCAGTGTTTTCATTTAATTATTTTATTCTTTTTTTTTTGTTCATTTGTCAATCAATTAAAACTGCTGCTGTTTCAGGCAATAAACTAATGTTCACTATCCTCTTGGCACATATTATTTTGCTGAATAGAGGCTAAACATTTAAACTGACAAAGTCAAGCTCCTCCATGACTGTATCCCAGATGCTGTTAACAATTTAACTTCTTGATCTTGTTTATTTTCAAATAAATCAAACCCAGCTATATTTACAATTGTTTAAAACTCTGCATGATCTGTAATCCATGACCAAAGACACTTTAATCAGCTCTGAATTCTTCCCTAAAAGAGTGGCTATCCCAAAACTATCCCAAACTATAAAACTTTTATATATTAAATGCTTGAGCCTTATTTGAAGGGAATGAAATGATAATTAATTATCAATTTTTGTCAGAGTACCCACAGTACTTGTCTGATTTTTCTGCCCTGTTGTAAAGTGTACTTCAGTGTTTCTATCACTGATTTCAGGTTCATACAAAGGATCAAAGGTTTGACTAATTTTTTTTTGCAATAACCTAAAAGCAATGTATTAAAAGATCATACTTCACAACAGGAAGCAATTTACAGTTAAATTTAGGAAGGAGTGGGTGCCCCAGCTGGTTAATTGACAAAGGTTATTCTTTAGCTCACTAACTGAGTGATCAGGACAGAATCAGCAGAAGAGGGCAATGGGTAACTCTGCCTGTATTGCCACATTATTTTGTCATTCAAGAACAGATCTTCAGCCATTATTTTAACTACATTCTCTCTAGTGGGAATATGAGACCTTGTAATTCTTAAAGATTAAATCAACTTAGTTTTCTGATTATTTGATCTATCAAACTCTTTGATTTTGCATACATCTATTTCAAGAAAGTATTTCTAAATATTTCATGTGGAAGAAGACAATTGTTTCTCTTCACTTACAGATATTCTCTGGCTTGAGTGTTTTAGTCCATCCAACAGAATTTAAATAATAGTGCATTTTCCTTTATAATATAAGGTTTATGCCTTTTTGTTTATTGGATCATGTAGGTTTTACATAGATCTGAAAATTGTGACTCCAACCATCTGAAATGTAATAACTCAAGCACGGGAAGTCTACAGAAAGAACATTAATTCATTGGGGTTTTTCTCAGTGCCTCTTTCTTAGTTTTACTTTTTAATCCTTCATTGCTCTCTTTGAATGTTCTTTGTCTTAAAACTGCCTTTCACATAAGTTATTTTGTTTTGCTCATTCTGACAATTGTTTTCCTAGTGTATAGCCACTGTAAATGCATTATTGTTGTTGTGTAGAGTTTCTCTGTTTCTAGAAGGAATTTAATTCCTTGAAAATTGTAGTCATGCTGCTGATTACTTTTTTTTTTTTCCTGAGGGAATTCAAGGTTCACTAAGACAACGAAATAATTTTCCTTTCTATCTGCCCCCATTCCTGCCCTCACTCTTTCTTTTTCCCTCCCTTCCTCTTTCCACTGTCACAATAGCTGTTTATTCTTACAATGTGGCAACAAGTTGGCATCATGCTGTGGACTTTTTTACATAGCCAAAATGAATCTACAGCAGAACCGAACCTGGAATATATGTCTATGGGCATTTTCTGTATATTAATCCACATATACAGCTTACTTAGGTAGTTTATTTTCACTAAAATGGTGTTCCTATTTTATATGTTTGCGAATAAACTCATGTTTTGAAAGGTCAGCTATATGGTAGAGTGTTTAGAGTAATTTCCAAATTACTTACATAGCAAGGATTTCCCAAATGTTTTGCCTTTCTCTCCAAAGGCAGTGAAGAAGTAGCGCAAGGTTTTCCAACCTCAGAAGATTTAAAATCTGTGGTTAACAATTTTTATTTTATTTTGCTCTTATGACATCACAACATATCCAATTTTTACTCCTGCTTTTCTCCCTCCAGAGAGTTATTGCTGTGCTTGAATGTATAGCATATACTCCAATCACTTCATATCATCATTTTAATGGATTTAATCTGGATGATGTGTATTTCTCTCCAGGAAGTTCTCTCCTCCTTCATCTTTTGATGCAACAAAAAACCAAAACCATGTGGCTGGTGTATTAGGAAACCTATAAATGTTTTAGAAGTGTGTGTATACAGAGATGCTTCAGATGACAAAAAATCAGAAATGTGTAGTCAGGTGTGACAGGTGTCTCTTACTCTGTTATCACAGTGTGCCAGGAAATTATTTCTGGATCAGAGAGCCTCACTTTTGATCAAATTTCTACCAGTCAGATTCCCTCTCTATTCTATATTAAGCAAACTTTAGTATATTTACAATGCTTCAAAGTGATATGACTTGTATAACAAGATTATTCCAGGGTCTTTCACTCTTTATACTGTTTTTTTCTGAAACACCTATATTTTCTGTCTTAAACTCACTGAAATTGGAGAGAACTGTGCATTACCTTTGATGCATCGATATTTAAAACCAAGGAGACCACTTAATTCCAGAGGTTTGTGGTACACAAATATTTTAAGCACCCTAAGCAATATGGCTGCTCACAGGATCCCAAAAAATTGTAGATGAAGGATAATATTCTTTATTTCCAATACTGTTTTATCATTAATTGGAAAAAATCAAACAATCTTTTCTTCAGTGGTCAGCTCACCTCGTGACAGAAGTCTTATATCCCCCATGCCACACAGTACTGGCCTGGTAGTGAAATCTAGGGACCAAAATCTATAAATATCACCTTGTGATAATTCTGTAGCTTTTATTCCTGATTTTTTATAAAAGGACACTCAGTTATTCACACAGCAATCTGGGCATGTTTACTTTTTTTTCCCTAGCAATGTGATTGAAAAGGAACATCCAAATATATGTATCTACTGGGATTAACATTAGTGAAATAGATTTCCTGACATTAAATTTATTTTAGAGCTAGAGAAGAGTAAAGAAATTTAGGTGAGAGTCTCTGGAGGAAAATTTGAGAAATAAATTGGAAAACAAATTCATTGTTTGCAGCAAAATTGCATCTTCACCTTAGCTGCTGGCATTTTACTTGCTCCTCAACTTGGAAGTGAAATACTTTACAATGGCATTTTTCCCTCTGATTCCTTTCGGGAAGACAACTTTCAGGTTGACAAGGAAAATGGGCTTTGGGAATGTGAGTATTACGCTGATAATAATTCCTAAAAAAAAAAAAAAAGGATAGAAAGTAGAAAGTCAGGGGAAAGTAAACCCAAAAAATATGGAACTTATTCCATTTAACTCCTGTCAATGTTCCTATTTTTCATTTTTAAGTTACAAAACAAACAAGGAAATTGCCAATAAAACTCAGGACTGCCACAGCATAGAAACAGATGCCTAAGATCTAAATATTTCTTGATGACCCCATATTCCTGACTCTGCATGAAACCCAGCTTCTTAAGAGTTTTCAGAATGTACCTCTGGGAGGACTTTCCATTTACTTCTATTTTGAATTATTATAATAATAACAAAACCCTTGTATTCAACTTAAATACAAAACAAAGCAAACCCAACCAAACTAAACAACTCATTCCTGACCACAAAGGGTTTCTAGTGCTTACCTAATTCTGATATTTGGGCTATGGGTTTCAGGGAGCATTTGTATTTTGGTTTTGCCCTGTTGCACAGGCATATCAAAATCTGATCAACTGAGGAAAAAAGAAAAAAATTACAGACCTGCAAATATTGGAACAAGTCAGAATTACTGAAAATTAATCCAGTGTTCAGATGAAAAATTGAAATCTGCCAGTGAGAAGCTTTTGTACCTGCTCAAACTTTTATACCACAAAAGGCCAAGAATACTTTTTCAAGGATCTCACCAATTTTCTCTTTGTTTCCAGTTATTTTGTAGGCGGTCTTATCTTTCAAGCTTATAGTTGTGTTCAAAGCTTCACATCAATTCAAATCAGAAACAAGAACCACTACTTTTACCAGACAGCATGATTCCAAAGACTGGTACATGGTTTAGATTAGAGAAGTCATGAGCTCCTCTGAATAGCTGCACTCTCTAATCATGTCCCAGTTATATACAGAAGCATATGTAAACTCCCCGCTTTTCCCAAGGAGTGTCTTGTACAGAAAGTATGTGTAGCCACCCCTGGCAGAAGGTCTGCTTTGTTCCTGACAGGGTGAACTTTGGATGGTAGGTATAAACACTGTATTTTTGAGCATTGGTACTCTCTGAGCCAAAATCACCTTACTGATTGTAGCTGATTCAGAACATACCATTGCATCTCACCCACTAAATTGCTCGCCCTATTATTTCTTAGCCTTAATTATTAATTTGCAGTTTTCAATTCTTACTAACTCAGAAGTACTTTTAATTTTTCTGTTTTGTAGACAATCCTTGGATTGTTATCTAGTATGAAACATTTTCACATTATCATGCTTATTGTAGTCTGGTCACGGTGTGTGGGATGCACAAGGTGACAGCGAAAGTAAGCATATCTCATTTCTGGAGTATATGATAGCTAATTCATCCCTCCTCCCCCCATCAGATTCATGATTTCTTCACAGTGTTACATTCTATAAACTTACAGTAAAAATTAAATATCTGAAGGAAAAGGGGGAAATTGGTGCATTTCACAAGCAGCTACCAGCCCTGCTGTAAAATATTGGTAACATGTACTTTAATATGGTTGATATATGAAGAAATATATAATAATGAAATAATTTTTAGAAAATAACCCAGCAGCACATCTTATTTTTTACCCAATGCAAGTATAGCATATATTCTTTACAGGTGAGTTTTCCTGAAACTTTTATGCTGTGCCACTCCTTTTGTTAAGTCTGAAGAGAAAGCTGTATAGGAAGAACAAATTCTTTTGGAAATTTGGGTTGAAAATAAAATAAAATTGATGCGTTTAATACTTAGGTAGTTAAAAAGAAATTGATGTTATAAGTCATATAGGGAAAGAACCATTTTGCTTATCTCTGTTGATTGAAAGAAGCAAGGGAATACTATTTTTTCAGAAAGAGATATAAAGCTCTTTATGTTCATTTAATGGTAAATTCTACATACAAGCCTGAATAGAAAGTGTCTTTTCACTCTGGGTGAGCTTCAGCAATCTACACAAACTTATCCATCTTGTAGATTTTTGTTAGGCCTTTCCTTGTCTACTTTTGATCCAGTTTTGACTGGTTTATATATCTCTGCTTAAGGCTACCCTCTCTATCACATTTCATGTACCAATCTGATGCTTTTATTCATAATAAATAAGAAAAACAGTACACAAATTATAAGATAAGATATAAATACACAGTGTTTCTTTTGTTATTAGCATACTCTGGAAATATAATAAAGGAAGAACTGTTTAGAACAGCGTGAATTTCTTTCATAAAATACAAATTATAAATATCCATCCAATGGGCTAATCACAATGCATTAAGCATCTTTTCTGATAAGCAGGAAAATTGCAGAGAGAGATTCAGATAGATACAATTAACAGAATGTAGAAAACTGGAGGAAAAAGGTATTTCTAAAGAGGCTCTAATCACAGGGTTCAGAAAGAAATCCTTTTTACAACAATTAATTACACTGCAAAATACACTTTCCTGATCATCAAAATAATAGTTTATGTATGGTCTTTTATTATCCTAAATAGCAGAGCTGGGAACCTCTCAGGATAGAGATGGTATATTTTATTATGCTTCTGGATATAAGTAATATATAAAGAACATTTTGTGAATGAAGTCTTAATAAAAAAAAAAAATATTTTGCAAAATAATTATAGATTGTGTTAAATTTGCCTTAGAGTTTGGTCCTCCGAAAGTTTGTTCAGCCTCATATTTTCTAAAGTATATTATCCTTTGTGTCTATGCTGTTTGATTTTTTTCCCAATTAATATAATGCAACTTACCACTTGATTATTGAAAACACTGTTCAGCTTTTTCACTAATAACACAAATTACACCAATAAAATTATAACATGAAATATTTCTAACAAAGAGACTGAGGAACCCTTTTCATGTAACAATTTTAGAAAGCAGGGGAGGAGTGGCCCAGCAGCACCTGTGTTGATATATCTAAATCCTCAGAAGTTCATAAAATGAATGTTTATGGATCTTTCTGCAAGCAGAAATCATTTTTCTTCTCTAAGCTGTTAGAAGATATCATGGTATAGTTCTCATTGAGACTTCCCCCATCAAAATTTGTTGACATGTAAGTAAGTATGACTCCTGAGGACAGTACAGTATTCCTTTCTTGAAGACTGTAATATCCACTAATGTTGAGAGGCAGCTGTAAAACCAGTAACTCATACTCAAAAGGAGGTTTTCTTGGAAGAAAAGGTATACATTTTCTGTTGAGTCATGAAAAACCTTTGAATAATGGATTACTATGAAAATTTACAAAGTATCCAAGACATATAATTTTTTACTCTTTATGATCTCTAGAAATTGGGGAAGAAGTATGGAAGCATAGCCTGATTATGGTGTTACCTGTTCAATATAGAAGTTTTTACATTCTTTATATCAAGTAATTAATGAATAAAATGCATAAGCAGGTACTGAAATTCAGGAACTCCTCTCCAAGTTCAGTCTCTAATATACTTTGTTCTTTGCTGCCTAGTGGACACGTCTATGTCAGTATTTTAGTATAGCTCTGGGGTGAGCTTTTGTAATGAATTGTATTATTTTCTCCATTTCCTAGCAATTACCAGTGGCACAGCTATTGCATGAAAAATGGAATACTGTGTATTGCATACTTTTCAGACTTTTCTCTGTAAAAGCAAAAGATGGATGTGGATTTGAGGCCTAAACTTAGGCCTCCTGCTTCCCAAGTACTCCTTTACCGGGAGACCAATTTTACATTAATACGGTACCTTTTGAAGGGACACAAAAGAGACAGAGAAAGCAGACGGGGAAGTTCATGTGCAGTGAGCACCCTAAACACCCCAGAAGTGCTGTGGACCTTTGAAATTTGGTTCTATCAGACTACAAGTTAAGATATTTTTTGTACAAAGCTCAGAATGAATCAGAGGAGACATAGAGTTGAAAGCCAGCCTTTTTTATTCTGCTATAATCAGCCTACTGTGCCTTTGAAAAGAACATCTTTTAACCCAGATTTCTTCCTAGGACCAGAATCTTTTCAACGGCTGTCTAAATCATGATAAGTTGGACATGATCCTTTCCAGATGCCTACAAGCAGTTTTTCAAACTTACAGGACACGTAGATCTCTATATATGGCCCTTGAGCTTCTCAGGACCCCTCAGTCCCTGCAGTGGTATGGTTTCCCAGGTCACCACCACCACACCCAGTCATATCTGCCTGCACTCTGCCTCTGTGGCCCAGGAAAACCTACATATCAAGTGGCAGGAAAAGACAAAAACATCATCTTTCCCTCTGCAATATCCTAGTAAATAAAAACGTCATACAATAACATGTGCAAAAGCAGGCCTATCTGTCACAATTCATCCCACATCTCCACAGCACTTTCAAGAACGAGGCATCCTAAAATACAACCACAGTTATGGCATTTTGACTTTGGCTTTTGTACAAGGACTGGTCTCTTCTAAGAGACACATTCTCTTCTTTCCCGTTTTTCACACTTCTCTAAATTTAGGGAAATAACACTCATTAATGAACAAATAAAGTTTACTTGAACCTATTATACCTCTTCATCTGAATATTTTAGATAACTACATATGTTTTAGATACCTAAGTTCTTTGACTGCCGTCCTTCATGTAATCAGATATCATATACTAATAGCTTCCCCAAAGGGCCAGACTTAAGCAGTCCAAGGCAAGTTGCTTCAATTCTGAATTAACAGTGACCACTAGATATCAAAATAAATACAAAGAACAACGGTTAAGAAAAGACCCTTTTAAAAAATTATGTTGAATACTGTGCACTATTTGATCTGTTACAAGTCTGTTTATGCTGCTTCATATTCCATAATTTGCTGTTTTAGTTTACAATCCAAAACTGATTAAGACTCATTTATTTTGGCATAGAGGTATTAGTTCCAGGAGTAGAAAATAATGATACTACTGATCAAATACTGAAATCGCAGACTTGTCAGATGATGATGAGAAGTACAACCATTAAGGGGAGTAATATGTAGTCAACTTAGTATTAAGTTTTTCAGCAGTATCATTGATCCAACTTGTGCTGAGTATCAGAGTCAAATTCTGATTGCCATGCTGAATGAGAGGGTGAGAAAATTGAAACATGTTTTCCTTTCCCTCAGTTTCTGTCTTTATAACATCAACTATTTTTTTGCCTTTAAATATATTGTGTCCATAGTCTGAATATGCCATGTAGAAATATAATGGCACTGGAGGACTACATTTACAGAACAAGATTTCAAGAAAAGATGTAGGAAAAATATGTACACTAAATCCTGTGGAGAAATGTATATTACCAATACCTCATTTGACTATATTTCTCAGTGTAATTTCTATGTCATTCTGTGGTAAAAAGTAGAACTACTCTTCATAAAAAAAAAAAAAAAGCCTTATCTTTCATGAATATTCAATCTGGAGTTCAGTAGTCCATGGGGAAGTTACATCTCTTTTTCATGCAAAGAATTTAATTACATAAATCTTGTTTATGCAGAAAAATAACTCAGAATATGCAGAATAACTCCCATGTAAACTTTTAGCATTATGGTTCTCTCCACCTTTCTTTCCTTCTACAATCAAATATATTAGGGGGTTTTTTTAACTCCCCTCTGAAATAGGTTTTTTTTTAGTTTCTCATTTTGGAATTTATTCCTCCCTTCAGGATTAGCATTTCTATTCTGGAATGGTGCAATAAAGAAAGTAGTTTTCATGACTTTAAATGTCAGAAAAATCAGGATATTTTTAATTTTTTTTTTTTTTTTTTAAATAATGCCTAAACATGCTTCGGAGTCTGAACTGTATGGAAGGTTTCAGTCTCTTCAGCACCAAAGTCAGAGCTTCATACTGTCATGTATTGCTCTACCTTCTGAATAGCCTATGCTACATATACTGTAAGAGACGTGGTACAAGTGATCTATTTTTAAAGTTATTGTTATAATATAATCCCTTGAAATCGATTGCCTGAAGAGAGTGTAATTAGAACTAAACTGGAAGAAAGGCTTAGTGATCCATCAGCTGAATAACTCTAGACCTGCCAAGTTTGTGGTTTGATATACTGATAAAGATACATCTAAGTTGAGTTTTTTCCAATATTTAAATTCTAGTTTCCAAGTGCAACCGAGTTCAGAGAAGAGTTCTTCTACTAGGGTTATTCGTATTATTTTTACGGAGAGCATTAAGTGAGATTTCCAGACATATATTGAGACATAAAACTCAAACATGACAGGTTTTGACTAGGCAGAAGAATTCTTCAAATGTGTGAACAGAATCAAGGTTGAACATTGTACGTTTTAACTGCTGCTGATTTTTTCTTCTGCCGTAAGAAGATGACAATGATACCTTGTGTCTTAAAAATCAAAGCTTTTGAATCATGAGTAGAATATTGAAAGCAAGAATGTGTTACACTTTCCCAGGGGAGAGATGTTTCATTACAATACATTACTTTGTAGTTGTCTGATTTCTGACCCTGTGATTTCAAACCACAAGTAAAATTATTACCTTGTTTTTAAGCTGTTCTTTGAGAACTACCCTTGATGTTTTGAGCAGTTCAACAAGAATTTTCTGGGAACACATTTCTGAAAGTGGGAAATGACTTTGAACAGAGTAAGTTAAAAATTTAAATAACTAGATACCAGCAATATGTGGATGGACTTGCTAAACCATGGGCTATAATCCACTGAGCACATGTAAAATACATATGCATTACCTGGATCACTGATTTCACACCACTTAGTCTTCTGTTGAGCTTGTTAGCATCTACTCGCATTACTGTTTGGATAATCAAATTCATTTTACATAATGTTGAAAGACTATCATGAAACTGTGGCTAATTTATACCAGAGCAACCCATTCTTGCAGTGCTGAGACTCAGGATTTGGTCATCTTGTATATAAACATAATTACAGAAACTGTGCATACAAAATATTTAATGTCTATGTGAATTAACAGAGTAATTGATCTTTGATTTTCCATACTAAGAAGATTTATGTACTGGGAACTTTTATTTATGATGAAATTTTATCAGAATGACAACATTGTCCACCATTACCTGTCTTTTCTGTGACAAGGCAAGATTGAAACATTTTCCACTGCAGTTTTGTTATTTTTTTGAAAGTAGGCAGTTGATCGAGTGCCCTACGTGCCTGGAATAAGAAACACACATTCTGAAGATAATCAGAGCCTCTAAAATTATATTTTTATATACATGTGAAAGCCTAAAAAAAACAAACAATCTTTTAAAAAGGATCACTGGATAGACATCTAAAGAAAAATGCAGGTAAATCTCATACATCCATTTACCTGTGGGACTTAAATTCACATGGAACCCTCTCAACCAATTAAAAAGAAAGGTGATTTACTGTAGCTGCTTTTGTTGGCATGAGAAATAGTTTGAGTAACTGAAAAAAATAACCAAACAAAACAACCAACCCCTAAAACCCTCACAAAAATATCCCATCCAAAGTAATTTAAATATTGAAATCAGAATGAAACTCTAATTCCTAATAATTTTTACTATACCTGCAAGTTTTTTTGTCTCTTAAAAATGAAAAGCAGCACTTGCAGACTGACATAATAAATTGTATTAATAAGAGAGTCATATTTGAGTATATAATGTATTCTTCCCCCTTTTTCTGCATACCTCTGGGAGTAAGCAGCATCTGTTCTCCCCAGATTCGATGAGTAGTTGAAGAATGTGCTCAATTACCTTTATGCAAATCTTATCATGTTTACATGTTTGTAGAATACAACAATATTCTTAAAATATTACCTCTTTTACCTCTAAAAAGAAATGAATAACATTGCTTTTATAAGAAAATTCTTGTATTTATATTGGCAATAGAAATAATTTTGGAAGTAGGTATTGTATTTTATGATAATTTACTTTAGTCATAATAATATAGAATATAGAAAATAGATAATAATATATATTTTAATATAGAAAATTATTTATGGTGTTAGCTCTGTTAACATCTATATGTTATAATACTAATAACTTTGTAAACAATATATAAAAGGGTTTTAAGTGTATTAATTTCAATAACGGGAAATAGAATTGCATTATGTATGGAAGAGACTAGATTTTGTGAGCTTTGTTCTGTCTCTAGAAGACATGGATCACTTGAGGCCATTGTGGTAAAGGAAAGATGGTGATGGAACATCTACCACTAAGAAAAAAGTAGTTTCTTAATTGTAGGGCATCTGACTACATGGTATCAAATATTTTGGACCAAGAATTACAGCATACTGTCAGCACAGATGTTCCTAGATTTAGTCTACACCTTGGACCTTAGGTAGTGTCTAAAAAGAGCTCTTATCTTGGCAATTCTATAGCACTTTATTACTTTGTACTTTTTACATTTCCAGGCCAAATTATATGATGTTGGGCAAAAAGCACAATATCACAAAAATTGTCAAATTCTTTCTTGGTTTATGCATTTTTGTTGCTAAATGTGATGTTATTCACTTGGTTTAAGTTTCCTTTAAGCTAATTCACAGGAGAGGATTTTCCAGGACTCCCTGGTGAAATCCCACCAGAGATTTCAAGGGAAATCTGTGCTGGAAGGACAGGTAGATCTAGAGTTTCTTAAGGAAGAGTCACAGAATTGAGTTTTTATAGAGAAAAAAGGCACTGATTCAACTTGTCTGTTCAGCAACATGGAGAGTAATGAGCCTAAGTGGCCTGATATAAGAGCGTCTCTTCCACACACATGCTGTTAGACACTACCCCACTGATTAGCACTTACTGCATTGAAAAATGCCTGGTAGCCAAGTTGATCCATTGTATAAATGTAATATTCTGCATTAAGACTGATTTCTGTGTACAGCATGGACTATCCATGTATGTCTTTCATTTTCAGGTACTAAAATACATCTGAACTAGCTTTTTTTTCTCCAACAAAAACTAAAATCTAGTGATCTTTATCACATTTTTTCTTCTTTCTTATCTATTAAATTAAGTTACTAAGAGCAAATGTTGTAGAAAGAAATCATAAGGTAACGAAGATAATCAGAGCATGCCAGTTTATCATAAACTTTTCTTCTCACAAATTTTTATGAGAGGAATAATGTGATATATTCCTCCAAACTTATGCTGAGTTTTGGTGGGATTTTTTTGTTTTTGTTGGGTGGGTGGGGTTTTTTGTTTAGGTTTTTATTTGCTTTGGTTTTTTCTTTACATTTTTCTAGTGGGGCATCAGAAGAAAAGAGGTTGTAAACACCTGAGCGGTGAAATCACAAAATCTCAAAACATTATTGTAGAACAACTTTTCATACTTCTTGTACCTTGATTTGTTCAGTCTTCATGACTGTATCATAAGACCTAGCACAAGTCTATATTTTCCAGGGTGCCGAGAACAGAAATGGCCCCACAGATCTTTAAGGGTTACCCACACCATGTTTCCAAATGATACTCAAGAAACAGGAGCTTCAGTTTGACTTCTGCAAAACTGAGTAACTCAAAATCAGGTCAGTCCTCAAAACTTTGCCTTAAATTTGTCAGTCAGCCAACATGACAATATTGTTGCAGGTACTTTTTTGCTTCTTTATTTTGCCTTATAATATCCCATTAAGACCAATTTTTTCCAATTGTCTGATGTCTTTCAGCAGTACGCAACTTAAGGAATCTCAAAGTAGATTTCTACCACCTTCCTGGAGATTATTACTGCTTAGCCCTACTCTATAGAACCTGACATAGCTCCCACATCTTTTTCTCCATCTACTAATAGAATTCCAAATTCTATTGCAAAAGTAGAAAAGTGAACATAAAAGCTGAAATGCAAACATACAACTAACTGTATGTACTACTAAAAACCAAAATAGGCAACTTCCTTTAAGTGTTCCAAAAGCCAGCTCTAATTTTTTCTTTCTATGAGATGTTTCCTACACATTTCATTTACATACTACTTCAACAAGTTAAAAAGATAGAAAAGATTTTAAAAGTTTGCTTTGTTCCACATATATGCTACTACAGAAGGTGTTTGGCCCTGATCTTATGATTAATTTACTAGAATTAACATAATTTTTTTTTTCTTTTTGCATATTTGTAAGTGGATGACACAAGAAAATAAACACCTTCATTTTGTTGATGTTTTGTGTAAGCCAATGACACTTAGCTTTGGAAATGAAAACCACAATTCATTGACACTTACTATAGGTCAGAAAATGCAAAAACATAACTTCTCATACAGAAAGCATCACAAATCCTTCATCACACCCGTGCAAGCAAGAAGGCAAGGAAATAATCTCAGTTTTCAGGACACGATGGTGAAGTAGCACCTTGCTGAACCATTGATTAGAGTTTAGATTTCTGGTTTGACTTTTTGGATATTTAGAGTTGAGATGATTCTGCCTTACACTTTCAAGTTGTCCTATGTAATAGAACTCCTACTCATGGTTGGCTAGTAACAAGTGAAGATGATGGGGTTTTTCATTAACATTTCCTATTTTCTATTTATTATACATTAATTATATATGTAATATACATATTTAATTTCTCTTCCTATCTTAACTATCATCTTAAGATGGTAGAACAATCAAATCATCAGTGTCTTCTCCTCTACATTTTTTTCTTTTTGGACATGGTCCTTTAAGGACTGTAATTAATGCACAGTTTTATGCTTTTTCTTTTCTTCTCGAAGTTTAAATGAAAGCTACCTCACAACTTGTAAATTATTGACTTTCTAATTTCCTTTCCTCCATATAACTTTTCTTCTTGGTCTCTGAAAATGCTTTTGATTTCCTATAATAATTCCAGCAAGGTTATTTCCTTTTTTCCAAAATTTTTTAAGCTAATTTATGAGATTGCCATATTATGCTTAGGTAGGAAATCTGGAGGTACTAGAATGTCAGTTGAATGTCTTCTTGACCTTACTACTTACATTTCACAGTACTGTTGTTATCTACTGCAGAAAGAATACCTTACCAGACCCTGCTGCTATGGCACCACACAGACAACAGTCTTAATGGATAGCCCTAGTTTTCTCTGGTATTTAGAGGCTGTACAACACCTGGCCCTTATTCCTTCAAGTATGGGAGAAAGTGTGGGAAAAATTTTCACTAACGTCCTAGTCTTCTCTGGAGTGCTCCAATCATAAGGATAGTTCTTTAAGGTACCAGGAATTGATCCTGTTGGTAGCTTCTCTTAACAGTGGAAGAAAAAAAAAAAAGAGAGAAGAGCTGGGTTTGGTTCATTTGCTGATATTTAACAGAGGAGGAGGGAAACAATCAAATTGAATTGCATGAAACTGTGCACTTAAATAAAACCTTTTGTGTCTGAAACATTAAGGAGACAGAAGCACAACATTTACTAAGTCAGCAGTAACAGCAGGAATTAGCGTTACATTAGAATTAGTGTGACATCCATATTTGAAGCTTGTGTTGGATTCGGTTTTCTGCAATTCCGTAGTTATTTACCCTCGCTTGTCAAAAAATCTTTATATTCATAATTTAAAGAAATACAACCTGTTAATGTGTTTAAAATGAAGAATGCTTTTAAATGTTTTGCTAGGCTGAGGTCAAAATATTGAGCACATATTACTGGAAAGGTGTTCTCTGTCAGACCGACATCTGATGGAACAAAGAAAATGCTTTTCCTGTGTTTTTATAGTGGGTCTAAGAAAAAATTGCATGGAAAGCAAATACCTTAAATACTCTTCAGCTCTTCTGAAATATCCTTTGCAGAAATAATAGACTAAATGTTTAGAAATCAAATGTAGATGAAGTCAGACGTGACTCCAGGTTCTTTATTTCTTTAATTATGGAATGCATAAAGCTTAGTAAAATGCAAAGAGGTTTTCTTAATATGAAAAAAAAATTAAAGTTACTAATGTTTGGTCCATCTGAATGAGGTCTATCATCTCACTATCTTTTTGACATTATTACATTTGAAATCAAATATACACTTAAAAATTTTAAACTGCATTGAAATTGCTAACAAGACAAATAATTTCAGACATGTCTTTGATGGACTTTAGCATAAGTTTTCACTTAGAAACAAGCATTTATAAGCTGATGTGACGACAGAGTACAAGATGCCCTTTACCCTTTTAATTGGCAGGTTTTTTTCTTATTTCTAAGAAAATTCAAGAAAGTAAGGATAGAACAATAGGAATGTCAGTGCTTTCAGAATAGCATTGAAATGCAAACATTAATTTCATTCAGATTAGGTCATTTGCATGCAAACAGTTCAGACTTTAAGCTTATCTCATTACTCTCTCAAGCTTGTGATTTCTCTCCCTTTTACAGGTGCGTTTACGTTTAATAAGATAACTCCCTTCATTGTATATAAAATGTGTGACCACTACATGGTTTCGGCATGATAGTAAATTGTTAATAACCATTTTTCTTGTTGTGTTCCAACACAGCCTTCTTAATTTGCCCCACTTGAAATAGGATATGTGGCAACTAGTCACATACCAGGATTTTGTTTCAGTTTCTTCTGAATATTTTCCTTCATTCCTCATCAGTGTTTTTTTTTCCAAATTGGATACTTTATTAGTGATCACCTGTAGTCCTTTTTGTCAGCAATATTTAATTGAATTAATTATTTTAAATAAAGACATTCTTTCATTCACATAGATTATATGGAGTTTTTATAGTCTGTCATCTGGTCTTCAAAATATGAGATGCAGAATTTTTTTACACTTCCCCGTATCAAAACCTTCACACCTTGCACAAATTTCTAGTCTTATAACTAGATGTAAATACCTTGTAGATGACCCCTAAGCTTTGGACTTTGGAATCACTCAGAGGCCAAGATATGCTGAAGTAGAGACTTTGTGGTGGCTGTGAGATGACAGAAAAACTGGACCCAAAGAGGAAATTCTAGCCTCAACAATTTTCCCACAGAGTCATATCATGGATAGTGAAAGAAAATAGCATCTAGGAAGAGGGAGACAAACAGTCCTGATATACAAGTTTTTCAGTCTCAGAACTCTCTCAAGCCCTGTCCAGTCTGCCACAAACAGAAGGGAGAGAGGGAAGGTCATCAGCAAAAAGTGAAAATATCTTGAAAGTTTGTGATTTCTTCAGACTGTCGATAGCATAAGAATTTCCCTGTGGAATGGTACACAGCTGTTAAGGCAGAGTGGGAAGAGTGTGCACATGCCCTCAGCATGTGTCCTCAAGCCCTAAGTAGTGCTGAGTTTTGTTTGATTGCTGGCAGTTGATGGGGAGTAAAATGGAAGAAAATGGGTAGAGAACATTTCAGTTGTGGAAATTATCTACGCAGAGCTCTGGATGAATAGGGAAGAAAAGGACAGATCTTCCCTTGTCTCTGTGTTTATAGTGGCAGGTGCCTCTTTGTGTTAACTTTCTTTTGATGACTGGTAGGGCTCTTTGTCTGGGCTGCTACAGTGCAAGGTAATTGTTTATTGAATCTGCCCTTCATGCTGAGGACAACAATGCTTAAATAACTAGAGGCATTTAATCTTTCAAATAAAATAAGGCCACAGTTACAAGGAACATCCAAGAAAAGTAGGTAATTTTTTTGGTATTCCTAGAAGATGTTTGAGATAATTTATCAAATATAAGAGATTCATTTAGCTGTTGGGTTGTATCTATTAATGCTTTATATCCTGCCATTGATCATATTTTAAAAGTTTTAGAGATCAAAAGTAGGTCAAGCTAATTTTTTAAACTTATTTCTACAGGAGTCAAAATATGAATGACAGTAAGGAAAGCAAAACAGCAATAGAGGTCACAGTCACCATTCATCCAAGGAAGCATATGAATTGGAACCAAATACAGAATAACAGATCTAAGGACAGAATTTCTCATTCACACATACATATAGAACAAAAGATAACAATTTATGTCAAGAGCATTAGCTAGTCACTTTTTCATTATCACTGAAATAATTTTCTGCTAAGAGTTTTCCCTGGGAGGATGTCCTGTCTATGTTCTGAGTTAGCAAGAAAAGAAGGATGCTTCTATGGTTTGAGTCATTTTCTAGGACTTGGCCTATATGCCTTCAACTATCCATTTTCTTACAATTTTTTGATGTGAATTTGTATAGCTTCCATGCGCATCAAGACCCATCTTTAAAAAGAAATAGTTAGACTTATAAGAGTACTATGAGGCTAATAATATGAAATATATTTATATATTTACAGAAATAGATATTCAAGTATTCATGTAAACAAGAAGGACTTTATATTTGCATGCACATACACAATATATTCATATTTATATTTGCATAGATATTATGATTGTGTATTTATAAAGATATGTATTTATATATTACCTATTTAATAATATTTTTCACTGTGAATATAACACCTTATTTATATAAAATAATAAATATATGAAACAACATGTACTAAAAAGCATATGTTCCTAATCTGATTGTCCATAAGTAATAACTTGCCTGTGGGAGTTTAAAACAGGATTACAAAGAAGAACAGTTAATATTAATTTCTGATTTTCTTATGAGATTCTTTTCTGCTTTGCAGTTTACAATGGGAATGGTTTCAAATATATTGTCAATTTTGCTAATGAAGTCATCTTAATAAGGTACTGTGTGAAACTTTATTATTAACCCAAATATATTCTTCTGTTAGATTTTCATTCATTATGCCCTGCTCTAATAGACCTGTTAATAACATAAGAAAATCCATTTCTAAAGGCTAGAATGCAATGTTATTTTTTTATCTTAATGAGTTAAATTCATATTAAGTCAGACAAAAAATATAAGTGAAAATTATTTGTTAATGCCATTAATTTCTGATTGGACACACCATGATAGATTGCAATGTAATGTATACCTGAAATATTAAAAATCACTAAAAACATGAAATGCAACAATCTAACAATTTTAAGAACTTCCCCTGAAGCTTATAATTATCTGTGATTGTATCATCAAATGGCACTCTATATCAGCTCTTAATGAATATTTTTACTAAAAATATAATCAGTATTTTAGCTGGTTTCTTCTTTATTCTCTTAGATACCTGTCCTAAATTCTCCCTGGATAGCAAATTCAAAGACTTCCTTAATTTCCCCTGCATAAAGAGAAATGTTCCCTTAGGTTTATTGAATTAAAAATAATCTATTAATTTGAAATCACCTATTTTCCACAGTGATTATAATGTGATACTTTTACTATTATAAAATTATCTTGAAATTCTGAATCTGATTTTTTAATTCCTGATGCATGCTTTTTCTAATTCTTATTGAATTGGTTGCATTTTGTCTCAGTTTTGGAGACAAAACTTCCGGAGGAAACACTCCGCAATGAGTGTCTCCGCCAAAGGGAAAAGGGCCTCCCCTTTTCCTCCACCAATAAGACAAGTGGGTCACAGCAAGTGAGAGCGGAAAAAAGCCAAACTGTTTATTAACAACAAACAAAAACAGGGATAAACAGGGAAAAAACCCCTCAAAATACAACAAGTTCCCGGAGAGGGAATAGAGACGTGGGCTCGGACCAGCTGTGGCCACCCGCAGCCTCCCCAGACTGGAGAGGAGGGAAGGGAGGCAGTGAGGCAAGGGGAGAAGGAAAGGGAAAAAGAACAAGATAAACCAACAGAACCTTTTTCCCGCTAGCTGGAACACAAAAGAACCCCAAAGAGCAGCACAGCGCTCCTGGCTCACTCCCTCCCGAGCCCGGCCGAGTCCCCGAGCCGCTGGGCCCAGCCGTTCAACTGCCCCACACTTGGGTCCATCCTAAAGAAACAGTGTCCTTGGGCATTGAGCGGATGGTCAAAGAATAAAGCAGCTTCATGACATCACCCCAGGACAGATTATAAACTGATACTGTTACTATTATTAGAAATAATTTGAATTTCTGAATCTGATTTTTTAATTCCTGATGCATGCTTTTTCTATCTCTTTTTGAATTGGTTGCATTTATTTTGCAAACCATATTTATGGGAAACCCCTCCCATGGAGTAATGCTGGTATCTCTTCCCAAAACTGCAGAAAAAAAAAATCTTTCTTTCACTCATTACAGAATTATATATACACATTTATTGTGTTTTCTTCATGTGCTCCCTTTCCCAGATTCTATTAAGTGTTCCTGGACATCCTTTAATACTTCTGTGTAAAATGATGACTTAGAATTTACTAATTCAAAGTATAAACTTGTAAGAAGCCAAGAGATAAGGCTTTGATTTAGAAGCATAGAAAAAATGTGTAGTTGGAAGGGATCCACAAGGATCATTGAGTCCTACTCCTGCCCCTACACAGGACACACCAAGAGTCACACCATGTGCCTGAGAGCATTTTTCAAACCCTTCTTGAAATCTGTCAGGACGGTGCTGTAACCACTTCCCTTGGGGAGCCTGTTCCAGTGCCCGACCACCCTCTGGGTGAGAAACCTTTTTCTAATATCCAACCTAAACCTCCCCTGAAGGAACTTCATGGCTCTCCTTTGAGTCCTGTCACAAGTCACACGAGTGAAGACATTTGTACCCACTTTGTGAGGATGTTGAAGACCACAATGAGCCCTCAGTCTCCTCCAGGCTGAACAAAACAAGTGTCCTCAGCTGCTCCCCATACACCTTCCCCTTCAAACCCTTCACCATCCTCATGGCACTCCTTTGGATGCCCTCTAAGAGCTTAATGTCTTTTTTACATTGTGGAACCCAAAACTGCCCCCAGCACTTGAGGTGAGGCCGCCCCAGTGCAGAGCAGAGCAGGACAATCCCCTCCCTTGCCCAGCTGGCGATGCTGTGCCTGATGCACTCCAGGACACGGTTGGCCCTCCTGGCTGCCAGGGCACTGCTGGCTCATGTTCAGCTTGCCACTGACCAGGACCCACAAGTCTCTTTCAACAGTGTTGCTCTCCAGCCTCTCATTCCCCAGTTTATACACACAACCAGAACTGCCCCATTCCAGGTGACACAACCAGGATTGTCCCATTCCAGGTGCAGTATCTGGCACTTGCTCTCATTAAATGACATATGGCGGGTGACTTCCTGTCTCTCTACTTTATTGAAGTCTCTCTGCAGGGCCTCTCTGCCCTTAAGGGAATTGACAGCCTCTCCCAGTTTAGTGTTGTTGACAAATTTAGTTCATATTACTTTGAGTCCCACATCCAGGTTGTTAATGAAGATGTTGAATTGCACAGAGCTGAGGATGGACCCCTCTGGAACCCCTCTAGTGACCGGATGCTAGCCTGATGTCACCTCATTCACCACAAGTCTTTGTGCATGATCTGTGAATCAGTTGCTCACTCATCACATAACCTGGTTATCCAGCTGTGTGCTGGACTTTTTGTCCAGAAGGACACTGTGAGAGACACTATCAAAAGCTTTGCTGAAGTCCAAAAGGATTACATCTACTGACTTTCCTAGATCAGCTAGGTGGGATGTCCTGTCACAGGAAGAAACCAGGTTGCACAGGCAGGACTTTCCCCTTATGAAGCCATGCTGGCTGTGACCAATGACTGCTTTGTCCTCAAGGTGTTTTTTAATACCTCCCAGAATAATGTTTAGCATAATTTTACTGGGCACTGAAGTGAGACTCACAAGCCTGTAGTTTCTGATGTCCTTCTTCTTGCCTTTTAAAAGGAGGACAATGTTCACCAGCTTCCAGTCAACTGGGACCTCTTCAGCTTCCCAAGACCACTCAAAAATAATTGAGAGAAGTTCTGTGATGATATCAGGTAGATTTTTGAGGATTCTTGGATGAATCCCAGCAGGCCCCATAAATTTGTAGGGATCCGGCTGTTATATCTTCTTTGAAATATTATTTCACAGACAACAAACAAAAGGTTTGCTTTTTGATTTGGTTTGGATTTTTTTGTATACTCAACATACTTATTTTCATCCTATTACTCTGGTTATGCATTCAGACATTTGTTCCCTGCTGAACTAAATGATGCATATTTTTGACTTTATTATTTCCTTATTATCAGAAATAAATTTACCTATCATTTAAAGATAATGTTCTAAATCTTCGAGGCAAATGCATATTCAGCCTAGAGATGTTTCGCCTTCAAAATCCGGAAATATCAAAGATTGCCTCCTTTATCATTTTCGGGTATTGCAGTACCATTACCCAAAAATATCTTTTCCTGACATTTCAGTCTATCTTACAGGTTATAGTCTTCAAGAAACCTGCACACTCAGACTAAAGTGGCTGCGATTCTGCAGTGGCCAAGTGGCTTGACAATTAAACTTGTCATTTACTAACGACAGAATGTCTCACGTGTTTGTTGACCTGCATCAATAGCCTGTCTTGTGGCCTGTGACTATGAATTAGCTCTCTGTGCTGAGCATTTTCTCAAATTTTATTTCAGGAAATAAAAAATTCTTTACATCCAGCAATAATCATTCCCACGTAGAAAGCCAAATATCTATGGCAGAACAACGGTCAGATATCAAGTAGCTGTTCTGGTGCGAATCACTTACTTCAGAGCAACAAGTTTATTTCTTTCCTTAAATAGCCCAAGTCCTGCCAACCCTCTAAAAAGTTCGACTTTGAACTCAAAAGTAAACCAGTGGGTAGGATTAGAAGACACAGGAAAAGGACGGGGGCTGGAACACGGAATATTTAGAGCATAAATAGAACTGTTACCCTGCTGTGTGCTTTTGAAGCACTGCATACACATCACACCCTCACAAAATACCTGGGATGTGGATCTTTTAAGTTAGTGAATGCACATAGTTTTATAAGAGAGAAAGGACTGTGAGGCATGAAATAAGGACTAAGCTTCATGATAAATGATATTCTGTTATCAGCAGTTATTGATTTTGACACTATCAGTGAAGAAATTCTTTATCAAAGGATAAGAAAAAAATGATAAAATAGTGACCTTAAATGCTCCTTCTGGAAAAACAGAAAATGAAACGTAAGGTATTTTGTGAAAAGAAGTTGAAATACAAAGTATTTTATGAAGAACATTAACAAATAAGAGGTTGTATGCCTCACTGAAACATTCAACTGACTGCTGGTGCCTGCAATGTGGAAGCATTAAAAACACTTCCATATAAAGCCAATTATAATTAATGAGTGTTGTTGTAATAGGAAGAATAAGGAGAATAATTAAACATATACAAAGTTATGGCTTTAAAGAGAAATGTGTTTCATAAACTTAGAGCTTATCAGCAATCCCAAATGAGGTAGGCTATTTGTTGCTATCAAGCATTTTAATCGTGCATTTACTGGTTTCTGACATTACAGTAATATCAAGAACAAGATGAACCTCAGGGGAAGTTTATGCTCAGACCACTGACTTAGAAAAATGTTTTAAAAAAACTTGCTGTGATAGGGAGGCAAGGGAAACAGATGAGCTACAGGTAAAATTCAGAACCTTTGTGAAAGCTAAAATACAGAAAGGAATATTAAGATGAAAGTAAGGGTTTAGAAGACTACAGTGGAGATTTCAGATGCTGCTGATATCTTATGTGACATGTTCAGGCATATACTGAAAAGAGACACCAGTAACCATGAAAATGAAGAGGGGGATTTTTTGAGGATACAGTTCTACAGCTTCCTGTCCATAAAATGAATTGCATGCTGCATGTTTACAGAATCAGTCATGTCCTGAGGAATGTGAAAAAAAAAAAGAGGCCAAAAATGAGAGACTGGTAAGATATCTCAAAAAAATATATTTTATGGTTTGGTATAGAAAAAGAAGATAGAATGAGATACTAATGATTTGGGAGGGGTTTGTAGGAGTCTCAATATAAAGAAGAGTGACTATCAAATATGAGTGAATTTCCCAAACACAAAAATTACAAACTTTTAAGTCACAAAAATTGTAATTCCAGAAACATAGGACATATACAAATAGAAGCCTTGAGCTAACATTTTCAGATGCTGATCTGATTTGTGAGTAGGGAGTAAAAAAATTGAAGAAACTTAAAAGTTAATGAGAACAAAAAGCTTAATATTTTACAGCATTCATGATAAATTATTTAAGGCAGGAAAGGATAAACCAAACAATGTTTTGCCCTTTAGTTCTGTATTTTGAAATCCTGAAAGTAAATATAAAAAACTTGAAGTTTTGCAAAAATATGATGTAAAACCACTGCAAAGCATCTTACCTCAGTGCAGTCAATAGAATGATATTTATATATCTATATTATAAAAAGGGATTATAGGACAGAATATTATTTGCAACACCCAGTAATCTGTTCTATTCACTCTACAGTAATTATCTACAGTAGATGGCACCAATTTGGAAAGTTTAAATATCTTTGAGTACTATTTATTATTAACAACTTAATAAGAAAGCATGACTATAGTAGAAATTTACTTTATTATCCTGCAGACAATTTTTAGGTTAAAAAAGACTATACACTATAACACTGCAATGCTACAATGTCATTATCTATAAGAAAAGAGAACTTATCACTTAATAAATAGAAAGACAACTATAAACTACTTAAAAATATTAAGAATACAGAGGCAATTTTTTAAAACAGAGAAAAATGATAAATGAAAATGATCTAAAGAATTCAGAGCTCTTTGAAAAACTAAATAGAGCAAAGCAGTGAAATGCCTACAATATGATTTGTCAGGGCCTGCAGTTAAGAGTGACAAAAGCTAGACTAGCTAATTATTTAATTGAAGAGCATTCCTCTTTTTCTCCCTCAGGGGAAGGGAGGGCAGGACTTTGAACAGGAGTAGAAAACTCTTGACGTGGATTAGCAGAAGGGAGGGCACAATTATGACAGAACCTGAGATCCTCCAGAGCTTAATGGCATCTAATATAAAGACGCTTTCAGAAAGAAGGAGCAGTTTGGATGCATGGAGCTCCTTTGTAGGACAGATGACAAACCGCTTGACAGCTTGTGTGGTAGAGTAAGAGAAGAGGGGAATGGCAAATACTCTGCCTGGGAAGGAATAACAGCTTCCTTTCTTTCTATCTGGAAAGAATAACATTCTTGCCAGATAATAGGACTGGCTGGGGAGAAGCTCTGCTGAAAAGTCCCTGATGCATGTGGCAGAGAGAAAGCTCAATATGAGCTAGCTGTGCTCCCTGATAGCAGAAAACACCAATGGCATCCTAGACTGTCTTATCTTCTTTTAATAGATATTCTTTGACATAATAGTAATAATAATAATAATAATAATAATAATATAAAATGCCCAGATTTCAGGCCTCCTCACTACAAAAAATAAATTGATAGACTGAGTGAGTTCAGTGAAGCCACCAAAACCATCAAGCAGTTGGGACATCTGACCTGAAAGGATAAAGTTGAGGGTCTGACATTGGTGTTGTCTGGAGTGAAAGGTTTTGAAAGGATGTAACAGTGGCTCTCCATGAAAGTGGATGAGGAAACAGAGCCTCCACAGTGCATGGTGGGAGGACAAGAAACAATGGGTATAAAAGAATCGAGGGAGGCTCCTACTGGATGTGAAGAGAAACTCTTTTCCTGTCAAGCAATGAAACAGATTCCACAGAGAGGTGAGCAGTCAACACCCAACTGGATACAGCCCTAAGCAGCCTGGTCTGACCTCAGAGCTGACCCTTCTTTGAGCAATAGATGGGATTAGGGACTATGTGAGGACACCTGATGCCTGAATTATCCTAGAAATAGTCTCTACATATGAACTTTATTCTGCTTCCATTTTGCTTCCATACTTTTTGAGGAAGAATCCTAGGGAGAAAGTAGTAACATTTCCAAAAAATCACTTAGGGCGATGCTTAAAGATTTTTAGTTTTTTATATATTTTTCATATATTTGTAACTTCGTAGATTGTTACTATGTAGTTATTACTTCTAGTACTTTTCCTGCCCTCTCCCATAGTTTAACAAACCATTACTAATACTTTCTTGAAATTCTGTTTAGTCTTGCCTTTAAGTCTAGCAAGGACATTTTGTTTTGCACCACACATCATACACAAAATAAAGTGTAGGGCTAAAAGATCGGGGGGGTAGGGGGGCAATGGGGAAAAACCTGGGGGGAAATTACCTAACCAACTGCTTTTCTAGTTGGACAATGTTTGTTAGATATACTAATTAACTAACCTTATAAAATTGTAGAAATACTGTATCACTGCATACCACCATATTGTGCACCTGAAAACTTTCAATTAAAGATTTGCTTCTATACTATCATTTCAGTACTGTTTGGAAAGGGTTTGTGTTTTATTTCAGGCAACAAATGAGGAGTGAGTTGGGTTTATTGCTGCACTTCTTGTTGTCAGGCCATGACTCCTGACCTAGGGAAATAAAAGTGTGGATTGCGACAGTGTTTCAGCTCCTTTCTTCTGGCTTTGGTTGTTCAGTTATGGAGGATTTTTTTACATTGTTTTAGTTTGGGTGTGGGGTTTTTTAGTGATTTTTGGCACTTACTCATTTTCATTTGGGTTGAAACCACAAGTTACTTAGCAGGTCATTGAATATTGTTAAATACTAGGAACAGGTCTGAAGAGTGAAACTCAGTTTTGACACGTGGGGTTGAAAAGAGCTAAAGAGCAATTGGAAATACAAAAGGGAAGATAAGTGAAATAATTAAGAGAGGGCAACTGATGAAGTGCAACACTGATAATTGATAACCCATGGTATAGGAGTGAGAATCCAGACATGGTAAACTGGTTTTCCAAAGTCATAGAGACATATGATCAATAAAATTCAGAGTAAGAATGTGGTAAGAGATTTTGTCTATGTTAAAGGTATTAACCTTAAGAGAACCTGGCATCAAGCTTTTAATAAATAAGAACAATGTGCATATCCTGAAAACAGAAAACTATCTGATTACAGTAGTGCATGCTTATGTACACATACACTCTTGCACATATAGAGTAAATAATTCTCTAGAACATTTCAGAATGATTGGTCTGTGCATGTATATTATATTTACAACCATGCTGTTGAAGTATTTTAGCACAAATTCTGTCGCTATGATGAAATATTTAGCTGGAGTGATGGCACTTGGTATACATCATTGGAGTAGCAGCTATTAGGGTTATGTAGTACATCATCAATGTGACAATTTTGAGAGGGCGTGTAATATATAACCAGAAAAGTCCCATTTGGACATCAATATGTGGCATTTACTGGTATTAATAATGCAGTGGTTTTAGTTTCACACAGCAAATAGACATAATTCTGATTCTAAACATCAGTGAAGTTCCTGTAAATAGTGCCACAGCAGCTTCTACCATGCAGTGACCTTCGTGATAAGAAATGATTCTCAGCCTACAGTCTATATATACTGATTACCACCACCCACACTGCTACGTGGGTGAAAAACCCACCATCAACACAAGAAAAAAAAAAAAAGTCAAAACCAAATAAGGCAAAATATTATAAAATGAAATCAAATACAAACAAAACTGGTCAGCCATTCCATCGGCAGAACAGTGTGGTATATGGTATGAATTATTCTGCAAGCAAAAAGGATCAGTGAGAGCAAAATGAACAGCCCTGAAAAATAAAAAAAACCCCTTGATGGTTGTGGAAATCAATATACAACATAGATGATATACCTTCATTATTTAAACACCAAGTCATGAAAATAGGAGATTCCAAAATAAACTCAAAGTATTAAGGAAACTTCTCAGTCTGAGCATTCATGAGACTGTCAGTCACCCTCCCAGCACCAGAGACTTTCACTGCTGAGACCGAAGCCCCTTCGGAGGGGGCAGCTCCAGTGAGCCCACGGGTGCCCCTCTTGGCTCCCTGCACACCCCACTCACACAGTCAGACCAGGTTTCCTGACTGGTTTAACCCCAGGCTTTCCATAGCAAAGTCTGAGATGTCTCATTCCACAAAGCCATTTATTCACAGTGCAGCAACACAGAAACAGCCTGAGCTGGTGCCTCCGAGGAGAGACCCCCAACAAAGGAACCCTGGGCTTTTACACCCTCACAGTCTACCCAGGCTCAACTCTCATTTTTCCTCCTGAGGCCTCCCTTCCTGCTGTGTCTCCCAGTCTCCACCCACCTGGCTGGCACCACCTACTTTGTGCCATTTGTTGACCAAAAGGTTGGCACTTCATGGCCTCTTTTCTCAGGCTCCCACCCAGAGCTTAACCTGCATCTCAGTCTGCAGTTTGCTAATAGAGGCTACCTGCACCAGATGTATCCCTCAACAAAAGGAGTGGTGAATGTATCAGGATGGAGGGGTTTTCAGCCACTGGGAGCTGGCAGAAGGGGGTTTTACCCCTTGTGTGCCGACACAAAGAAGCCCGGAGGTCAACGCTGAAACCTCTCTGGAAGGCGGCACTCAGTGCCCAGCACACAATGAAAAAGGGTTAGAGGTCCTTACCCAAAAGGGCTGTATCTTCCTGTCACCGTTATGCAGGCACACAGGCAAAGGGAAAGAAGTAAAGAGAGGGGACTCTCCGTATGTGTTCCACGCAGGACTATTCCCGTAAAAAGACAGGGATGAAGTAGCCGATTGGTGGGGGGGTTCAGGGATCTTACACGGGGTATGGAGTAGGTGGGGAAAGGGATCTCAGCCAATGGGATAGGGACAAGCAGGTGGGGTTGACAGCAAGGGAATCAATGGGAACAATGCATAGGAGGGACTCAGGGAAGGATCCAATGGGGCGTCGACGAACAGGGAACTTTCTAGAAGTAATACAAATTAAAGAAGGAAAACGAGTATACATAACTTCATACGTAACACAGGGAGACAAAATATTAACCAATCGGGGGAAACATGCAAAAGAAAGAACAAGGGAATCATGGGTTCTCACCATGACTGAAGTTACATGCTAAACTTGGGTTACCGACCACCACAGCTGGTTGTCTGAGTTCTTTTCAGGAGAAGGAGTGGCTGGAGCCACCTGCACTGCCACATTAGGATATAATTTTTGTTCCTTAAAACTGCATATATTTTGTGGTATCGATTAAAACTGATATTCTTTTTCTTTAACCATAAAAACTTATGTTTGCTTATCTCAGTTATTTCTGAAATTTAAACTTTAAAAATGGTCTGAGTATTGAGTTTAATATTACAAATATATTGTCAAATCAGCACTGCATCTGAGAATCTTTACTACTCAGTCTTACCTCTGAAAAAAAGCATCAGGCTTACAAAATCATGGAATAACTCTAGTGGGAAGGGACCCACAAAGATCATCAAGATCCCTGTTATTCACAGGACTATCTACAAATAAATTTTCCAGAAAGATTTAGGAAACAGCTAACATAGAAGTCTAGTCAGTCCAAAGAAAATGTAAGGCTTCTAGATACAAAGAAAATAGTCTTTGAGTCTTTGACCACAAATATATCCTAAAATACTTCCTGTGTTAATATTATTTTCCTCCTTAAAGCAATATAAATTTTTCTTATGTTACTGTGTACATTGTTTTTTACTCTTGATTTAAAACATGGTACCATAGCTGTAACTGTAGAAATTAACGTATTATAGAACTATAAACCAGCAACACTTAAATGAGCAATGGCTGAGGTGGAATCTAATAGCAAGTGAAGACAATGCACAACAGCCTTGCACTTGTTCAGCACATCTCCTAAGCATCTAGTCCACAGATCTTCCATAAGTCCTATGCCTCAAATACCTCTTCCACCTTAATATTGCTTGTACCTCCATCATCTGTACCAAACAATAGCAGCAACAAAACCCAACAACAAAACAAATGTATTTTTTACCACTGTATTTTGAGTTATATCTGATGGTAAAATTCAGTTCTAATAGCCTTACTTGAAGGATTTCAGTGATTTTTAGTAGATTTGTGTCATGCTCTAAAGACCTATCATTTCTTGATTGGAGCTTAAATTTTTAAAACCAAGGTTTTTCAGCATTGAACCTAAATTTCCTTCTTCCTGTTAAAAAAGTTTCCTACTGAAGATGGCTTCAGCATTTGTTCCTTACATTTGGGCATTCTTGAACGAAACAGGACAGGCAGCCATTTAGCTGAATATATGAACCCAGTACTCAATGTTCTGCAGTGTAATTCTTTCCTTGACTAATAAACTGGTGACTTCATTAAGCAACATGTTACACAATGCATATGTTGCACTCTGTACTGACAATAAAGTTTTCTGATGGCTAGCAATGTTCTATATCTAATTTTACCCTTAGAGACTACCTACAGATTGCTCGTTTACATATTTGTACCTCCAACTGTAAAGCTTACTTTCTGATAAATTATCAGTTAAATGTGTCGGAGAAAGCAGGCATAAAAAAATATGTGAAAGATGAGTGAAGAAAATACATCGAAAGTTCACATGAATAACATTAAAAGGTTTTGCATAATGTTTATTAAAATATTCTCACATCTTTCATATAATTTTTTAACCTTCAGTATTATCTAGCTGGAATGTGTCCCATTTGGAAGACATGCAAGAACATTGTATGAATATGAATTTAAGAAATGTGCAAATTTTAGCATTATACATATTTGTAATTTCTTGTCCTTTGCCATTATGCTAAAGGAAAATATGCATTTTAATGTTTTTAACAAAATAACAAAGATAATTCTTACTAATCAGAAGAAGGCGTTCACTCTAAACTGATATTTATGTATTCTTCATGTTATCAGTTTGACTTGATAACAACCATAATGATACAAATAAATAGATTCCAGGTACCTAAATGCACAGATCACTTTAAATGAGTTTCGGTTAAGAACTAAATTTAAAAAAATGGTTATTTCATGTAATTACATGTGACTTTTAATCCTAGGTATTTTTAAGAAATGAAGGTTGAAAGCAAATGTGTTATTTTTTGCTCTATTTCAATTTGAAGGTTTTTTTGATTGGTTTTGTTTTTACTCTTTAACCTAAAGTTATTTATAATAAAAACTATGTCCCATCCGATAGCACAACAAGGAAAATGACCAAACACTGACACACAATTAGGTGCTTATTTCAATGTCATTTACCAGCTATTTCACATCAGTGAATGGAGACTGTGATTTTTGGAAAATAAATGGTGATTTATAGTGTAATTAAATAAATACAGTTCAACAATTTTCTAGCTAATAAATCATGAAGAACCCTTTTTTAACTATGTCTTTTATTCTTTAATTATTGATGATCATGTCTTTTGTTGTAATATCCTTCTAAAACACTGTTAAATATGATGTAAAATAATGTCATATTATTGAGAGAATAAATAGTAAGTGCCATCAAAATAGCTCAGAATATATTAATGCCTTTATGTTTCTTTGTTTGTTAACAAATGCCAGTCTGCTCTGCCCTTGTCTGGTCTATTTCTACTTTTCTTTCCTGTTCTGATCTCCCACCCTCAAATATTTCAACTACTGTACAGGTTTGACCTATCTCTTTTCAAATGATGTGCTACTCCTAATATTAATGAAAAATAATTAATTTTAACTTCTGTACAACTCATGTATTGCAGCTCTGGTATTTGAGTCTGATGAAAAACTCCTTTCCTTGCGCCCTTTTTTTCCTGCTGCTCATCATTGCTTCCTTAGATATCGGAGCTATTCTCCTCTGAATGCATTAGTCACTCATGAATAATGGCATAAAAGCCTGTCAATGCTGTAGAAGAAGAGACCTTTATTACACTTTTCTAACAACCATTAATATTTCTAATACTCAGCAGTTTTCTGATTTTCTTTTGTGAAAGGATGAATCATGACTACATGGCAAAATGGCATGGGGTCTGCAACTATTACTGCTTTAATTAATGTAGCTGAAATGCAAAGAAGCAGAAAAATATGTTTCCTCTGTGTCTGACGGGAAATTTCTAGGTTTTCAACACCTCTTATCTGCTTTCATTGAGTTCATAAACCCTAATTAGAGCAAAAGTCTAGCGTGATGGTCACATCATTTTTCCTGATCCCTGTGTCTGAAGGACAGCAAGACTGCACAAATATCAAATTATATCCTTCTTCATGGGAAATATCATCAGAATTATTTTTCACATAGTAACAAAAAAGAAAATTTAAAAAAAATTACTGCCCTAGTTCTTCTTCATAAGGCTGTATAAGGGGTTATACTTAAAAGGTGTGGTCCATAGATGCTGAAATTCATGGTGGAAGGCAGTGAGGGTGGGGAGGAGGAAAGAAAAGTAGCAAAGCTAGTGTTTCCTTGTAATCTAATGACTCATTCAGAATACAAATGTATACTCCCAAAGTGACTTGCAGATTTTTCTCTAAGGA
The DNA here is from genome assembly GCF_000738735.6 of Corvus cornix cornix. Classification (NCBI taxonomy): domain Eukaryota; kingdom Metazoa; phylum Chordata; class Aves; order Passeriformes; family Corvidae; genus Corvus; species Corvus cornix. The sequence continues at coordinate 41,373,537 of NC_047057.1, read as the reverse complement.
TACATAGCACAAATAGGAAGAGATGACAGTGATCCAAATGTATTGTCTTAACAAAAACCTTGATACGCTTTATGTACTACATGTACTCATTGACTGCACTCTGATTAATTCATTGAAAACTTGTATTTAGTGTTTTCTCATTAAATATTAAGGCAATCTTAAAGTCTTACTATACTTGGAAGGCAGTCAGTCAGATTTTCTACCATGAAGGATCAATTCAGTCTTGTTGAGGAGAACTCTGAAGCTACATGCAAGGAAATGTAATTTGACTCTAAAAAAGCTTCTCAGAGAAATTAATACAGAGGTACTTTGCAGACAACTTAAGCCTTCAGGCGCATGACCAGAACAGCTTGTCCATGAATGATATAAAAGTTTCTACTTTACCTTTCCCAGCAGCAGTAGTCAATATGACTGCCTCCCAGGCAAAAGATTGTACTAACGTGCCTGAAGGCAGGTCAATACAGACAGACATATGTCTATAAAAATCTAAACTCAAAGTGTTCATGTTCTAGCAAGAAACTATTTCAGAATACATCAAGAGAGAGAATATATCTAAAGCAAATTTGTTAGCATATAACTTCTCTGAGGCTTAATAGATCAATAGACAGTTTTCTACTGTCACTTATAATGTGTATAACAACGTCAGAAGTGTACATCCATAAAATTTTTAGTAATTTAAAACTAAATTTAAATTCCTTTTTAAGCCTCAAAAAATTTGAAAAGTAGCAAAAATAGATCAATAACAAAAACTGACACCTTCACTTTATAAAGTGTTGTCAGGTATGGTATAAGCTCTACAAAACAAGAGTTTAAAAAAAAGTGTAAGAAATGATCAAGCTTATTGATACCATTATTCTTGCAGTTATCCCTTCTCCCTTTCTCCACCATGCTCTGGGTAGGGTGGGGGGAAAGAAAAAGGAAGTAAATAAGCACTTCCTAAGAGCTCTTGTATTCCACTTCCACTGCCCATAAAGACAATTGTTGTCATTTAAGGTAATGCACCTTGTAACCCCATATTTCTACAAGCCATTATGTAAAAGATAGATAAATATTTTTAATAGAGAAGACAAATATCCAAGTATATTTCCAGTATACTTTTCATTTATAGCTGGTAGTAACTGAACTGGGTTTTAAAATCATTATTTTTCAAACAGCAATCCTTCATTTTTTAAATTTTTTTTTTTTTCTATAGAAATAAATGCTATATATTTATATCCCATCAGGCATCTTGTCTTGAAAAATATAATGTAAATTAAGGTATGTCACTTCAGGAGAAGCCTCACGGGAGACACACACAAAAACAACAAGCAGTAAAAATAGAGAGATTTTTTAGTATTTCAGTTTCCCATAGCAACACACCTTTTGGCCCACTTTAAAATATTTTTTCCATTTTTACCTGATTTTTGATTTTCAAAACTAAGCAAGAAAAGGAAATAATCATTACTGAGACCTATCTGAAACTTGATTCCTAAAAGGATCGACTGAACACAAAGGTGCACGGAGCGGGGTTGTGTAAAGCCTATTTTATTTTCATATTTTTTCAGGAGCAAGTTTTGTGTATGTATAAAAATGTAATGGCAGTATCTATGTCTACTTTGTTTTGGCGTTTTTTAAAAATTATCATACATGCCTTATATAACCATATATAACTTTATCAATACTAAAAAAAACCCACAGAAAGTAAAGATAGATCAGGTAGATCTAAATATACTGTAACTATGTCACTAAATGTTAAAATGTACAACAATGAAAAAAAGTTTGTTTGGTCTCCTAGACTAGTTTCATTGTAATAGACAATTGAGTCAATATAGAGTTGCTCAATTTTTTCTCCAATGAAATTAACTGGGATCTAACACATCAGTTGAAAATGTATTTCTGGGAAACTGGAAGAAATTTTCAACTGTCACTGAACTGAAAATTGAAGAAAAAATTACCACAAGAAATGTTTTGTAATGGTATTGTCCCTTTCTGACTTCCCTTGTGAGCCTGTCTTCAGAGAGAATTGCAACACAGAGCTGAGCTCTGACTCTAGCCTGTTCCTACTCTCAGCTGCGAAACACAGGGCACTTGATGTACATTTGTAAGACAGGCTGGACCGTGGTGACCAGTGCTGTTCTCTCCTTCAACCACATCCTGGAGGCTCTGCAAGAAATAGCTTTTTTTTTTTTTTGTCTGGTATTTGTGGTCTCAGTGATCCCTGACGGCAACAGATGGTGATAAAAAGTGAACCAAACTTTTACAGAACTTAGTACTTCTCTGTAGGGTGCTTGGTGTCTCTCAGGATGTTCACCTAGCTTGACTAGTTATAGCTGCATATTATGTTGGCAGAAAGAGGTAATATCAACCTTAGAGATATTTGAATGAAAATACTGAATAACGGAATTCAGTGACCAAAGAATTCATGCTGTGACATCTGATATTGAAGCACTCCCCATTTTCCCATAGTCTACTTATAGTCTGCAGATGCTGATAAATATTAATAGTAGTTGAGCAATCCCCATTTTTCTATTTTATCTTAAACAACCTCCGTCCTTGATATTTTTCCTGCTTTTCTACTGTTTAATGACAATTTATATACTTAGTTTACATTCTGTGCTCCTCACTGATATTTATCCAAATAAGCAATTGGAGCGGTTTCGGTTAAATTTTGATTGTATTTGTCAAACAGTACTTTAACTTCTACGTCATTTAGATTGCTGAAGAAGCATACCTATTTTCAAATTATTTAGACAATAATGGCACAAACGGATACCCCAGAAAATATCCGGGGTGGTAATTTAAAAATTTTAATGAATTTCTGTCTACAAAACTGTCTTTCAAAAGTTAACCTTCAGGCTCTTATGTTATTAAGTAGCCAGAGACGCTAAGTATTTTTTAAAAGTCTTATAAATCTACTAATAGATTATAAAGTTATTTTTGCTCTGCAGCTGTGCAGCAGACATGGCCATAAGTGTAATGGAAATACACATTTGCATAGCTAATCCACACTGCTTTATATTGGATTAAAGATTTTTCCATCAATATAGCATTCAAACTAAAATGAAAAGTTTAATTTGCCGTTCATTAAAGAGCTATGTACCCATTCGGTTTATCATAGTGTTTGGGGTTTTTTCCCTAAAATATTCATTGATTTTTTTTTTCATTACAACTGCAGTTTGATTTTTCAAACATATATTTACTCACTAGAACTAAACTTTATGTCTAGGAAATTAATCCCTTGATAGTTAAATTGTAAGTAGACTTGATGGTGCCATGATAGCTCTTGAAGAGGCACATTACAGATGTCAAAAGCAACTGTTTCTTACAAATAAAAAGCTAATCTTCAGTGCAAGTCTAAGAAATATTCTTCTCCCTTTATAAATCTGCAACAAAAACTCAGTCATTGCACTTGCAGCACACTTTCCCCAAATGGACCTCTATTCTTTACACTGGAACTGGTTCATTTTTAACTGTCTTATTAAAAATTGTACTGTCAGGTATTGTCTCTGTTGATTATCAAATAACTTTGGGGCCACAAAGGCTCTGGTAGTCAGGAAACTGGTAAGGAATTTACAGTACTGTAACACCACAGTGTTTAAATGTGGCTCGGTAAAGATGTAGTTTATAAAAATGTGATGGATTATGGAAGAAAAGTTGATGAAAACACTAAGGAGGTAAGGAAACTATTTTTAAAAGAAATCCTATATCTGCAAAAGAATTTTAAGATGCATTTTTCTGTTTTTCTATAATATTCTTTAAAGCTAACTTTAGTAAGCATGATGTGTAATATCAGTGACTAAACTTTATACTGCAAAAATAATACTGAAACACTTCAGTAGCTTCTGCGTGTCACACGCAAATTACTACTTTCCAATCAATAGGGATTTTAAACTAAAATTGATATTCTGGAGCTGTATTACACAATTTGTGCTACAGATATTATATATTCAAATCATAGATATGAGCTCTAGAGAAACAATTACAATACATGCTGCAAATGCATATTAAAACACAAGTTCCATTAACAACCATGCTTTAAAAGGAGACATAACCCAGGCTTCAATTTTGCACCTGCAGTCATTTCCAGAATCAACAGGATGGTCACATAATTGCAAAACAGATGATTGTGTTTGTGTTGCAATAGTTAATTTTCAGGTTCAGTCATCCAGTTGCATATTTAAATGCTGTAATTTGTGTCAACAATTCTGAATGAATATAAGATTTCCAATACAAAATTTATTTGGCTTTTGCCAACAGGGCCTTGATATCTATGCACTATATTGTCTTCAGGTTCATTGTTGGTTGAAGGAAAGGGGGAGACTTGCAGTGATATATAAAAGGACATTTGGTGTTTTATTCATTGGGGTTTTTAAGCCAAGTATGCATTTCTGGTGAAATTTCAAATTATTTTTTATTGCATTTAGATAAGCTGACAAATATGGGGTTTCAAATATGTATAAAAAATATTTGGGGATACGGAGGGTCCAAAGCAGGTTAAAGCTACTTACAAGTTTTTTTCTTCCAAATTTCCAATGTTAGAATTTTCTTAGACCATTTTGACTACCTTCATTACACCTCAGAAGCTGGCTTACTGCTATTAGCCATTTGACTGTGAGCATGTTTTTTCCGCAGACCAGCTGTGGTGTGTTGGAGGTGCTCACTTCTGTGCTGGATACAAAAAAACCCTGTGCTATCAACAGATCCTCCAGTATCCCTTACTTTAAGATAGTTCTGTACATAGCATACACAAAATCTCAAAATACTGCCTTAAATTTAGAGGAAGGGTTAGACGAAATGTTCTGGAGCTTAATGGAACACTACTTGTTAGTGAAACTTGGCTTTGTCAGAAAAGTTCCAGTCAAATTTCTCACTTCATGTTATTTGACCTTTGAGTTGCCTCTTGGAAAGTTTCTTGTAAAGATTGTAACTATGAAGATGAAAGACTACCCAGCCATTCCCTACACTCATGTTTTTAGCAATCAATGAATGGATTAACTACATTTGCGAACAGATGGGTTATTCTGAATACAGTTTTGTGTTGGTCTTCCACATGACCAAACCACAGACTACTTACTTCAATGAAACACATTAACAAGAATATTTGACTTTGTGTTTGCTAGTTATTCACAGCTACCAAGCCATAGCTCAGCTATAGAAAGACGAACATGACCTCTTTAGGAGAAGCACTAAATGCAGTGATTCTGCAGTGCAGAGGGATGGTTGCTTGCCACACCTCAATGGTGCACTTTCTAAAACAGATCTAAGATGTCTTTATGCCCTAAATACCTTTTTACACAGATTTTTTGAGCCATGGAAATAGCTGATTTTCTGGGTATTTGTTACTGTCAAATGAAAAAGATCACGTGAACTGCCTAATCAGGTATCCCTGCCCTTCAGTTTAGGATTAAAACCTGGGGCTGAGAATACGCAAAGTACTGCCGGCACAGATTAGCTGACGTCCCATACATGTTTAGAGATCATGTATATCAGAAAAAAGGTGCAATAATCAGAGAACTGTGAATGGCCTTGGAGTTTGCCTATTATCCAGAATAAAAATATTTTACAGCGGTCGAAATGTGTTCAGAAAAATGATGGCTAAATTACTGTAATCACTCAGGGTAGGATTTAGCACACAGATAGGACACAAATGGGTATCTAGGTATCTAGTCAATATTGTCAGTGTTGCAGACAGGATCTCAAAAGCCACCCAAACACAGGACTGAATTTCCTGGAGACATCCGTTGTCATTGTAAGCACCATGAGACATGCTCTTGGGCTTCAATTAACTCTTTGTTTCAAAAAGATGAGAGTCTGTAAGTTTAATGTTATATCTTTTAGCCACATAAGCATGATTCACATGTACCAAAGGGTCAAAAATGGCACCAAATTGTAATAGTCTGGAATTTCACCTTAAATTGCTATTTTACTGAACTGCTGAACTGTTACCGGCTGAACTGCTCCTTAACCTTCACTGACTATGTTGAATATCATGGGGGTAACTTCCCTTCAAGAAGGCATCTTGTGTCATTTTAGGTGCTCTGAGTTATCTGCAATGTCTTCCTGGATGCAAATACAGTGCAGAACCTACAGAAGAGCAAAAAGCCAATGGCACGGCAGATGGAAAGATCCTTGAGTGAATTTCAGTTGACAATAGATGACTAATGTGCAGATGAACAGATCTGTAGTTCACATGTGAATATATACATACAGACACCTTCATCTGTAAGCACAATCTCAGTGTCATGAGCTTTTTGTAGTACACTTTTTATTTTGAATACATGAATTTGTATGGAATTTACCTAAGGTGAAAGCAGATGTGCTTAAAAAATGGGAGGGACATCCTGGTAAATATAAAGATCTGATCTTTAGCTGGTGTAGGTAGATACACGTAGCTTTAGTCTTTTTGATACTGCTTTGCATTGTATGGGAGCTGACTGAGCTGTGACACAAGCACTCAGTGTTTTCTGAGGTCTGTATTCTGTGATGCTAAGAAATGTAATCTGTCATATGGCAGAATCAATTATCCTTAAAACCCCAGAGAGAAAAATAATAATTTAAATTGTCCTTCACTTAACCGTTTTAACAGCATTTGCATACAAAGACATAGTTCTTCAATCTTTCATAAGTGCAAAATCAGGTATTTCTTGGAAAGACACTCCTCAGAATTATTTGAAACTAGCTAATTCTTCGAAGTATAGGAAACCAAAAAGCAGTAATTTCAATTATGAAATAACATTTTTTAGAAAGAAAGATGTTTATGTTTTACTAAGTAAGAGAGAAAGAAATAGCTAATTTTGCAATTAGGTGTTGTTGATTTTCTAACAGCTATAAGAAATACCTTGATAACTCTCCAGTCATAATAATATTAGCATTTAATCTTAATATCATAGCTCTATTTGTTCAGCTGTAGAACCTCAGTAAAAATTAATTCATAAAAGATCTGAAGCAAATCCTTTTTCTTTTTTGTGATGTCTTCTTCATATGCCCCTGAGTGCATTATTTTCTTGGTTTTTTTATGGAACATTTATGAGTACAAATAAACAAAGCCGTATTGAATTGATTATTGTAGGTTTACTTTGTTTTCATATAGGCTTGTGCAGGTATGAAAAATAAGTACGTGAGATGGAGTCGCATTTTCCTTCAAAAGAAAAGCCCACATTTTTGTACTCTTTTTGAAGCAAGGTTTTGAGTACTTGATAAAGTTACTGAGTATGGTACAAACTAGTGACCTGAATCATTAAATGCTGTCAAAAAGGAGCAATATTCTTCTAGCAACATCAATCAAATGATAATGCCCACTGACATTATTCCTAAAGGACTTTGGAAACTATAGTGGACAGCTATGGGAGGTTTTATTATTGTACATGAAATGCTGAGCAGAATTTCTGAGTGGGCAGAGGGATTACGTGCTACACCATAAACACAAATCTTATTTTAATAACATCTATATATATATGAGAGAGAGATATATATATATATATATAGGATCATGTAGCAAGATCTTACAATTTTGGTCCAGTCTCTGGGATCAGAAAACACCAAACAATTAGACTGCAGTTTAACCCTCGCAATAAAGGTTGGTGCTTCATATCATTAATAATTTCTAACCCAAAGTGCTATGGCCAGGATAGAAATATTTTTAACTTATTAATTAATAAAAATAATTAACAACCTCTGAAGACATGCCTCTATTTTTGCTCGGGGCTAAAGACATTCGTGGTGCCACTCAAATAAGCAAATAAAATAAATAAAGTCAGAGACAGCAGTAAAGACAACTTTCAACTTTTCTGACTTTTCCAGCTCTTTATCTTGATCCAGTGCTGAGATGGTTTCTCATTTATACCAGCTGAAGGGCTACTGAGATCTCACCTTTCTTCACCTCTGGCATTTTTTCCAGAAACAACTAGAAGTAACATGTCATGAAAAATTTTCAATATCATCTTTACAGCCCCAGAGAGATCCCTCTGCATTCTAGGAAGCCCAAGCACTCCCTAAGGGCATTTTCCTGGACTTAATTTAAGCAAGTGGATTAGGAGCTAAACCGGGTACATTTTTTATACCAGAAAAACTTCAAGTTATGAAGAAGTTTCATCAATACTGTAATAAATATTTTAGCCCTCCAAATATAATTTTTGCCTATGATTAGCCATCTTTTTTTTCTGTTAGATGGAACATAACTTACATTTATGACACCCATCTATATTTGTAATTGGAAACCTGGCTGCCACAGGAAATGATGTGTCATGAGACATTTAATTTTATATTCTATTTTAAGTGGAGTAAAAATTCACTTTCCGTTATGTGGTCAGATAATGTCCAAAAGTACTCTGTTTTTCCAATACTGGCATTCTATTCTTAGTGGAATAGTGAAAAGAGGCTGACACCTGAATGCTGCTGGGAACAAGAAACACATAGGCTGGGATCACAAAATGGTGATGAAAGCATGTAACGTCAACATTTGAATTAATTTTACCCCTACCTTGATTAAATCTATTAACTGATGATTAATTCTACTAAGTTTGTCGGGTTGAGGGGTTTTAGGAATGATTTAGATTACCAGGATTTGACTAAAAAGAACAAAACTTAATGCTGAGCAGTGTATTAGAATTAAGCAGGAATAGATTTTAGTAAAATTATATAACAACTTTGCAGCAAATTCCATGAATGTAAACAGATATAATAATAATTTTTTTTTTAAAGTGGTCTCAAATATCTGTATATAAATTTTGTCCAAAATTGGAGACGGTTACCATTCAAATAGCAACTACTTTTAAACAAGACATTTCTTCATGATCAAAATATCTACCTACAGACTTTCCAGAAAATCCTTTTTATTTCACTACACGTGGAGCCATCAAGCACTGCTATAAAATGAGGGGAAATGCAACTACCTGTGAAAGTTAACAAAAAAACAAAAAGCATTTTTGTTTATAACAAATGGTCTTTTATTCAAAGAGTAATGTGTATTCTGAGACATGACTAAAAATCTCAACAGGAAATTACAGCTTTTTTGTGTTTGAAATTTTTATGTAAATGAATATTTAAAAAAATTTATAACAACACAAAAAAATGGATGACGAAATGTACAGTTAGCTCCACATACCTAGCATTCAGTGACAATTATGTGATAGATATATGTTTTTTCATTTGTCTGTGCTTTTTTTTTTTTTTTTTTGTGCTGGTAGATATTAGTGTGAGTGTGGTATCTCTGGGAAGGTTCAAACACAGTCATCTTTAAAAAGAGGTTGTAAGAGTCAAGTCTTTTTTGTGTACTTCCATAAAAGGCTAAAATGCTTTAGGGAATATTCTTCTTGGTATGAACATGAATAATTCCCATTAGCCATTCTGGTAGTGCAGTGTATGCACAGAAAGGGGAAAGGACCTTTTATGACGACTTTAAAAAAAAAAAAAAAATCGAGCTGGTCACTTTTTGCCTGCTCCTTGGAAAATTTACTACTTAAAGTGTATCAATTCTGACACAGATTGATAAAGTAGAATTGGTAAATACATCAAAAACAGGAAGAATTTTGAATTTTTTTTTATGAGATTGAATAAGCTCATTTTTCTTTGAGTCTATAAAAGAAATATACAGTTGCATACTATTCTGATTATAAATAAGTTACTGAGAAATCATTTACTAAATTTATATATATGAGACTATATTGCAAGTAAAATTGAATAAATATTTTACTGAATGTTGTAAGAGTGTGTTAAAATTGAGAGGAGAGGATTCAAGTTTGTTGAATGGGAGGGCCGTTTTTCCACTCTCACGCCAAGTTTGTCCATTGCCTGAAATACACTTTGTGTATTCTTTGGTAAAATACTTCTTTGAAGCAATGTAAAGAATGTCATCTTTTCATTTTTGCTGTCTTGAAGTTTACTATTTGAAAATAATAACTTTATCCTATTTTATTTGCATATATAGCTAAAATTTTTCATTGTTATCAAATGGTTCGATTAAAAGCAATATCGTCTGCTTTCACGTGAAATTTGCATTAAATCAAAACCACTACCTTTTCTAACTTGCTTGTGGTTTCCAGTTCAATTGAAATGAGTCAAATCTCTCACTTCAATTCACATGCTTGATTTGCTTTTTAGTCCCATCTGGGCTTTCTTGATACTAAGCCTGTATGTGCAGGAATAAATATGTTTTTTGTTCCTAAAGTCACCCTGGATCTGCTATACAATGAAATGGTTGAAAAGCACAAACAGTCATAACCTGCTACAACTCTGCCTGTTTGTCTCAGAGGACAGATTGTTTTTCTGGTGGTAGTACAGCATTAACAATCCAGGCAATGTTATAAAAGAAAGAATGTACCTTACAGGTGTGTTTCAAAATAAGTATCAATCAGATTCTTCTGCGACTGTTGCAATTTTCTGTTCAATCATTTTAAGATAGTCATTGAAAAAAAAAGGTAACCTTTATTGAAGTACAATATTTGCAAGAAAGAACCCTGTTACAAATTCACTTGTATAATCTTAGTATAACAATATCAATAAAAACTGTGTTTGAAACAAGCACATAGACTTACTCAGTTTATTTCTTTTCTTGATATCTAAAAGGATACAGATTATTTTTTTTTTATTTTTCTGTCTGTGCCCTGGGGGGTTCCTAATAAAACATAAGGGAAGTCTATTTGATCATGAGTTGTATCCAAAAGACTGTGGAGAGGTAGCTGTAATCCACTTCCAGGAATGTCATGAAACGTTGCCACTGGTTGCGTAATGAACTTCCAGTTGTCATTGATGGTAATGATAATCTGACAAGGCCTCTTTTGTTTCTCTGATTTCATTTTTATATGAAGAAAGAAAAAGGAAGAGAAGGATATGTAATGATCAAGGAAAAGAAACAATGAAATATATTTTTTAATGCAGATGTGGAACTGTGTTTGCTTAAATACTTCATTTTTAGTGTTGCCATAGGGCAATGCGCAATTGTACAGGAATTATGAAGAAAAGTTAAAATGAGTAATGGGAAGAAACAATTAAAGATAACTAGGAATAGGTCAAGATTAGCATATTTTGTATCTAGGGAAAGTGAGGTTAACAGCATGGCATTTCAGAAGCAGTCAAAATTTGACAGGTAGTAAACCACAGAATAAACTCTGAAAGAAAAGAAAATCCTATTTAGCACTGTATGCTTTACAATGAAAATTTATTATAGATCACCTATTAAGCTTCATCATTTGAAAACATGTATAAAAAAAATTCTTTTAAGAATATAATCCCATTCACCTTTTTCAGATAAAAATTCCCTTGACCTCAACATCTGGGAATATATTAAATTAAAATTTCCACTGTCTGACCTATTTATGTTGCTGTATGCTAGCAAAGCATGCAATTGAACTGGACTTTACAACTTTCTCCCAGTTAAGATCACAGAAAATTTTGTTCAAATACATTAGCAAATAGTGGTTGCAAAACAAACTGTAGAAAATTATTACTTATACCTATGGACTTGTGAATGTCAATGTGAAATAACTATGTATTTAGATGCTGGTTCCAAACAGACCCTGCGATGGTATAGTGTTATTTCTACATAAAATCATTTGTCACATTTGTTAAACGTGCTCTTGAATCTCAATGAAGACTTAAAGAAACCGCTTATACCAGAACAACATTAAAATGTTTGTGTAATGTAGGAAAGTTTTATGATCTGTTACCTGAGTAGATGTTATCCAGGTATCTTGCTTTTGCTTTGATAAATAAAATAGTGTGCAAGAAGTTTCCCAGACAAGGTATTCTGAAAAATGCAGATCAGAAAATTCAGGATTTAGGACTGAAACAGACTTCCTATAGATCACAAAGATGGGGCTATACCAACATCTGTGTACAGAAATGTGATGTAATAAAAAAATCTTCATTTTATCGTGTCTAAAGTTGACAGTTCATTTCAATTCAACAGAATAATTTCCTTAGTAATTCCATGTATTTCAGGCAGACTGCTTTTGGACATGGTTACTATGCAGGTATGTTTCTGTTACCACCTTTTTTATATGAACCCCTTTCTGTACATTTACTGATGGATTTGGATTAGATCGATCACAAGATGACCGACACTCATAAGGAAGGATCTCGAAACAGTAATTTTTATCAGTTCAAGCAAAAACTGCAGCAACAGATTCCTGTAGAGCTGAAAACAAACCACAAATATCCAGTTATTATCTGTATAAATAAATGCAATATCCAAAGTAGAATAAACATTACGGATAGACTGAGAAAGGTAGACAAGGGAGAGCGTAAGAAGAATTTTAGGAAAGAGGTAAATATGTGTGGTGGGTTAACCCTGGCTAACAGCCAAATGCCCATCCAGTCACATGCTCTTTTCCTGTGGCACAGGGGGACAAAATGCCATGAGAAAGTTGATGGACCCAGATAGAGACAGGCAGACAGCTTACCAAGTACTTTCATGACAACTGACTCAAGTTGGGGAAAATAATTTAAGATGAATTAAAAAAGATTAGGGTAGTGAGAAACAAGAACAAAACCACCAAATGTCACTTTCCTCCGTCTTTCATAAGCTCTGTTCTGAATTCCACTCCTTCATTTCCAACTCCAACACATCCTACCCCAAAAGCTGCAGGGTATGTGGAATGGGGGTTGTGGTCAGTCCTTAACAGGTCCCCTCTGCTGCTCCTGCCTGGTCACAATTTTCCTCTGCTCCAATACCCAGAGTATCTCATTCCCTGACCAAAGAACAAGTTTCTTCTTGTTCCATTTCCTGTTTCCCAGGGTTTTTTCTTCACTGTGATCACCGGTGTTTTTCCTCATCTTAAATACATTTCCCTGAGGAGCCACCACCTCAGCTCTCTCCTCACAGAGGCCCCACAGCTTCCACTGCCAGTGCCAGGGCACCTGCACCCAGGACATATAGTAAAAGTTGAACAGCTATAGATATGATGAGACTGAGAAAGATGTAGTGATGAAGCTTACAGGCAGACTTGGAAAAAAAACCAAGCCCTCTTAACAAGTCCTCTTGGAACAAAAAACAAATCCTCTTTTTATGATTAATGTAGTAAAAGGGAAAACAGCGATAAAAGTTTTACTTAAGAGGCAACCAAAGTAATTGAAGGCTAGTAAGTGCTGGTGGCTGTTTCTAAATCACTTAAAAATGCATCTGTATGTGCTATGAAATGAATGTGTTTCTTCATGAGCCTAGATGGAAGAAAAGGTCTCAAACACAATGAAGACAAAATAAAGGAGCAAGAAAACATAAAAAATTCTGGCCAAGAAGATCTATACACCTTTTTTTGTTCTTCCAAAACTCTCTTGGTTTCCACACTGACTTGCTCTTTACTTCCGTGTTCTTTAATAGAACTATATTTTATTAATGGCAAATAAATAGCTAGGACATATTGCCTGGTATACTTTGTAATTATAATATCTGTGAGGATGAGAGAAATAGAAAGCAGCCCTTTTATTTTTGGAAAACTAATGGGAATAGTTAGTTTTCATCCTTATTGAAAAAAAAAATTAAAGCCAGGAATATTAGGATAAATAATATGATATGTAAAAAAAATAAGCTAAGACTTGAAATGTTTTTATCTTTCCTGCAGAAAATAATTCTCTATGGGCTTGTCAGAACTTTGCCTGTCTGGCAACTGTCAGAGAGCAAAGTCTGGTCAGGCTGTGTCCATGGTCAGACATGTTGTGACAGCTACCTCCTTACGTTTAGACGAGATAATTTGTTTAGATTCATCCATCCCTTTGTTATTAATCAGACACAACTCTATTCTAATTTTATATGTTTATCTAAATATCAATATTATTGATTGTTCTGAATCCTTAATTTTTTATCAAATTACATTTCATAAAATTATCTGTAGTTTCTGAATTAAATACATAAAGACAGATTATCTAACATATGGCAAGTTCCCCCTTTTTCCACCAAAATTTTGGGAATAAATTGTTTCATTTAATAAGTTTTCCAAATAGCTAAATATAAAGACTATTCTATTTTATTGTTTCTAGATAATAGGTAATCACTGTCCAAGTCTGAATCAGCCATTTCAGATTTAACATTTTTCTTGAGCTATGGTTTGCCATAAAGTGTGTATTAGGAATGATGAAATATAACAATAACAACAACAACAAAAGCCCAAATTTCCTTTTGCTGTTTCTATACTATGAAATCAATGTAAATTGTATTTTAAGGTCTACCATAGGATAGGATGTATAGAGACATCCAATGGTATCTCTGGAGGAAAAAGCTTCAGGAAAGTAGTAGACTGAGGTTTAGTGTGAATTTTCCATCTAAACAAGCTCAGAAAAAGACTCTGTTCTTATTGTAAATCTGACTTGATCGGAATCACACAATGTAACTTTGGGGTTTACATGCCTTTGCTTAGGCAATTTCCATCCAGAAAGCCTATGTTTTGGTAGGCAGGTTGTCCACAGGAATAGATTTTTGTTTTGATCAGCAGTGATTCATCCTCGAGGCATGGCTTCTCTCCCACCTCTAATGTCCCTCAGGTTTCTGTCAGAATCAAGTAATTTCAAATCCCACAGCAGATATTGATTAAGAGTTGGTGCAAGCAGAATGGTTTCTCTCTATGTATCCTCAGACTTTATATTGTTGGCTGTGATTTCTGGTTTTGCATTTAACTTATTTTATGTATTTAAAATGTCAAAAAAATATGGCATAAAACTAACAAGGTATTCTAAGAATATTGATCTTTATAATTACAGTGTTTAGTTGTCATCATCTTGATATGCTTGGGAGATCATCAAAGACTGGCTTTAGGTCAAATTCAGCTCATTTATTTTTACCTCTCTCTCTGCCTTTTTCCCTTGTGTAAGGGGAAATAGCTGCCCAAGTGATGCTTTCTTTTGCTTTGTTTTAAAGCCTGGCAGAAAATCAAGCTGCCAATGGGCAAATAGGGTTCTGCCAAGGGGTTAGCAAGCAGTTACTGAGAAAAACATGGACAGCAGCCATCACCAGGAGGGCATTTCTCAGCCCTCATGAGAGAATGATAATCAACCAAAGAGTCCTGAATCAAAACTGAGGACATAGATTAACTATTTAAAGGTAAGATTCCTATGTGAAGACTATGCAGACTATAGGCTATTATTTAAATACTGAGGGGTTTTGCATACTTTATTCTAGGAGCTTACATTTTCTACCTGGACACAAATTTTAATGTTTCCCTACTATTGCAATTTACTTAAATTGATAGCTAAATGTGTATGTCTTTTAATTGTGCCATTCTGTTTCTTAGATAGTGTGTAGATAATCTAAGGTCTATAACTACTTCTGTGATGTACCAGGTGTGCTTTACCTAATTAAATTTTACAATATTTAGGTATCATTGTGCATGTAGACTGATTGTATGTATAGAGAAGACGCATGGATAAAACAAATTGTGACTAATATTCTATTCAAAACTCATAACTTTCATTCTACAACGTGTTAACATCCATCAAACTAAATTGATTAGCAAAATTTTTGTGGAATACTAGGCAAATATATGTGTCACAGGAAATAATATGATCTCTGTCAGAAGCTGGGTTTGTGTGAAAACAGGAGAGAGCTTTAATAAATGGAAGGCTTATCCAGCAGTAATCATAGAGTAAGATAAGAAGGACATTCATTCTACTGCAAATATTTTTCAAAGCTGTCTGATTCATTCTCCATGGACAACAAATGCTTTTGAGAATTCCCTGTGATCCATGTATAAACTACCAGCTTCCCACTTCCCATTGCTATCAGTCAGATTCTTCTACATCTCAGAACAAAGCTCAATGACAGTAGCCTCAGACCTTTTATTCTGTCAAGAAAAAAAAGAAAAATATATGTTTAGCTAATTTAGAATACACTTCCATTATATGAACCCAATTAACCTGTCTGTAATACATTTCATATTAAATTGCAAGATTTTTCAGTGAAGCCTGTTGCTAGTTTAAAATTCTATATTAATTTGGGAAGTATTAAAAAGTGCTTAGGTTTGCTTCATAATAAGTCCTAACTTCACATTAAATTGCTGTTTTAAGTCTCCTTCAGCTACTTCTTACATTAAAATAATTCTGAATTAAGTGTATGAGAAAAGAAAAGAATGTATTTTTTTCTTAATCATTTTCTGTTCTTCATTATCCATGGACATTAATGGAGTTTTAATTTGTGGTAACACCAAAGTTTTACACTT
The DNA here is from genome assembly GCF_000738735.6 of Corvus cornix cornix. Taxonomy (NCBI): domain Eukaryota; kingdom Metazoa; phylum Chordata; class Aves; order Passeriformes; family Corvidae; genus Corvus; species Corvus cornix. The sequence continues at coordinate 41,357,416 of NC_047057.1, read as the reverse complement.
CATTAAATCTATGTGCCGATAATTACGGGCCTTATTGATTTCCTGTCTTTTTAGGTATTCAAGAGCTCTTCAGGGTTTGTCTCCTCCTGAATTGTTTTTCTCACATTGAGATGTGATTGCTAATCTTTCAAAAGAGAGGTTGAAAGCATTTAAGCTTTCTGTAATACATTCTCATCTTCTTAACCATGTTACAATTAATTAGATGAACTCACAAGACTTTTTCCCATACATAGAATAATTCAGAATTTTCTGTGATAATTCTTCTATAGCAAAAGATTAAAAAGACCTCCCAGTGGTCTCACAATATGCAACAGGGTACATTGTCATCACAACGATTTAGTTTTTCTATTAATTCAGAGCAAAATAACCCAGTTAGACAGATAAGGATTGCACAGATAAGGATTAATATTCAAAACTGAGGAAAGGATTTAAACTGCTAAAACATAATGCAGGCAGATAACAGTTGCCTAAATACAAAGCACTGATCTCTTTCAGTTTATTGATGACCTAATTGTGTAAGTATCTAAACTCTCTGGGACTGCCTGATTTGACCTACAGGCTCCATAGAAATGCAATTCCATCTGCATCTAGGTCTGGAGCAAACCAAACCCAAGCATGCTAGAAAATAAACTAGTCAGCAATATATGAGATGCAAAAACTTGACAGAATAGAGGCATTTCTTTTGGAGGACTTAGAACTTCTTAGAGCATATTGACAAAAGAAGAAATGTAACAGAACTGTAGCAATATTTTGCCCCTCAAAGTTCTTGGAAATTTTATATTTTCAGATTATTGTTTAAGGTGTATGGAATAATTTTCCATTTTTCCTACTCAGTCGGGAAAGCTGTGTAATAAACAACACAACATATATAGGCTAGACGAAATAATAAGTTAAATAACAAAACAAACAAACGATTAAAATCAGCAAATAGCAAGGAGACTCATCTCTGGACAGACAGTTAGGAATGTCAACTATGACAAAGGAGTCAAGAATTTGGATATGGATTCCTTTTGAAGTGATTTTATTACCTCATTTCTGTTACTGTGTGTCCTAGCTCTGGCCAGAGGTTGTCGTTGATTTTTTTGGCAGCCAGGAGGGGGCACGACTAGGACCTGGAGGTTATTCTGTACCACCTCACATAATTTTATGGGGTAGCAGGAAGTCACGCCATAGTGACTGTGTTTTGATATGTAACGCAACCTTTGATTTCTTATGAGATTAAATCACATAAAAGCAGTATTAGATATGCCAGTATTCAGGATGCATTTGCCTTTAGTTCTATAGAAAACATTATTTAATATTGTAACACATGCAACTTTATGGAATCAGTTGATTATCAAGTATGGCATAATTGATAATAATGGCATTGTATTTCTCAGGACTGTGAGAGTTATGTCTGATTTCAGTTGTCCAGGGCTGCCCATCAAAGTTCAGGAGTGTTAGAATATCAGCAGTTTACAAACAGTCCCATGCAGCCCAATATTCAATTCCTTGTCATTCACAGTTGCCTCCCTCATGGACAGATATACAGACCATAACTGGCAATTTTACTGGCAAGGATGAAGGGGCTGAAGACTGAGCATTCTAAAGAAATTCTCATTCTAGAGCAATTACAAATTATATGACTAAGAATACAAATATTTCTGAATGTTAGTAGTAAGAACTAACCAAGACCAAATCATTATTTGATCTTCAAGCCAAGTGGATGTTGAGTCCTACATAATATAGTACTAGAAGTGATAAGAATGTTTTTTCATGCAACAAAATTATTGCTCTATTTTTTGTCTACAAATCATAGGAAAAATTAAGAGATTTATTTTTTTCCAAATGGGACAAAAATATTTATTTTACAAATAAAATATGTGCTTAACTTGCTGCCAAGAATAGTCTACTAGATGTCATGTTCCCTCAATTATCAGAAACTAAAGCACACAAAAAACTCCTGCCAGGGAATCCAGGTAGGCAAACAAGACTCCAGTGATGCCATATTTATAATTAAGCTAGAAACACTGACAGGTGCTCTTCAAGCAAATATTTTTTTTTAAAAGGATCTCTTTTAAGGGGATTATTATCAACCTATTATTTCTACACTGTTTGCTTATAAAAATCTTTTAAAGACAATATTATGAGATTATGTAAATTCAATGGATTGCCACACCTGCTATTCCTTTTCTATGAACATAATTATCATCACAAAGTTCGGAATTAGATTGCTCCAGTATCTACATTTATAAAGAAATACATATTGTATATTTAGTGTTTTATTATCCTAGAAGTAAATATATAAATAATGTCTAAATCCTTTTCCTAGTATATTCTCAAACGTCAGAACTAGACTGTTTTAGCTATGGTTCCCCAAGTACTGCCTTTCCTCCCTTTTAGTAATGAGAGATACTACGTCTTTCTTTACCTTATCTCAGTGTTTTATTTCTTTCAAGGATCTTTCTAATCTCCATAAAATCATAGAATAAAAAGTCAAAGATAGTTTGGGTCTTATTTTTTCTCCAGGATTTATGGGTAAAATCAGATCCTTATCTTTAAATAATTGATTAGAATTGGGTTTAATGTGTTCTATCTTTCTTTTGGTATTTATATCTATCCTTCCAATTACATTTCTTCTTTTTTTTTTTTTTTTTTTTTGCAATTCATTCATGTGTGTTGAGGAGTATCTGGTCATAATATTTTCTGATGAAAACAAAGGGAAAAAGGTTCCTGTAATTTTTTCACTTTTCAAAGTAGTCTGCTTGAATGCTCTCCCTCCCTGGTAGGTAATAGAACTACACTTTCTTTTTCTTTTCTTCTTAGCATGTACTCTATTATCACCTCTACCCTCTATGGTTTTAATGTTCTCAGACAACTGTAGCTCTTTTGTCTCCTTAACCTTTCTGACATTATCCTTACATGATTGCTTGCCCTATGTCTTCATACTCATCTTTAGTAATACATGATTGCTTCTACTTTGTGAATGACCTTTTTGATTTCAGTGCCATCAAATTACTACTGAAGCAGTCAAATATACCTCTTCTTATGGTTTACTCTTGTCTGTGGGCTGAATTCATTAGCTTTTGTATTCATAAAACTTTTTACTGAGTGTCAGCTTACTGTATTCCCTTTTGGCTGCATAATTTTTTTCTAAGAGAAATTAAATATTTGACTTATTGAGGTCAGCTTTTCAAGGTGTATTATTTTCTTTTTCAACACTTTTTTCTTACTAAGTAATTTCGTAAAAATTACTTTCAGTGTTCAGGTTCTTATGTTCCTCCATTTTCAAATCAGAAAAAAAAAAATCAATTTAGCTGATATTACCTCTTTATAATTGCCTTCACTCACTGAACTGAAATGTTAAAGTACAAAGAATTTCCCATGTTAGTGAATTCAGTATATTGCACTTGATAAGCCTTAGAACTGCTGATCTAAACTGGTCCATCTCAATCTTAAACAGCTTTGTATGAGAAAGTTGTTATAAACCTTACCTTTATTTAAGTTACAACCCAGCTGTGCTTATTGTATGCATTAAGTTCTTGTGCCAGTTTCATTCTTCATTCTCTTTATTTTTGTCCTTCATTTTGCCTCCTTTTTCCCTTAAAAAATATCAACACATTTTAAGAATATACTGAGCTTTTTATTCTATTGTATTTTTCAAAAAAGAACATTTAAACGTTCGTTCTAGCTAGACTTTCAAGATTTGTATTAGTATCATACTGTATCTCTAGAAGTAGAGTTGAATCAGCAAGAAGATTGGATTCGAGTCTCAAGTTGCATTCTCATTATTATGGAAGTTTAAGATCTGGGGTTTGGTAGTACTCAAATCTTTTGCTACAGTCAAAGTCATCTTCTTGTCATTAAAGACATTGAATCCACTTGCATTTGTTCCACATTTACATCAGTGTTGCTGTAATCAAATATCTAATGGAATTCATCTACTAACAAGTGGAGAGACTTTTAGGGTCATTTCAGATAAAGATTTTCATACTCTTCAAAAATCATGATGGAAAATGTTAGTACGTTAATTTCTACAGTGTTTAATATATATGAATGGGATGAATACAGAATAAAATTTAACGCATTTGTTTACATAACTGCAGTCACTACAGGGATAAACATCCCTGTATAACATTAAGTACTAAATGAAACAGAGGAAACAAGTATTTAGCATTAATTTAAAAAAACAAATAGCGATGTTCTTACTTACATTTTAGTTCAACTGTCTTAGTTTGCACTAAAGTTGCATCTGTAGGAAGACTTCATTAGCATCTCTTTCACACTAGCTAAAAAAAATAATCCACAACTAAGTTATTTTTTCCATCAAGCAGCCCAGCACAAAACAAAAAAATACATAAATATTGGACAATATTCCATTATTTTATCTCCTACAATCTGAAAATGACTCTACACTGCTCAAGCCTAAGCACTTAATATGCATCTTCAGTTTTGAACTTTAAAATGTCATTTAATATTCTGTATTTTAGAAAACCATCATTACTGGAGTCAGAATCAAACATAAGATATTTTCCAGACAAAACTTGCACCTTTAATAATGGTTTATAATTATTGTCTTCTCCTAAGTGTTTTCTAGAAAATGGTAGGTTGTCTAAAATGTGTATGATTTGCTCACAAGATAGTGTTCCTGGGAAATCCAGTGAAAAAATAGTGAAGAAAATTTAGGCTGGTTTTTTCAGCCCATGTGACTTCAACTTTCCTAGTTGAGACAAAATGACTGCACAAGAATACTTTATCAGTTGAGTGTTGGTCCACACTGGCTCATATTCTGAGCTCCAGACCACTTTAGAGTGAGGAAAAACTGTCAGGACCTTAATACCAGCTCCAGTCTGCACTGCCTGCAGCAGGCCTAAATAAATCCAAGTGCATAGCAGAGCCTTTTACTTTTGAAGTCTTGTACTGGGCACAAGTGGCTGGGTCAATGGAGGTTGAAGGGACTGAGCACAATGTGAAGGGGAGTTTAGACAGTTCACATCTTTGTTTCTCAATACATGAGTCAGTAATTAAAAGCTAATGTTAATTGGTTACAAATGAAATTAAGCAAAATTTCCCAAATCAAGACCTGTCTTACCAGCAACAAAACTCTGGGTTCACACTATTTTTAAGCCAAATCAAAAATGCAGATAGGAAAAAGTATGGTCATGAGACTCAGCATGCTTGAGCCCAGCTGTATTGTCCTCCGGCAGTGTAGTTGGAAGTTTAGTGTTCTAAAGCTGTGCCACGCAAGTAATCAGAGATAACCATTATTAACCATTGATGAGCAGTCATGCTAATAATCACTGGTGCTTGTTTTCCAAAGTGGCTACCAAAGAGAAAATGATATTATAACTTTTAGAAGAATTGCAGTTTACTGTAGCATTTGGGGAAAGCACAGCATGAAGTTTCATACTAAGCCACACAGCGGTGATGAATGCTTTTTCTGTCCTGCTTCCATGAGTAGCTACAGTGCTGTTCATTAGCTCTAATATGGCATTAATACCAGCTAGTGACAGTAATGCTAACATTGGTAGGTTCAGAGATGCTGAGATGGGATCATAGATGTTAAACCAAATAATTTTTTTCCTCACTCTGGATACTCAGTATTTCTTGAAGTAACATTGAAACACCCATCTCCAATGGATTTTAGTGGTTCATTACATGGGCCCATACAGATGAAAAATGTGGTTATTATTTAAGTTGAATTTGTAGCACGTTCCAAGTACCTTTGGAATGATAAAAATAAGTTGAACACAATTTTCAAGACTGAGATATCTCTAAACCACTTACTACATCACTTGAAAAATTGCCTAATATTTTTTTTTTCATTTTAACATTAAGATGTATGAAAACTAAGAAAAAATGTGAAGAGAACCCAACCATTTGCATCAACTATCAGCAATTTCTTGTGCTCAGCACCAAAAATTAAATGAAGGCTGTTGATTGTCTTCATACAGCTTGTTTTTAACAAGTGTAGAGTTAAAACTAAACCCTGCTATGTTTAGCGTTACAGGAAGTGAGTGGTCTAGGTTAAAGTCCTAGACACTCTTTTGGGGTTTTTTGTTGCTAGGTCTACTTCAAGTTATATGGCTAAACAGCATTGCTAACTAATAAATGTTTGTACAAAATTAAATGCAATGCTGGTCCTACCCTAACTTTTGGTAAGACATACTCAAATGGGGCACAATCAAAACAAAAGCAAGGACTGAGCAGATGGAGCAACCATACCACTTCACTAATCCTATAGTTTGCTCGTTTCATGACTGAAACTAATGTGCAATATACTTTAGGAGAACATGTTCATTTTTCCTCATGGGAAATACTTAGCCTTCCTATCTGCAGCAGAACATTCAGGCATCTTGTTCAACAGTTATGGAATTAAAGAGCAATTCTCTGCTTCCTCAGGATAAGTGAAAACAAAATAACTTGTGCCTTTATTGCTATTATATCCCAGGGGCCAAGCTGAGAGTGAACACAGAGTTGTGAAGAGAGTGAAGAGACAGTTGAAGTATTTCCTAATTTTTGACTACTTGGCTTTCAGCACCGATACTGACCTTTTAATCCAATTTTGTTTATAATATTAAGAAATTGGACTATTTAACTTGCCTATGTTAGCTCTCTTTTAGAAGCTGAGAATCAAACCAAAACTGAACTCCTTTTATTTGTTTTTCTTCTTTTGTCTCTAGAATGCTGTAACATTCCTGTGTCTATGTCAATTATTCTCTTCAATGTTTTTTAACTTGCTTCTGGCATCTGAATTCTAATGGCTTAAAATTTAAGAGGCTTTTTTCTCATCATCATTTGTCCAGTACTTCTTAGCTTTAAGTATAGGTAACTATTACATGGTATGTGATCTTTCTTTTGTTTCCCTGAATAGCAAGTGTTGAGTTGAGGTCATCGATCATACCAGAATTGTTGCACATGTCAAGGTTGCATTCCAATTCTAATTTCAAGTATTCTTTTCATTTACAGCAAGTGTTTTAGTGAAATGTGTTTGTGTCACTTTTTTAGTTTTCTAGGACTAAATTTCCCTAATTCTTTTACAGCTATTGCTAGATAGAATGGGTAATGTTGAAAAAGATGGAAGAAAATGCTACAACATAAATATTTAATATAGGTTTATGTGGAGAAAGTATCATATGTTTCTGAAACTGAACAGCTATAATACATATGTACATACAGGTACATTTATGGCCCACTGCTAAGCTGAACGTATTAATCTTGTGATTCAAAGTTAGCTAAAGCTTCTTTTCATAACTGTATGGTATCATATTTTAAAAACCCCACACCAATATTTAGCATGTCTGATGTTTTCTGTTACACATTATTATCAAAAACTTTTCTTTGTACAATTGGAAAAATGTTATGACTTGACAAGTGATTTTCTCTCTGGAAGCAGTGATTTCATTGTCTCTTGTGAGAGTCTGCTCAGATTTAGTGAAGTTTATATAGTATTAAAAATATTTTTTCCCCTTTTTCACCCATATTCCTTCAAGACTTCCTGCTGAAATCACTGAATGTTCCCAAGTGGAGCTAGAGTCTTGCCATACACTAGAGACACAGTGAGGGTTCACTGAGAAGAAATGTTTGTTGTCACAAGGCCTTTGTGTGAAGAGGAGGTAGAAACAAACCCTTCTTCTTCAAGAGAGCTCTGTGGAGCTGAATTCCTCCCAGCCCATAAGATGCTGACAGAGAAAAGCATTTTTGATTTCTTTCTTTCAAAACAACTTTCATGCAGGCAAGAGGCTATCAGACTTTAATGATGGGAATGAAGAGAAAAAGGACAGCTTCATCAGGAAAGACTAGGTCAATACATAACTCCAAAACTGCTGGGCATGTAGGAATTAGATAGACAACACAGACTATGTATAAGGAAAACACAACAAAAGTATTACCTGGAGGGGAAAAAAGAAAAATCTTTACAATAAGAAAACTTTGTTTGCAATTCTATGCCTTGATTCAGTAGGCTAGCTAGAATATCCCAGGGAGACGATACCAGCACAAACAGATTACAACACAGTCCCTATATATATCCTAGCAGAATTCAGTTTTTTAGTCTCTTGTCATAAAATACAGTAAATGTTTCTGTGAGCAATACTCATATTTTTTTATAAACTAGATTATTAAGGGCAATGCTCCAATATCTTAATTAGAGATGGTGGCAGTTGAATTATGTGAAATTCTTCTGCTGTATTGGTAAGTTCTCACTAAGATTTTACAAAACTTTTTATTTGGATGCTTTTTGTTGAATCACATTAGTATTTCATAAGAAAGATGAAATGTACAGAGGAGTCTGATCGTACTGCTAGCCTCTAACATTACTCAAAAGATCACAGTTCGTTTCAACATTCTTTGTAAGAAATTTGGACAATTATGTACTGTGGCTTTGAATTATGGATCATTTACTCAATTCTTCTGATATGGTAGTTATAACAGACTATATTCTGATATCCTTTCACTAAAAATTTGCAAAACATCCAACACAGAATATTTCTAATCAAACATTAACTTCGACAGCACTGAAAAACAAGGGCTTTTTAACTTGCATTCAGTCTTCTATTTTTTAATGTGTATATGCATACACGTAATGCCTATATGATGCATATGTGTATGCATAACTTAATGCATATGTACATATTTAACTGCACCAGAATTAAATTTAAAAATAAACTAAAAACTAAAACTTTCTTTAAACAAAGTAAAAGTTAAAAAGAAAACCTCTTGCATTTGCTTTACAAAAACCCACCTAATCATCCTATTGTATGTTAGTTTGACCATGATCTATTAATTCCCCTTGCAACTCTAAGGGATAGTGATTTTTTCCTTTTTTATAGGCAGAAGTTTCTATAAACTTGAAAACTCAATATTTTCTGCTGCTTCGTATGCTTGGAAGGGATCTTAAGGGTTTCATTTCCCAAAATGTTGCCACCCAACTACTTTTTAGGGCTGTGTTATGCACAGAAATGGTGTTGAAGGCCTGAGGGTTACAATAAGAGCCTGCATACTCTCTGTCATAACCTGTCAAATTCCACAAATATTTCCCCTGTGAAGTTTCGAGCTTCTGATTGCTTGCAGAGCTCTGACCCCTGGTTTACAGCAGATCAACATAACTTTCCAACAAAAGGTTTTAACAAAGACAAAATCTCAAGATTTGAAGGTGGAGAAGGTGAAGAAGGATTTTTTTCCTTACAGTTATATCTGTAAGAATTATTGGTAGCTTTATTTGTTTATGTTGGTTTCATCTGTAATTTGAGGTGCAGCTGGTAACATCTGAGAACTTTCTCTTAATAAATCCATCCAGAGTTGTAGCATGATGACCAGTGCCTTTGATCTCCCCCACTTCCTTTTAAGGAAGTTTATATTCCCATTCTGTGAGCTTCTGCCCTGTAAATCTAAATTTTCTTAGATGGGAGAAGTGCTTTCTGATCCACAGAGAATGTGCAGCTATTTGTGGATTCTTTGGGATGTCATGCCTGCTGTATAGCTGTAAAACATTAGGTCAACAACCCAGAGGATAACCTTGGTTACCCTGAACTAGGGAGCAGAGCAAAGTGTCTTGACCTGGCTGACGCGGATTATCTGTAGGCAATACCTGCTGAACTCAGTTTTCCCAAGACAGGTATCAGCTCTGATATTTTGCTGTTTTGTTATTAAAAGAATGTCTATCTAATAAAAATACTCAGGTTTAAGAGGAAAATATATGTTCCTTAATGGAAACACATGAGCGATTTTCAGGTTATATATAAAGATGACATCTCCTTTTTTCTTAGAGAAACTGATCAATAAGACTTCAAATTTTTACTGTTAATACTGCCAAATTTTTGATCATATTAACATCTTTTTCCACCAATTACTTAGCTCTTGTCTTTAAATATTCAACTAAAATGCATAATAGTCCACTGTAGACTCCTAAAATGAAGCTCTGTGATGCATGTAAAGACTTATATAAAAATATATATATTTCAGTGATCTTTACCTAACAATGAAATAAGTTTTGACTTAAAATCCCCATCAATCACAGCATTGCTTTCATTATTTTTCTGAATTTAGTAATGCAATTGTAAAGCTATCTCACAATGGTGGTGAGATATATCTATAATCAGTAAACATTTAACATTTTGACTTTCGAAATATATAAATATACATACGTAGGAATTAGTGGAAAGCTGTTCATTATGCTGTTCACTGAGCGTTATTTGGGAACTGCAAGACTCTACATGATTCTCATTAAGTGAAATATCTGCAATGATAATATATTATTGTGCCATCTGCTTAAGAAATTGGTATAAATTAGCACTTTAATATTTGACCTAATATTAATCAGTACAATATAAACTATGTGCAAATCATGTATATCAGGATTAATGGATTTTCCAGGCTTGTCTGAAATTAAATTTGAATATACTCCAAAAGAATATTTTAGTGAAAAGTCTTCATAACACAGGTCTGCATTGTGGTACCCAGTCCTAGCCACAGCATCCAGCTGGATGTTGACATACAGGGATACCATCCCTCTGTGCCTCTGAGACCTATAGGGGAAATACATGTTTGTAGGTCAGAAATACAAGCATGGCACAGTCTACTGGCCCGCACATCTGGAGAAGAAAGGCAATATGGCAGTGGGTTGCACTGTGGCTCACTTGCCTACTCTCTACACAAATTGAGCAAATTACTGACTATTGCGACCAAGGATGTTCCCAAACTTGAGAAATCATTTCAGTCCTATTTGTGTCTCAAAGTAAGAAAGTAAATAAAGGTAATAAAAATAGGAAAAATAATTATATCTGGAGTATTAACACATTTGCCATTTAGAAATTTCTATGTTAACTATTGGATTATTAACTAAACTGTTGATTCCTTTGTTAAATGTGTATTCAGAAATTCGAAACACTCCAAAAATTTTATTGTTGAGATACTTCATCCTGGATACCACAATAATTATTTTTTCTAGCTCCAGTATGAAGCACATATTTACATTGAAAAGACAGTTTTGCACGAGTAGCCTGTGAACTGCAGGATGAATCAGAATATGAAACATGGAGCAACCCTTGCCAACTCTTGTGCATGTTAGCATTTTTTCAGGAGTTTTGCTGACTTTAATGAAATTCATGATGCACTTATGTATTAGTCATGTCAGAAGGACTAATCTGAAGGCATTTCTAGAGCAGCAGATAGCTCTGCTGCTTGTCCTAGTGACAGTGTTTCTGATGAGCCTGCAGGCTTGGAATCCTTTTCCGCTCTAATTGTAGTCTTGTTTTTCTTGACGTAGACACAGAAGTGGCAATGGATTGAGGGCCTTTGTATTGGTCTGCAGCAATGACCTCAGTAATCTTATCCACTAAGGTGGTGACAGGAGTCTCGAAAATAAAGACTTCCCTACCACTGTCCTCTCTGGAGCAATGAGAGAGGCTTCCCTATGTGAAGGTGAGGATTTGGTACCCATTATGTAGAAGCTGAGAGAGTTCAGAAGCTGTGTTTGCTCCTCTGCCCCAGGCAGGAGACTTACCTGCCCTATGCCTGTTTTGCTGCACGTACCTCTCTAACCTCCAGGTTCAGGGCTGTGCACAGCAGGACCTGGCTGGTGTTTACCTGTTCCTTCACATGCCAGCAGCTCTTGTCCTGCCTGATGCTCAGACACTGTTCCTGAAGGACAGAGGTAACCTGCCCGTCCCAAATGGGATCCTATCATAACTCCTTCCATAACTCCAGGTCCTGCCATCTATCCACTGAGCACCACAGAGGATACTACCCAGAGAGAAGGAAGGGCCACGCTGCCTAACATCTGGAGATTTAAAATTCACTACATCTGTAGAATCTGTAGATACCAGACACCTATTTCTTGTTTGTGTCTTTTTGGACATGAGGGAGAAATACAAATTACTGGATTGCCTTTTTTGGTTCAGCTGCCAGGCCCACTAAAAGACAGTATATCAGTGGACCTGCTACTGTGTGAACTCTGTTCCCTCTCAGAGCTGCTGGGTTCACAAAGGACTAAAGGTGACTCAGGATGATGACTGGACTGCCAGGGTTCTCTGCTTCAAGAAGTTTAGATTAGACAGAGACATTTAAGTCTGTTTTCCTGGGCTGAGAGAGAGAAAGAAGGTTAATGAAGATAGTAAACATTTTAATTTTGCTAGAATGCTTGAAGGTAGATGCCCCAGTGTACTTTCTTCTTGCTGTCTGCTGGTGTAGGGCAGTGTGAGGTGCTGGATGTGCAAGGTTCTGAAGGCAAGAAAAGACCAGAAGTGACTTACTGAACTTTCTATAAGGGAAATGTGGAATTTGTGCTCATGGCCTGCTAGTGTGTATGTATGCATGTTAATTAGAGTCTGTAGGTATAGTTTCTTTCATTAACATATCTTTTGGAAAAGAGAAAGGTAAGAGATACAGGGCTGCCAAGTACCTTTCCCAGAGAAAAGGATAACACTTTCAGTGAAGAAATGTTTCTTAATACCCATTCAAAATCTCTCCTGGAGCAACCTGATACTCTTTCTTCTGGTTCTATTTCTTGTTACTTGCAAGAGAATGGCACCCACCTGGCTACAATCTCCTTTCAGGTTGTCATAGAGAGAGATAAGGTCTCTCCTGAGCCTCTTTTATTCCTGAGCCTCTTTTTGTCCAGGATAAACAACCTCAGTTCCATCAGCACCTCCTCATCAGACTTGTGCTCCAGACCCTTTGCCAGCACCATTGTCTTTTGCTGGACATGATCCTCCACCTCAGTGTGTTTGTTGTAGTGAGAAGCCCAGACTGGAGGTGAAAGAAGAGCCCCAACCTTAGACTGCAAATCTAAGAAAAAGGGACTGCCCTCTGTGGACACATGCTGTGAAACTTCCACAGCCCATCCAGTGTGTGTGGTGTTTGCCAGCTCCTCATCTTCCCTGCATTTCTCCTTCTTTTGTATTCTGCACAGTATACACTGTGCTTTGTCCTCAGAGTTTTTCCACCTTTGCTGTACTGGGAGAGCAGCTTTGCAGTGTGAGGACAGGAATGAACAGCTCACCATGTAACATGGGCTGAGAGCCAGTCTCGCAGAGCAAGCTGGCAGTGTGGGATGTGCTGGGTGCAGAGCCTTCCACTGAGCCAGTCCTCCCAATAAAGTGCGGTTTTGCAGAGAACTATCCTTCAGCAGGTCTCTTTGCTGGGGACAGAGATGCCCCTCCACATTCTCTTTCATATGAAGTGCCTGACAGGGAAAATTCACTGTGAGAATGTCAATGCTGTTCTAAGGGTCTGATATTCCATGGGGATCTAACTAACAAGCAAAGATCAGTTTTCCAAAGTTTTTCTGGAGAGGGAATAGTCCAGGTTGTGAGGAAGGGAGTATGGTGGAAAGATGCATGTCAGGTGATGGGAGGAAAGGCTTGGTGCAAATGTCTCAAAGAGGGTGTCCCGTATAAGAGTTCCAATCATAACTGCCTTTGAGCTAAATCGCTGGGCTACTATATGGGGACGGCAGAGTGGGGAGAAGTCTTTAAAGCAAAATGAACTGCCTACAAATAGTGAGATTCAGAAAAATGCTGAGAATTTTATTTGAAGTCTAATTAACCATTCAAAAGTGGCTCATCAGTAGCCAGTAAAAATTTATATTTTGCATAATATACTCTTTTGTGAAGGGATGCATTAAATGTCCAGGTGGTTCAGGCAACAAAAAATTACTTCGTTTTGAATGTAGTCATACCTCAAGAGTTTAACAGAAAGCAGTATAGGAGAACACACAAAAAAAAAAATTTCTTACCAAGGTGCTTGACTTTCCTTCTGAAGTGATAATGTAAAAATATTGCATTGGTCATTTTCTCGAGCACCTGGTGTTTATACATGAAAGAATTTTAGTCAAATATTAAAGCAAAAGATTATAAGAAACAATTTCTTTTATGAGTTTCTGAAAACCAAAATTGCTTTAAAACTATTACAAACTGGTTTTGGCTCTCTTTCAACCAAAACTACAACCTGTAAGCTTTCAAAATATTTTCTAGAGGTTGATAAAATATCAAAAAGGAAGTAATTAACCTTTTATATGAGTTGTACTTTATTCTTAGTATGTTCTCACATGGCTATAGATTTCTTACAATCTACTAAAGTCAATTTAAGAGCACTTTCAGTTTCTAGAAGCTCAGTTCAAAAGACTTTATGCATTATTACTGAAAAGCTTTTGGTCTATTTAAACTGTATATCATAATTATGCCACAAATACGTCTCTAAGTAAAGCATCAAATTAGATAATTTTTATAATGCCACAATTTAGCCATTCAATATCTCTCAAATTCTAACATACAGGAAAATTCTCCTATTCTGTCAATGGTACTTCTAAATTTAATTTGCCCATCTTTATTCTGAAAAAATAATTTTATTTTTATAAGGACTATGAAAAATAAAACATGAAAGTAACTTATAAATGAAGGAAGCTGAACTTTAAGTGCCATCATTCAGTAAAAGAATTTTCAGTTATATTTTGTCAATGTAAACATGTTTACTACTTCAATTGATATGACTGAGACCTTTTCTTTGAGAACCAAACTGAAAATACTACAATACATTTACAGTCACACAGTAAAGTGCATAAGTGTGAAAAAACATTTCAGATGTTCATTCGGGGAAAACATTACATTCATAAGGTGACTGAGAAGAAAAAAATCACTTGTGAGACCAACCTGTTTTTCCATGATTTTGCTGGCCATGTAGACCTTTTCCCAGCACAATATGTCATGGTGTGAGTTGCTCACATGTGTGTGTAGATGTATGGCACTGCAGAACACTAGAGCTGTTCACTTGGCTCCAAGTATTGACTTTGGAAAAAAAAGAATAAGTTTATGAAACGTTTGTCCTTTGGAGAAGTTTGGGTTCAGATTGGGTTTGTAGTGGTTTCTGATTTTCAACACCCCCTTCACCCGCACCCCACTTCCCAGGAAGGTACTTCTGACATTTACACAAGATTAACACTGGAATAATTTTGCCAGTCTGCAGAAAGCAATCATTTCTCCTGCCCAGTAAATAAGAAAGAGCATTTTGTTCTATAAACCTAGCTACTCAAAGATAGATAGATAGATAGATAGATAGATAGATAGTCTTGTTTGTATTTCTGCTGAAATGGAGAAAGAAAACCAGTGGTTTGATTTGAACACATATATGAAAATCTTCTTACTATTTGAATGCAGTATGCAAAAACAATTACTAGAAATTCATCTTACTAAATGAGTAGCATAGATGATTGAAAAGATTAAATGTCTTTTGACAGACACTGACTGTTTAGGAAGAAAGGTGCAATTCTTTTGCAGTTAAAAACCATAGAGTGGCTTTGTAAAACTTTATAATACCAAAAAATAAAATTAAACAGGAAAAAAAGAGTCAATGCAGACACCTATTAAAAAACATATTTAAGTCAAAATGGAAGATAAAAGTAAAGGTTTTAAGAACCCCAAGTGTAACTTTTAATATCTTATTAAATTCTACTGGTAAGTCTTTCACATATGTGTGTTAGCAAGCATTTATTTATTCACAGATGCAAAAGGAATAGTACTTAAAATTATGATATGGGCCAATTTTAAGTTCAGGAGAATTGGAGGTCATGTTAAATTATTTCTTAAAACCACTCAGGTAAGGCTTTAAATACTCCAGCCCATCTTGCAGACATGAAAACTTCTCTATTGCTGTGAAAAACAATCAAAGCTGATATCAGCTGTTAAATGTAAAGAAAAAAATATGTATGAAATAATTTTATTTATTTGTTTTATTTTTCTGGACTTAGATTCATAGATTTCACTAGGCAAATTGAATTTAACATCTTCAGAAAAGATTTTATAAATTCCTGTAAGTTATACTTGATCTCTCTGGAAAATGTCCCCCTGTTTACACTTCAGAAACAGCCTTTGCTGAAAGAGATGAAACCATGTAAAAACAGCCCCTTTGCATCCCCTGCTTTCCTTCCTGAAATCCTTAGGCAGCCCTAGAGGTAGGTTCACACCGGGCAACAAGAGCCGGGACTGCCCGGTACAAATACCGGCTGACTTGGCACAGTACTCCTCACATCTAGCAGAGCTTTGCTCTAGAAACAGAGCAGGTTCAATGAATGGGCTTCAGAGCAGCTGGCAGCATTCATTCCTGGCAGATGACAAAAGGAGATGTGTGCCATGCAAAAGCCTCTTGCTAGGTTTCGAGGTATTAAAGAAAAAGTAATGGAAGAATGTGGCACAGGGACAGGCTTGCCTATCATCCATGAGGACAACTAGAAAGAGAAAAATCTTTATGATTATTTGATAGATTAGAAAAAATATTGGTGTGAATTATAAGACATTGCCCTTAGCAAAAATAAATATGGGAACAATATATTATGGATATGCAACATATGAAAATCAAAGCCATTTAAAAAATTATTTAAGAATAATTTCCAGGCATGATTCTGAGTCTATTTTCAGTAGCTTATACACATTAAAAAAAGAATCAGCTTTTGATCTGTAACTGGAGAGAAATTAAGAAACAGCATTCATTGTTTACCTTCCTTTTCTTTGTCTGTTGATATAAAAAATTAATCTGGGGGAGGCAAACTTAAATTGAAGAACAATTTCTGAGATGGCAGAAAAAGCTGATTTCAGTATATGTGTGGCAATTTGCATAAACCAAGGATCTTTCTTTCAGCCTTCTCCAAAAACAAAAAAGGGGGGGCCTGGGGGGCAGTATAATTTTGGCCTATTTACTATTTGATCAGTTTGGTTTCTGTCGTTCCTACTCCTCTATCACAAGCAGAAACTCCTCAATGAGAAGTCACTGCTCTCTGAGACATGAGCCAGGAGCTAGAATTGTTATTATCTGTGGAGAATATTATTGTCACATAGTGGAAGCACTGCACTATATAAATGTCAGACATTAGAGCTAAGTTATATATTAATTATTTTTCAGTGACTAGGGTTACACTTCTGCAGATTTGGATTTTTCAGCTTTTTTCCCTTTTTTTTCCTTGTATGCATGCGCACAGCCTCATGACGAACGGCCAGAGATAAGGCTACAATTAGCTGACACTCTAAGAATCTTTGCTCCCTACAATGCTTAGTGCTGAGATAACTTTCATTGCTGAGAGCCTGAGGATGCATGCAATTTAGACATGAGTTCTGCTTTTCCAAATTATGCTCTGATTTTTTTTTCTTTTGGTGGTTTGACATGCTCTCTGCAGCATTATTATTATTATTATCATCATCATCTACGATTTAACACCTCTCTTTTTATAGCTGCTTTAAAGTCCCCACAGTCTAAACAAATACACCACTGACCATCATTTATGTCTACAGTAATAAAAGAATTTATCATTTCAGCAATTTTCTCAGCTATTAGTAAAGGGAGTTTTATGCTCTCTACTCAGGCTTCATTTTGTTCTGAAGACCAAGGGGTGCTTTAGTATGTGGAGGAATCACAGAAGCAATCTATCTGTCTACTCAAATTTTGTGTTTAACGGGTAACATCACTAAGGATTTAATGGCAAAGGACAGGCTGAATCATTTATCTTAGTACAGCATCCCTATGCTGTTTTCATTCCAACAGAGGGAACTTATAAAACTATAATTTTAAGTGAGACTGTAATTTCTCATTTCAGCACAGGATAAAAAATTCTCTTCATTTTATCAGCAGAATTATTCCCTTCCCTTCCCTTCCCTTCCCTTCCCTTCCCTTCCCTTCCCTTCCCTTCCCTTCCCTTCCCTTCCCTTCCCTTCCCTTCCCTTCCCTTCCCATTATTCTCCACTCTTCAGGTATCCTTTTTAAAGCATTTTCTTCTGCAGTTTGTAGAACAGCTTCTAGGAAAATAAGAAATACGTTCTCATATTCCTAATGTGCCACTTATTGTAGCACTCTCCCCTTTTTATAGCTGTTCAATAATGCTTTTGGAATTAGTGTAATCTGATTTACTTTTGATGAAAACATTACTGGTTTATTGGAGATTCACAGGCAGATTTTCAGCTGGCTATACTCATTCGAATAAGGTGTCTGAAGAGATAGCACACTTCAAGCTGTGATTTTCCTTCCTTCTATTTTCTCCTTTTCACTTCTTATTTCTTCCCAGATACGAATTTTGAACTACTGTTGAGGGTGTGATATGAGGATATGGGTTACCTGAACATTGGTAGCACTGACTATTAACTATCAGATTCTAAAATACAGATGACCGAATATCATTTACATTTAATTGTATTATGAATAATAGAATAACTTTCCCATTGATCTAAACTGGTAGTAATTACCATAGTCGTTCCTAATAAAGTTGATGAGATTTGAAAAGTGTATTTTCATTTCTTGTCTTTCAGTTTCTGACTTGGATCTCCAAATGGTAAGGCATTCTACTAGGAGAGTTTTCATGTCTTTGTTATGAGCTGTTGCATGATGACTTTACACTGAAGTTTTCAATTCCTGCATCGGGTGGCACAAATGAAATGTTGTAAGTGTTTTTATGACTTTTTTCATATTTAATTGTCATATTTAATACTAGGTAATTCAATTGTAGCTTTAGTTCTCTACTAATGTCAGAGATTACAGCCTGAGAGTTCCAGATTAGACACCTGGGCAAGAAAAATCTACCCGAAGGGCAGGGCAGCATTGGAACAGGGTATCCAAGAAGGTTGTGGAATGTCCTTGCAGATTTTTCAAGTGTTGGCTAGACCATCACAGCTCACCTTTTCTAGTCTTGGTTATAGTCCCATTCCATGCAGGAATTGACCTTTATGAACTCCATTGACAGCCCTCTCAACCAGCACTTCTATCTTGGAAATGGGAATGCTGTGACTCAGTAAAACAGAAAAGGTGAAAAGAGTCAGCCGCCATCACAAGGGCTGAATATCAGGATAACCATCCTGGAGAATTAATGTCTTGGGACTTGTCAGTTTTCAGGAACTGCTCAATATCACACCGACATCCTGTAATATAAAGGGATGATGATGAAGGTGATCACTTCTCTTACCTAGTTGGCACAGTGCAGAGAAGTGTATCACAAACCAGAGTCTCATTTCCAAGGCTTTTTTTAGTCTGGTAAGGAGTTGCACCATTGTTTGCTCTGGACTGTCTGCAAATTACATAGTTGTGTCCTTGTGACCTGAGTCACACAGTCTTGGCAGGACAAACAAGGAACTTAACCTAGGGATTGTTCAGCCAGTCTTTAAACCTCATATATCACTACATTATCATCAAAGGATAATTCATAGCCAGCCTTTTGTAACTGTCAAGTATTAATGGAATTATAACTAATATTTTTTTCTATGTAAATTCATTGTTTCCTCTTTGCCATAAGCAAATGTGTCATTCCTGCTACACCTCAGCATAAATAAAGTTATTACAGAGCACAGTACAGTCCTTCTGTTCTTATATTTTCACATTTCACTAATGCAAGCAGACTCACTAACAAAACTATTTGAAATGTATGGTCTCCCCAAGTGCCTTTACTATAGTAAATGGTCCTTGATGCATTACTGAGGTTCATCAGTGAATGTATAAAAAGAAAAATTTCCTTTTTATATTTTTTCTAATGCTAAAAAATCAAAAATGCTGATAGGTTAAACTTGAAATTCTTCTTACAGAAATCTGCAGCAAAGGGAATTGTTGTTACCTTATAGAGTGACTGCATAAAATGAAGCACTTAGGTAGAGTTAAAAAACCCCACACCTCCCCACAAATAGCGTTCATCATATTTTTCTATTAATGGGTATGCCATTATACTTGTGTGTGCTAATGTTGTTTCTGCTGCTCAAATGAAGCACTCCATGCAGTGTTTCAGCTAACAGTGAGCAAAAACAATACTTTACTATGAAATCTCTATTGTAGTTTGCATTTTACCTCCTGTTTGATACAGATAAATTCTTTAGCTGTGCCACATTTTTCCTCAAGATTGGGCAGATCAGTGAGGACCATAAAATATTAGTATGAAAGCTTAGAGAATTAGATATGTCTGTGACTGTAGGTTTGTCTTGTTGGTAAATCTTTCTCAGTCTAACCTATTTCTACGTTTTAACTCCATCAGAAAAGATGCACTGTAAAAAATATTATGTCTGTTTAGATTAAAATATATGTGATTTTTCAGACAAGAGAAAGGGTATTTTTTTTTATTTAATGCTCCAAGTTTATTTAAGAATTTTATACATTTTTTACTAGTTTTGTTGTCAAAAGCAGACCTGATTGCCAGTATGCCATTTTCTTTTATTTCTCCAATCATCACACTATCCTGCAGATCACGTGGAGCTAGGTGAAAGGGTAGAAGTAGGGAGAAAGAAAATTATAGCTTAATTTGTAATCTTGTGCCACCACAGGGAAAAGATACTTAACCAGCTAGTTGCCTTGGTGGGTAAGATGTGTGTCACAGGAGAAGCTGTTGAGAGACCTCGAGTTTTTGAGTAGGCCCTGTGATTTGGGGATTGAAGAGGAATGGGAAGTTATCACGCCATCTTCCTTTCCAACACCTTTTTTAGCTTATGCATTTAGGGCTTGCTTATATTAAACTAGATGGTATCAAAACTTCTGTCCCAAAGGTGGAGGATTGAGTGGACCTTTTCTTTGGTTGAGAGATAGTTTCTTTTATCTTCCTTGTTGCACTATCTTGTATTTCTTGGTATTTCTTTTAGTTAACTGCTATTAACATGGTTTAGTTAAATAGAAACAACTCTTAGGCTGAGGAGGCAGCCATTTTTTTCAAATTAATGTTAGCCTGTGCTGGGCAGATTTTAATGAATTATCCATGTAGCAGCATAAATGGGAATGGGCATCCTGACTCTGCAATGAAAAGTAAAAGTAATTACACAAGAACAGGTCATGCTAAATGTCCTTGAACAACAATAAGCTGTCTCTAATTACTAGTCTGTGACAATGTGGATTTTTACATCTTTGGAAAATTAATTGTATAGCACTAGGAAGATTTTGCATTTTTCCTCCTACTTGACTCATGCTGCTTGCCATGCATTTGTTATTTACATTTTCCTTTGCTTACTACTGTGATGGGATTCTATCAACCTGCTTAAAATAAAATTTGGAGAAAATGGCTCTACTTGTCTAGACTTCTCAAAATCTAAAGCAGTATCTAAAGACAGGAGTCACCTTACCTAACTTTACTCTTGAAAAAGTGGAGTAAATGGAAAGGGACAATTTGCCTACTCAGAACACCTTTCTGAAACAGCTATCTTAGCATTCATTTAATTACTTTATAATGAGTATCTGTGTAAGCAGCATGGATTATGACTAATGCTTAGGTGACTAAAACCAGAGGATGAATTCTTTCCTAATGCTTGGAATTGTTGCTGTTTCTGCTCACAGCACTATCAACCAGCTTCAAGGTACTGCCTTCATAGCTCAAAGTGTGGTAGACAGTGACATAACAACTAATTCTTGGTTTTATGCCTTGTCTAGGCTTGGTACTACATTGGTAATTCCAGTCTGTCTTTTTGATTATCCTATAAAAAAACATTTCCCATCAAAATTCCTTGTTAAATGTATACATCCACCAACAATGGGGACCCAAATCTCACGATCTCCATCCCAGACTCCCTCAAATTCACTATCTAATATTGTGTTCCTGAAGTACACCCAGGAGATTCCAAATTTGGTGAGGTTTCTGGGCTCCACACATATTTTGCTCATTGCCAGTATCTTCCTATGTGCACTGCTAATGGTTTGCTTAGAGGATTTCCAAAAGTCATAAGGGGTGAGGACTTTCTGGTGAGGCATAAGCAGGACAATGAAACACTTTTGACATTATACTTTCCATTCTTATGAGAACAACACTTTTCTCAAAATGTTAGAAAAGAAAGTTTCAAGGAGACTTGCTACCTTCTAGAAGACACCATAATATTCCTCTTGAGGTGACCAGAAACCCTATTGTACAAAACAGTTTTGTCCTGTGCCCAATGTGCCTAACAGATCAGAGCTAAGCTGACAGTGGTGGGTGAGAACACTAATCCATGGAATCTAACTGGTCTCATCCCTACCAAACTTTCACTTTTTAACCTTGTCTTTCGTCTATTAAAAATAAAGAAAAAAGGAAAAGCAGCTTTCTTTTAGTCCAGAGTAGAATGAAACACCAAGTCATCTGTTTCACAAGAGGAACCAAGCAGTTTACTATTTCATGTTGGCCTTTTGCATAGTGTTAAATGAAATCACACATTGCTCAGACTTTCTAATTAACAGTATGCTGTGTGGAGGAAGTCTTTCAGTAATTAACCTTTCAGTTAATCAAAGTACATTTTCTACTTCTCTCCATCTTCAATCTATTTCATGTTTTTTCTCCCTTTATTTCTTATTATTTACTTTGCAGTCTAGATCTTGCCTTTGAAATACTAAGATCAAGTCCCAGATTCACAGCTATCAAAATTTTGAGCTGCACTGTAAGATAACAGGGAAGGGTAAAGCTTATTTTAATTCTAATAATTCTGAATAAAATATCAGTTTTAGTATGATAGAAAAATAACTCTCATGAGCCATTTTTCTTGGCTGAAATCATATACACTAATAAAGGTGTTCTGATTTTCATTCAAAATCAAAGGCTATTCACTTTAGGAATGTAGAACTCTTTTTGTAAAGCGAGACATAATTGATCCTTATGTATACAATAGAACTTCATCAAACTGAAAACTGAGCTCATGTATCGCCTGCAGATTTTCTCTTAATTTTCCACAATGTTCCAGATTCTTAAGCATTTCTTAGGTAGTAATATTTTTCATTTTATTCTATAAAAATATGGAGTCATTTATAAATAAAATGTAGTACAAAGAGGAGGCTTACAAGCCAATGTATACAGATTTGAAAGTATAGAGAGGTCAGGTAAAAATCCTGAAATAATTGTCTGTTTTATAAAGTAATAAAAAGAGTGGAAACTCTTTAATAAATGTAGTTTCTCCAGCAAAGAATAATATTTCTTTTTCTCTCTTGTATCCACTTAAGGAAGTAGAATAATGTATTGACTATGTGGAAGAGACTAGTTGCCAAATAGTCAGCCTAAATGATCTCCTAGTTGATGTTTTATCAATATTTTTGCTGAATTAATTAATCATTACTTCATACATGTGTGTTTGCGTATTTTTATCTTACATAAACTTAGAAAAGCCTAAAAATAATCTTCTAAATAGAGAGCATGTAGTGACAGGACAAGGGGAAATAGATTCAAACTGAAATAGGGCAGGTTTAGATTAGATATGAGGAAGAAATTCTTTACTGTGAAGGTGGTGAGGCACTGGAACAGGTGGGCCAGAGAAGCTGTGGCTGCTCCATCCCTGGAAATGATCGAGGCCAGGTTGGACAGAGCTCTGAGTAGCCTGGTCTAGTGAAAGGTGTGCCTTCCCATGGCACACCCCCATGGGGGCTTGGGACTAGATGATCTTTAAGGACCCTTCCAATCCAAGCCATTCTATGATTCTATGATCTAATTATTGAAATATTTTATATTTTTGCACTAAGTCATTGCACACTCTAAGCCAGTATAAAAACGCAAACTTCACTGTCATGTAGTTTAACAGAAACAACAAGCAATGAAAAATCACTGTGTACTTACTGAGCTACAGGACATGAAATATTCATGCAAAATAAACACAAAAATGTAGGTAAGGTATAATGTCTAATTTATTTCTGATCATCTTTGTTTCTGTAGACACACTAATAAAAAATAACTAGGATGTTTACTGTACACAAACTTGCTGAAATATACTTCCTTTAGGCAACTAACTTTTCAAGCATCATATTAAAA
The DNA here is from genome assembly GCF_000738735.6 of Corvus cornix cornix. Classification (NCBI taxonomy): domain Eukaryota; kingdom Metazoa; phylum Chordata; class Aves; order Passeriformes; family Corvidae; genus Corvus; species Corvus cornix. The sequence goes on along the minus strand of NC_047057.1, from coordinate 41,333,745 downwards.
TAATGTATTGACATAGCTCAGTGGAATCACAGAAAGGTATTATTTCACCTACTGATGTTACAAGGTTATATCATGTTGATGTTATAAGATTTGTACAGTCAGAGGTCAAAAGAACACTAAAAGCCTAGGCTGATATCTACAGTCCAGATGTATTAGAAAGTGACACAGAAAATGATAGGTTTATATTAGAATCTCAATGGCCATTAGAGCTCAAGCCTTCAGTGGTATAAAAATTTCAATAATATTGAAATTCTTCTACTTCTCCTCCTAAGCCCAAATTTAAAAAGTACTGCATATATCCTGAGCAACTATTAGATACTATGTCATACTGAGAGCTGATGGAACCTAAAAACATAGCTGCATTCTGGCTTTTGGTTTCATGCTCTCTCATGAAGTCACCAGGAAGAGTGTGAAGCAATCACATTATTTTCCATGTAACTTCACAGGTCTTCTTGAAGTGCCTACTCCCAAAATTCATGGTGAAACATTAAAAATACCCCAAGCATGTAGAAATTTTGCCAGCAAAGAATTCTAAAAATGTTCTAGTACATAATATAAGCCACTCTTACTACCATATTTACTTCAATCAAAGACTGACAATTAAGAAAACCAGTTTTTGTCTTTTCCCCTTCATTATTCTTCCTGTGCTTATTATCTTCATTAAGGATTCATATAAAATTAATAACTGTAAACTTAAAACAACAGAAGCCAAGTATCTGTCTGATTTTCCGCTTGCAGGCAATTCAGCCATTTTCCTCTAATTTACTACAGTTATATGTCTGAGTCACATATTTCCAAGATACAAATCAGCAAGTCACAGTGTGCTTGCTTGGCTGCATTTGCAGATATGTTTAGTCCCACTTCCCTAATCCACACACAGAAGAGCCTGTCATAAAACTTAGTTGCTAAATATTTACAGTTGAAAACTATTGATCATCAGCAATACTGTGAATAATTTCTTTCCCAAGGACATTGTGCCCGCAGTTGATGAAGATACATCCGTGGTCTCTGCAGCTTCCATTAAAAAGCATATTCTCACACAGCTTGCAGCAAGAAAGCAGGGCTTCAGCTTGCATAGCTGCTGTTCCAGAAGGCAAATATTGTAAATAATGAATGTTCCCCTTCCTCCTCCTTTCCTTACCTTTTATATCTGAGCTGACATTATATGGTACAGAATATCCCTTTGATCAATTTGGGTCAGCTGGCCTAGTTGTGTCCCTTCCCAGGATTCTGCCAACCCCCAGCCTACTGAATGTGGACAGACAGCCTTGGTGCTGTGCCAGTGCTGCTCAGCAGCAGCCAAAAACCACCAGTGTGTTATCAGCACCTTTCCAGCTACCAATGCAAAGAACAGAACTGTGAGGGCTGCTGTGGGAGAGTGAACTCCATCTCAGCCAGACCCAATACATGGGCTGAGTACCCCGTACTGCATTGAAATGAAACAGCTCTCTGACTTACTGTCCTGCCATACAGAAAATTTATTCCACCTGAAATTTGTTCCCCCATTAACACAACTTAATGGCATGAGTCCACTATGGCTGTTAAGCTCTTCAATGGGTATCTCTTGCAACTTTCATATATCCTGCAGTAAAGCTATTAGTTACTCACTGTGTGGCATACAGGTAATAGTCTGTCTGCTTTGTGCTGTACTGTGATGAATCTATTAAATAGAAACTCTAGAAGCAGCAAAATCATGTTCTGGCTAAAGCCAGGGCGGAAGCAGCAGAGTCTGATACCTGGAGAACTGGTTTGTGAAATGCACAGAGGGAACTATCTTGGGACAGACAAGCACACTCAAGATTTTTAACGGAAGCAAACTTGTAGCAGTCTACTGCAGACAAGATGTGCCAGCCATAGTGCCATAGATGGGGATGATAGAGGATGTGACCTTGTGTTATTGTAGAATTAAGACATTTCTGTGCTGAGGATATGTGCAGGTCTGTGCTGTAGTTCCATGTTTTGGAGATAGAGACAGCAGCTTATTGTTTATGTGCTGTCCTTAAAAAGGAAGCGAAAGGAAATTACTAAGGGAATGTGAAAGGAATTCCTTCCTTTGGGTACCTATAACTGAGTATGACATCTCAGGCTGGTTTTGTAGCCAGTGAAGAGAAATGAGCATTTTTGAGGCACAATTCATCTGATATATTTTAGAAAATTGTCCTTTAGTGAGATGAATGACAGTTTAGAAATACTTACTTTTCTTCATTGGCTATAAATGGAGACCAAGTGGGACTAGCTCAGGCACTCACATCACCAGTGTCTGTGTTTGGCCAAGCAAATACCATTTTAAGAAGACAACGAAGCACAACTCCAATGAGTTCTCAAACAATGGGGCATACATCCAATGGGCATAACACCCAACAATCAGTAGTGGAGGAGTGGCCTGAAAGTATCGCCTCAGGAACTTTGTGCATCTATCAATAAAGTTATTATGTGTTCTTTTGCTGTAGTCATTCCTGAAAGCCTTATTTGAAAAGGTGCCACGTCTCTTGTCCTTAAGGTTCACTAAATCTATTTACATTGTAATTCATTAGAAAAACAGAGGGTACTGAGATTTTATGAGTGTTTACAGCAGTGTTTCTTGCCAATGCTGAGTTAGACTGTTATTTTCCCTGAGCTCTCTGTAATATCACTGGTGGTGAGAACCCTCTACAGAAGGTGATTCAAAAGGATATGGCAAGGCTGGTGCTTTAAAGGAACCGGTTTGAGCAAAGTGGAACGCACATCATTACAGAAGACTCACCATTAAACTTATTTCTGCATTTTAGGAGCTATTTAAAAAGCTAGTGTACCTACAAAGGACAAATTTGGGAAGTGATGTAAAATAGAGAATAAAAAGGAAATTATTTTTTCCTTGCCATGGAGATTTTGTTTCTGTTCTTTTTATTTTACTCTATTTAAGATACTGTGGATATTCTGGTTGTTTTTCTTCTCAGTAAAAATGCTACACTTTGCTCCTAGTACATAAGTCCAACTAAAATTTTAACTTATCAGTTGGTCTAATTTGAACTGTACTTGCAAAGGAATGCAGTTTTTCTAGTGAGAAACTCTTTTATAGCATTTCTTTTTCCCCAAACTCTAAAATTCTCTTTTCTTCCCAAACTACACTGTAGCTGTTGGCATTGTAAAAATGAGAAAAACAGATATTGAAAGTGCACATTTAGATTTATTGAGCTTATTCTTGACCATAAAGTGAGAAATTCCTTCCTGTCCATGTATTGAATTTAATTGAAATAACTGATTTATTTAGTAACCATATTTTTATATATTGATATAACTTAAGACACATAAAAGAGTTTTCTGTCACTAATGTGAAGCTATATTTAATAGCTTCTTCAGAGGAAAAGTGGATTGGAAGTTTATCTTAAAACACTCAAGAAAAAAACATCAAATATATTTATTAAAGATTTATTCACCTTCTGCTACTAAACTTTGATTATTTAACAATTTATTTGGAAAAATAAGGAATTCAAAAATATTTTTTGTATTAGAAACCTTGATAACCAATAGTATTATTATTGCCATGACTTGAGTTTATTTATAATAACTGAAAGATAGAATAGTAGAAAAAGTAATTTAAGCCTTTGTTGATCATCAAGTTTTCTGTGTGGCAAGGATAAAAAAGCCTATTTGGCACACATGACAGGTTGAGTATATCATCCAGATACTTTGTTGATGTTTTTTTGTTTTGGTTTGTTTTGTCTTGTTTTCAAGAAAGGCAAGGGGGAAAGTTTTTTGCTTAGGTTACAAAATTATCCAAGGCACAACCTAACAGATCCCACCAAACATAATGCTAATAAAACATAAATTGAAGCTAAAAGTAAAATGAATTAAACATCTCCTAGAAAAATGGGAAACTAATCTTCTACAAGACAGAAGTAGTAACACCTTCTCCTTCGCCACTATCCCTTTGAATAATGGTGCATCAGTTCAATGAAATCAGGCTTCAGCTGAATAGCAGAGATTTCCACAGGCACAGGCTTTGGAGAGATGTTCCCTTCTCAAATGGAACTAGTTTTACTTGACAGGTCACAGAGATAAAGGGCAGCATGGCCCTGCTCACTGAACTCAGCTTTAGATAAGTCGGTGTGCTTGCAGAAATCCCATGCTCCTCAGTTTCATGGATCTGAAATGCCTGTTAGCTCGGCATGTAGCTATTCATCCAAGGCCTCTTCACTCTGCCTAGACTCACTTTTATGAAGTCTGTGGGAAATCTGATGATTAAAGTTGAATTCATCATCAGGGCAATTGAAAGCTGCTAGTGCACCTGGTCTGCTTCCTTTCTATGAAGGATTTATTCACAAGGTCTCTAAACTAATATTAACTCAGAAGGCAAAAGCAGTGCTGATTCTGGCAACAGCAGCTATTTACTCCTCCCACTGCACATCCTGTTTAGCTTGCATGATCATATTGCATTAGAGTACAAGATAATGTTGCAGATTTTAGGTACCTCTAAGACCATCTTCCTTCCTTGCACAGTCAACATCAATTAATGTAATAGATCAAGGCCAGACTGTTCCATAAATAACACAGTCCACTCAACAGCAAAAATTATTTTAGTTCTTTCTTGCTAAAAACCAAACTAATGCAAGCAAGACTACTGGTTTTTGAACACCTGAACAGCTTTGGAGATATAAGTTGTGTTTCTGCTAGTTAGCTTGACTGCAGAGTCAAAGCAGAAGATAACTAATTTTGGATGTGTTTTGTCCACACATTGGATTGCTCCTATTGGAAAAAAATTATCAAAATTATATTTTTATGTGACTATAGATGAAGACACAAAATGTTAAAAGAAAAATTAAAAGTGACAAATAGCAGCATTTTATAAAGAATTTGTTTCATTTTATATATGGTTATTCATCAAAATTTACTGAAGTGTGTTTTGTTCTTTTTTTCTTTTTTAAGTAATAAGCCAATTGTTGGTCACACACCCCCATCCATAGTTTTCTAAGCCTTCTCTGTAGAATGAGTTATTTTATTGATCAGGAAGCTGGTGCCTGAGTGCTCATTGGAAAGCCTTAATGAAACTCTTATCTTAGAAAGACATTAGTAGTATGGCCAGTGAAAACAAATTTTCTGGCATTTAATTTTCTAATTATTTTACATTATTTCCCAGGGGTACCATGACCTCCACAGATACATGGCTTTGTGCAAATATCCAATTATATGGTAGAATCTCATGAGTTTGAGAGTTGCCCCTTAAAAGTTAGCCAACTTTCTAAAAGGACTTTTTTACTCTTCTGAAAAAGTTAAACCTAGTCTAAGTAGATGGTAAAGGACCCAACCATGCCATTAATTAAAAAAAAAAAAAAAAATTAATAAAAAAAAATGTAATAAAAATATTTGGAAGTCACCCAGTAAAAAAAGTATTTACTTTTTGATCTTGTCAGTATCCCCCAAATTCAAATAATTATGTAATCTCTGTGAAACAATATGTAAGGATGCCAGGTAAAACATTGTTCAATACTTGACATAGGTCCATTATTTCCAACACCAAGAGTATCTCCTCAGAAGTGAATACTTATCACAAAAACTATCACTTGTTCCTGATCAGATAAAATCCCTCAACATTGTGCAGCTCTGGTAATGCTGCCTTCTGACGAGCCACAAACACTGTGAAGCAAGAAGAGGATGGAGAATTTTTGTCACAACTCAGTCCCTAGAACCCTCTTTAGGGTTAAGGTTACATCAAATGATAGGTTGATACCAGTCACACATATATACAACTGCATGGAGGCTCTTTGGTTTGTTTAGTTGAGGGTTTTTTTTGTCCACATCAGGTTTACAAATAACTAAATGATTGTAGATGACACAAACCTGAGAGGAGTGGCTGATATGCCACAGAGTTGTGCTGCAATTCAAAGGGACCTTGAGAGGCTGGAGAAATGGGCTGAGAGAAACCTTAAGTGTCAACAAGGAGAAGTTCAAAATCCTGCACTGATAGCAACCCCATACACCAGTATATGCTGGGGACCACCCAGCTGGAAAGCAGCTTAGCAGAAAAGGACCTGGCAGCGACAGTAGACATGAATTTGAAGAAGAGCCAGTAATTTGCCCTTGCAGCAAAGACTGTGGGGAAATAACAGAAGATTGGCAAGGAGTATTGTAAACACACACTCAAGTGACTTACAGCTGGGGTGTCAAAAACCACATATATTATATTAATTGCTGTTTAGCCTTGTGTGTTTGACAAGCAGAACATCTGTGTTTAGATAATATAGGCCTGTGATAGGCTTAGAGGCACCCTATCAAACATTCTGGAGATTTATTCTCTGATGCAAGAAAGATCAAGCACAGTGGTAAACTGTGCCTCTGCAAATCCCTGATACACAGGCAAAACCAGTAGGTTCAGTGACCCCCTAGTGTGGACCAAGCTCTGCAGTGCCTGCATCTCTGCTTGTGTACCTGGGTGCTGTTTTGAGGATCCCCAGCTGGTGGAGTAACAAAAATAAACATACTCTGTCTATTTTGTTGATATTTTTATGTTTGTTCCTGCATCCTGCCTGTGCTGACTCACACAAAGGTAAATGGTATCTTGGGCTCCGTAGACAAAGCACTGCCAGCAGGTCAAGGGCTGTGCTGTACTCAGCACTGGTGACACCAGTCCTGGAGCGTTGTACCCAGTTCCAGGTTCCCCAGTAAAGGAGAGACATGGACATACCAGAGAGAGTCTAAGCAAGAGCCACGAGGATGTTTAAGGGACTGGAGCATCTTTGCTATAGGAAAAGATTGAGACAGCTGGGACTGTTAAGTCTGGAGAAGATGAGGTGCAGACGGAATCTTACACTGTATATGAATACCTGAATAAACGATGCAGAAAGAAAACAGAGACAGCAGTGCCCAGTGACAAGACCAGAGGAAATGGGCACACACTGAAACACAGGAGGTTCCCTCTGAACATCAGAAAACAGTATTTTACTGTAGGGTGACTGAGCACTGGAACATGCTGCCCAGAGAATGTGTGGCTCTCACTCCTTGCATATATTCAAAAGCTGTCTGGACACAACCGAGAGCACCTGGTTCCAGGCAGCGTTACACAGATGTGGAGAGTGGGACAGAGGACTTCTGAAAGTCCCTTTCAGCCTCAAACTTTCTGTGATTTTGCAGTTCTCTGAAACAGCCACTCACCTTTCTATTATGTGAGGCTACAGAGTGTGCTGTAGAGAAAACCATGAACTGATTTCATCAGAATCAGATGAAACTCTTTTCATCAAGATTAGCTGGCTTTGGACAAACACCTCTAGTCATTTTTTTTTCATACCAAAAAAATGTTTCTCTCTCTCTCAGTGCAATTCTATTAAAACAGGATTGTCCATGGCACTTGACAAGCTCTTGGCTCTAAACCTTAAAGGCTGTGGAACATTGAGGTGTAAGTTAACACAGAGTAAGTGTTGCTGAGACATTAGCTCATATAGTCTGTGCTTTGGGTGAAGGGACTGAGAGCTGAGGTATCTTCATACCAGGATGTCACTCTAGTTTATTCAGGCTGGTCCCTAATAGACTCAAGGAATTTAGTTTATCTGATAGCCTGTAGCTTCTGATAATCCCAGTACTGTCATACTGCGTAAATGTACTGTGTGACAACAGTTTACTAAAGTTTTATTTTCTGTTGAATCTATCAGTACTTGTGTCCATGTATTCCTTTCATTATTGATAAGTCAATGGCTAAAATCTAATGGATATATATGTAACTCGATGTCTATCCTCATCTTTCTAAAAATTCTTTCCTCAGAATGGTGCCCAGTGCTGTCTTCAACACACAAGGGTTTCTCCTTGTATTTCTGATGCAGATTTATACCCCACTCCTGTATCTCTAAAAGCTTCTAATCTCACTCTCCCCAATGTCACAGTTATCTGTTTCTTCCCTCTTCATGGCCATGTTGTTTTATTTGGCTCTCTGCTTTGTCTCTGTGGAACAGAAATTCAGGGTTGTTTCAGGTTTCTTTGGGTTTCTTTTTTTTTTTTTTCTTATCTTCCAGGCTTTTTCCACATGCCATTAACTCACTGTCTATATCATTTTTCTAAACCCCATATTTTACACTACAATTTACTTGATAAAATATATCCAGTGGTATACAACCATCTAATCCAGTGATGGATTAGATCGTGCTTTACCATCTAAGTCAATGCAACTTCACACTTCTTAGTCATCTCTTCCCCTTGATTAGACTTGACTCCTCCATGCCAGAAGAAATGCTCAGAGCATTACAGCCAGAGTTTTGTGACTCCGTTTTCTATCACTCTGAAGCTGTCAGACAGGAAAGACACTTCATCCACCAACACCTGCTTTGAATTTAAGCTCTTTGCTTTTCTGTACTGTTCAGTAACTTGCCTTAGCTGAATCATCTCTTTCCTTCCAAACTTTCATCCCTTTTCTAAAATTTTTGGGGTCTGTCTACATCTGTATGCTATTTAGTGTTTGAAATAATCTCCCACTTTCTGTGGATCAAGGATCAATATGCCTTTCAAATTCTTTTTAAAACCTACTTCTTTTGCCCATCCTTTTATCAGTGTCAATTTTGAGCAATCTGCCTACTAATACATCTCTATTATTTAACATCCTGTATCTAGAATCTAGATTTCAGACCATATGATAATCTTTAAACCATTTATTTTAAGCATGCGTAGCCACACAATCTACTTATGGCTAGTTTAAAACCTGAGCTCTACCCTCTGAATTTGTTAGCCTCATTCTGAGTTAAACTTTCCTTTCCTTCAGACCAGTTTTTACTTCCCTGCTGCCAGTGACAGCGAACATCCTGTCTGTCAGCCTTAAATGTTTTATATGTATATTCAGGCTTTCACCAAGGCAGACAGTGAGTCTGGTTGAGAGTCTGTCTGAGCCCTATGGAATAGCCTATCCATTATAATTCTCTAGTAAACTACCCTCTATAGCTCAAATCTACATCACAATTCAGGATTTGGTTTTTTAATCTTGTATAAGAAAACCATGGCCCATGCAAAATGTAATTATAACCATGTAAAAACCATGTAAAAAAATCTGCTTTTTTTTTTTTTTTTCCTGAAAGTGTTTCCTTTGCAACTTTATAAAGATAACTGAATGCAACCCTTGAGGTATTGTGTGCAGCCTTCCAAAAAGAAAAAACTGAAAAACACATTGGATGAGCATTAAGAACTGCAAGTAAAGCAGTTCACTAGCAGACTGGTGGAATGGTGTGTCAAAAAACTGAGGAATGAAGTGGCTGCTTCTGAGTGTCTCGGTCAAATCATGGATTACAATAAAGTTCACAGGGGTTTTAATAATCCAATCATGTTATTTTTGTATGTTATATAATAATGTGGCAGTGGATTAGCTCTACCTCTTGGAATATGGACTCTACAGTGGCAGGTAAAGCTACATGTCTTATTTGGAAATGTTAAAATATAAAAATAATTCAGTCGCCATTTCTGACAGCCATCAGTGCCTCTGCAAATAAGCAACTTTTTTTTGAGCTGCTGCGGCACAGCACTCAAGCAGACCAGAATATAATACAAAGATGACCTTGTTGGTCCATCCCTGTACAGCTGTAGATAGAAGCAGATTCACTGTACTTGTTAGGTAAGGCTAAGTCCTTAACTCGTGTTGGCATCCTTAAGGGTAAAGTAACATCACAGGGCCTTTTTCTGTATCTGTTTCTGGAGGAAATATGTCAGGAAAGCAAATGATAATCCCTGAAAGCAGGACAAAGCACAAATCCCTAGTATTATCAGAAAGTGATGAAGAATTAGAATGGATCAAATATGAAATGGTTTACCACAGTGAGTGTGCAAGAATGCGGCCTAGAGAAATTATTCTACAGATGGCAAAAAATCTTTTACTCTGAAAAGAGGAAAATAAGGAAAAAAATCTTGCTTTATGTAATTTTTTTCCTCTTGGGAATAGCCATATTGAAACTCAAATTGAAATTTGTTTTAAAATTTAAATAGACATAAATTTAAATAATTTAATTCTTTGGCTTCAATGACTTAGTTTATTAACAACAGACTCTTTCTGAATGGTCATTTGGGATTTACTTTTATAAAAAATGTTAAAATTCTTCTGAGTGCTACAAATTCTGCAAGAGAAAACCTCACATGGTGTAAAAATCAATTTTTAACCTTTTACACAGCTTTCATACCTCTGTAGATCCTATAAAGAACAGCCTCTACACACTGTAAAGTTATGCCATTGCATTTTTCAGCTCACCACCTCTTCACTGTGCATCATTTTAGTAAGTCAAAGGAATTATAATTTCACATGACCATTTAAAACTGCACATGTATGTCTGATAGGAACACATACATCTAGAGACTGAGGAAAGCAATACATCTCATTTAGAAAGGAAAAGATTTATAATTCATACATGTCAATTAATTATTTTGTTTAACTGCTTAATGCCAGATTTATGAAACAAATTGCATTTATACCATCCTGATAGCTACTTAATTGTGCATGAATAATGAAGGCATAAAGTCTTCAAGCAAAGCTGTGCCTTCAGAATTGAATTATGAATTGAAGCCTTTTCTTCAATATAAAAGTCAAACATTTTTAGTAATGGTGAATATTCTGCTCAAATGTCTTAAAGAACACCAGGGGTCTCACTGCAGGAAGTTCTGAGACTATTTTTCAAAAGGTGACAGACATTACTTGCAAAAAAAAGGCAAGATTTACCCTTTTTTCTGCGCAAATTTCACTGGTGCAGCGTTCCACAAATCAATCCAAAGATTGGATACAGAGATGCAAGAGGCAGCAGCTCTGGGAAGAAGTAAGGAATTCTGCATGTACGTATGTGTGATTCTGGGTGTGTTCTGAGCTAAATGCTTACAGCACGAGGATGTCAAGCAGCACCTTCAGGCAAACTGGCTGGGGGGACTGTGTCGGGAGGACTGTGCTGAGGAACGAGCTGGGGGCTGGCAGGGGCGAGCCCGCGCTGCCACCTGGTGTCGCAGCGGTGTCAGAGCCTCCTCCGTGACGGGCTGTACCGGGGCGCGCCCCCCTTGGGGCGTCCTTCCCTTCCGTGTCTTTAGTTGGTACGGACCTACCAATAGATCTGATGAACAAAAAACCCTCTCTGGCACAATGTTTAGCTTTCAGCTGTTTCCACGTATAAAACAGTGATGTAATGGCTTTGTGAGAAACTAGCCTGAGGAATGCAGATGTCCTCTGAGTGATGACTTACTGTGCTCTCCTCTTTCTGTACATCAGTTTTAGTCATGACAGTCATATGTTCCTCTAGCCTCACCTATGTAATTCCCTCTATTTTTATTCCTAATCCAACATGGGAATTATCTAATACAGTATGACCAGCAAATACAGTTCTAAGCCTCTTCCTCACCCTTGGGGACTTCAGACAGGCAGCTCAGAGGAAAGATGGGGGACCTGTGTAACGCCACAGTCCAGCCAGCAAATATGACATATGCATTCATCCTGTGACTGAAAAAAACACATTTATTTATTTCCAAGTTTTTAAAAAAAACCCAATCGATAAGGTTTAGAGCTAAGTCACTGACAGTGACTGCAAGCACTCTAACCCAGATTACCTCCATTTTCAATAGTCAGGATAGTTAATGCCTCTGTCTGAGAAGTGTCAGTATTTAATTCATCCAATGATCCTCTGATTGTTTTTTAAAAGAGTGTAGTGGTTTGAAAATCAGTAATTGTACTGTGAGAAGAAGAAGGGAGAGGGCAGGGGAGAAGAGAGGGGGTGGGAGGTGGCAGGGAAATAAACAAAAATGAAACCCAAATTGTAGTTGTAACACAGTCTTTTCTAAAACAGGGGCAACCTTTCATTTCCACAACACCCTGCTGGAATCCACGGATAACTAGCAACCACAGTGTTGTCACAAGGAGTTGCAGGGGTATAGGGAGGCCTAGTGTTTGGAAATTCATGTCCTTAAAAGCTCCTTCCTGAGGTTTATTTTCAATGTCCTTAGATACTAAGAAAAAGGAAATCCTCTATGTGTCTTAAAATAATATCTAAACTGGGGTTTTCATCTTCAGAATAATCTGGCTTCTGTAATTCAGCCCATCCCAAATAAAGACAGACAAAAATCTATATTGTTACTGATTCCTTTTTCTTTCTTCATGCAACCTGTAAATCGGTTTTATTCTCAACATAGTGAATATAAAAACATTCTGTGTACAACCAGCCTCCATTTACTGCAGTTCATATAGATTCCTAGCAGTTAAACATTTGTATTACTAATATTTGATATATTTACCTCCTGGTTCTCCAAAGTCTAATGGACTCATATTTTATACTGTTAAATATGTTTATTCAGTTTGGCAAAACAAATATATATTGAATTTTTTGCTTGTTATTTGCTCTGTTATTAGGACAGAAAATTTTCTATATGACATGACAAATCATTTATGAAACTCCTAATATGGCCGATTTTGTATCAGTGTAGATGTTCAACACTTCAAAAATGAAGGTATTTAAATGCGGGGTTTAACCATTGCATGTGTAGTGCTTTTAACTATTTCACACAGGCTGGCTTTAAAGTCTCCGTTTGTATATAACTTCTGTATATTAAATCTGATGGAAGAATCATGAATTGCTATGGAAAATTGTCAAAATATGAGTAAGAATATAAACAATAATCTTATAATGCATTATTTTGCTAATAATCCCTGAGTTTGAGCAGTGAGATCTTTAGTTTGTGGCCAAATCTTGTTCAAACACATGCAGTCCTACATGTTAGTGCTAAGGTTAGTGTTTACAATTTGGTAGACAAGACAGCATTCATTTTGTTTTAAAGTGACTAAAATGAATATGCAACATTGTGATATGACTAGATAGTCCTCTGTCTTGATCTTGAACAGAAGTGCTGAATGGCTTCTCTGTGCCACCCTTCTCTATGCCACCCTTATTTGATTTATCTAATAGGGTTGGTAAGGATTTCCCAATACTCTGCTTAGACGTGTCTGGTCTAAGGCAGACACCCACCTTTCCTCTGAAGATGGAAATGATACCTCCACTGAGAGTTTTTCCATCCTAGTACAGAGGCCCAAGGCTATGGGATGTTGAACAGTCTTGCTACTGCTTTTTCACTTCAAGGAAGGTACATGTGCCTGGAAGCTCTGGTATACAGAATTCTTCTATAGGTAACAACACTTAGTCATGCAATAACTTTGTCCTTGCCTGTTCGCCTGACCTGTCTTTGGGAGGATACACAGGTACATAGGGAAACAATGCACAGCATCATCTCTAGCCACCAAGTTGGGATCTGACAGTTAAGCATAGCAAACTAAACTGTTGATGCACTCCTGCCACAGTGACATCATAAGCCCACCCTAAAATGGGTGCGACAGAGGGTATGTGTTTTTTCCTTTCTGACACACAAAAAAAGTTTATAGTTAAGATTGTATATTGATCCTGAGGATGACAACAATTAAATGAAATTAATTCTGCCTGAAAGTGTAGTCTATGTATGTTTGAAGGGATTTGATACATCTGAAGGCAAGTTTAGTTGTTATCATGATTATCAGGTGGAACACTCTTGTAATACTGTGATTTTTTTCCTAGGTGACAGTATGCAGTTCTTCACGAGACACAACTTGAAATATTTTGATAAAATGAGATGCTTGCGGAAACGATCAGCAGTGTCATTCTTAGGAATCCTTGTTGTTTGCTTGCTGTTCATGAACTTATACATTGAAGATGGTTATGTTTTGGTAAGTTGTTAAGTGATCCTGGAAAAACAAACAGGATACACCCTAGTGAAACAGTAAATTTCATAATTCTTTCAATTTCCCCTGTTGGGGTACCATTAGCAGTGAAGTATCCTCCAAGTGTGTCCTTTATGATGAAACCATCTTCTTAATATATACTGCAGACAGTGTGCATCAGTTAGACCCTAACTGTCCTTTTCACAGAAGTAAATATCTCACTGTTTGTTGGAAGTATGGGAGATAATGAATGTAGTAAAACATGAAGATATCTCCATGAGGTGTCCTTTGAGGCAAAATATCCTCTGTATTCTCCATACTTCTGGATTTCCCTTAATTTTAATGTTGGAGATAAACTACAGCTGAACTATTTGTGTGAGCTGAGAGCTCGTTTTTCAGTATACACTGCAAATCTCACCGCTGAATACTGCATTAAAAGCTATTATAGAAATAAAATTATAAAAGAAAATGTACACCCATTCCATCTACTTTAAGCTCCTTGCATAAATAATTTCATTTTAGTGGGTTTAGTTTGTGTTTTTCTTACATTTTGTAATTTAGATATAAATAAAAAAATTACTTAGATTTGAGTCTGACAGGTTCAGTGCTACAGCATTAACAATTAGACATAAATGAAACCTAATGTAAGTTTATGATTTTGAAAAAAAAATGCAAATATTGATGTTAGGAATTTCAACAAATAAGCTACCAACAACAGAACATAACTCTACCGTTTATATGTAACCTAGGGGTGTTTCACTGCTGAATGCCAAGTAAGCCCTGGAGACTTGATTAATGGATTGAACTTCCAGTTCTTTGGAGATTGGACTGGGCCCAGTAAAGAACATGGTGGCTGAAAAACTAGACCTTGCAAATAGTAAAATGACTAAACTGGATTTGTTATGTTGTGATATGATTAGATAGTTCTGTCTTTATCTTGAATTGAACAGGGACAGCATGGGTTTTCCAATATTCTGAACGGTGAATTGTGATCTCGTTTGCATCTGAAAAGAAACATAATAGTATGTCAAGAAGTGTAATACACAAGCAGTAAAATACTTACATTATTTATCAGAACCATATATACATTCCTAATTATTTTAGTTTAAAATATTTTAATTATAAAATTAAACAGTAACTATAAAATTATTGTAAATATTTACAATATCAATACTATGTTAGTACTTTTTTTAGCCATTGAAAAGATAATCCATGCTTGTAGCATGTAACTCCATTACAGACATATTTCTTTGTCTAACACTAAGGTTTTGCACTCTTTTATTTATTTAGCATTTCTTGGTTATGATTAAATTTGACCTGGCTTATCACATTTTTTTTTCCTAGTGGCATTTTCCCTAATGTTTCTTCTCTGTTCACTAATTGCTTCAAAGTCCCCCAGATGTTTCTGAAAGTGCTTTTATTATCACTGCTAATGGTGTTCCTCTTGGCTTGTTTTTGAAATCTTTTCCCGTCCTATTTGCCAGCTCCCCAGATGGCTCCATGTCTAATTCTTAATTTGCTCTTCCCCCCCTCCCCCCCCCTTTTATAAATTCTCTTTCATTGCTTCTCTCATCACAGTTCTGGCATGTTTACATTCATGTAGCTCTCAGCCAAGTCTCTTGCCAAGTCTCCTGAGAGTTCTTCCAGGTCTCTTGATACCTTTATGGTCCATCAAGTGTTTTTCAAGTGTGTTAGGATGTTGACTTTTTAGCTTATTTATTTAGTTTTATTTTCAAATTTCCTGACCCTCCTGACAGCTCCAAACACACCATGTCTGGGGTGTTTTCTCTGCTGATGTAAAAGATGAGCAATTTCAGCATTTGTGGTGAGGAGAAATATAACTTGGGGAAAGCTTTTGAGGACAGCAGGCTAACAAGTTTCCCTCAGGGAATGAGAATCTGAAAGTCCTCAGAGCCCCAAGAGCTCTTTGAATTGCAGCCAATCTCCTGCTGGACTATCTTCTAAAGGCAACTGGTAGAAGGAAGACAACTGACCCAGAGTTCTTCCCAGTCTCAGGCAGCAGGCTGTGCAAGGGGTTGTGGGACTGGTGTCTCTGGCACCAGATGTAAGACAAGTGGTCTTTTTCAAAATGTTAGAGTATTAAAATGAGATTCATTTTGGCAAATCTTAAGAAGGGAGAAGAGAAACTTTCTGGTTTTGCTCAAAGAGTCTCACATGTCCAGAGAATCCCTTCACTGTTTTTTGCAGGGCATTTGTAGCAGAGATGGAAAGTAAGGGCCCATGTGGCAAAATAGCTGAAGTATGTTGGGTAGAGGTTATGCAGTTATGCAGTGCTGATATGTGTGTATTAGAAAAGCAGTTTAAGGTGCTTCATCTGCAGCTATGAACTACATTTGATCAAGTATCTTGAAGAGGTACTAAGCTAATATATACCAGATATCACAATATGCACAAGGGGAGTTTCATACCTATTCAGAGCTCTAAGTGAATGGTAAGTGAAGCTTGTGTTCTGCACTCTTCTGTGAATACTAATCGCTATTTTGGGCACTGTGCAAAGAATAGCACCATTGTAGTAGACACAGCATCCTTAGCAGAGCAGAGTATCTTCAATAAAGTGTGGAGAACCCTGGCACATTATCCTATGGCACCCACATGAAACTCCCAGCCAACACTGGAATGTAAGTTAGAGGTTAGTTAAGAGATGAAAGCCAAAACCATTACAGAAGAAGCTTGATAATAAAACCAAGAAGAGTTAATCAAACTCTTCATCTTCACTGACCTCTACATAGTAGTCAGAGATAGAAGAAACAGATTTTAATCGTTGGAAAAAATCCAGATTTCAGTTTTGCCTGTCATTCAACAAAGGAATGAAATAACAACTATTAAAAAGAAATGTTAGCCACAAAAGGCATTTATTAAAGAGGGGAAAAAAAAGGGAAAATTTTTGTGGTCAGTTTAAATATCTTGCTTGTTAAAATCAAAACATTTTCTTCTGACATTGTCTATTTCTAAACATTTTGTGTAGCAAAACCTCAGCAGAATAAGTTTCCATTTCAGAAACTTATGAAACAAGGAATTTTGCTACTCCATTCTGGAACCCATTCTGGACACAATGTTTTGATATTAAGGAAAGGGTTTTGAAAAAAGGAAAGTTTTGGACCAGCCCTTTGCCTATTCCATCTGACATTTTTCATGGAAAATCTCCTTGAGTTTTGGTGTATTTTCTTCCTAGATCATTGAGTTACATTTTAATCTTGAATCTGATCATCAAACTTCGTCTCGTAATTTATGAGCAAATGCAAAGTGGCACATAAGCACTAGAAAGAAATTACTCAAGAGACGCTGCAGATCAGAATAGCATAACAGTGCAGGTAGATGTCCCTGGATGGCTGCCAAAGATCTTTACTAAGCTCAGAAGCGGATTATTTACTACTTTTATGCAAGAAAAACAATGAACTTAAAATGAATGTAAGATTAGTTTACAGAAACATTTCTTTGTGCTATAAAATATACTTTTGACACATTTTTTAATATTTATGCCATTAAATATGAGTGCTGTTTACTGTGTCTGTGGTTGTTCTTGTTAGCAGTAGTACTATTACCACACAATGCTCCCATTTAATGACAGATCAGGAAGTTTTAGTGCATTAACATACTGCATATATCAGAAGAAATACATGTGCCTGTCATCAGACTAAAATCAAACCAGGGAAATTAAATAAGCATTCCTACTTTTAAATTCAGTCTACATCACCTGTTAGATATTTTCCCTTTTCTTAAGGACTAAGGAAGAGATTTTCCCTGAGACCCAAGTGACCTTATAGATAGGGCACTAGTGATGGAGCCATTCTTTCCCTTCTGTGCCTTTACTCTGACTAGGGGAGCCTCTTGGAAGAAAAAAACTGAAGAAGGAGGCAGGAAGAGGAGGCATGGGTGATAAATGTACCTTTTGACTATACCATCAAAAAGTGTTCACCAAATTCGGAGAAAATTTTGCTGTCTGCCCCTTCACATGCATTTCTTCTTATCACAAACCTGAGTCAAAGCTACTCAGAAAAATGACAAAATGAGCCAGTGCCAGGATCTGGATTTGTCTTTCATTTGCAGCAGTTTTGGTGGATTTTTTAATCACTGAAAACATTTTTTTTTAAATCTCCCCTGCTTCTATATCTGGGAAAATTATCCATTTCTGACTGATGTTTTCTTATCCCTCTTTTGAATATCACAGTATTTGTTAACCAATAATTTAAAGTTTTCTACCTTTCCAGAGTTTTATGCAAAGTATTTTTTTTCTTTTCCTGTTACTGTAATCTGAAGGCTTATGGTAGATTTTCTGTAGCGAAAAATGTATGATATTCAGTAATGCTTGTTGGTTTGGGGGTTTTTTGTTTGGTTGGTTTTTTATAAATGAGGTGACATCTACATGCTTTCACGAAAGCTGACAGTGAAAAATGTTATTCTTGGAAACCTGCCTGTCCATGTTTCCTCTCTAGCTGGCATTCACAAATGTGTTTCTCTCTGTCTCTCTCCCTTTTCTGTTCCTTTTGTTTTTCTGCTAATAGGAAGGGGACAAGCAAATAATCAGAGAAACAGCCACGCACCAGCTCAACCCAGAGCGTTATGTTCACAGTTTTAAAGATTTGTCTAATTTCTCAGGATCTATAAACATTTCCTATCGCTACCTAGCTGGCACACCTTTGCCAAGGAAAAGTAAGTAACTTCAATTTGAATGTTACAAAATGAGGTAATTTAAAAAGGGGTGAAATCCATATAGTCCCTGTGGTATTTCTAGGCAAGAGGGGCTGAGTTAAGCGGTGACAATCTCAAGAGAGTTAGTGGCACAGCTATCATAGGCTGGTCTAGAGTGGCTGCTAGTCTGGACCTAGCAGAGATAGCCCCACAGTGTGATTACCTTCTGACCAACTACCTGACTTGTAGATATTCTGCAGGCATCCCCTGGGTGGTCTGTGTGAGCATACTTCTGCGGATCTCCTCCCAGGCAAGAGGAAGATGCTTTAGAAAGCAGAAGCAAGGCACATGCTGGTGGTTTTCTGCAACCACCCTCTGAGACCATACTGTAAATCTCTATATAAGTGGTAAATCCAATTTTATGTACGCTTGACATCGCATAGATACACCCTTCAGGTCCACTGTCCTGCTGGCCCAGCAGCTGCAAATGGACCTCCTTGTTCCTTTAGCTGTGCTAACAAGGGAGCTGAATTGTGCTATTATCGGGACAGTAAACGAGGATTCTTCTCACAGCCATCTGCCGATGGACTATTTACTTATTCCTATTTCAGACATGGTTCAACATTTTTCTCTAAAAGTGAAATATGGCCTTACCTAGACTGTAGACAGGTGTCCTTTGGGTTCCAAATCAATCATTTCACATATATAAACAAGGCTCTGAAGTCCAAGACCAAAAAGTAAAATAAAATAATGTGTGAGTTATAGAAAGCTATAAAGTTTGCTCAAATTAGATTTGAAAATTTTGTGGCTCTGTAGGCAGTGTAAACGACTCCTGGGGGTTGTACTTCACTGTACAACTGCATTTTGAGCAGATTTAAACCTCAAGGGAAACCCTGAATCACTATCAGAGCAGTCTTTTACAAACAACTATATTTTAAGAAAGTTGGGGTAGGTTCAACTTAAGTACGCCCTGTCAATTACGAAGCCTTGACATTTTTTTACATCAGAAGTTACAAAAATAGAGATATATTAGCAAATATTGAAAAAAAGCTCCTGATTTGGAATGCTGGTAAAAATGAAATGACAGTGACTACAAAACAGCAGAGATGAAATTTCTTCCCTTATAAGATATATCTCTGTCTAGAAAGAATGAACAGCATTAAAAACTATTTGTACAAGCAAGGAGAGGAGTTCTCTTCTACTTTAAAATAGTACCTAAATTGCATCTTGCAAGAGGGTGTTCCCTGTAAAATGCTCAATGAGTCCTGAAAGAGGATTGGAAGAAAAACTGCTAGTAAGGAAAAACTAGACAAATTCACCTGAAAATGAACACACTGAGAAAAAAATTATCCATGCAAAATTCATAAAACTGTGAAGTTATGCATAGATGTAACTAGACATTTAGAGGGCTTAAAAAGATAAAAGTGCTGCATTTAGTAGTTCCTTGCTTTCAAAATATGGTGTGAATAAGCCCCTCATAATCCCCCCATAATCCCCCTTCTTTTAGCAGATTTACAGCCTTATCATTGTATATGTGGTTTCGTCTACTAAGCATATATGTACACATCGCTTTGGCATTTGTCCACAATGTGCTACTACTGGCAGTAAACAAGAAAATGTTTAACACAATAGTCTCCATATGTCTATTTGCTTGCAATATCATACTTCTTAATGAAAAGGCAATAAAGGTCCTTTATTGCATGCAACTTAATTAGTTCACATACCAAATTTCTCAGTCTTCACCATTTACGAGGTTTATTTAATATAAACACAGCTCTGGAGAATATCTTTGTGATGAAATCTTTTCCAATATCAGATACTCAGTTTTTGTTTGATTTGTCTTTCGTACAGGGTATCTTACAATTGGACTATCCTCTGTAAAACGGAAAAAGGGAAATTACTTACTTGAGACCATCAAGTCCATATTTGAGCAGTCAAGCTATGAGGAACTCAAAGAAATTGCAGTGGTAGTACAGCTGGCAGATTTTGACTCAGCCTGGTGTGAAGGGATGGTCCAGGATATTTCACAGAAGTTTGCACATCATATAATTGCGGGCAGATTAATCGTTATTCACGTCCCTGAGGATTACTATCCTGTACTGGATGGCCTTAAGAGGAATTACAATGACCCAGAGGACCGTGTGAAGTTTCGATCAAAACAAAATGTAGATTATGCTTTCCTTCTAAACTTTTGTGCTAATCTTTCTGACTATTATGTGATGCTAGAAGACGACGTTCGCTGCTCAAAGAATTTTTTGACTGCTGTTAAGAAAGTAGTTACCTCACGAGAAGGATCCTACTGGGTGACTTTGGAATTTTCCAAGCTGGGGTACATTGGAAAGCTTTACCATTCTCATGACCTACCACGCCTGGCCCATTTTCTGTTGATGTTTTACCAAGAAATGCCTTGTGATTGGCTGCTCATCCACTTTCGTGGGCTGTTAGCTCAAAAGGAAGTGATACGTTTTAAGCCATCTCTGTTCCAGCACATGGGGTACTACTCATCTTACAAAGGAGCTGAAAACAAGTTAAAGGATGATGATTTTGAAGAGGAATCATTTGATATTCCTGACAACCCACCTGCAAACTTGCACACCAATATGAATGTATTTGAAAACTATGAGGCAAGCAAGGCTTACAGCAGCATTGATGAGTACTTCTGGGGCAAAGCTCCTTCTACTGGAGACTTCTATGGGATTGTATTTGAAAAGCCCATTAAAATCAGTAAAATTAAAGTTGTCACTGGAACTGAAGATCGGCAAAATGACATTTTACATCATGGGGCCCTGGAAGTAGGTGAAAAGATTGTAGGCAGTAAAAAAGGGAGACAATGTACTACTTACTTGAGACTAGGGGAGTTCAAAAATGGGAATTTTGAAATAACAGATGTAGAGCACAAAGTTCTGTTTGATATTAACTGCATGAGAATACTTGTTACTAAAAGTCAAAAAGAATGGCTGATCATTAGGAGCATTAGTGTCTGGACTTCTCAAACACCAAATCCATAAAGCAAGGACACATGGGAAGGTAAAGAGTGCATACAACCAGCTGGGTCACACCTGGTGCCATTCCCCAGAAATACAGACATTTCCAGCTCTTCACTAGAGACACAGAAAATGTGGGGAAATAACAAGTAAAGCAATTTATTTTTTACCAGTTTGGTCAGGCAATATGCAAACATTTATTTGTTGAAAATTTTGAATTTTATAGAATACAAAAAATTCTCAAACCTCTCTTGAGATCTTTAAACCCTTTTTTATTATTATTTCTCTGTAAGAGAGATCCTGTGGACAATACAGAACAAAAAAAAAACCCATCTTATAATTGCCAAAAACTTTAAATCTATGACCAGTATGTTGTGAAAAGAAATTGGATTGCACTTTATGCACATAAAAATTTAAAATCTTATGGTAGTATGCGTTTGTACTGTAGTTGGTAATGTGTTTCTTTTCCAGGCAATTGTGACAAGGAAATCTGTCCTGAAACTGGCAGTTTACTTCTGAGCACTGTAAGAAAATAATGTGGCTAGTCACTGCAACTTCTTGTCAAAAGGGAATGTATAAAATTATAAATCTGACATGACAATTATGTAAAAAATAGATAATTGCATCTGTTATTCTGTCTCAACAAATATCCTTTGTTCTTTTTCCTGGGTCTTTTCGCTGAAACGAGCACTGCTTGGATTCTATATTACTTAAGGGACCAATTTACTCTCCTTACTTTTTCAACTCACACTAAGCAAGCCTTCTGCTTGAGTACCAATGTCACTATCAAACCCAGGTACTTCAAGGGCAGCACTGCTCTCTTAGACAGGCCTCTAAACAGATCTCAGCTTCAACATTTTCTGTTCCTTCATGAAATGGAGAACTCCCCCTGAGAGATTTGCACATAGATGAATACTACAGCATGGTTTCTAAGGATTGTCATGCCTTCCATATCTACATGTCCAGTTCATGTATGATACAAATGCAAAGTGTACCGGGTTAATCAATTCGGTCTGAATGTAATCTCCATTCTGTCCTGGGTGATCCATAGTCAATAGAAGACACACAAAGTGAAGAATCCTCATTCAATGAGAAATTAATATGTTTCTGAATTGGGGATTTTTTGGAGTGTTTTGGTTTTGGGATTTTTTAAGTTTTCTAATTCTGATTGTGTTAGTCTTGTAGACATCTTCCCACTGCCTCTGATTATTTACTATAAACATATTTTTCCTGACGTTAGACAATAAGCAGAAAAGTTCCCCCAGTCCGTATGACTTCAGTGTTAGCTCTGGGCTTCTAGTGCATCACACAGGGAGGCTGTATAGCATATGATTAGTACTATATGTATACATTTATATTAACAGAATCTGTGGAGGTTTTTCCTCTAAGAAATTCCCTAGATTGTCTGAGTAGACACACTAAGAAATACATGAGTAGCAAGTGTGACAGAGATGAACATTGTACTGTCAATCTCATGAATATTATGGTTATCATCTGATTGCATCTAGGGGATTTGGTTAAACCCGGAAGGCAAGAATTAAATTTCAAGAACGCTTGCGCTGACAAAGAGTGAACTAGCTACTGGATGAATACATACAAACCTAACAAGTATATTTCAGAAGGATAAATTATGTTTAAAATCTACAAAAAACATCAATGCAATTGATTTTCCTGGTTCATAAATCTGGATAAAATCAGATCCAGGTTTGGCAAATCACCCAATACAGAGGTGAGGTACATTGTCAAATATATGCTTCTACATAATTCAGAAAAACATCTTTTTCTCAAAGAAAGTCTTTGTTTCTTTTTCCTTAATATACACCTAAATCTCTGCTTTTTATATATGTATATTCAATAAAATAAATTAAAAGTGCCATACATGTTTGACTTGAAAAGGAAAATAAAACCCTTTTTTAAAAAAAAAATCCAATACATGCTAATCTTAAATTATTATAAATACTTATGAAGGACTTGCTTTTTAATATTGATATTCTATGTTTCAAAAATAATTAGTTGGTAATTAGTTATTTATCAATCCCTTTTTTTTTAATAAGCTGTCATTCTTCTATTTTTCCTTTTATAAAATCAGAATGGTTTGGGTTTAAAAAGACCCAACAGATCATCTAGTTCCAACCCCCTGCTATGGAGAGGGATGTCTTCCACTAGACCAGGTTGCACAGAACCCCATCCAGACCAGTACTGAACACCTCCAGGGATGGAGCATCCACAACTCCTTCAGGCAACTTGTTCCAGTGCCTCTTTGTCATCGCAGTAAAGAATTTCTTCCCAAGAACTATTCTAAACCTACTCTCCTTCAGCTTCAAGCCATTCCCCCTTGTCCTGCCACTACATGTCCTGGTAAAAAAGTCCCTCTCCATCTCTCTTGTAGGCTCCCTTTAATACTATAATGTGTTATAAAGTCTCTACAGAGCCTTCTCTTCTGCAGCTGAACAACCCCAACTCTCTGAGCCTTTGCTCACAGCAGAGGTGCTCCAGCCCTCTGATCATCTTTGTGGCTCTCCTCTGAATTCACTTGATCATTTGACTGTTAATTTTTAATTCATTAACTTTCCTTGATCCTTAACTCTTAAGGCCAAAACAAATATCACTAGGTTACTTTTATTCAGAAATGCAGTATGTCTGAAGCAATCTTCTAAATTAGAATTGAAAATGCACTCAGTCTCAAGATTTCAAATACTCTTGTAATCAAAACCATAGATAATGTGAATGGTTAGTACAAATTAAATGGTCTCAACAAAAGCCAAAGTAATTTAAATGGTATTTTTGAATTACAAGCTGAACAAAACTGCTTTCCTTTTCAAAATAACATTAGTAATGAGTCTCATCTTTAGCATAATGGCTTAGCAGCAAGATCTCCCATCTGGTTGTTACCAGTCTTAGGAGATCAAACCCACAAATGCTCTCAGAGAGAGCTTTCCTTGGCTGTGGATACTGGTAAGTGCTAAGAATGAGAGGCATGCACCATTCTTACTGTTGAATTTGAGCTGACTTGGAAAAAATTGTTAACAATATACTTATTCCAGGAGAGTCTAGAATTCAGTTGTGAAATCTAATGTTTTGAGCACTCACTGTAGGGCATCCATCTTCTCCTTCATTGAATGCATATTTTATCCACCTCATTCACATGAAAAAGGTTACTAGATTTTGGAAGAAAAAAATTAAAAAAAGAAGCCATAAAATCAGTGGTAACTGGTTTTCAGGCATATTTCAAAAAGATATAATTGAAGACATGGCTTTTTCATGTGCTAGGAAAAGTGATTGTCTTCCGCAAGGAAAATATTTAATCAGACATTTATACAGTTGGTGACCATATGACTGAGTTGTCTTTCAGGTGTTTTTCACCTGAATAATCATCACATCATAACATTACCAGGCACTGAAGTGAGACTGAGACACCAGTAGTTTCCACAAATACTGGAAATATTGCTCTGTGGTCTGGACAGTGATGGATCTCTTCTGAACTTACCTACATATACTGTTCCCATTATCATTCTTTAGGATTCCTCACTGTATAAAATAGGGAATTCTTGGGAAGTAAAATACTATTCACTGCAAATTAAAAGAAAGGAGCCCTTACTGAAGAATAAACAAACCCAGGACATGACAATTTTCAGGAAAACCAGTTTTAGAATACTTAAGATAACTACTATGATAAGGGTAATTCACTAAGGTTCTATACAAACATATTTTTAGATCAATCTTCTAACATGGTGCTCTGTTTTACTCTCTGCTCAGTATTCCCTTGTGTTAGACACTAATGTTTTCGCTTTTATAAAAGGACTTTGGGAACTTGTTCATTGTTGAATTATTAAAAGTTAAATAAAGAGCAAACTGTGACACCTTAGAGAAGATTTCATTCTGGAAACTTATTGAAGTAACAAACCCCATAGTTAACTGTCTTAAAAACTGCAGATTACATCAGCTTTCATTGTGAAGCATTTCAGAGAACCTGATGGAAATGATAGTTCTTACTGCTCTCTGGTTAAATTTGCAGATCCGTTAGGCTACATTTAAGTAAGTATTAAATTATGAGTAGTAATGTAGATCATGTGTCATGATCTCTAGCAGCATCACATCTTCAAATGGTAAAGTGTAATGTTTTATAAAAAGAAGTGGAAAATACAGATGTATTATAATGAAAACAAATTCAATGATTTTTATGTCATATGCTATATACAAAGACAAATTAATTCGAGCATCTCCACCACTCCATCAGCTTTTCAGATAAAGCAAAACAAGGGGCTTAATCTTTGTTTTTCAATCCTTAGTCCTTGGAGACAAAAATTATGAATTTTCTACTCTCTTTAATCAAAGCTGTATTGACCTATATATCAGAGAAAACTGAAAGGGTGATTTTGCAAAATAATAATATATATATATGCATATAGAAATATTTGTCTTTTCTTTTTATTTTAGTTTTAGACATCCTGAAAGACGGAAATTAAGATATTATCCAAATAGGTGTATTTTGGTATTTTCAGATGGCATTTTCCCATACCTTGCCTCTTTTACTACTTTTGCCACAGCAAATACATTCTGTGTCACCTAGGTATTCATGCCCTTCTGCAGAACAATCAGTCATGTAAACCAAGGCTCTGTTGCTGCTTTTGCTGTAAAAGAAGAGAAAGAGGAGCATGTCCAAAGTCATCCCACTTGTACAACCCTTGTCTAAGATCTGATTCCTTCTACTGATGATGATGGGAGGCCATGCAATAGGTTTGTCCTGTGCATTCATCTCCTAAATAATTAGAGATACAGGAGATTTATTTTTGTATGATTACATATAATACATATAAACCTTGATAAAATCACATGATACACAGTAACCTTTACAGATAATTTCCTATCAGCAATACAATTTTTCCCAGAAGGGATGTTCACTATCTTCCTCACAAATACTATCTTGCAATGAGAATAATTTGTTGAGCTTTAAAAAAATGAATATGAATCTCCACCTCGATCCAAAGAATTATTTATTACATGTTGGTTTAACAATGAAATTAAGTACAGAGAAAGATTAATTTCAATAACATTTCCATAATAGTAGTTTGTTGTTAAATTGGCATGAAATTGAATTGGCAACTGGGCAGATATTAGACTATTTTTCAGCCACATTTCTAGATATTTTCCAACTGTCATGCTACCTACTACTAGTTCTCAAATAAAATTCCACTTTGCTCTGATAGTTGTAAAAAGGCTCTTAAAATTCCATGTAGAACTTGAAAGTACTTTAAGTAGTATTATATTGCTAATTAAACCCTTTGCCAGGCCTTTTCTGGGCTTATGTAAGAGTTTCACATTTAACAAGTGAAGCTGAACATCAAAAGCTAATGTTCATTTCCTCTGTTCAGGCAGTTAAATAGCTGCCTTCCTTCTTTCTTGCTATTTATCCATTAATGTTGGGTTTACTTTTGCCAGACTTCAGTCTGGAGCAACAGTTTAAAATATTCTGGCTTTTTTTTCTTCAGTATACCTGGCACCACTAAGAGCAGAGATCTAAAGGTGTAAGTTAAACCTTTACACCAGCCTTTGCTGCTACTTAAAGTCCCTTTCTGTGTGCTGATGCCACCTGGGATTTTTCAGTTCATTTTCAACTTTAGAGTCTATTCTATTTTCATGTTACACTTTCACCAGCACACACACCCGGTCCCTTCTTTTCTCTTTAATTTCAATACTGCATAAATGAACATCTTCTTGGGTGAATATTGCCAAACCACTTTTACCTCCATTCAGGAAACTGGGATGGTTACTGGCATTTATTTCTCAGAATTACTTCCTGCATTTGGCCATAGCTCACTACATTTAAATGCCACATCTGCTGAGAAGACAATAAGCATGCTCTAATGAGACACCCTTTTAAAAGAGAAGGACTATTTATTTTCCTTTTTTTTTTGCCATATAACTCTAACAGTGCACTATCTGATTGTGTCAAAATTATATGCATACCATTTTACCTCCATGAAAATCTCCTAAAGCAAACAGGTCTTGTTAATCACTCCTGCAAATGATTCCTGGCAGCAGCCTGGTTTCGCATTTGCAAAATGAGCCAGGTTTCTCTCTTCCAGAAAGTTGAAAAGCAACGTTCAAGGAAGGGGGAAAAAATATCCCAAACAGGTCTTCTCTCTAGTGGTTTTCTGCTAACTTTCAAAGATGCAATTTCTTCCCTATGCTTCCTCTCTTCTCTGCCTCAAAATTATACATTAAAATCAACATGAGGGGCTTCTTCTTTCCAATATGTCAACTCACTCCCATCTGCGCACTCATAGTTTTCTTTTGGGAAGGGATAGTTTTAATTATGCAGAAATTCTTAACTTTTAGGGCATAAATGACACAACACAGACAACAAATTTTTTCAAAGGTCCATATTTATTTTTTTAAACATTCGAAGTGTGATATGCAATATGTTCATGCAAAGTAGAAAATATGTTTACTCAAGCATATTTGTGTTAACTGCTCCTCACACAAAAACAAACAAAGAAAAAATCAGGTAGTACATAAGTGCATTAATAAAAATGTTTCGGACCCCCACATTCACAGCTGTCTTTTGTACCAAAGAAGTTAAACTTTCTGGCTAAGGAGAGAAACCAGTGTGCCAGAAATAATTTGGACATTAACTTTTGTACAGTTAATCACTCTTTCTTCTGATACTAAGCCAATTCCATAAAATATAATCTCTTGAGTTATATGACTTGCTGAGTTGTTTTGTGAACAGATGTTACTTTTCTTGAATATTGATTATAAATATTGTACTTACCTTGTCCGCAAACTATTGGTAACATTTTTTCTTGATTTGTTCTATTTGAAAGCTCTTTTTTTTTTGTTTTAAACTGAAGAAATATATTTTTTCTTTTCAATAGCTTTAGCATAAAGGTTATAGAACAAGGCAATAGGAGTCATATGTGTAATCTGGTATGAAACTGAAATCAATGGTTTTCATAATATCATATTTGATAAAAGGTATGTAAGCCATAAAGGTATATTTAAGCATTTATCTGTTCTAAAGAAACATAGAATATCTTTGTTTCAGGACTCTGTGATTAAAAAAATGCCCATCTAAGACCATATTATTGGAAAAATTCCATTTCCCACACTCCCATTTCTTCTGCCAGCAGTAAGAAATCATATTTCTTCAGCTCTGCTTCATGGTCAGATCCCCACCAGGTTTGTATGCATTTAGTTAGTCAACATTTACTTTTTTATGCTTATTAAAGATTGAACATGTATCTTGCTGCCTGTCCTAAAGAAAAAGTATTGTAAAATTCTGGTTAATGTTTCTCATTGTTTTGATAATTTTGGCTAATATTTATTTTTATTTATTTGCCTTCACAGACATAGCTTTCCTGAGTAGTGAAAGGGGAGAAAAACTGGTTGCATTTCTGCATCACCTATGTCTGTCATCACTTTCTTCATATCCAGATTTTTCACTTGCTTACTGCAGGCACATGCTCACACAGTGAAAACACAAACAGAAAGGCAATAGGTTTCAGGTAGAGAGGGGATCATGAGAGAGACTTAGAAGCTGTCTTAGCTATTTAAAGTTCAATACAAGGAAAGCTAAAGAACATTTTCTTCTACTGCCCTGCCTTTTGACTGTGACATTTCTTCTGTTTCATGTGCCTCTGTGGATACGTGATCTGAAGCTCACCACACTTAGTTGGAAATTTTCTACTAATTTTGCACTTCTTCACTACTCCAGCTATAAATCTTTTGTCATGTAAGCCAGTTTGCTTTCTGGTTGAGCTACACCGTGCGGTGTCAATGTACCCTCTAGCTGTCTATGTGGTTTTAAATCTGGGAAAAATTACTAACCCAGCAAACATATTTGCAGATGTTTAAGTTAGAGAGGTGTCTGCTCCTGCTGAGATTGGGTACTGGAGTCAAAAT
Organism: Corvus cornix cornix; assembly: GCF_000738735.6. NCBI lineage: Eukaryota > Metazoa > Chordata > Aves > Passeriformes > Corvidae > Corvus > Corvus cornix. Next base: position 41,304,555 of record NC_047057.1, on the reverse strand, counting down.
TGGCATGCTACATCACCTAGAGGACTGCTTGGGCATGCATTATAGTACCATAGGTCTGCGACTCGCACCCAGCCAGCCGACAGCTGGAGTGGTTTAAACCTTACCACCAGCCAGCTTTTGTGGTATTCCCCTCTCCTCACTTTGCTTAAAGTTACAAACCCAGCAGTGCAGCCAGAAGAAAAGTGATCAGCAAATCCATTGCTCAATGCAGTGTCTTTGCTAAATGTGCATCCATCAGTATTTTAACTATTCTGAGAGAATGAGGACCTTGCATGCCAGAGGCATTGCCCCACGCTGCCCTCTGCTCCTGCCCAGCAGGCAAGAATGGTGGCAAGGAGTTGGTTGTACAAAAACTTCAGCTGGCCCTTAAAACTGACTTTTTTCGGGTTTTTTTTTCCACATTTCCTTCCCTGTAAAAACTATTTTGCTTGACATTTTTAGTGGAGCTAACACATTTCAGAGCAGAAAAGTTTTTTTTGAATAGCAAAGCAATAAAGATGTTAAGGAAATAAAAGAAAAAAAAATAAACCGAAAGATTTCAACTCTAAAGTTTCTGAAATTATTCATGAAAGAGATGTTATATCCAGTAAAAGATACAAGATATTTATCTTTTTTCCCACTCAAATTAGCTTTGTTTTGTGGTTTGGGTTTTTTTTTTCTTCTTGCATTTATGAGTTGCAGAGGCAGCTAAAATTGAAAAACAACAGCAAACCTTTCCCACCCTTACTTCACAGTTTGCATAGATTTAAAACTTTTTAAATATTTACCCACATGGAAACATCTACCATCTGGTGAGCATACTTTGGTCAGACGTTCTGCTCCCAGTAGTCAGGACATCTTGGAAAAATTCCTAGTCTTTAAAAAAGGAAACAAACCTTTGTCTGTGCCAGCATAGTTTGTGGGCCAGATGCTTATCTGAATTACACTGCTGTGAACAAGCACTTTCGATACTAATGAAAAAGCAAAAGTTTGGTTGGGTTTTTTTCCTTTTTTATTTTATCTTCTTCAATTTATTACAGTAATTAAATAGACCAAGATTATTAAGAGAGCCTCAAAAGTTTTTTAAAGGTAAAAGGATCTTTATTTTAACTTGGAGTAAGAAGTCAGCAGCTTAAGGTTCCTTCTCTCTCACAAAAGGGAATGTTACAGCAGATATCCCAAGAATTTGAACTTTTGAATCTCAGGAACTTGGAAGAGATAGATTCTTTCCTCTTTCTCTATCTCAGTATGAGCTATAGAAAAGCACCTTTCTTCCAAAATAGTCTTTATTCCAAAGGATAAATGGGGTGTACATGTACTAGAACTCTTATGGGAGCTTCTTGTGCCTGTGCCACTGTTCTAAAATACTGCATTCAGTAGCTTAAGAGTCTTCACTGCACATGGATTAGTAGACCCAGTTTTCAGGTTTCAGTCTCTAATGACATAAAATTTAAAAACCAGGAATAATTTCTGCTCTTACTCTTTGCTTCAGTTCACTGCAGTTTTCAGACAAAAATGTGGGAGACACAAAGAAAAAATTAGGAAAAAGGTTTATAGTCTTATAGTCTTCAGGAGAACTGTTAATTTTTAATCCCTTTTGTTGGATAACAGATATTTTATCCCATATGGCATCTCAGAACAGAGCTAATATGCATTCCGAAATGCTAATGCACGTTTTTTTTTTCCTTCAGCTGCTTTTTTTAGTTTTCTCTAGTGTCTAAGCAATCATCTTCTGTTATGAACCCAAGGTGTTATTTTGTGGTTTTGTTTGTTTGTTTGTTTGTTTTCCTTTTTCAGCTGTACTGGAATTCAGATGAGGACATCCTAAGTGTTTCTTTTTGGATTTTTTTAATCATTATTGTTTCATTTTAAAATAGAATGGGTACTATTTGTAAGAAACCGTTCATCTGATCCATTTAGTTTGTTTTTGGTTTGGTTTTTTTTTTTTACTACTACAAAAGAAAGGATACAGAAAGAAGTGGGGCTAAATTTCTAGAGCACTGTTACACTTCACTTTTGAATGCCCTGCCATGCTGTGGCAGTGAGCATGCAGGGTGGCACACTGGATACCATCTAATCAGAAAAAGCAGGGAAATTGCTTTAGCTGAAACTATTCCTTGAGGCTGAAGATAGCAATTCTGTAGTTACTGAAAAGGAATCAGATGCAAGAAGGGGACAGTTGATAACAAAACAAAGGATGACTCAGGTGTTTCTAGTGCTCCCAAAATATGCCATAATTAAAAATATTCCAAACAATCCAAAGACCACTGAAATCAAAAGGAGTGAATGCCTTCATTTTAACAGGTTTGATCACATTCTAATTCAGAAATTATTTTTAATCATTAAACTAGTCTTAGTGATGGCACTTTGAGACAATTGCCGTGAAAACAAAGTACTGTTGGTATTGAAGCTTTTTTAAAAATTGTGTTTAGAGTTACACAGAATTTAATTAAAATTTATTCACTGTTATTTCCCCTGGACTGAAAATAGGGTTTTAGTGTTGTTGCTCCATTTCCGTCCTGTGTTTCCACCCACTGCATGAACTATGATGGTACAAGTACCCAGTGAATCAGATAGTAAATCAAATAAAGAAATATAATATGGATTATAATCAAGCAAGAAATAAAAACTGTGGTGTTAATTCAGTCACCATTTGGCCATATTTGCATTTTTACTGACATAGCTGAGGGACTGGAGCTAACATGATTCAGTTAGATGAAAAGAAGACACTGTGTAGTTAATGACTAAGCAGTTGTGTGCAGACCCAGAGATATTTCTAAACCTTAGTGTCTGTATTAGCACATATAATAATCTTCTTAATGTCTCAGATCTGAAGACTTAGAAACAATAAATGAAGAGAGAGAAAGAAAGATTAATTAATTCAAGAAGATGAAATAAAGCAGAGAAATACTAAGAGTTACCAAGACCATAAAATAAAACTATTTCAGAGCCACAAGCTGGGCCCAGATCTCCATGTGTTCTCATTGTTCAACTGCAAATATGTTGTTCTGATTTTAATTCTTTGGCCTCTTATAATTTTGCATAAATATAGCCTCATGGCCATAGGAAAAGCCCTCTCAAAATAATCATTTCCTATTACCTTATCTAATTTGAAAATCAATCCCTGTAAATAAATTATCTTTAATTCATAACTCCCATTACATTTTTGCTAAGTATGGTTATATATATAAAGATTTTCAACACTCTGAAGTCATACTGATTTAACTTCAGCTTAAAATCCATAAATAAGACTTATTTGAATAACAGATATGTGTTTAAGTCTTCATACACAAATAGGTGAATGCTGTTGCTAGCAGACTTGTAAAGAAAACTGAGTATAAACCGGGAGCTTAATGGATAATAAAGAAATTATAAAAAAGCTAAAACCAGAAAACCTAGGAATAATCTTCCAGTTGCATTAAAAATCTCTTCAAATTAGAGCTGGTATGTCTATAAATTCTTTTCCAAAATTCATTCTTAATACATTATAACAGCACAATGTTAATAAATGTGCATGGCATGTCATTAATAATTGTCAGTAGAATGCATGAGGTTGCAGGGAATAAGCACTGTTACTACTGCAGGACCTCAGAGTTATCTTGTTTTCTGTGTTTAGATTTCTCCCTTCAGCACATCCCACAGTTCCCACTACTGTGTGAAGGTTCCTACTTCACCCAAGACATCCAAGAGTGCAATCAGAAGACAACTGTGGAGGCAGACTTCATTGCCAGTAAACAAGTTTCATAGCAAGAGCATGCAAATTCAGGGCACTGTGGAAGGAATGTTGTGGGAATAAAAAAAGAGTGGTTTTTTGGCATAGTTTTAAACCTAGGGATAGAAAACAGAAGTCTAATTGAATTGTCTTGTATAATTTTCTAATGTAATTTCCACAATCACTTTCTTTAAGATTGAAAAGGTCATTTGGAGTTGCATGGTTCTGTAAAAACACATTTTTTGTTTGGAAGACGAAAAGAAGCTTTCAGCTTTTGAAATAATGATATTGAAATTTTTTTTTATAGTACGAGAGAGGAATTCCAAGGCTGGAAAGGATAAATTTACATCAATCCCTTCCATTTCATACAGGGCTGGATACATAACTTAAATTGTTCCTTCTTTAATTAAGATTTTTAATATATCTGTTTCAGATTAGTGTAAAAATTTCAGAGATTTTTGTACTCACAATATCTAATATATGCAATGCTTCTTAGTTTAAATTAAAAGTTAAAAAAATTAAAGTAGTGGAAAAAAAGAAAAGAAAAATAAGGTAACATTTCATAATTTTCAAGTTAATTTTACTTGATTTTAGTTATATAACTGGGAATAAGAGATAGGAAAGGTTGTAATTGTTTGCAATTTTTGCCTTCAGGAGTATTGATGTTCAGATGTTCAGTACCATTTTAGGCATTATTAGATATTATTTTGTATTGGAGACATCTGAAATCCAGAGTTAATCAATAGGGTAAGGGATCTTAGGTAATAAACTTCCTAAGTGACAGCTGGTGGCCAAATATTACTCAAAATAAAAATCAAAGACAAAGGTATCTGGTTTCAGATAACCAGTGTAGGTGCATCTATAGTCAGGACAGAGATAGGGGCTCTCCAGAGGGCCATTCATTGCATGCTAGGTGCCAAAAAGTGAGGTGGTATTCCTCAGGGTACTCCTCTTGCAAGAGGATGTAATGGGGAGAGGATGACAGGCTCAGACAAGACTTTCAGTGTTAAGTGCACTGATTGAATGGCATGTATCCTATGGTTTTGTCTGTTAGTTCAGCTTCCTCCGATGCCTCCACCCCAAAGAGAATTCAGACTGATATTTTAAACTGAAGATCGTTGTGTGTATACCTTAACAAAAAAGAGCGATTCTTGCAAACAGCTTGTTATACTAATTTCAATTAACAGTACAAAAACTTCAGGACCAGTTTGAAAGGATTTCCATTCTACTGTAACATCTTGTGACTGGCTTTTATTTCCCAGGCACTGACATTTTGCTGTAATCATTTCAAAGTGTATATCTTCAAGGAACAGTACATTGACCAATTAATGTTAGAAACATGGAAGCATTCAGGTTGAAAAAGGCCCCTACGACCATCCAGTCCAACCATTAACCCACCACTGAAGCATGTTCTGCACCTACACGTCTTAAATATCTGCACAGGTGGTGACTTTACTACTTCCCTGGGCAACTTGTCCCAGCTTGACAGCCCTTTAAGTAAAGAAATATTTCCTGTGTTGTTTAGGTCAATTTTGTTCATAATATCTTTCCCTAGTCTAAGAATTGCCTAAACTAGTAAACAAGCTTGTTTACCAAAAAAAAAAAAAAAAAAAAAAAAAAAAATTGCAGTGTTCTCACAAATTAAGCATTAAGTTACTGTGACATCAAGTTCTTAAATGCACAAAAGCTTGATTACGAGGTGGTAAAAGCATCCTACGTGGAAAGCTACGGTGTCTAATTCCAGCAATACAAGACTTTTGATAACAGAATCTGACTTTTTCACAGTTCACAGCCTTGCCTAAACTCTCATTCAACTTGCCCAGTAATCTTTAGAGTGGGTACTGGAGTCTGAATTGGCTAATAGGGGAGGAAAATATTCACAATATTGAGCTACATAGCAGCTATTTGGTTTTATTTCTCCCCCCCCCCCCCCCCACCCCCCCCCCTTTCTATCTCTGGAATAAGGGTGCCACCTACTGGCCATCAGTTATTTTGTGAAATTGCCAGAAAATCTCTTTGTCTTCTGCTCAGGGGCACTTATTCCTTCTCTATTGATTAAAACAATCTAATTTCCCATCATTTTGTACCATTCTGGGCATGTGGACTTGAAAAAATATTCTTTTTTCTTTTATACATGTATCAATAAAGGTCAAAAAATTGAGACAGATATGCAGGAGGCCAACTGTTGGCTTAGTGTACAGTTTTATGAATGCAGGCAAATAGTCATATAAAGGAGCAGCTTGATTTCTTTAGTATGAGACAGCAACAGACTCCAGAATCACATGCTTTCCCACAAAGAAATGTAAAAGAGTATGCTCATACCTCTCTCTCTATTTTAAGGACATAGGAGATAATAAAATCTTCTTACTCATGATTTTCAGCCCAGGGACCTGACCCCTTTAGGCACATTTTCTGCCTCTTCAGACTTCATTTCCTGCCAGCATGTGAAGCAGAGAAGAGAGGAGAAAGAGGTGGAGCTCCATTTGGGAGCAGCAAGGGTCCACAGATAGACTATGAACTCCTGAACATGTCAAGATCAGCATGATGTAGGTTGGGTCAGGAGAAGCTCTGCAGTCACTCTTCTCACTCAGCACACTCACATTACTCATGAAACACCACTGATCCTTTCCAGTCTCATCTCTGAAGCCAAATTTCTGAAAGGTCCCTTTTACATGCCTTAGTCTGTCCCACCCAGAATTTGGGGCACTGTGCTGGTGTTTGTAGGGTTTTATTTTCGATAAAACTGGTGGACTGCTAGGTATGTTTACTAATTTTGTGACCTTAAGCAGGGGAAAACTAAAATTTTGCTTAAAACTAAAACAAATAAAATCAGCTTCCTAGCAGTGACAAAGGAGACTGCAGACTAATCCTGCACTCACTTCAGGCAAAGAACAGAACGGAGGGTTTCATGTCTTTTCTCAAATAAATTTTTATTGTGATGAAGGCTGTGTACAAAAATGCTTTTGATGCTGTATGTAGTACAGAACTTTTGGGGAGCATCAGTCATATCCAACAGTAATGGACTGGGATAGAGTTAACTTTACTCATAGCAGCTCAATCAGTGCTACAGTTTGTATTTGTGATCAAAACAATACCGATGACACCCTTATGTCGTAGCTATTGATGAACAATGTCTGCACAGCACCAAGGCCACCTCTGCTTCTCACTCTACCATGACTCTGATTAGGTTGGGGGTGCAAAATAATTAGAGAGGGAAAAGGGAGATAGATAACCCAAACTAACCAAAGAGATATTCCATGCCATATAGCATTGTGGTCAGCAAAAAAAAGGGAAAAGATTAATTGGTTGGACATTGGTCTTCCTGAGGGAAGTGGATGATTGCCTTTGCATCATCTGTTTTGTTTTCTTTCTCTTTTCTTCCATTTATCCTTCATTTATTACTTTTTAAATTAATGATTAGACACCTGTATTTTTTTGGTTTTAATGTTCCTTTCTTGATCCCCCATCCCACTTCAGTGGGGAAGGAGTGAGGGCTGTGTGGTCCTTAGCTGCCTACCAATGTTAACACAACACATGGGGAGAACTGAAAGACCAGGCAATAATTTTAAAAGTAGTTTGGGCCCCAAGAATCTCTTAGAGAATGAAGCATTTCTCTGGTGCATCTGAGCTTAAGGTAATAGAGCAATGCAATACATCCATGTCACATTAGTTTTAAAAAGGAAAGAGAAAGACTTGTAAAATATAGAATATTTGTAAAAAAAGTGGCTCACTTAAACAATGATGCTGTTTTTCACTCCCTAAAAGTTAACATAAGTTGAAAATAAAAATTAAATCCACCCTGCTTAAAAATACCTAGAATGGATTCATGTTACAAGACACAACTAATTGGTGAAACTCATCATCAAGTGATTGAAAAAGAATGAACATCTCCTTAAAAAACTGGCAATATCAATTATAGTAAAGCCATTCAAAATTACTGTAAATATGACAGATCTCATCTTGTGTTCATAAACACAAATGTGGCATTAAAATGGTACAGTCTTCTGAGTCATTTTAGCTGTACTTTCCTCTGGATCTAGGTTTCCCATTTTCCCTTCAAGAGTATGGCTTAAATATGAACCTCTGTTCCCAGTAAATTGGAGTCCTTGTCCCACATGCTTAATTGCAATACCTGCTTTATATAGTGCAATTAAATTATTCTAGTCATGTGTTTCAAAATTAAATTGAAATTACAATAAATACATTTTTTAAAATCCCCACTTATAATCTATACAAGATAATGATTTTAAAAAACAAAGTCCTAATTTTTTTAAACCTACATCTGACTCCATCCAGATTGTTCCAGGTAGGTCAAGAGTCATGGATATTGAACCAAATTTAACAGGTAGCCCCTATTCATGCAAAGGGCAGCAGTCAGGTGTCTGAACATACTGGGTGCAGTTACACATTGTGTTGTCCTGAACACAGCCTCACTGGAAATAGCAGGAAAGGCAAACAGATCCTCTCCCACCACATATGTGTTGCAACCACTGTGAACATATGCCATGTTCAACATTTTCCTGATACCACTGTTGAGGTCTCTTTCTCCCTGGCACACTGGAATGGCTCAGCAGCTCTGCTCCTTCAAAGATACTCCCCTGCCAGCTGCATTCCCTCTGGCTTTCTAGAGTCCAAAGAAAATCCTTCTATCAAGTACATGAAAGGCATTTGTTACAAAGCCAATGCCACAGTTATATCCACAGTGTGCTGTTAGGGCTGGTTAAAATGTGACAGCAAAACATTTTCCCATTTAAAAAAATGGCACTTTTCTGGCCTTGGCACATTCCTGTGGACTGGCTGATCTTGCCAAAACCCCAGCAGAAACTGGCAGACAGGCTGACCCTTGGCTGTGATCATGTCACTGAGCTCAGCAAGGCTCTTAATTCCCTGGAAAGCTTTTGCTGACTTGCTGATGGCCAAGACTGCATAAGATACCTGTCTGTAAATCTGCTTAGGTCCTTCTGCTGCAAATTCCCCAACATCTGGTGGTATCATACCTCTATTCCTCAAATAATTGTCTGCTGGACATTTGAGATGCCTGACTTTTTAGCTTGTGAGCCTAGCAGGTGGCAAAAAAAAAAGGTGAGACAACACCTCCAGTAAATATCTGGTAAACATTTCCAGAGCACAGTATTTAGTTCTACAGTAAAACAAATATCAACATAATTTTTGGTGCTTTTTTACCCCTATATTTTTCTAGAAAGATTTTTTTAATAGATATATATTTTTATTTTCAATCTTATTGTGCCCACAATATTTAACAACATTTGTTGGTGACAGCACAGAAAAAACACGGTGACCACAGAGAGGACAGATACTACCAACATATATTGTGAACTCTGGTAACCCATGAATTTTCAGTGCAGTGCAAAATGAAACTTAGCTCCTAAAGTGCATAGGCAATAAGAGTAGAACTTTTTCGCTAAGATTTTAAGCAAAAATTTGTGGGGCAAAAAAGACCTTAATAGCACAAAGAAGGTAATCTTGCTAACAATTTTTTTGAGAGGGAACAAAATCAAATTCTACCAGTACCTGAAACATACAGCAGTAGTGTACAGTTTATATGAAAAATCATATTTAGCAAAATATTTTGAAGCATTTAATATCAACTTATGGAAAACTCTGTTGTTCCTTACAGATCAGACATATTAAGAAATACTAAAGTGTTTATTTAGTTTTAAGAACATCCTTAGGTCCTTTAAAAGTAAATCCCTTAAAAGAAAATAATTGAAGCAAATAAATTAAATAGAGAAATTTGAAAATTACGTGGTTTAAAGTGATTTGGTGCTCTAAATCCTCAAGAGCCCATTGAAAACAATTAGTACTGGGAAATGAAAACTTCTCAATTATCAAGACAGGTCAACCTTCAAAATCTTTGTCTTTCTCTTTAGTTCCACCAGATGGTGGTATATTGCAAAAAACGACTCCTGAAGATCATTTTTCCTCTCAAAGCCTGAAAAGAAAGAGGAAATCTTCATCAGTTAAAAAGAATACGTTGAATCTCTACGAGGCAGTGAGGATTTTACAGAAACAAAGCCTTAATTTTTTAAAAGTTGTATCTGACCCCATCCAGATTTTTTGTACGTAGGAGGAGTATGACTTTTCTTCTAGTCTCTTCTTTATTGTTTAAGATGTCAGATAGATCTATTTTCAATAGATGGAGTAGGAGAGATAGGTATTCACAGTTATTATATTTTAATCAAATCTTTTAATATTTTTCTATTCTACTTCAGCAGTGATTCCTGACCCCACTCTTTTAATCTCTTTTCCTTAGAAGAGTTTAGTAGTTGCATTTTGCTCTCTGTCTCACCTGCAATACCAGTGCACTTTTCTGGTGGATTAAGTGCAAGGTCCTGGGCACTTCAAAGTAAATACTTAAATCTTAATTAGATATCATTATATAACTCCAGAATGTTCTGAATGCTTTGACATCATGTCAAGGAAGATTTAACTTTGGCTTAAAGATTGTCCTTGGCTTCAATGCAAGAAGATTCCCACTGATACTGAAACCATTGCTTCAGCTAACAGATGAGCATGTGCATAAAGTCAGATCAGCATTGCTACTCCTCCTAGAACTGAGTAACTCATTAGAAACACTGGATTTTAAGTCATTACAGGGTATGAGTGTTTTTACAGGTGCTATGGATGTTTTTGGCAGGGAATGATGTGACCTTTCAAGCTAGGTAGTTAATACCTTTTATTCTAGGTAGTTAATACTCTTACACTTCATCTCCAAGTATTGTGGTATTACAATCTGTATATGTAGGCATTTAAGCACTTACAAGCAAAAAAAACTTGCTAAAGGTCTCCTCATTAAAAACTTTTTATTTGCATCTGAGAATAGAGAAATGTTTTCTTCTACTGAGAAACTGTTTTTTCAGCATCTGAACTGAATGGAAGCTCTGTGTTACTGGTTTTAACAAAGGAAAAACTTAAAAGGCAAAATATAGTGCTGTTGTCTAGGCTTTATTCACTGTGTCTCTCCAGGCAATGCCTTGATATGCATTCATGAGCAAAAGGGTTCAACTTGCTAATCCTTAAGTTCCAGAGGCTGAGCTTGGGGCCTCTGGGAATATGATGTTTAGCACAAGTCCTGACACTCCACCGTAAGCTGTGTGGATCTGAAAAGCAGGCTTCAAGCCTGGAGCAGGACTGTTTTCTAATTATCCTCTGTTCGTGTGAAAGCCAGAGTCTCAGAAGCTAAATGTAATTAAAACAGTTATTCTACCCCTTGGTACCAAACAGGAAGCAGCCCAAATTCCCAGCCCTGTCATCCATACTCTGCCAAATTGTTCTCTGCTCGTTGACTGCTGCCTCCTCATCTCTGTGCTCACCAATAATGCAGATCCTCATAAGACCACTGATCATGAACAGCAGCTATTCATTCGGTCTCCTTACTTTGGATTACAAATTGTCTGCTATGCCATGGTACGCCTGAACTTGTGGCATTCTCTACAAAACTTCTTGTACTGCCACTCCTCTCCTAAAGTCCACTGTAGGAACTAATCTATCCCACCCAAAAAAAGAAGATGAAGGGAAAATACATGTCTTTTTCTTTTAAAATCAAGTGTTTCTTGCAGCTTGGTTCAGGGACATTTTTTAATTAACTCATAGTTTTATTTACATCTGCAAATGGGCCTGAAACCTTGTTAAAGCAGGGAATTTGATCAAAAAACTATGAATAATGTTCAAGTGGGAATTTACAGTTTATGCACTGCCTTGGTTTGAAACTGGTCCATTTGAAATAGTTTGAGTAAATAGCAGCATGGAGAAAGCACATTTTCTAAAAGGCAGTCCTAAATGAAAGGGTACAAATCAGGCATGCAGACATATTAGCAACTATAGAAAAATTGATTCCCTACTTTACAACAGGTCAAGCAATGTCTTGCAACAATAAGGTCTAAGACCCTGTGCTGCTTCATGAGTTGCCGTAAAAGAAGAAAAAGGGCACTACCCAGTCTGTCACTCTTGCTTGCTTTCCTTGTCTTCTCCTTCTTTCCAGGCTGTTCACCAACTCACCACTTTCCCCTTTTTTTTTTTTTTTTTTTTTTGTTAGACATTTAAAGGAAGGGTTCATATCTGATAAACAGTATATTACAAAATTTTCAGTTCCAGAATTAAATCAAATCCTGAATTTTCTATTGATAGTGTATAAAATCTGACCAATAAATCAACAGTAATCATAAACTCTGTTGGAAGGAAACTTGTGATCGACAGCCCAAATGTTATGTGGGGAGCAACATGGAATCTTCCTCTCTGTACCTGTTTTCTTAGCTTTAATAGTGACCATTTACCCTACTTTTTGAGTTCCTTATGCTACTTTACGCAGTCATTATTTCCAGCTTAGAGAAGGCTTCCCTCCTATCACTTCTGCAATATCTGATGGTTTTTATATGTCTACTGCTGCCTTAGAAGACTGAAGCTTCTCCATTACCAAATCATTTCCTCTTCTCTCACTCCAAATTGTGTGTTTAGTTCAGGTCCAGTATGACTGTACAGGACACAGAATTGATTTTCTGGATGTTGGAAGGTGCCCATCAGGCATACAGTTGTGCAGTTCATACTCAAGATGAGTTATGGGTCATTGTTTTGTCTGAATCTGATAACACAGCATGAATTATGAAGTATTAACTTTTTTCAGTTTTTTGTTATATGAAACAAGCAGAAACATTTATTTTTCTGGCCTGGAAAATGAAGTAACATCCCTGCAAAGCTCTTCTTGTGATGATACATCCTACAAGAGAGAAGGCAAGAGAACATTATATACAGTGTTCTTCATATACTAGTGTGCTTGTGTGTATCATATGAATGTGTGTCATAGAATGGTTTGGGTTGGAAGGGCCCTTAAAGATCATCTAGCTGCCGCTGCCCCTGCCATGGACAGGGACACCTTCCACTAACCACAACGCTCAGAGCCCCACCCAATCTGGTCTTGGATACTTCCAAGGATGGGGCATCTTCAGCTTCTCTGGGCAACCTGTTCCAGTGTCTCACAACCCTCACAGTAAAGAATTTATTCCTATGTGTATGTGTACCTATATATTAGAAAAATAAATACTGTCCATTTATTTGACTTTTCCCCTCTTTCCCCAAAACCTTTCAACTGATTGTACAAACTGTTTATTTTGTACAATTGTACAAATTGTACAAACTGTACATACTGTTTTAATAAGCTTTTATCTCTTTATATTATCAATCTCAAGGACTATCTGTAATGGTGAATTTGAGCAAACCTTCCTTTTTCACACCTGTTCCCAAAGGGGCAGATGCACTCCTAGCAGAAAAGCACTGAAGTGTTTAAATGAACAGAAATCAGGTTTCTAAGCACCATGCTACAGATATTTTAACACTCTCTCTATCTAAATAAAGGCTTTTCCCAGTAAATGTCAGTTCCTTTCACATCAAGATATGCCTTGGAAAGTGTTGCAAAAAATACATTATGTTTCTTCACACACTACTGAAAGCTGCTAATAAGCCAACAAAAATCTTTTAGCACAGCATTACTTCTTATGCCTTCTGCCTTTTTGAATGTTCAGAAGAGATTTACATCCATCCATTACACAGAAACACGGATTTCAGGTCCAGGTCAGTGTACCATGCACTGAAGTAAAATGTCTGATTTGCCACAACTATGCTACATACATGAAGAAAATCTAATTTTTTCAAAGACCAGTTCCAGTTTACTTTCTTTCTGAGAATATAAATTTCTGGAGTTTTTCTCTGAACTTTTATCTGCGAAAGCAGTCTGAGAAAAGCTACCTACAAATATAGGTTTCTTGTTACCTTTCAAGAATGAAACGAGCTTCTGCTTTATAATTCGGCCTTCACCTGGGAGCTAAGCTTTCCTCTGTTCTTTTTCATTTCCCATAAGAGGTGGTCCTCCTGTATGGACACCAGGATGTCTTCTAATTCTGAGACCAGTGCAACAAAATAATATTTACTTGCTTGAGACATGGATTCAAACCACAAGCTTTCTCAAACCTGGGCAGATTGGTGTTGATTATCCCAAGATATCAACAGCAATCTATATTTCCATCTTACTCAGTACTTACAGTTCAGGCTTACTGAATGATCCAACTGACTCTGACTTGAATATTTCTTGACCCTTTACCATGCACTCTCTCCTTTTCCTGATCAGCTTTCTTTAGTTGTTCCAGTTTCAGCTTAAAAGCTTTCAATTTGAAACATCTCAGTTCAAATCTGTTTTTCTAGATTCAAGGGAAGTGCTGGGAATGCTGGTCAGATGATTGCCCTTTGCAAACACTGATGGGAACCCACCCATTTTTTTCAAAATATCTTGTATCTTCTAGATTATACCAGCCTATTAGTTCTTAACTAACACTTTGATAGCAATACTTAATTCATTATTATATTATCTTTCCTCTTTTTCCCTGACTTTTCCCTCCCTTTTCTTCCTACCTCCAAACACATACAAGCCATGTCTCAGCCAGCTCTGACACACTTTGGCTGGAGCCAGACAGAAGGAGTAGCCAGTGAACATTCATTAAGTCCCTTATCTATCCACATTTTGTTTCCCATTTGTCTGTTCCCTTACAGCTCCTTTCAGTTCAACACTGTAACACAGGAGTCTGTAAAACCACAGAGGTAAAGTGGGAGTGCATGTGATATGTATAAAAAAAACCCAAATTGTAATGTTCTCAACTCCCTTGTTCTCTGTAGGCCAGGTCTTGTAATAGTTACTCTTAACTCCACTATCATGAAAAATCAGCCTTCAGTAAATGGACTTTTGAGGAGAATGGAAGCTATTTGCCAAGGATTTCTTTTTCAAAAGCAGCTGCAGTCTTAGCACTTCAGCACCTTTGCATACTAAAGACAATCATCAGAAATTTGTGTCATTGTTGCCTATTTCTGCAGCAATCAGCTGCAGAATACTATAATACCATGGTACTACAGTATTCTGCAGTTACATTCTAAGTTATACTTTATATGCTGCAAAATTCAGAATAATTTGAATAAACCCTTCATTTGTGGGTGCATACACATATACCTTTGCTCTGTGTGGTGTTATTTTTTTTGATCCCTTCTTTTAAACAGAACAAAAGGCAAGTTGTCTTTTCCAAACAGCTCTTTATTTAAAAGATCATTATATAATATACCAAAACACAACTACTTCTACAGTATATGTGTTATATATATGGTTATACAACTATCTTAAGGATTTGGTTGTACACAAAAATAACCAAGAGATTTCACTCATGCAAGAGCTATTGAATAAACTATTTCTACAATCTTCTCTACATCTGCTAAAAAGTAAGAAGTATTTAATTTTTTTTTTTTTTTAGGACAAGAATAATTGGGTTTTAAGCATAGAGATTATTCATTCAAAAATTTTGTCTTTTTGCATCCTAATAAAAGGCTTTAAGATATTAGATTCTAGGAACAGTAGTTTTTAAGTACATATAAACAATAGACTTGGAAAAAAAAAGTGGAGGAATCATGTTATTCATTCCAGATAAAATGATTTCCAAGTTGTATTGCTCTGTAAAAACTTTAAGAAAATAATCCACAATATAGCACATACTAGTTCTTTTTTCTCTTTTCTTCCTTTCTTTCTTTCTTTTCTTTCTTTCTTTCTTTCTTGAGCTGGGAGATCAAACAGAAAAATGCTATTCCTTGGTAATTCAAGTCCAGTTTTGTATAGTCCCTCTTTTCCTTCTGTACAATGGAATGTGAGGCAACTCCTGAAACATCAGCCATACACTCTCATCTACTTGGAAAAATCAAGTCTTAGTTGGGCAACTAAGAGTTCCTGAAGGCTTCGTTTCCCAATAGCTGACACTCTCCAAACATTACTGGGTAGCTCCCATGTCATTTTCCCATATTGCTACTTCAGAGCAGTCATTCAGTCAGACAAAGCTTGCCTGTTAATGAGGAATCACAAAGCTCTTTCTATTCCGCTGTCTGATTGGTTGGTCTGACTGACCCATTCAAGTATCCTGTATCTGGATGATTTTTGAAATCTGGTCATGAACATTATGCTCCTGTGTGTGTTGTAACATGACACTTGCTGGATGACAAGGTCAAGTATCAGTAGAAATGAATATTAACAAACAAATATGTTTGAGTTCTTGTTTTTGACAAAGCTTAGATAGGTGATTCTAATGCTCCCTGGCAGTCTGGTAAATGGAAGGAAACAAAAAATAATTTGACATATATTTATTAATTTATTTAGGTGTCAGGGATATTTACTTCTTTATCTATCTATTCATCTATCCATCTATCCATCTATACTTTCAGGGTTTTTCAGCCTCACTCATGAGTTCTGACTGCTTGCATATGGCAGCAATTAAAATCTCATTCTCCAAGTTCCTTGCAGAAGTCAGCCCCTCTTCCACTTTTTTTGGTTCCTGTAGAGGAAAAGGAAAGGAAAGGAAAGGAAAGGAAAGGAAAGGAAAGGAAAGGAAAGGAAAGGAAAGGAAAGGAAAGGAAAGGAAAGGAAAGGAAAGGAAAGGAAAGGAAAGGCAAGGAAAGGAAAGGAAAGGAAAGGAAAGGAAAGGAAAGGAAAGGAAAGGAAAGGAAAGGAAAGGAAAGGAAAGGAAAGGAAAGGAAAGGTCTGTCTAAATTTCTGAATTAATAAGTCTTTACATATGATAGCCTCCTCTGACTTGAACTTCATCCAGCACTCATTGCTGCTGCAAATATAGTGGCATGGATATTGCAGGCAATGCACAGTTATTGATAAGGCAGGTACCCTGAGGATCTCACTGAAAGAATGTGCAAAATAGAGACAAATGCGCATACACCTATTATTTTTCTGCCATCATCCAAAAATGAAGGCTAAAGAAAGGCTGCAATTTCGCAGCAGTGAGGCTATCAGGAGGTAGCAACAGCTAGAAGAGAGAAGAGATTTCAAGCAAGGAAGTCTCCCAGACTTCAAAATTTTCTTTAACGACTCTGAGCACCTGGCTTAATTCTATGGTGTGTGTTTTCTAGTATTTTAATACTGCAATGCTTGCTTTTCTTGAATGACCAATAAATTGAAAAGCCAGCACTGACTTTTTTAGCTTAACTGACCATATTATAATTGCGGTTTTTGTTTCCTCATCTAGTTCAGACTATCACTCTGAATGACATGTCTCTGACACCTCATTCAGAGACTGGGGACAATTGACAAGCTGTACTTTCCTGCCATGCTTTAAGCTCTGTCTCCACCAGTGACACGCAGTAGCTGGCTGTGTGTGGATTCACAGTCTGCTGAAAGGAAATGGGTTATTTAAAGTCATTTCCAGCCAGTCTGAGTAATCTGTTAGCTCTGCACTGCAAAGAACAAGTACATGGTCACAAGGTCATGTGGAACAATAGATGGGGGTGGAATAGTTAGTATCATCATTTTAGGTTATATGCCATTAACCTGAATGTCTCACGTACTTCCAAAATGAAACATGGAAGGGTGCTTGTTTCTGAAAAATTTACATTCTCTATCAGATGACAACCACATTGCCTTACCCTACTTTTTTTTTTTTTTTTTTAGCTGTTATACTCTTAAACTTAGCATGAGAGAAAAATATAAAGGCAACTTATTTCTTTTTGTCTTATTCTGTGAAAAAGTGATCTGAAGTTTCTTTTTATTTTTTCCTCAGGTACTACTAGCAGCAAATTTTGGAACAAACTGTCTTGCTTTGTTATTTCACACCAAAAGGTATTTTAGAATGAAAAATATCCATAATAGGACTAGGAATCTTACAGGTTTGTTGGAAAGAAGGTGTTTCTTGATGACTTGAGACCATGCTGGGTCTCCAGTCTAATTCAATGAGTTTTGCAAAAAAAGTAAAGGGTATGAGTTTACTTATTTAAGCAAAGCCCTTAAGCACATTAAGCATTTAAAACATTGAGACTGAACATACTTAATTGCTTTGCTGTATTTGAGTCATAACGATTATTGCAATAATTAGTGTATGCTCATTTATTTCTTGTCAGTGCATGCATTTAATGGTTATTGAATTAATAAACTGATTAATAATATTTGCAGTGAGAAAAGGAAATATAATCAGCTTTAATATAGTGAAAATACATTTTACTTTAAAAACCTCATCCCTCCCCATGCAACAAATTGTAACAAATTTGTGAGAGGATCTGAAAATTCTCCAAGTGTTTGGGTTTTTTGTTGAGTTATTGGTTGTTTGGGGCTTTTTTTTGTGTGTGGAGGGTGGGGGGGGGTTGTTTCTTTCTTTGGTTTGGTTTTTCGGTTTTTTCAGGGGTTGGGGGCAGGGGTGTTGTGTCTATTTGTTGGCGGAGAATTGCTTTGAGGAAATATCTCAAACAGGGAACAGGCAAGTTTTCAAAAACAATGCCTGTCCCATTTTTGCCTCCTGGTCTGAGCATCCAGGCTTCACAGGCCTTGGACTACCCCTCAATTTTGATGGTTGCTGTGGCCCCCAGTCCTTTCAGACTGTTTTCTTCCTGATCAGAACCCTGAATCATTGAGATCCCAAATCTCATGCACACATCACAAACAGGGAACTGGAAAATGTGTAACTTTCAGGCAGCAATTGATTCCTCGTGGCTTGAAAACAATTTTTCCCATTCTGTGAACCTCCCTCTCTATTAGCTTCCAAGACTGTCTTCAACTTTGAAACTTCCTGTTTTCTGCAAATTTGTGGCGGGAGGGAAAGGAAATGCTTTTCAATAGTAACTTTAAGATGTTCTAATTTCAATTCATCTTTCAAATACTTCACCAACTTTCTCGTGTAACCAGATTACTATTTTGACTTTTAAGAGTGATAGCACTGGGATACGAATCAGCTTTTAGTTGTTTGGCTTTTTTCTGAGCATTCATAGATTAGAGGTCAAAAACTCAAAATTTACTTAAAAGCAAGCAATTTAAAACATTCATTTTGAAACTGCCATTTAATAGTTGATTGATATCATTCCCTTTCTTCCTTAGACCCATTCCCTAATAAATTAAACTGGCCAAAACATAAAATACTCTGGCAGTTCTTACTCCTATGTTATTCAAAAAATTTGCAAACATTTACATGTTCGAGGTGTCCCATTAAGAAATTGTAAGATTCTCAGCAGGATTTATGGACAGTATCAATATACTTGGTGTTATGTCAGTGTGCTTTATAAAATTCAAAAAGACTACAAGATTGTTTGAAAGCATGTTGAAATCCCAGTTTTGTACAATACATCATGCTTAAAAACTAGTTTTATTCGCAAATGTATTAGTCCAATTAATCTCAAGTAGGAAAAATTCACAATCAAGAAACAGCAATTGCAAAAAAGACACAGCTATGTTATCATCTTGATTTTCCATAGTATATTTTCACACAAGTATGATTTTAGATTTCGATAAGATAACCATAACGCACAGTTACCTATAAACTAAATATACATTGTTTTCTTCTGCTGCATCAGTAATATGAACTTCTCTTGAGTATGTATGGTCTTCTAGCCTTGTTGACATGTAGCTGCCGTTTCAGAATATAGGGATTTTTTCTCTTCATGATTTCCTTTTCTTGGCTTGTATTCTCTAGATCAAAAGCGTCTTGCTGAAGTAACTGTAGGATGCAAGAAGAGACACACTGTTATCAACTTTTTTTTGTAATGAAGATTAAAAACTCCTCAAAATGGTTATAAAATATTATTTTAATATCTGCCACCAAGAAAAATCTTTACTATATTAGCTGCAGAATCAATAAAAAACAAAAAAAAACAAACTCAAGACACAAACCTAAAATCAGGCTAAAGATGAGCTGAGGCCTACAGAAGTGATATTTAAATTCCACTGAAACAAATTAGATAATTGGTTTTGATCAGAGAGGAAAATTGGTATATCCTCTTTGGACTAAAACTCAAATTGGCTGAAAGCTTCCTAATGACTATCACTCTGCTATCACACATTTAGGTTAAACACCTACATGCACTGCTTGCTGGTTTCATCTTTTGAGAAATATTTTAATCTACAACTTCCTGCAAAGCAGGGAACTGTGATTAAGACATATGGGTTATTGCATATTTGGTTCTATGGTAGCTCCTTTACAGTAAAAAATGCACAGATTAAGAGAATCTTCAGAAAACTGTGGTTCTCAAAGACATTGCAGTCCTTTGCATGGACCATCCCAGCTAATATGAGGATTGTGAATAAGACCATATATACAGTGTTATGACTCAGCAAATAAAACCCCCACCAAACTAGAAAGAGGATCTGGATTCAGCCAAACTGTGCAGGAACCTGAGACAGATGAAGAAATTTGGTTTACTGGATAGTGGGTAGTGATACTGAGACATCTTTTTTCACCACACAAAGCAGCTTTTAGTGTAATATCTAACAATGCAAGTGGATTGTGCCTAGTATGCTTCTCTGTAATCACTGTAATTGCTGTAGTAAAATAAACATCACAAATGGCCTATAAACAATTTAAGAGCAGCAATCTTCATAAAAGCACAATGTCAACTACCAGGGCCCTCTTTAGGTATATGGGAAAAAAAAGCAGGAGTTACCTTGCTGCCAGTTTCCTAGCAATGGTAAGAGAACCAGAGTGCCTAGTAAATGATATGTACACATGGGCATGTATCCCTGCATTTTGAATCCAGTTTGCCTTAGGGTCTTAAAACAGAAACACTGACTACATTTATTTATGCTTCAATAGATCTGTAGTAACTTCATCGCTGTTAAGCAGATATTAATTATGTGTTCTGGCATAGTGATGACTTTCATGTGTTTGTTTTGTTACCTGGAATGGCTACAAAAAGTGGAGAAAGTATGTAGTTAAGAAAAATTCTCATTTATCCATGGGTCATTGTAAGAAACTTACACTCAGGTCATCATAAACTTCACTAATTCACAACTATTAGGTAGTGGCATATTAGAGGTATTACAGAATATAAAAAAGGGAAGGAAAGCTCCAACAATGTGATGGGGGTTACATGGATATGGATTTTTACAACATCATTACAGACCCTCAGACTTTAATAGTAGTAAAAACATGCATTTGTGACTGTTTTACCTCCCAATGCTGGAAGGCTCTGCTGTGGCAAACTTTTTGGAGTTGATACACTGTCAGCATTGCTTCCAAACTGAAGCCATCCAGAGCAGCAGGGAACTGTCTTCCTGGAACCAGATCCTCCTCATCTACCTCTACTGTTTCCCCCATTTGGTTGTTTATGTTGTTGACAAGATTGCAGACATTTAGCAGGGTCATTTTCCAGTAAGGAAGTTTTGCTCTGTTAATCTGAAAATAAAAACACCCACAATTTAAAGTGGTTTGGGTTTTTTGTAATCATGTGCTACATTCAAACATTTTGTTAGAAACAAGTTTATGTTTCTGAAGTGCTTTTCATCTGGTCAACTTTTAGACATTAATTAGAGTGCTGAACTTAGGACAACTCATTTATTACATACGCCAAGTCTGCTTCCTTGCAGCCTTGCCCCCCAGGTAGATATACATGATGAAAAGACTAAACTTCTACCAAACCAGAATGGCAGCATTTCATAGTCATTCTGCACAGGTGTAAACAAAAAACACAGATGAGAATGAATATAATATAAATTACAGGTGTAAATAAGGATAATGATTCAAACCCACTGGATAAATTCCCAGTTCAGGAATCCAAGCTGGATGCCTGTGGTTAACTAGACGCTCCTCCCTAGTTCAGAACAAATACCAGTCATTTAAAAATTCCCTGAAAAAAGGAATGGAGTCCCTACTTCAGGACAAGCTGTCTGACGAGTCTGGGTCTGAAGTTACAGAATCTATAAGCCCCAGGAGTTTTGGATGCTGGTAAGTGAAGAGCCTGGGAGATGTTAATTGAAGGTCTACAGGCTTAGGAAGATGGAGCAGAGATAAAACATAGCTGTGAAAACAAAGTATTCCTAATTTGGTAACTGGACTGAAAAACTGAGACCAACTGTATGTAGGTGGTCCATAATGAACCTGTCCAGAGATGTTACAGAAAGAAATAAGGAAATTTTACCATGTCTCAAATTTTGCTCATTCCAGTATCTTGCATTATGTATGAGCTTTTAAACCATTTTAAAGAAATGCTGATAACCATGACTTTTAGTTTTCTACTGGTATTGTTTTTCCAAGCAGTGGTGGCAGTAGTCTTCTTCCATTTTGATTATCAATAGGAAAAAAGTAAGTTTAAAACTTAATTCCTCCGCCATTTACTGCTTTTCATGATTTTGCCATTTTCTTCATTCTCCACTATTAATTATTTCTTCTGCACTGTATTTCCTTTTAGTGCTGAGTACAGAAATTAGTTTCCTTAAACTAGAACTGGTGACATAGAAATCTCCAATCAAGAACCAAAAAGCAAATTCCTATTTATTCCTGAGAAGGATTTCCTTGCTGTGCACACTAGGATTAGACCTTACCTATGAACTGAAGTGTAGTTGCTTCTTTTCCTGGGTGTAGGAAGTTAAATATAGGTATTACACTAACACAGACATTGTCTTTCACACATAATTGAGAGCATTTATTGAGAGTGTGGATGCAACATCACATAATCTGTTTCTTTAGAGGACCTTCCTAACAAAGGTGCAAAGATTTGCAAGATTTTTGTATATTCATCACACTTTACTAATTTTTAAGGGAAAAGAAAGAATATTGAGAGAAATGAGGCAGAAACAAGAAAAGTTGGCATCACTCTTAGCATTAGTTACAAAACATTTCCTTCTGGCCACGATCATTACTCCAATATACATCTGATACATGCATGCCTTTCAAAATCAGAATAATTTAGTCCTTTAATGAAACTGCAGTGCATTCTCAGATTCCTGACAGCGTGTGGAAAAAATAAGATTACTTTGTTTTGAGTCTAAGAAAAACAAATCTGAAACCTTATTTGGAAGCTTGTAATTGGTTCTGCATCATTTACTTTGAGCTCATCTGTTGTCCCAACTAAGTGCCCTAGTTAGTCTATGAAATTATTTGAAAAGATGTGACAGTTTCAAAATATAATTAATCTCCGTGCAGAATATCTGATTTTACTAACAGAAGTTAAACTAGGAAAAAGACCAAATGTCCAACGCAATTTCAAAATGTTCTTTGGTCTGTTTTAATGTATTTTTGAAATATAAAAATATGGAGCTTTCCATGACAAATGAGGAGGCTTCCCCAGTTCACTTTCCTCTCCTGGGTATACAAAAGAAATGTGAGCTATCACTGCAACAGCTAAATCGCAATGGAGCATAAAATCCATAGGCAGTGCTACATGAGTGAGTGAGGCTTCTTAAGTAAGAACAAAAAATACTGCAGTGGATGGAAACAGAAGAGAAGAGTAAAAGATAGGGAAATTTGTCATGCCTTGTGTAATTTATAGAATCTTTTTGATCTAAAGTTACTACTTATGTCAACCTGATGCACATCTATGCATAAAGGAACTTTCCTCTGTGCATTAGTAAAATACTTAAATAGCAGACTTCCTTAGGTGAAAATTGTCTTAGCTCCTACTTATGAAGTTAGGAGAAAACAATTTTGCAGTGCTGTCTGCAAGCTTCTAACAAACTTTTTTTGTTACAGGAGTCTCATTCCTATTAATAGCACGCATATATCCCCTCAAAGTATTTTTACTTCGGTACACCTGCTTCTGACTTACACTGCTCCCATCAACAATTCAGTCCAGAGTGAATTTTGAGGTTTTCTAACTGAACATGGAGTTTTCCAGGTCGTGTCCAGTCACTGAACAGAGCAGTCATGTTATTTTTCTGCTCCACTATTACAGCAAGCATTAAAATCAGATTGCTTTGCTTTTTAGGTTATGAAAAATATCTGAGGCCGTTATCCTAAAGGTCTGTAAAAAAACAGTGTAAGATTATGATAATCCAAATGTTCAGGTCAATTTAAAATATTTAATATATTTTATACTATATATGATATATTTTTGTATTTTATATATTTATATATTTTCCATACAGGTCTAAGCAATGTCAACTAGAGTAGCTCAACACATATTTTGGAAAACACCTATACAATAGAACAAGGAATCTTTATCTGCCAAGATGGAACTAATTTTTTTAAGAGTGACTTGAAAAATATCTGGGAATGATCTGAAGGAACAAAAGACACTGCAGTATGAACTAGAATTTAAAAGGTACTAATGCTGAAGTTAATATGATGTTTGTATTTCCACTGTTGAACTTCTTTGTGAAATAAGAATCGGATATATAATTTCTCACACTTTATGTATCTTGAAAGAGAAATTAAGATCATCTAAGAAAATGAAATAAGCTTATTTCCTTCTTTGACAACAGGCTTGTCCTATGCAAGACAAAAGAGATTCCCAAGTTATAATTTATATTATATTTTTGTGTCTAGTTGAATGATATCCCTGATAGTTTGCTTAAGATACTTCTTTTGTTATAGTTCATACATCCCAAATGCTATTTTTCTTCAGGAAAAAAGTTATCTGTTTTTTATATTTTTGTCTTTATTTAGTAAAAGCAGATAAAAAGCAAAGTTATAACAAAGTAAAAATCCCAAGCTATGGACCTTTTAGTGTAGGATCTCTACAATTCCTTCCCATAATAGTAGTTGAATTTTGTTCAGATTGTAACCATAGAAATAATAAAAATACTCTCTGTCTTTAATCAGATATAGCATTGAGTTTTGTTAAAGCAAAACTACTTCCATGGTGTATATTAATGCCTGTAAATTTAATTAATTTTTATGTAATGACTGAGTCAGGAAGTCAGTAACTCCTAGGTAGCTGTAGGTACCTCCTTGTCCTAGGCAGCTCCTCTGACAATGAGGCTAAACTCTCTGGGCAAATACAGTCATAAATAGGCACCCTACAGCAATGAAAAGCTCAGGGGGTCCATGACTTCAGAAAATTAATGTTGGGTGGGATCCAAAGGTGGAGTCTGGGGATGATATATTCTCCAAGGAATACTTTTGTTTTACTTTCTCTTTTCCTCTAACTAACATAGTCTCGATCTTTTTTGAGTTCAAAACATTCTTCATGAAACTAGTGATTTCAGGCAAACATTTAGGAAGCTGGAAACAGAGTTATCTCTTTGACATGAATAGATTTTTCTATTTAAAACAAAAGAGAGACAGGAGATAACTGTCCATGTATTTTTGACAAGTCAGGTTTTGTTGTTTTACCAGATCTTCCAAATGGCTTTTTGGATTTTATCTTAGAAAAAAAGACAGATAAAGCATTTTAAGGGTTGTTTGATCCTTGTATCCTCATTGAGATGCAACAGCAGGGAAGGGTGACAAACTGTATTAAGTGTTGAAGACAGGTTGCAATAAGCATGAACATACTTCTTTAAGGATGGAGAGTGATCCAGCATAGAGGTGACTTTAAAGAGCAACTTGAAAAGGGCCAGAAGGCACTGGACAGCTGTCTGTGAAGTTAAAGGCATACAGCAATTCTTCCCATAATACTGGATAGACTACTGAATGTTGCAAAAGATGTGTGCTTAAACCCTAGCTGTAGTCTTGATACTATAGTTCACAAGTGCCTACTTAGGTAGATTTTTTTCTATCAAATACTTAAACCTACAAGTGATAATCCATTTTTCTGCACTTTAAGATCTCAGGTTTCATAAACAGTACTTTTTTTCCCTTCTTAATGCTGTGTAAATTATTTGGATTTCCTTTGCTGATTACCAAGTCAGTGTCAAATACAATTAATGCAATTTAACAGTAATTGCCCTCAAATGGAACCAGATCTCAGGCACAACACAGGTATTACACATACCATCTTCAAATCTGTCTATCACACCAGAACCATAATTTGTTGTAATGAGGGTTAAAATCTAGCAGGGGACAACAGAAAAAAAATAATTTCAGTAATGAATGGAATAGTGATATGACTCTTGCAGAAGAGTTGATGCACAGTTTTGTGTTTCCACCATGTCTTACTTTGATGTCAAGAGACAACATATATTCAACTAATGAACTCTAGATGGTGATTTAAGACAGTATAGTGCAGAATTAAAGCAGTGTCTATAACATGAATCTACTGCTTCTGTCAGCTTCAAGTGTCAGTTGACTCGTGGTAAATACCATAAGGATGCTGAATAGCAAGCTACATGACACAAAACAACATAAGAGCATTATGGCAAACATCATGACATTATTAACTGGTGCAATATATTTGTGAATTTGGAGTTACCTGAGCTTGTGTTCTGTGGTGAGAGGGAGGAAAAGATGGAAGTTATGTTCACAGATCCAATAAAGTCAGTAGCAGAAATACCAATAGCTGCAGGGTTTTCTTCCAGGGCATACTATGCTTTGCCACACAGAAAAAAACCCTATTTTTTTCAGCCTCCTACATTTAAATATGTCTCAGAGAAAGAGTAGTTACTAAATCTTTCTGTACCTTACAGAGGTGAGCAGAAAACAGGTTTATTTGTAATCTAAGGTTAACTATCATGCCAGTAAAGAACACTGAAATCTAAGGACTGCCAGACAGATAAAGAAAATGCATTTTCTGGCCTCATACTTCTTCTAGTCTATCCAATAATCCCGTGGAAAAGGTCACATACATGTAAATACAGTATATGCAGAAGTCTTCCTGGCAGATTTTGTCCTTAACCTTCAACTAGTCATTGGTTTATGAAAATTTGTATTTTGGGGGAGAAATTTTTTTATTTCTGATTTTATTTTCCATTACATTTAAGTACCACTTAAACTTTTTTTGAATAATGAATTAAAATATTCATTCTTAAACCCATAGTACTGGTTTCAGAATTTGTTCTTTAATATATTGCTGAAGATATATCAGACATATATATTTCTTAGATAATTTATGGAAGATAATAGTGTTGAGAAAGTGTCTATCAGCCTGTCCAACATATGTGCAATACTTGCTGCTTCACTTTGTCAATATGAGGTTCTAACTGAATTTTTATCTATTCATATTAAATAACATAACCATTATTCACAGTCCGGAAACTTGTCAAGGAAATGCCATTTACCAAGTCAGTATTTTCACAGTCATGTCCCCATGTTCCTGTACTAGCACTATGATTAAAAGCCTAAACCAAAATAGGCATATGTATTAACAATTTTTGCTTTATGACTGTCTTAATTTTATATGCACATAGGAAGAGTTCTGCATAAAAATAGCACTTATAGATTTGACTCAAGGTTAGCATAGCTTTCATCGGGCATAATCTTATTGGAAACACGTTTCCTCATATAAATTTACATCTCTGTACGTAACATAGTTTTGACAGTTTAATGAAAGTACCAGTGTTAAAACTGAGGAACACATTTAGTGTGCCACATCAACACCTTTAAATTTCCTTTGAACTGGAGAAAATCTTGCACCAAAGTAAAACCTAACACTGAACTTCTCTGTCTAGACCATAGGTTATTACTTTGTGCAAAGACTTTTGGGTTTGTAATGAGAATTCATTTGCTCCCTCCCTGTCAGGTAAAGGAAGAAAAATAATTACCTTTGATGTGTACATATTGGTCAATAAATCTGCTTCTAATGCTTTCATTTCCTCTTCTGAATCTGGGAATAAACCAGAAACATATGTTTATTATTTGATCATAAATCATGGACATTTCAATTCAGTACAAAGAACTTAGATATTTAAATGAATTTTAAAAAATAAACACACAAACACAACCAGCAGTGACCTAAAGGGACTGTGAGGATTCTTCAGTTAGCAGCAATATTATGTTAAAAGAAATACTCAGTACCTTTTTGAAGCATGATCAAGCTTATTGAAGTGAATGAAACTGTTCATTTATCTTAGTTTCATAGCAGAAAGGCTCATTAACTACAATTCTTTCAGAATAAAAAAACTACTTTAATATTCTTCATTATTTTCATAATAAATATTTGTCATGTTTGCTTACTTTGGAAGAAAAATTTGAATATTTATTTTCAAATATTTATTTAGGTAGTAATTATTTAGGTAAATGACAGTTATGATTACTTGATTAATAATCAATAGTATTGATTATTCTTAAATTAAGGGTAATTTTACTGATATGAGGGAATTGACCTATCAGTTTATGATACAAGCTCTTGACAATGTATATAGAAAAAGAAAGTATTCTGACTGGAAGTTTAGGGATTTTCTTTACTGACTTAATTGACCTTTGCCAGCTCAGTAGACTTGCAAGACCTGTGATTTGGTAAATAGGGTAAAAATTGCTGTAGAAAGAGAAAACACACATTTCTACACACAGCATCACAAGATGAAGATGAGAATCACAATGAAGATCTGGTGCCGTGATAGCAGCAATCACAGCTCAAAGGAAAAAAAGTAAGGAATCAGATAAGTCTTTAGGTGAAATAGAGTTCCACATAGCTTTTACCTTTCCTGGAATACCAACAGTCTGAAACCAAACAATATACTAGTATTTCAAACCATAATAAACCAAAATATATTCCATATTCATATAGGTCATATCTCACTTTCTTTAAAATAATCAGTGCTGTGGGCATGTAAGACCCTACCACTGAATCTGTGAATAGGTTCTGCCTGTGCCTTCATTTCAGGGATCATCACCATGTTATGTCCCTACCTTTCACAGAACATGAGACTGTAAGGGACCAAAAGCATGTGCCAATGTGTCACAGGTTTCTGTCAGCACAGAAGCCACCCATTACAAAACCAATCATGTTCAATCTTTATAAATCTCACCACTACTGTCACTTTGCCTCTTCTTTAGGAAATTCTTCTAACCTATCAATGCTTACTCGCTTCTGATTTCAAGTCTAATTTATTTCCAATTACAAATGTATCCATGGTTTGCAAATAAATTCCTACACTGTAAATGACACCTTTCTATTTGTGATATTTACCTATCATGTATTTACTGTGAGGGATCACCTCTCTTCCCAGCTTAGTGTTTTTGTGTGTTTTTGTGCAACAGGATTAGCAAACATGTGCAAGATCACTGTGTCTTTTTGGTCAAAAACCATTGTCCTGGAAATCCCATAAATGCTTAATTGAAAGGCTATGCCCAGATTTATTGGACTGTCATCTATTCTCCTTCCTTGTAATAGTCTTGTATTTCCCAACTCATCAGAGCAGCCCTCCTCTGTCCTTGATGTGTTCCCAAGAGAGAACAGCATAGTACAGTTTGGTTCAGAAGCCTCAGTACTTAACCACCTTAATGCTTACCATTAGCTACAGTGAGTAGCTCTCTTACATGGTTTTTTTGGTTTTGTTTGTCTTTTGTGCCTGAAAAACCACAAAAATCAGGTTAGATAACAAGATAAAGTCTTTTATTCCTCAGATTTCCAACAGCTGTGCTTTGGTTAAAAAGCAGCTTTTAACAGGAATTTCTATTATTTCCTAAGCCACTGCATTTTGTATTATTGCACTGGTTCTCATGCCTATTATTTAGGTCATGAAAAACTTGTGTGTGTTACACATATCTCCTTCCTCTGTAGGGATGCTCCTGTTCAGCTCTGCATTACCAGCACAGTACATTCATTCATTATTTTTATCATTGGAGCTATTGCATTTGACTTGCTGTAATGCTGATCTACATCCAGTCCTATTTAAAGTTTACAAATTTCACATTAAATAGGACTAGTTGTAGACCAGTCAGCAAGTCCCTAGCAACTATTTTCCAACCTGAAGCTTTTCAGCCCTTTCAGCAGTAATGGCTGTCAGTTTTATCAGCTTTACCACTAGCCAAAGTCCTGCTGGCAGCACAAGATCACCTCAGCTGAATTTCTACCAATGACAGCATCTCCTGTGAGCAGGTGACCACACACACAATGACAGCATCATAATTTGAGTTGTCCTGGATCACACCAGCTGAGAAAAATAAAAGGACTTGTGCCTGGTTAGCATCTGGATTTAGTTTCTATAAAGGATGGAAGATAGCTTCCACGCATTGAGGCTGGAAGATAGCTGCAGACATGAAAGGTAGAAAGGAAGGCATTAAGAAGCATTTGAATTGAAAGCATAAATCTAGAGGACATTATTTAAGAGTCAAGATTCCTTGAGTGAAGAATAAAGCAAGGCTTGGAGGGAGAGAAGGAAGCATGTTCAGGTAATTCAGGAGTGAAAAGAGATGGAAGAGGAGCAAAAGCATAAAAAGAACAGACTCTCAGAGAGCAATGTATAAAAAGCCTAGTTACACATTACTGCTAAAATCAGGGAGAAATTCACATAGTTTGAGGTATTCTTGATTCTATGGACAAGAAAAATAGTTTCTATTCATATATTCACATTTTACGGAACAATTACATTCTACAGGTATACACTTTTGCCTGAGGGCAAATATTTTCAAAAGAAAATTTAACAATCATTTTCTTTATGACATAACTGTCCATAGTAGTTACAAATTATTTGGGCCCCTTCACATAAGCTTCTCTGTGGCATTTCTCATTTAAAAATAATTTCAAATTTTCAAGCAAATAAACCATCATGTTAGTTCCACCTACAATTTGGCTTCTGGGATTTTTTTTTAAAAACCTATTTTAATTCCTGCTTAAATGTTTTACTTTAGTGGGCTTTCATTCAGGCTCTGTGAAGAGTTGAATTTGAAACTGCTTCACTGAAAATACTAGTCAGGAATTTGTTTGAAAAGCTTAAAAATTACATGGAGAGAAAAAAAATGTTAAGCTTTTTCACTAAGATCATGAGTTCTCTATAATATAGAGAACAATTACCTTTAAACTGTAATAAAATGCAGGTATTATGTGGTTTACATTTTTTCTCCTGCAGGGGAATACAAATTGGAAACATTCATCTAAAGTGAGAATTAGGAATTCTGAGTCCTCCTGAATGTTAAAGTTGAAAAATGAAGCTGCTTGTAAATTTACCCATTAAATTTAGTGGAGTTAAAAATCAAAGTAGTTTTCAAGTTAGTTAAGACTGGATTTTGCAGACTATTCTGCTTCATGTCTGTGTGGGTACACCTGTTTAACCATCACCATAACTCTATTTTGTCATAAACTTAGAGCATAAATAGCAGATGCTTAAGATGTGTCATCTTCCAAAGAAGCAGGCAATGCATTTTAATATATGGTCCTCCTTTTGAACTTTCTAAAGCAGCTGCTCTTGGAGAATAAATACATTTACATTACCCTTCTTACTGTGTGATCTACCTGTGCTTCAGTATTTTTTGGTCATAATTTTAGACTGGTTGTTAGCAACTTTTTCTCCAGATAATAAGTTATATTTCTCTCTCTAAACAGTGACCAAAGGTCATGCATATTCATGTTGATTTGTATTGCAGCAGCTATTCATATGAGTTGCAGAAATTACAATTTGTATCATAATTTGGAAATACATCATATTCAATGAACCATAGCACAACCGAGCAGATGGTCTGCACTGATTTGTATTTCCAATGACTAGTCTACACTAATTGCCGTGGTATGGATGCTGTGAGGAGGAATGGCTTCTACGAAGGGAGAAAGTTAGGGAAGTGATATAAAAATATGATGCTGGCCAGAGCCCGTTATCAGAGCCAGCTCCCGGGCACCTAATGGACACAGCCGGCAGAGCCCGAAGCGACTTCACTTCCTTCCTTTAGGTCCCGGCTCCGGGAGCGACTCAGCGCCGAGCGGTCCGAGGGGCTCCGGGCCGGGCGGCGCGGGGCGCGCCCGGCGCAGGCGGCGGCGGGGACTTACCTGAGCAGAGGCTGCAGGAGGCCAGGGCCAGCAGCACCACGCACACCAGCTGGACTCTCATCCTTGCCGCGCCGCCCTCTAGAAAGTAAAGTCCATAAATCCTAGGGAGAGACGGAGAGAGAGACAGAGACAGAGAGACAGAGACAGACAGACCCCCGCCGCTCCTCGCCCTCCGCACGCGTGCTGACGGGCGGCTGCAGGCACCAGACGGGGGACCCAGACCCTTGCCCAACTATATAAGCCGCGGGGTGATGTCACGGCGGTGTCGACATCGCCTCCTGAAGAAGCTCCCTCCCTCTTCCCCCCTCCTCCCGCTGCCCCCTCCCGCTGCCCCCTCCCGCGCTCCGCGCCCGCCGCCGCTGACGCCACTCTCCGCCTGACGCACGCGGAGCCCCGCGGGGCGCGCAGCGAACCCCCGCACCCACGGCCGCGAGGCGCGCCCGGCACGGCTCTTCCCGAAGGGGAACTATCCTGGGATTTTATTATTATTATTATTATTTAAAAAAAAAAGTTTCCGCAGGTGCTCGTCCCCCGGCGCGGGGCTAGGGGTGGGAAGCGACCGCGCCGCCGTCCTCGTGCGGTTGACGCCCTTTGTCTTTCATCTGTAGAGCCTTTCCTTACAGCAAGGGAAAGAACCGCACACTGGTGACGGGCAGGGATGTTAAACCGGGGATGGGCAGGGAATGCGTGACATGGGGCACGGCGGGGATATAACCCTGGCCATGGGTAGGAGTATTGCATCGGGCACGGGTAGCAGGAAAAAGAGGGGAAGAAACAAAAAGGGAAGTCTGTGTGCGTGAGAGATGGAGGAAGATAACGGGAAAGCCACTTGACAGAGTCTTTCATAGATGCGCAAAAAAATGATACCCGACCAGGCGAGACTCCCTATTACTTCTGAAGAGCGCTTGCTACAAGCCACCCGCTGCGGTTTCAAGAAAGCGAGCGTTCCTAAGAGACATTTCTCTTACGATGCACTTTTCCCTGTTGATTTTTCCACTAGGTATCCTTCCTCAACGCCTAGCACAGAACAGGCTCCGTTTACAGCACCCAGAGGTCGGGACTCGGCAGGACACGCCGGGACCCCAGGCGGAGGCAGGGCGGCGGCGGGACGGGCGCGCTCTGCCCCGGGCGGGGCGCGGGGTGCGGAGGGGCCGCGGGCGGGGGCGCGGGGTCCCCGTCTCTCCACCGCATGCCCTGCCCTCCGTCTGTGCCCGGGAGCCCGTATCTGCTCCGGCTCGCTTTCTGCCTCCCAGCTCTGAGCTCCTGAGCCGTAAAGCCCAGAGAAATGACCCGAAGGTGAGGGCAGGGTAACCTCTAACGTGTGTGAGAATAAAAACGTAAAGCTGAAGACTGGCGTCAGCCTCCATTGCTCTACTGCTTTTGCTGTGTGGATTTTTTTTTTTTGTTTTTTTCTTCTCAGATACAGACGAATGCTCCATATGTTGAATACAGATACAGATACAATGCAGAACATTTCTGTCTCTCTGAATACATTTAAGGACAAATACACGTGTCACACGTAGCAGAAACACACGCTGCAAGTAGATTCTTCTGTCGTGGATGTTCCCTTCATCGCAGAAATGTTCCTTTAAATTGCAAAAAGCAGAGATGGGTGTTGTTTTCCTCCCGTACCCTCTGCGACTGAATAGGTGTCACAGAAACACACAGAATTTTCCAAATCCTGCCACAAGGAACACCTGGTGAAAAAAGTTATTTAACTGAATTCTTTATGCCCTGAAACAACTTTTGCAGCACAACGGAATTTAAATTCTAATGTTGTTTTGGTTTATGGTGACATAAATACACACAGAAACGAAACTGAGTGCACTGCTGTGGTATTAGATGTTATAAGAACACAGATTTTTGCATACAGTTAGAAACACACCCTTCTGTACTACTGCGAGAGAAAATAAAAAACAAAAACCCCAAGTCCCCAAAACACATTTATCACATTTTATGGGCTGTGCTAGTCTACCAGAAAGTTTCAGATATCATTCATCTGTCTGAGCACTGAGGTTAGATGAGGTAGACACTCGCACTTCGCTCTAGTCCTATTTTCTATTATTTCCATTATACAGAAAGACCAATCTGCAGCTAATTTTGCTCTGTGGGTGTTCAGTAGTTCAGAAAGTTCTATGAATGAGAATCATATTTCATAGATATTTTCTAGTGCCCACTTTCTACAGAGTCACAGAGTTCTTCAATAATCTAATTACCCATATTCTTATGTAACTGGAATTTAAAGAAATGAATTTTTTTCTTCAGGAAGAGAGTAATTGTCATTTTGCCTGCCATTAAAATCTGTGATCACCTAATTGTTGCCTTTTTGGTTTTCTTTTTTATTTTTTTCCTAAGTTAATAAGTGCTAGGGATTTGAGGGGGACAAATGTATGGTATGTTTTTAACCATTACGGGTTTTTTGCCATTGGTCTGTTTCCATTTTCTTTTTCTTGGAAACTGAAAAGGCAGAAACTTCAGTGTTGAAAATCTTTGCTTTCTTACCATGTTTTATGTTCCTGACATACTACCTTTGAGTCCCCTGGATCAGGCTCAATTGAGCTTGGACAATTTTTTTTTTTTTCAATAGAACTCAGCTGTCATCTATTCCTCCGATGCTCCTTTACTTACTTTTTCTACCTCTTTCCTACATCTGCACCTTGTACTACTTCACAAAGAATTGTATAATGGGAATTTTAACTCTTTCAACAGTTAATTTCCTAAATAACTTAAACTTCTTCAAGTCATCTTCATATCACATTTCTCCCAATGAAGAAGAGAAGCTTTTATAAGGAAAAAAACAACCTCTTTGCAGATCTGTCTCTCTCTCTCTCCTCTTTATTTTTAAACACTCTTAGCTAAAAAAAAAATATTATAACTATTCATTAGTGTCAGTCAGTTTGGGCAACTCGGTTTATCTTTACTTGCCCTCAGCATGTGATTTAGACAGCCTGTCCAGGCCTATAAATCAGGTCAATTCACAACTGTGAGGCATCTGAAGATAACAAAACAAACAGGTAAATGGCAGATTCATGGAAGAACAGATACATAAACCTCTATTTACTTTGTCATAAAACTACCATCATAGCATATGGATAACATGAAACAGAAAAGCTGTAATCACCAAACAGAAGGAGAGTACCATTCTGCTAATGTTCCTGCTGTAGAAGGTATTGGAGATTATAATAAGGAACTCTCAATGTTCCAGTTACCAGTTTTATGCCTTTGGAATAGCAATAAACACAGTGAGAATGAATGGAAGAAAATCAAGATGTTCAATCTTGCCATTAAGTATATTTACATCTGAGAATTCTTTAATGTTTTTTTAATAGTTATACATATATATAGCAGTAGTTATACAAGTATGAAAACTCCAAGAGGGATCATTCTGGAGGTGGTCATCCAGAAAACGTTTCATACAGCAAACTGGCTAAAGATACTCACTCAAAATCTTAAAAGTTGATTTTAGTTGCGGTGGTTAAGCTGCTTTGCCCCTACAACAGTTTGGCTACCAGCAGTTTAGGTTAACATGCTGGGCAGAAAATTGACAACTCAATTTCTATCATGTCTGGTCAAGGGACAAGCTCAAGCAAAGAAACAGGATGGACAGGCAAGGGTATTCAAAGCACATTTAAATAATGAATTTAGTCAGACACTGCAGCAGAATTTTCCAGTCATCGTGAATTCTCAGCATTTCTTTCCCTGAGCTTAAAAATAGGTCTAGGGCATTTATTCTGTTTGGTCAGCACAGTGATGCTCAAAACTCGATGGTGTATTCAACTGCTGAAAGTCCTGGAGACCACCTCTGCTGCAAAGGATATCAGAAAAACATTCAGAAATAAAAGGCAGATGGTGCTTAACACACTGGATCATTTTTAAGTAAAACATTAAGCATCCTCTCACTTCAAAGCCAATCTCCTTTAGTCATTCTGTGACTCAATTTTTTACTTTTGTGAGGTTGTGCACTTTAAGGAATCCTTGAGAAGTTGACTGAGCAGTATTAAAGAACTTACTGATATATATCAAAAAAACCCAAACAAACATATAAGCAGCCACATTATTGTCTGAATCAGAAGAATTCTTAATATACAACAAATTTCTGCTACATTTTTAAGGAGCCACAAATCAGTAGAAACTTCGTGGATGTCTAATGAGCTCACCCTTTGTGCTTTAAAGTCGTGGGGTCTAAAACTGTGAAAGAGGCATTCTGTGTATCTTCTGCATATGAGGTACACATGCATGACAGAGCTTTTTTTTTTATGCTTTGGGGTTTCAAACAGCAACACCATTTCAGTACCCCAGGGGACAATGATCCTCAAATAGCAGAAAATTTAAAAATATCATTTCAGCAGAATAATCTGAAGTATCATTTCTTCTTTTAAATTTTTTCCCATTAAAGCACAGCCATTACATTTCCAGAACTTAGAGATTCTCTAACCCTTCTCATGAAAAAATAGATTCTATATTTACATTAGTATAAAGTAAACACAGCATATATGCATCTACACACCAACTGGTAAAACAACAGAAAATCAAAAATTTTAGGACAAATATATATATATAAAAAACTACTTGGAAATTGTTTAATAAAAGTCAATTTGGATAAAAAAGGCCATAAGAAAACAATCTTCACTCCTACTCCTAATTTCCACTTACTTTTAATTTTTTTTTTCCTTTTACTAAAATCCTTCTATATGAGAAAGCAAACAGTGCAGTTAGAAGTGTCACCACAGTGTGTCATGGGAGTTATGCTTCGGGCACCTCCTCCTTACTCTCACCTCTCAGCAATTCATTCCCAGGCCAGACTGCATCTTTCTCATTTCTTTGATTACACATTTTCCCCAAATACCTAAGTTAATCAATTTTTCATTTCTCTCCAGTGAGCTATGAATATTTTAATTTAGGTTCCAGGGTATAATATATACAAGAGACATGGGTGAAAAGCCTGATATAACTTTGTTGAGTACTGCATATTCATGTAATCCACTGTTCATCAGACTGATCATGCTTTGAAATTTTGCGTTAATTTGATGAAATAGTTAAGATGTGCAAAATACTGTTTTAATACTGTTATTGTTGGACTGATAATAATGATTATCGACAATTCCTGAAAGAGCAAAATGAAATTGATGTGGATTCAGAGGGTTGACTCTCTTTTTCCCCTGATATTCAGTTTTTGTCTGAAATTATTCTTCAGCATTCCATGGAACATGGTAACCGAAGACATAAGTATGCACTGTTAAATTACTCTGGTTCAGTTATGCCATATAAGTAGGAATTGAACTCCATACTGAAACTTTTGAAATCATCTCTCCTGCTTCCTTCACAAATTTCTCAAAGAAACATGATTTTTCCTTGTACCCAAAAGAGAATTTATTTTAACTAGTTATTTAAAATCGCACAGCCATGAAGAGATTTTGAATTAAAAATACCGAGGAATATTTCCTGTGTGCTCAGTAAAGAGGCAATATGCTATTATTACCATAAATCACTGAGATTATGCTGAGACCTTCATCTTGATGAGATACAAGTTCTTCCCCAGGAGTCCTTAAGAGATTTCCAAACAAACAGAAGCCTTTTCTTTCTCTTTTTTTATTCTTTTTCTTTTCTTTTTTTAAATAAAGGTAACCTCAAAGAGTCCTGAACAGCCTTCCACTGTTGTTCCACTGCAACATAAGAAAAGACTAAGAATCACTTAGAAGTGTTTCCTTTTTCAGTTTATTAGTTATTTTTGTTCTTCAGGAAATTTCATTAAGCAAGGCAAAAGCACCAGTTTTAAATTTATTCTTAATATACAAGGTTTTTGGCTTGAGGATTTATGAGCAGATCATTTAAAAATCATTGTTAAAGCTAATTGTTTTGGATGTAGGAGTGATACTCAGAAACAAAATACGGATTCACAGAACTGTGTTTTCAGTACTGTGCCAGCATGCACATACCAAGTATACACCACCTCTGCAACTTCCAGCTTTTTTACCTATGAGGGATGGAAAGCGTCTATGTAATTTGCACATCTGTGAACTGAAATTTGCATGCATAGTATTTAAGAAATTCCTTGGAGATTGAAAAGCAGACATCCCAATAAAGACAAACAAAGTGGTAATAAGAATACATGTTACAACAGCAAACACAGGCAACCAATCATTTACAACATAAGCAAGAACATCACCGACAAAGAAAGAAAGAACCCTTTTTGAAAAATATAAAGAGCGTTTGCATCTGAAGAATATTTTGCATTTGCATAACACCTTTCAATTTCAGTGCTTTATAAATATGAATTAACTATAGCCATGTCTAAACTAGAATACAGCTTGTAAATGTACACTGCTCTAGAAAAATTTTGTCATCTTTAGCAGCCTATAGCAGCTTAGATTTTACTGTTAAGGTTTAACACAGGCAATGCTCAAGATCGGTAGTGTTTATCCCTTATCAAAGCCATCCAGAGCAGTGCATCGTCCTGGGTATATGTCCTGACAGCAGTTCCACATCTGTGATCACCATCCATATCATAATGGCATCGAGCCTTGGTGTACTGACTCCTCTCTCCCTCTCTCCCCCCATCTCCCCTCCCAAGAGAAATATGTTAGACTGGCAAGAGAACAGTTGCTCTGTTATAACTGCAGGTAAACGAAGAGATTCAGCGAGCACAGAGTGCTCACACCCCAGATTAACACACTGATGTCAGCCATGCCTTGTGCTGTAGACATGATCTCAGCTTCAAATCACTATCCCAGTACATTGATTTCTGCTACTGGAGCCATGTTTAATTGAGACCCAGAGGGGACTGTTTTCTAATCACTTGATGATGTAGCCCCAATCCTGAAAACACCTCCATACATGCCTAATTTTAAGAAGATGAGCAGCATGACTCAAATGCTAAAACTTAAGCTTGTCTGTATCTGTAAATTTCATGTACCCACACTGAGAGGAACATGGATTTTTGATTTAAACAGTGAGGCCTGAATTCCAACTCTTGATTTTAGTTATAGTTTAGGAATAAATACTTAGTGCAGACACAAACTTCCAGCTTTTCTCCTCATTGCCACCAGTCTCCCTTGGATGAACAAGTGCTCCAACTGTATTCATTGAAAACTAATGAGACAGATGGACATTCACTGTTAGGGCTAACGAGTAAATGTTACCTTTGTATACTTGTAGCTACAATGGTCTCTCTCCATAGGGCCGTATCTTTAGGAGTAAGGTAAAGCATGGGAAGTGAATATCTCTGACTCTATTTCAATGAATATCACTAAAAGGAATAGGTTTATTTTCACAGATGAGATCCCTTTGCTGTGTGAATAGCCAGCTGTGAGCCTGCCAGAGGTAACACTCTCACTCCCCCACCATCGGGACTGGGGACAAGAATCAGAAGGGAAAATGCTAGGAAATTAATGAGTTGAGATGAAGACAGCTTAATAGGGAAAGCAAAAGCTACACATGCAAGCAAAGCAAAACAAGGAGTTAATTCACTGCTGCCCATGGGCAGGCAGGTGTTCAGCCATCTCCAGGAGAGCAGGGCCCCATCACATGTAATGGTGACTAAAGAAGGCAAAGGCCATCACTCCAAATGTCCCCCTCTTCTTCCTTCTTCCCCCCACCTTATGTACCTTTATACATGGTCTGGAATAACCCTTTGCTTGATTGTGGTCAATTGTCCTGGCTGTGTCTCCTCCCAACCTCCCATGTACCCCCAACTTCGTTGCCAGTGTGGCAGTACGAAAAGCAGAAAAGGCCCTGGCTTTGTTAAGCCCTGCTCAGCCATAACATCTCTGTACTATCAACCCTATGTTCAACACAAATCCAACCCACAGCCCAATACCAGCCACTGTGAAAAAAATGAACTCTATCCCAGCCAACACCAGCATATCTAGAGATAAGAAGTTCGCTATTATTTACACAATTGTTTATAACATGTAGTTCTGATATAATGTTGACTTCACCAGATAGCTTGTGCTGGGTGATTCTGTACATTAGCTTTTCATACAATAGGACACCTGTGTTTTGAAATTCTTACAGTGTGCAGACACCAGCATCATCACAACACAGCCTACAGCCCTTGTACCAGGGTGAGAGTCTGTGTGAGTTTCTAACAGTAGTTGAGGCAAGAAGCGAACAGTACATTTCTCTGCCATCCATAGCAACCATTCCATTTCCCCCTTCCACAACACATTACTGCTAGCTGTCATCCGTATTTGTAATGTCCTTTTGCATATAAAGTTCAATGGCAGCAGTTTCTTGCCAGATCATACTGTTTGTGTTTATATAGATGATTTTACAGCAGTCCGGGTCATAGGTTTATGCTCCCAATCAAATAAATCCTTTTGGAGTAAGGCTTTGAAGCCATCACACAGGCCTGCACAGTAAGCCACAGTCACAGTCAGGGACTGCCTGTCTTCCATCTAGTGCTCCATCTTTTAACACAGGGGAGCTAGGCTTAAATAGTGAAAGTATCCATACAGTCGGCATTAATTATCTAAACCACTTTGTGAGTTTGGACTGAGTCAATACTAAGTCAAAAGTCTCTATATCTTTTTACTAAATCAATCTTTTTCCTTTACGCTGCTTCAGGAATTAGGACACCAGCAGCCAGCAGAATAGAGAAGAAACCAGTGGAGTACATTCCTATTATTCTCTAGAGTTTAGGTGTCTGGGCCTCAGGGAATACTCTCGCTGAAATAATAATTAACAATTTAGCTGTGAAAAAATATGTACTTGACCAAGAGGCACAAAAGAAATTTTCACAGGAGCAATCGTGTAAAAGGAGCCATGTATCCTTCCCTGCAAGGCATTTTAGCCCAGCGCAATACACGAGAATATCTTCAGGAGAAGATAAATGTCTTGGCATATGTACTTCTGCTGTATAAACTGTCTCATCCTGCTGCTTTGTGTTGGTCTATTGGATGCAAACATGCAGCCCACATGGTTTTCTGCCCTTTCAAAATATTTCTGATGATAGCTGGTCTGAAATGCCATCTCTGGCATCTGTGTCAGAAACATTCAGGCGTGAGAAATCCACCAAAACTTTCATTAGAGACCTACGTTCCTTATTGGAACTGATGTTAAATCTGTGAAAGAGCATATTTCTGAATGACTCAGATAGTTTTGATTGTATTATTGTACTTGAAATAGACAAAGACGCTAGAAAATGCTATATAAAATATTCTGCCCCATCTAGAGAGTAAGCTCAATACAGTTTTTGGTTGGTTTTTTCATTTCTGTGTCTTAAATTGTTTTTATTTTAATTGCTTCAGTCTCAAGTCAACACCAGGCTTATTATTAATTTAATGGTTTGTGCAATAAATCTTCTTTCCAGAGGACAAAAGTAAGAAATTCTTTTGGATAGGAATTAATGAACCGTCTCAAGAAATTTTGGTTGGGTTTTTCTTTTATTTACTTCTAAGTGAGACAAACCACTTGTGATTCACTGCCCCGGATATCAGTCCTTCCTAACACATTTGCAGTTGTTCATTTGTGCAAGAAGACCTTGATCAGGCAAAACTCCCACTGGTTTCAATGAAAAAGCTTCTACAAAAGCATATAGAAATGTGAATTTGATTGTCTCCAGGTATTACATCATATGCAGATTCCTACCCTGCTGGTTTTAGGATTTTTATTATTAGAAATGGAGTGAGAGATACATTTAGAAGCTGCTCCAACCTAGAATTTTCATACGTTGTGTATTAGAAGATTCCGTGTTGTTCATGATGCCCTAATTACTTTTAAAAGTAATTAATGAACTGTTATATTGCCAGTATAAGGTTATGAAACAGCAGCTTTTTGCCACTGTGCAATTTTCAGTGGTGTTTCCATGCTTTCCTAGATGAGAAAACATGAGTGAAGGCGAGTACGAAAATCTGTTTCTGTTCCTCTGAAAAACAGGCTGCAGTGATGGATTTATCTAACCCATCTAAGTAGGGTTTGAGTATTTTCCATGCATGGCTGGAATCTAGCAAAGGAAGAGGGCTTGTATTTTAATGTGTGTCTGGCCCATTTGAGAGACGACATGTGAAGATCTCTGTCTCTCTGTGCAGGAGGACGAGAACAGGCATGCTGGAAGCTTACGCAGGAAAACAATATCAAGGATTTTGTGTAAAGTTGCAAAGCGATAGGCTTAATGGGTGCAGGTACTGACAGGAACCCAGGGACTGGCACTGAAAAAGAACATGAGTACTCCCTCTGTAATGACTGGAATAGGGTACACCTCCAGGGGACATCTGTTTCAGATGTTTGTCTCTAAAAGGTGTTTTCATTCAACAGGCAAGAGCACCTCAGAGGCTTGTTTATTTCTGAAAATCATTTTCAATTGAAAAGGTCAGTTTCCCAAAACACAGTAAAATCTACTTAAATTACCGAAAAATGAGTTCCTTTTGTAAAATATTAAATAATGACCTGAAGTTAGATAATGAACCAATTGATCCAGCTCAACTGAGCAAAAAACTTCTGCAATAGAGCCACAAGAAAAATAAAATATTTCCTCTTTATACGTGTATTTCAGGAATCACATCTGACCATGAGTGTATCAACAGTTTATCTTTAATTCCAGTGACAATGCTAAGAAGCAATTTAAAAACATCTTTCAGGAAGAGAAGTAAACTCTATACACAGGGCATGAAGGCTCCTTACCTTGGAGGCTGTCTGGTGGATAGGTGGTGTTTGTCCTTCCTAAATGTTGCTTATCTACAAATCCTATGATCATATTTCCTCTAGTGCTGCAAGCCCTGCCATTGATTATCCTTGGATGTAGGCAGCATAAGTGGCTTTTTTCAGCAGGTTATAGCACATTATGCAAATTTAGCATATAACTTTTGAAAGAAAAATATTGTTATATAGAAAAAATTCTATGAAAGATATTCAGAACCCTATATTATATTTGTATCAGGAAAGCATTTTTGTCACAATTTTGAAAAAAGGAAAAATATTTTCTTTGTCTCTTCAGCTTCTAAAACCTTCCAGTCACAGACAATTTCTTTGGCGTACCTGGTATGTTTCCAATGTGTCTTTCTCAATGGATGCAGTTTGAGCTAAGGCTGCTGGAAGTGTACTCAGATCAGTTTTAGGTTTGGTGATAAATCCTCTATACCAAGCATTGTTAACCCAGGTATGGCAGCTCGGGACTCAGCAATTCATCTAAACTGCTCTCTTTGGCTTAGATGTCACAAGTCAGGCACTCAACACCGAAGAATTTAGCCAAAAGTACTATTGCAACATGCTGTAAAAACTGTTATGAAAAGTAATAAAATAATTTATTTCACAGGAGGATTAAAAAAAAAAAAAAGTAAAATAGGGTATTAGGTAAATCATTTAACCCTGTCTGCTCTTTTCAAGAC
Source organism: Corvus cornix cornix (assembly GCF_000738735.6). Taxonomy (NCBI): domain Eukaryota; kingdom Metazoa; phylum Chordata; class Aves; order Passeriformes; family Corvidae; genus Corvus; species Corvus cornix. The sequence continues at coordinate 41,262,003 of NC_047057.1, read as the reverse complement.
AAACGTGCAAATCCGTAGGAGCTGAGAATTTAGTTCATGTCTCTTAATGCATTTTTATCAAATTTACAATGAAGGAAAACGATCTGCTGGAGAGCTGGAGAAAAGACACAAGGAAAAGGTTAATTTTCATGTTATACCCATCTTTAAGAGACAATCATTAACAGAAAAACTGCTCTAGGAGAGCATCTCAAGTACTTCGCTGGCATCGTACCCTGTCTCTGATAGGTGGGCACTAGCACATGTTTAGGGAAGAGTGCAAAAGCAAGGCAAATATCAGATAGAGTTTTTTACTCCCAGCATCAGGTACTCAGCAATTCAAAGATTTTGAGAGCTAGCTGAAAGCTTATTTGGACCATGATATTTAATAAACCCCACTACAGACAGAAGGATGTTCTGCTCACTTAGTCTTCTTCAACCTTTTACTGCAGACTCTCCAAGCACCTAACTGACAAAAATTTAAACCATTACAGAAAGAGTAGGAATACATAAGGGAGGAGAGCGTTGGAAATGGAAAAATGGTAAATCCAGTCACAGGATATTTTCCCAGCAGCTAATGAAAACAAGGGGAGAAAGAGATTTGGGGCTGGATGAAGAATGGGCTGACTGTGATTGTGCAGACAAAGAACTTGACTCCATATCTGGGGGTGTTCTCCTTGCCTATGCTTAGGAGTACTTGGGGCTTGTAGAATATAAAAAACTAGTTCTGTATCTACAACACTGAATAAAAACCTGCTTTCAGGGGATCAAGCTGACTGTTTTGTTCACTGTTGTAGTAAAGCACAGGAAAATCCTTACATGGAAGTCCTCTACAAGAGGGCACAGCAGCCAAGGTGATGCTTCATGTGGACCCAATCTGCAAGTCAAAAGTAACCTGTGAGGTTTGCTATACTTTAGGCTATGCGAGTAGCTAGTGAGCTGTAGGGAAAGGAAGGGAAAAGAAAAAGAGGTTTGAGAAACAGCTGGACTGAGGAGATAAAGATACAGAATAGAGTGATTTTTCTGACTTGGCCATAAGATCCACCGTTTTGCCTAATCTCTCTTTTTAAATATTCCTACCTTTTTCCTTCCCAAAATTTGCAGTCAGATGGCAGATTTTTCATTATTTGCAGTCAGATAGCACTTCTATCTTTAAGTAAAAGTCATTTACTTACAAGTACAATCTTTTTATGTATATTTAACTTTGCTTTATGATTGTTTCTTTCAGCAGGGTCTTATATTTACACAGTGAGAAAGAATTGTTTCATGTTTATTTTCTCCATGATGTAGATTATCATAGGGCTGTTATAAATCAATCAGATATTCACCTTTCTTCAGAGCCAAGAGTCTTATCTCTCTACTTAATTTTTCCTAACACATGAAACTATTCTGTATGTTAAAACTCTCTTGCTGCCATGTACTCCATACCCTCCTTCAGATGGGCCACCTGGGTCATTCAAAATGTAGACTCAGAATGAAAGTTTACAGTGGCATAACAACCTTTTCCAATTCATTCTGCATTCCTTTCTCATTAATTGTTAACTCTCTCTTTTTGTTTGTTTTGGTTTAGTTCTGGTTTTGACAGTATGGAACATTAACCTAAGGTCTTTCGTGAACTGTTCCAAATAAATTACATTTCCAAGATGTGACAGTTAATTTAAAGGTTTGTTTAGATTTTCTTCTGAGTATATTACTCCACACTCATCAAAATGACCCTCACCTGCCATTTTATTATCAGCCACTAGTGCTCTTGAGTTCCTTACACAAATCTTCTCATGTTGAGCAGACAAATCCGTAACCTCTCTGAATATTGATCACCAACTTTTATGCCTTTCAGTGGGTTATAATCCCAATGTTGACCTTTCCCTCTTACACTACTGGACCATGTGGTCTAGTGTCTTTCATTCATATATTTGGCTGACTCGAGCAGACATAATATTGATGAGGTTTAAAATGAGGAAGCCAAGGTACCAAAACCAGCCTATGCACAGAGCAAGGAATGGGCAATTATCCTTTTCCTAAGATACCTTTTGCTGTCTCCATTGTGCTGCTCACTGCTGCAGCCAGAATGAAGTTACACAATGCGGCTGAACCAATCCAGCCACTCAGGGATGCTCAGACAAGACATCTTCCTCCCACATCTCTCTTCCCACATTCTTGGCCTTATCGTCCTGTTTCTCTCCTCACATACCAGGTCTGCCAAAAGCCTGATACCTCAATAAGCCAATTTAACTACCTAGCCCACAAAAACCTGTTATTTTGCTCTCCTGTGTCAAGTCAGTTTTCTATCCATTTAAAAAGCTGAATGGTGTGAGCACAAAGCCTGTTAGAAAACTAGATTTGGCACAAGAAAAGGGTCGGAAGTCTGTGGCTGGCGGAAGTAGTAAGACCTCCCCACTTTTAAGGACAGCAAGCCATTAGATGAGATGAAGTCCTTTCTTGTAAACCCACTCTTAGAATACGTTAAGATGCCAAGCTACCCTACCACTCAGCCAAAGGAGGTCTTGCTCCCTCCCCCTATTTCCAAGTTCTCCTTTGTTTCCCCTCTTTTTTCTCTTAGTATTCTTACCTTGCATCAGCTCTGGAAATCACACTCTGACTGAACTTTTCTGATCCCGAGGTAAGCCGACTCATCTCAGCGATCAGCCAAAATAGAATAAACAAACTTTTTTGCTGGGTTAGAATTTGAATAGATTACATCATCTTACAAGGAGATCAGCTGAGATCCTGGAGGCTGTTTAAGATAAGCACTGGAGCTGAGTGGTGGGTAAGAGAGGTGAGAAAGGGCAGGAGGGAGCACTAGCACACCCATTCCTTATTGCATTTAAGAAGTTAATTTGAAACTACACCCATAGACTGAAATGATTAAAGCTGGATTCTAAACCTGAGTTAAAGGTGGAGTTTAAAGCATTTATATGCTGCAGTATTTTTGCAGACAGGAATAGAACACTCAGAATGAGCTGCTTTGGAAGATGACAGGTGATACTCTAGTGCTTACAATTCCCTTCTCCTTTAAATATAAGAGTGAATTGTTGACGTCTTTCTGAAGAACTCAAGATCCATACATATGTATTTTTTTTTTTCTTCAAAAAATGAGTCCTGCAAAACAGACTGCCTGCAATTCATTCATTACTCCTCCTAGAGGGAACATAATGTGACAGAGAACAATTAGGTGAGCTTGTGGGTGAAAAATGTGATGTTACCAGCTAGTCACCTTTTCGGTTTTTGCATGCAGAAAGTATGATTAGAAGGTGATCATACTCAAAACTTGAGTGGTTGTTGCTTTTTATGTCCACGTGGCATGCTGGGAAGTGCCAGGGCCTTGGTCTGGAATGTTAGTACAATATTCCTGGAAGATCAGAGCTGCAGTTTAAAGAAAACTAAAGACATGTACATACAGATACAGATAATTTGAGGCACTTTGGAAGTTTAAGGACAAGCTAACTGAACTGTTGTGTCAACACTGCCTACAAAATTAACCTGTCTCTCTGCATAGTTTTGCTATTTCTATTCCATTCAGAGACTAGCTTATATGCTGGGGAAAGGAAATTCAAGTCCCTTCTTTTACTAAGAGCAATATCCATGTATTTTTATGTGGTTTTGTATGTTTTTCTATGAACTAAGTAAGTCTTTTTTCCCCCTATGCTACTTTTCTTTGGGTTCTACAGATTAATTGAATATTGGAGGAAACTGCATCTATTCACTCCTTTATGGTATACCAAATATCCTTTGCTCTTGATTTTAGGAAAGAGCTACGTTCCTCATTCTTAAGATCCTCTTCTTCATTATTCTGTAAGACTTTATCATACACTCATGTACTCTCTTCCTGGTTTTGGCTAGCCTAATTATGAAAGTGCATAGACTCTCTTTTCCTTCAGTTGAGGGGAAAATGTCTGCTTATTACACTGGAGTCTTTTCTACAACTCTTTGCATAGCTACATGAATGTAACAAATATTTTGATTCACTTGTGTAGAGGGACCCACATTACATATATTTGATTGAACTTTATTTTGCATTTGCTAGAGGAAGAGGAACAATTTCCATGGTATTTTAATTTTTGAATAAATTAAAATTGTGAGATGACTATTCAGAAGTAATAAAAACAGGTACAAATATCTCTGAGTTCCCATTTATTTTCATAATTAAAATTGAATATTATTTTGTAGATAAAGCTATTTCATTTTAGCTTGCCAATATAAATAGTTATTTGAATATTAATTATTCTCTTGGAAGTTCTACACTGATTTGATTTTTATGCCAAATATGCCTTGAACACCTCTTAGGGACCGAGAAATTTTCCCAGTCATTTAGATATAAGAAAATCCCCTCTTTGTGCCATATATAGTCTGATTCAAAGCAAAAGGAAAGACTCCTATGGACTTAATGTGCGCTTATGTTCATAATACCGAAATCAGACTATTTCAAACCTACCCTGGCAGCAGGATAAGAAATCTGAAAGTTGTTTCATTTCAGCTTCCCTATTTTTTGTGTTATTTGAATGAATACACAAACAAGGCTTTCAAGAGGCTCCGGTCCCTCTCTTTGTAGTTACAGTTCAGAGAATTCAGAGGCGTGGGACTGAACTGAAAATATGTGGGGTATTCCTAGAGCTGCCAGTAATAGGTAAACCATGGAATGAGCCTTTGGGGTTTTTTTCTTCAGGAAAATTAAATTCTTGAACAAGGGAGGAAAGGGGAAGTTTAGAAAAAGCCTTTTTTTCAGATAAGCCCTTACTCTGGTAGGCTCCTATTTAATCATCATCCCTGGTTGATAAAACAATTCCCTATTGTGCTGCACCTTTCGGCAGCCACATAAAGAATCTGCCCTGTGAGGGGAAAAAAAAAAAAAAGAATTATTTACATCTAATATGTAAATATGTACCTGTTAAATTACTGCAAAATGTAAAGGGCTGGGGTGTGCTAGGGCTGTGCAAGGGACTTCCTACCTGCCCTGGGACCTTCACCTGCTGGTAGCAGCCTTTTGGACACAATGGGTTCTCTTTCGCTTCTGCTCTAAACTGGAGGAGGGAAAAAAAAAGATTTTTTTCTTCTGAAGCTTTACTCCAAATCTCTTATTCCCAGGGGGTTCCAGTGAACAGGAACCATGGTGTGTGTTCACTTCCCTTCTGGCAAAGCCAGATTAAAATAACAAAAAAGGTCCTGGAACAGCATAGTATGAATCCAGTCTTTCGTGTTGCACATTTTGGAAGGTGCATTTAGTCTGTGAAGGCTTTCATGCAAATAGCTCGTTTACTTAAAAATCCAGGGAGAGCAGAGGGGCCACAGCGGTCTTTTTTCCTTCATCTTCCTCGTTCAAGACCTTGTAAAGAAGTACCGAGGTACTGAAAAGACAGATTATTATGCATTGAAAACTGGTGTGGCAACTGTAGCTTGCTCCTCATTAACGCGTGTGTTTAAGCTGAGCGACTTGACCTGAAGTGGCTGGAGTCTCCCGGGGAAAGTTTTCAGTGCTTGTGTGTGTGTGTCTTTACAGAGTTCCGCACGGGAGCAAAACCCCCTCTTTCCCATTTGCTGCCTGCTGCCCTGAGGGTGACAAGGCTGAAAGTTTAGCAAGTTCTGTGCATAACTTCACATCACAGGAGCAAGTGCGTATTCCACCCCCCCATCCCCCCCTTTCTTTTTCCTGCTTCTAAACACCTCCTTCAAGTTCGCAGTTGGGCAGGACTCCAAAGGTGCAGCAGCAGCAACAAGCTGGAGTTCAAAGTTAGCAGTAAATTGCACAACTTCCAGCTCATCGCTACGCTCGGTGACTATTAACAAGCTGGAAGGCGCTCAGGCAAAAAAATAGGGGAGAAGGGAACACCCTCGAATTGTTTGGGGATCGCTGATGTTATGCCGCTGGGATCATGGCTCCTTTTGGAAGGAATTTATTAAAAACCCGGCATAAAAACAGGTAAAGTGCGTGGGTATGTGGAGGAAAAGGCAGGGCGATATGGGATGCATTCTTTTTCATACTTTTTGTTTGGTTCTGGGGGCAGGATGTGTTATCCGGACCGTGCCGTTCCCGGCAGCTGCACTCCGGGGCTCACCTGCGAGCGGGAGCCGGGCCGGGGGAACGGAGGGGAGCGGGCCGGTGGGAGCTTTTCCCCTGCCCCCTTCCCAGGACCTGTCGTGCCCCTCTTCGCTCTGGCTTTTTTGACTCCTGGGCAATATTTTCCGTGAGCGGGAGGTAGCTCTTCCGGACTTCGAACCCTCCCCGGCTGAACCGAGGCGAGCAGTGGCGGTGCCCCGCGCTGGGAAGGTGAGGCTGGCCGGGCCCGGGAGAACCGGCTGCAGCCCCGACGTGCGCGTCCCGTCGGCGGCCGGGCAACCCGGAGCCCTTCCCCCGCCCCGGGACAAAACTGCCCGAGTTTCTCGTGGGAAGGCCGGGCTCCGGGCCCCTCGCCGCCCGCCTTAGCCCCGTTGCTCTGGGAGGTTGAGCGGCAGCCTGCAACCCCTTCGGAGCAAACCCGTCCCTTATCTTGTCCGCTGGCTGCCAGCCTGGGAGGTAGGAGAGCATCGAGCTCTCAGCATGGGGAGGAGGGGATGCTTCTTTTGTTTAGCCTTTAGTTCGGGATGGACTTGTACTGGATATACTTTTTTTTTTTTTTTTTTTTTTTTGCTTAGAAAATGCTTCAGAGGGACAGCTGTGGTCCTTGGGTTGACTACCACGAAGTTTCTTTATGGGGACTTTGCACCTTATGCTGTACATGCTTCCACATGCCCCACACACGGGCTGCAAAAAGGAGAAAAAGGGTTATGTGATCATGCTAGGTGCTAGGGTGGCTCTAGATTTTTTAAGAGTAAATTTGCTTGGACCCTATGGAATGTACAGCGGCTGAGCCCATCCAGGTAAAGCTGAACAGAAACAGATGACGGAAATTTTGCCTCAGTGAGAAACTCTAAAATCACTTGTAATCTCATCCCCATTTCACCTAGTGCTCTTCACTGAAATTTAGTTTGTATTTAAAAGAATACAAAGGATGATCTTTCCCATGGGGAATATATTTGAACTCTAAATAGTCTTGTAAATACGTCCCATTTCTTGTTCATGTTTGGGTTTTGGTTTTCACATTTGATATACTGAAAATTATGTAGGGGGGTTTGTATTTGTCGGGATTTTGTAAAAATACTAAGTTAGCGTATTATATGGAATATAAGTTAGAAAGATTATAACATTGTAAGTCAATGTTTAAAAATCAGATACTATTTTAGAATTATTAATGTTGCAGGTTACTGATTAAACAGTGTATTTTGCTAATGTGTCTGAAAACAGTAAAACTTTGATATAATTCTCATGTGGCCATTTTATGTTTAGAAGATCTAGAAAAGTAGATATGAACTTTTATACAAAATTGCTTTTACATAGAGCTGTAAATTTATTACTCTTAAAGTAGAAGTTTTGTTCCTGCCATCACTTACCTGAATAAGGATTAAATCACAAAGCACAATTCCACTGTGTTCAGCGGTGGAACTGTTTCTCTTTTGGGTATTTACAATATCTCACACTAATTGCGTCAATCTCACTATGTTTGCTGATGTGACACTTTATTCCTCAGGAAAAGAAAGTCATAATCCAAAGCTTTAAATAGGCAATAAAAATTAAAATACCAAAGGAACCATTACTGTGAACATCTAGGACTTTCTTTTCATTTTATTCTCCCATCCCCAAAAATAAATGAATGCCTCTAATGGAAGAGAGTTTTTGTGGCAATAAGAAGGGGCTGTATGACCACAGAAATGTAGGGGGAGGGGGTCAAGAACAAAGAAAACTACATAGTTCTTAAGATGTGTTATAATCTACTCAGATATTTAAATTTCTGCATACTTAATGTTAGCTTTGATACTGAATTTTGAGAATTAAACTTGCTTATGCAGTTAGTAAAATGGTTTTGCAGTATGATTGAAGAGCTACATAATAATTCTTTCTCATTTTAATTGTATCTTGGTGAACTCATTTGAAACCTTAAGAAGTGAACTTAAAATCCTTCACTGTGTTTAGGCTGGTAGTTGGAAAGTCAGAACTTGAGGCTCACTGCCTTGTCTAACTACGTGTAAAGAAGGACACAAAAGGGCTATACACAAATGTATATCTTTAACCTGCTGCTGCTATTTTTAAATAGGACTAATGGTCATTCACCTTTCTGGGAAACTCAGCTTTTTTTTTTTTCTCTGGAAGTTTTTAACGACCATTTGCTATATGCAAATAAAACTCCTGAAAGGTTTAAGATAAGAAAATGAGGAATAAAATCTATGTTTACATGAGGACATAAAGCTAAGTTGAGGCAACAAAGGTAGGTGGAAGAAGAGCCAGAAGGAAAATGAAGGCGTTACAGTCATTTGCTCAGATAACAAGATGACACCACTGTAATTAGTGCTTGTCTTGCAGCATCGCCCAGAGGTTCCAGATCAGGGCCCTGTTTAATAGTAGGCTCTTCACATCCAGATTGTAAATTGTCAGTCTCTACCCCTTAGACCTCAGAGTTTAAACAAAGAGGTTACTCTGAGTCTGCGTCTCGGCAAGAGGCAAGGGATGTTGTCCATTATGGCGCGAGTTTTTAGAGAAAGAAACTGAGGTTAAACCTCAGGAAGACAAAACCTTTGCTGAACTACTGTTAGTATTTGAAAGATTTTCAGTCAGTATTACTCTCCTGGGCTGCTGAAATGTCACTCATACAGAGACAGCACAAGGCCTATGTAGCCAGTAGATCACTGTAAACCCTGGTTTGATTTCAGGGGAGTGGCCTCTAGGATTGTGAGTCCAACATATGTTTCTTGGCAAGAAAGACAATAGTGATATTTTGATATCTTTTTCAAGAACTGTAAGTAGTTTTTACACTATTTTTTGTCCTTCTATGACAACCAGAAGTAATCACAGTCCCCAGAATGTGTATGTGCTTGTCAGTGTGTCCCCAGGAGAACAATACTTCCAAGACGCCCCACCCACTTACAAACCCAAATGTGCGCAACAGGGACAGGCTGTACCCTCTATGGCAACAAAGGAAAGTGGAAAGTTTCCTGCAGGAGTAAGGCTCTGCAACATGAATAAACTCAAGAGGATTTATTTTTATGCAAATCTCTTAAAGATGCTTACTTTGAGAGTGAGAGGAATGCTCAGCTCACATCACACTTCAGAAGTGTAGTGAGGGCAGAAAATGCTTAGCTGAAGGTGGAGGAAGAGAAAAGGCACTGAATTCTTTGCACATAAGGTTAGTACTGATCTAACACATTGCTCTGCCCAGAGACAAAACAGCTCTCTATCCAGATATGAGAAATACAGAACATACATACTTGCAATGTTTAGGTACCAGGGTTTCACATTGTATTCGATTTCCTGGTTGCCAAGCAGAACAGGAATTTATGCTGCATTGATTTTTGGTAAGATTAAAATTTCTCTGCTCTTGGGTGCTAGATTTGATCACTTTAAAAAATGGGCCTTTAGGTTTATTTAAATTCTTCAAGGATATCTGGATCTATGTCACAGTGAGAAAACTGATCTTGTTGCTGTTTCTTTCATTGAGACCCCTTCCTTGGGTTTTGCACATAAGCCTTAGCCAAACTTGTTGAAGCTCTACTGTTTCATTCATGTTGTAGCTGGGAAACTGAAAGGAACAGGGTACAGATAATCCATCTTGATGCTGTAGGTCTGTCCTGTTGTGCACTGAGAAACACACCTTGAGAAATATATTTTGCCAGTGTACATCATGATGGCCCTATGTTTTACTACAAATGTTTGTACACTCTGTTTGCATGCAACAATTCTGAACCCAGAGTAATGTTTCATGATTAAACAGGTTTGTTACAAATCTATTAATGTTTAAATGTGTTTACTGATTTTGCTTTTCCTTTCTGTATTTTTTCCACCTTTTATTGCTTACTTTTTTCCACTGTTTTCCATTTTTTCCTCACTGCCAGAGGAGTTAGCATAGTGTTTCTCTGTAGGAGGCAAGGACTTACTTTGCCTACTTTTTAATTCTGCCTTTCTTTAATTGCCTCATCTCTGGTTCAGATGTAGAAAGAAAGAGCATATATCTCCATTCAGTGTTCCTGATACAGAGGGAATTCTTCCTGTCCTGACAGAGGCCCCTCCCCAGTGAGACACACACTCAATTATTCTCTCAGTTTTTGTATTACAGTGCAGGGTAGTGAATTAGATTAGAGACTTCATCTATCTGATACTGACCTAGCATTTCCATGATCCCTCCCTTTTTCCCTCCCTCCAGTAGTTTCTCATTGCATATAGTTAACACAGTGATTTGTGTATTACTCTGAACATCTCTTCTGCTCTTCCTACGGTTGAGTGCACTGCGGTACATTTTAAACCTTGATTAAGCAAAACTGAAAATGCTCAGCATTGAGGTTTGGACTGGTAAAGATTTTGGAGATCAGCTGCTTGTCTGAATGAACTGTGTATGACCCACACTGTAAGTCTCATGGGACCATGTGAGATGTCTAATACTTCTCTTGGATGAGCACACCCGGATAAAAGTCTGTATGAAGCTATAAAGGTGCTTTTTGATACAAGACTACGAGGTATTTGGTATGTATGTTGAAGGGGATAGATAAAAGTTTTAGAATCAGTGGTGCTACCTGTGTTAAATTTTAGATTGAAAAGATGGTGCTTGTTTGGTAGAATGGTAGAATGCATTCTTTTTATTTTTTTTTTTTACTTTTCCCTGAGTGTGAGATGTATTAGTGAACTATCAAAGAAGTTGTTCCTTTTTGAGCCAGACTTCATACATTATAATTTATTTTCTGGTCTGGCTTTGGAAGATTTGTCTCGGGTCAAAATGGTTGCATACATTTTCTAATAGTCTTTGTACATATTTGTTCACTTCACTTTCAGGAAGAGCTTTTGTCTAGCAAAACACTAACCTTATTTCTAAAGAGTTAATTATCTACTATTCTGGGAGGGCAGGCAGCAATTTCATTCTGAAGGAGTAAATAAAATGAGTAATAGAAGTGTAATACTACACCATCTAAGAGCATGACAGGTTATGTTGAAGCTAATTTGAAACACTAGTATAGTGCAGTCAGGCTGAGAGATACATTTCAGACAAAACCCCCATTTTTTTAGTAAAAGCTTAATAAGAGGAAAAATCTTGCTAGCCAGTGGTCATTTCGTATTTTACTGTTGAAAAACTAGTATTATGCATGAAGAAAGACTCTGACACATTGCTAAATGTGTAATTAATTCAGTAGACATAAGTAAGTTTTCAAAGATGGGGACTTTTAAAAATTCTATTAACTTTAATAAAAGTCAGTGATAATAACAGAGTAGTACCTCTTGATTTACCTATGCTCAGAAAAAAGTCTTCTGTTTGCTTTACATGATTAATAATAACAATTTAAAACTCTGGTCTGAAACATTATTATTTGAAAACATTAACATCACATATGCTGTACAAGCCTTAATTAGTTCATCCAGCTTCTATATTTAGTATGTTGATAAATACTTGTTAATAGTGACAGAAAGGATGATGCAATATAAAAATTCTGAGACCACACTTTAAGTGAAGCCTAGAACTGAGTGTTGGACGTGCTGGTACCCAGTCATGTGCATAGGTAACTGGGCTATTATTGTCACTTCTATTGTTTCTCTAACGTATTTTGATACTCTGAAGATGATGACTTTCTGTCTTTTTCTGTATAGTGTTTCCATGCTAGCAATTCCTTGGGTATCACACAAAACAGATAAGAGACAAAGAGTTTCAGGAAGCTTTGTCCAAAAGAATACTTTTTCGAGCACATTTCTGGAACTTGACTCAAATAGGCTCCAGGATTAACCACATTGCCTTTTCCTGGTTTGACCTAGCCAGAAATACACTTAGGGTGCAGGTGTTGCAATAGTGATAATGATACTGACTTGTTTGTGACCTCAAAAAACTGATAAGCTTACTTAGTTTCCCTTAGCTGTAATTTGGGTGTTAATATTTACATGCCTCAGGAAAATAAGTAGGACATGACTAGACAGTGTAAAATGTGTAGAAGTACAGAGTGTGAAAGTGAGTTAGTGGGAGAGGTATGAATTAAATCTGTGAGTTATTTTTTTCTAGTTCTTGTACAGTCCATTAGACCTAGCTGCCATGCAGGGAAGTGAGAATACACTATGGATTGTTTAGGTTTGATTTTATGTGATTTTTGAGGAATTTTTCAATGGTCTAAAATTTTCCATAATGTTAAAAATGTCTTGTGAGGAGGGTTTTTAATGTCTCAGAAAGAGAACTAAATAAAGAAATGCCATGTGCATCTTAATATATTTTGAGGTGGTTTTGTGAAGTGAACAAAAGAAAAGAAAATTACCTGTAGAAACTACAAAAAAGAAAGGAAGGTTCTTGATGGTAATGATAATAGAGTTGCCATGTAATTATATTTTTAATGCTATGAAACCCAAATCCTGATGCCATGTGGAAGTGAGGAAAAGACACCAAACTTGAAAGAAAAAATTCCAGTGCATGTTTGTCACATCTCTCATGCACTTTCTTTATACCCTTTATTTAAAGATGTATTTCTCTTTCACCTACTTTCTTGTTTCATTCTCACTCCTGTCTACCTGAGTACATTTTTGCCTCTGTTGGTTTGAACCATTTAAATTGTAGTTTAGATGGTTCATAGATATGCTTTTTTGAGTGTTAGCACTGGAAGAAGCCAGGCTACCAACTTATTTCTTATGTTGTAATCTTGGAGGTGGTGTAAGCCTTTGATTTTCTAGGTTGTGGTTGTTTTTTTATGATTTTTTTCCACATTAATTAGTAAGTTGCAGAATAATCATAGGAGGAAAATATATTTATAGAGAGGGTGTTTCCTGTGAATATAATACATAATTTGTTTATATTGAGGGTCAAAATCATTAATCTGATTAAGTTGCTTTCTTTATTCTTCACCCCTATTTGTTCTCTTCCATTGATTTAAAGAGTTCTGAGTTACAAATTTCCGATCATAATGGTAAATATAATCACCTCTATTGAAAAGCAGATTTTATTTTTTTTCCTCCTTTTAATAACAGAAAAATACCAAAGCTTAAAATAAACATTTGAAAGCATAATATTCTCGTGTTCAAGGACTAAATCAGGTTTACGAACATTTAATAATCTATTAGACCTTTGTTTTGGTCAGGTATAAATATATTTACCTTACTTCAGCTTGTAAGAGTGTATGACCTCACTGGGATAATGCAGTTAAGTGAAGACTACTAATTTTTAAGAGAGTCTGCCCTTGGGTCTTGAACATGCAATTTGCTTTGTGTTAATAGATTCCATCATCCATATAGAACATCTTACTTTGCTTTCCCCAACCTCCTTCAATTCAAAGGATTTATTTCTACAGAAAGCGCTTTTAAGCTACAATGTTTTTCAGAGCAACAGTTAGGACACTGTTTTGATAACCTAAAATATACCTCGTTTGGCACAGGAAGGTATCACATTTTGCTCACTGATCAAAGAGTGGTTTAGTGATATTTTAAAATGTGGGATCTTGTGCTGATGTTCAGCTGCTGATGTTTTGTTTGGCTTCGTAATTGGTAAACTGATGTTCTGACCTGCTGTTTTGTTTGGACATTAGCTGTTGACAGACTTCCTCTGTACCGGTTGCTAAGGCACTGTGTATACTTTTTAAACTTGATTATTGCCTGTATCTCTCAGGACCACTTTGTTGTTGATATCCTGTTTTACTGAAAAGCTCTGCAAAAATTCAGTTTTCTAACAACAGTTTGGGGTTCATATTGACTTTACTGCACTTTCCCAGACTCCTGGTATTTTAAGGATTAGGTAGATAACTAATAATGTTTGTTTATCCATGAAAGTCACTGCAAGTTTCAGACAAAGATCTAAGTTATCTTTGGAACTGCAGTTGTGGATGGTCACAGTACTTTTGCTGACACTCACATCGCTCCTGAGATTCAAGTGCACAGTAAAACACAAATGTCAAGCTTCATCTTACTCTACTTGAGCCACTGAAAATTTAGGTATCTAGTCATCAAGGTACTCTTTGTAGTTAATGGATACATCTAAACACTTCTGGAGGGCAATTCATTCAGTCTTAGACAGGCTGTCAGTATGGGATTAGTCACCCTTTTGGAGGTGCCTATTTTATGCCACTGATTACAGAGGAAGGTCAGAAAATTATCTTTGACTGCACATCTACATTTTTAAATAGCTTAAGGTAGATGATATGAGCTCCGCCCAATCACTTTTCATGGAGCATGCTCAGATTTGTAGAGCAGGTTATTAACCATCTTCTGCACCACTCATTTTAGAAATTAGAAAGGGAAACATGAACGGAGAGGTGAATTACAGGTAGATAATGTATGATTAAGGGAGAATCTTCCTAATAGCATGGATGTTTTCCCTGACCCTGCCACAAAATTCCTGCCTGATTTAGGGCAAGTCATATAAACCACAGTTTACAGAAATGGTTACTCACTGTGTGTTCCTCATTTGCTAATTCAGAGTCCTGTAAATTCTTACATATAAGGACTGAGCAAAGGAAGTTTACAGATGTCTTGCTTTGCACATATCTGTGGATATCAATTCAGTTAGACAGAGTGGGAATTTAAATGAGTGGATCTCTTTGGCTTCAAACTTTTGAGCTTTTGTTTGTAAAAGGGAGTTCTTTCACTACAAAAGTATGTGGAGATAAATTCAGTAATGTCAGCCTGAAAAGCAGTTGAATATCTGATGGTAAAGGGCATATATCAAAAGTTTAAATTTTGAAGTGTCCTCTAAAAGGGTTGTACCATACCTTGGAGAAAAGATACCAATAAAAATGCACACATATTGAACAAACAAAAGTAATAAGGGCTGGTTTTATGGAGGATACTTTGATGCTAAATGTAATTGTAGTAACCTAAGACAATGTTTAAGAACTTCTGGTGTTTCAATTCTGACTAGTAGCACTCCCCAGCCACCTGTACTCCTATCGTGTCTTACACTGGTCCTGAACACTGTGCAGTTTGTGCCTCCTTCATTGTGCATTTTCCAGGAAAGTCTTGTGAGGTTGTTCTAAACTGAAATTCCTTCAGTATTTAATGTTGAAGCTGCACCATTTTGTGCTGGCTTGAATTACAGTAAGGCAGACAAGAACAAGGATTTGTCTTGAAAGCTTCAGTGAGAGAAGGGAATCAGGGTTTTGATTGCTGTTCTAATTATTATTGGGTTTTTTTAAATGCAGTGAATATTTGAACATGATCTAACAGCATCTAAGTCCTGCCCTTTTGTTCATGTTTGTAACTGCTTTAGGTCAGTTCCTGCTGAACTTGCTGGTGTCAGCAAACCCCATTGTTAGGAGTTGAATCTTCTGTAGTATTTTCTGTGGAAGTTGAGATGTCCAAGTGAGTATTATGAATTTCAGCAGCAAGGAAGATAAAATTCAATGTCTTCAATGCCTCAGTACCTTCCGTGTCTCTTACAAAACTGATTATATTTATTTAAGGGAAGCAGGTGACCAGTGTAGCAGAGAATGAATCTTGCTGTGCATACACTGAATCAAATTAATTTTTGTTGAACTAAGTAGCATGGAAAACTTCAACAACAATGTCAGAAATTTTTCAGTACTTGGCTGCATCTTAAACATATTCCTTTGTGCTAAAGCACTTGTGCCTGGTAGGCATATATTCAGTATAAAAATGCATACATGACAGCTTGTGCTGTATGTGATCATGGAATGCATATGTATAGCTCATAAGATATACTGTCACATATGTACAATAAAATACGTTACAACCCCAAAATCTTTGTATATATAAACAATACATGCAAAAGTAGCCACTTCTGTAGATTGCATATTTATGCATCTACGTACTACAAACCTGAGTACACACCAGACTTTTCTAGAAGTCAGAAGTGACAAACAGAATGTGCACATGTCATGGAAGAAAGCTAAATATGTGTATTTCTTCCAACATGACAGAATTGTTCACATGGCAGAGGGAAGCATGCCTTTACCCAGCTGTCACTGTGGTAACCACTCAGCTTATGAAGTACCTTGTTAGAAGGCCTTTTTATCCTCCCGGAGCTATGAAGCCATCTGACTTGCTCATATGTTGAAAGGATCCCCACCTGCAAAGACATTTGGATATGTGAAATAAACACAGGATTAATTTGAATGTTGACTCAGTCTGACTTTCTGTGAGCTAATGACAACAAGTAGTTCGCAGTGTCTTTCTGGTGTCACAGCCTCCTTGGGATAATCACTATCCTGCCATAGATGTGTCTCACAAAACTAGCACCATTATTTTTTGGGCCTGCCTTGGTCTTTGGTCACAGTCACGTAGCCGTGCTTAGCTTCAGCTCTGCCCACTGCAGATTTTGGCCTATACATGCTCTCCCTGTTCCTCACCAATCTTTTGCCAGGAGTTACCACCTTTTCAGCTGCATTAAATTTTTGAATGGTTTCCTGCTAAACTTCCTAAATCACTTTTAGATGGCTATCTTAGATGGTTTAACAAGGCTTTTATCTTTATGGCTTAATTCAGCATAAGTCATTGGAGGTCAGAGAAGAAGCTCAGCTCTAGTGGGAGGGTTCTGATGGACAACCGACATGGTTATGAGCCTCTTCAGATGGACCCAGCTGGAAACACATTATCTGAACTCATTATGTCTGTCATAGAACAGGTTTTGAGCTTAAGTCACAGTCATTCAAATATTTTAGGATTCACATGGCTTTTTACCTGAATCACATGGAATGTCTCTCCTCTGCAGTCAGCTTCCTTCATCTTCTTACTGCTAAAAATTTGAGGGGGGGCGGGGGGCAGGGGCTACTGGACACCATTCTCTGTATCTCTCTCTTGTCTACACCTTTCTTCTTTGCGTTAATCTCATGAATTTCCCATTACTCTTGGTAATCTTTATGATCAAGCATTAAACTTGCTTCCAGACAGCAATTCATCCCTTTTTGCCTTTCCTATCTATATTGCTCAGCTGGCTAGAGATAGTTTTGCAATCTCCTATGCCCTCTTTAGCATATCCATTGCTTGGGAAGAGCACAGTTGGTGAGGTTAATAATTTATTTCATTTGTTCAGTGGCTTCTTCAGAGAAGATGTGGTTATATTTCAGAGACCCTATCAGCCTGTGGCTGACTAACTACATATTGAAGCATTCATTGATAGGCAATTTTAGAAAATTACTTGAAAGCATAAGCTGCACAAATCTCTCAGACTGACAGTGGACACTAAAATGCTTCAGGTTTCTTTTAAAAAAAATTATGTCCACTCTTCTCATTAGCATAATTATGTATCTAGTACTCAATTTAGCTCTTTAGACTGAACATTTATATAAGAGTCCACTTCATTATCTTGTCCTTTCTTCCTTTCAGCTCTTCAGATACTGTAAGTAATGGAACACATTTGTCACTGAATTGTCTTCCAGAAAGTTTGAGGGAGAAATTTAAAAAAAAAAAAAAAGAAAACAATTGATTGTAAATGACATCTTGATAGAACATCCTTTGAGGTGATATTTTTCAAAATGATTTAATGAAAGAAAATGAAATGGGAAAGATCATACAATATAGTTTCGAGGTGGGGTGGTTCACTCTGTGAAAGTTATTGCAATACATGGAGAAGAATATTAAAGCCCATCCTGTCTTTCTTATTCCTGGAAAACTGTAGAGAGATACTCAGACTAGATTTTATGATATACAAAAAAGCTGTGCTGACAAATCATTAGATTTAAAAAAGTTAGGAAAGGGTGATGATTGGTGAGGTTGTAGAACAGCTCTAAAGACTTTCTCTTGCACAAAGGGCAGTCCTAAACCCCCTTTCCAGGCTTCTGGACATTCTCTACCATTGCGTTTGCATAGCTACTATTCTCGCCTGTCACCATAGAACACAAATGAATATTCTTCTTATTTTGTTTTCTGAGCCTGAGTTCAGGCTTAGGATTGGCAAAATGAAACCCGGTCCATCTGGACTTTCCGTTCATTAGGAATGAGAAGAGCACTTGTCTCACATGGTGCCGCCAGGAGCAGAGAAGTGCAAAACATGCACAGCATGTAAGGGTTTGTAAGAAGGTAACCATCCCAGCCTCCTTCAGATCAGGGAGTATTGGAAAAGTAGCATGAAGTCTTATTACTTCCTTGTCTGTATCTCATTCCATTATTTAACTTTCCGTATTATCATCTGTCTACATACAGTGAGCTTTGTTCATGTTTTGGCAGCTCAGACCCAACCTCAGAATGCTTTGTGTTTGTTTCTTCACTGGGCAAAATGTCAACAAAGGCAGGGGAGGGAAGCAGTGTACTTCTGCCTTTCAACAAAAGCTGAACTGAATTTCATGGAACCACAAAAAAAAAAAAAAAAAAAGAAAAAACCCAAACCAAAACAAGCAAAATAACCCCTCGTACTCTCAATGCTTGGAATTCCCCTCACTTCTTTGATCTTAAAAGCTCATAAACAATTAGGGTGCTTCTAAAAGGCAGTTATGAGAATTCTAGTGGGAGAAGTTAGATAACACAAATTTCTATTAACTGTAACAGCAACTCTGTCGTTTAGGAGCCTGTGTTCCAAAAGAGCTACAAATTATTCTGCTTCCTATATACTACTGACAGTGATGGAGTTTTAGACACATTCTCTACATTATTAATAGGATCTCCATAAAGCTTGTATAGTGTAACCAGTGCTTAAATATGCATAGGAAGTTAAATTAGATGTGGGAGCAATATAAAAAATTGTATTTTTGCAATATAGCAAAATTCTCATGGTAGATGAAAGGTACCAGTGGCATTTTCATTTGTTCACTAGTGAGAACTACCTGCTGCTCAAAATCAAGACGTAGCATTTACTGTATTGATATTCCTAAACTTCTCATGTTGCTTTTTAACACCGAGGAATTTGAAAATGCCCATCTTCCCATCCCCCCGTCATGATCTAAAGAATCACTATCACTGAATATGTCAGTGTTTGTTTTGGCTCTGGAGCTTTTCCTGGATCTTCCATTCCTATATAACAGCTGCTTCCTCAGTAGCAGTTGCAATATACACATCAAAGCATGTTTTGCCAGTAAAGTAAATTGTTGATATTAATGTTACTCATCTTGGAAAATATTTCGTGGACAGCTAATTTTCCTCTTCTTTTCTCAAACCTCCACCTCCACTGTGTCAGGCTACTTCAAATGCAGTCCTGCTAGGATAAATGTGTTACCTGTCATGCCATTTTGTGTGCACACCACGCTTGCTGGAATTCCAAACATTTTTTTGACTAATATCCACTTACCAACCTTACGACTTTGACTATACAATGGGGAAATGATGATTAGTCTGACAGGAAGGTAGATTTAAAGCAGATGTAATTTATAGAGAATGTGTACCCTTAGGGGCAGAGGAAAATTTCAGAGGTAAGACAGGAGGAAAGGGCAGGGGCAAATGCAGTCTCCACTGCAGCCTTTGCACTTGCCTGCAGGTTAAGTGATTGGAAGCGTAAACATGGTATAGGGCAGAGCTAATAAGTGGAGGACCTAGTAAACTTTTGGTCAGCTTCACTGAAAATCTGCACTCGGACCTGGCAAATGAGGTTTTGCAAAAAAATTGGCCACTGTAGCAATGACACAGTGTCCTGTCATTATTACTTAGAGCAGAAAAGGAGTGTTCAGGTTAACCCATCATAACTATCACTCTTTTCTAGTGACCCAGGTGTATAATTCCTCTTGCAGTATCTCTTCTGTCTTTCTGTTAGTGCAATATCCTGAGTTAGTGCAATTTCTTGGCTTGTTTTCTATGTAGTACAAAGTCTGCTGTCTATCCACTTAAGAGATGAGAGAATTATTACTCTCAGCCCCTGTTGGTCCTTCTTGTTGGCTGCTTTAGTTTCCTTTTTTATCTACTTTAAGTACTGCCAGGGCTTTTTTCCTTCTTTTATTTTTCTTGACAATTGGTCCCTGTTCAGACACCTGTTTCCAAGAAGTACAGTTATTAGAATGAAGCACATGATTTCCTGTGGGATTTTTACCAAAGTCTGACATTTCAAGTCAGAAGCAATCTGGTGTGAATGAGTTATTTGCAATAAAATAATTACCACAATTATTTTGTTCAAACTGTCATACTTTTTATTCTGTTAAAAAAAAAATACTATCCCATTGCAATTCAATGTTATTTCACTGAAATTTGTCATAGTGCACCAATATGGTAAAAAGTGTTTAGGTGAACAGAAATTTCAACCATAGATCATTGCTGAATTATAATTTATGCAATTTTGTACAGTAGCTAAGGTGATGGCATTTCTCTTCAGAAGAGATGAAGGAACTACTTACAGTTTTAAGTACATAAATTTTAATTCATATAGAACATAATTTGCAACAGCTGTTGCTAATTAAAATGCTTCATAGAGCCTTCCTGACAGTATGGGTATCTTGTTGAATTAAAAATTTATGCCTTTAAAAAAGAACAGAAAAATGAACATAAATTTATACCAGGAAAAAATGTGTTGTAACTAGCTAGTTATAAAAATAGACTTTCTTTAAATTGTTTTCTTTTTTCAAATATCTGAAATATTTCAGTTAGAGCATCCAAACTACTGTGTATATATGTATGTTTGAAAAATATCACATGGCTCACAAGATGCCTAATTTTATTTTATTTTTAGTAAATGCCTATGTACATTTCTGTAAAAGAGGAAGTTTTATGATAGAGCAACATTAAATGGATACAGAAACAGATGGTAGAGAGAAATTTATTTCTCTCTATAATAATAATTATTTTGTTTTCAGAAGTTCTGTGGTGTTCTTTCCAAGTCTTCCTGCAGTATTGGGACTACACTGATTACCTGTATCAAAAGGTTTTATTCTTACAGTTAAAGTACTAGTTCTACCTTGTCATGATACCTTTCAGGTGGCCATTTCTCTGACTTTCATGTGATGCAGCAGGGAAGAAGAACCAAGTTTCTGACATGTCATGTGTGGAATTTCTGTGTCCTCTATGACATGGACATTAACTGTGGACATTAACATGTTATTAACATGGATACTAATGTGTCCATTAATATTGGCTTTAGGTACTCATGAAGGGGAATGGGAATGCAGTTAGTTAATAGGCTCACTTGAATCCCTAAGGCTTTGGAGTAATTCCAGCTTCATTGGGTAGTGAGAGAGTAGCTGCTTCCTCACTGCTGCCCGTAGGAAACTCAGAAGTGTGTAATCTAGTTAGTCAGGAGGCATACCAAGTATAAGATGTGGCTTTTTTTGCTTTTCAAATAACTTTACAGAAGGGGACAGAAAGTTGAGAGAAAGGGTGATTTAAATGTGGATAGTCTGAATAAACTTAATATGAACTTTCAATATGAGCCATTTATTCCTGGAAGGTTGAAATACTTCTGACCCTAGCTTTCATATGGACTGTGTATTCTCTATACTTTTAATGTTTAAACTCACTTTCAAAAATCTTTTTGGATCAAATGAAGTTAGAGTTTCTTCCAAGCAAGAGCTGCAATACATGGCACCAATAGCTTTACTTTTTTGCAAATTTCACAGATAAGAATCACACAAAGCCAAAGTATGTTTTGATCTTTTCTTTCATGATGATCATCTATTGTCTCATACATGCATACACACACACACACACACACATGTATATGGTAACATTCTGAGATTTTGAAAAAGAAACAATAAAAGCAATACAATAAAAGCAATAATAAAATAAAAACAATAAATCAATGTTATCTTATCTAAATTGTATGTGATGATGTAAGTATTTTCTATGCTTTGACTTCATATTAGGTTGTTGACTTCATATTAGGTCAGACATCTGGTAGAAGCAGCATTCCCACACCCTTTCCATAAATCATTGGACATTAGGAAAAGGTTCTTCACTGAAGGTGGGGTTGGGTATGAGAACAGTCTCTCCAGAGAGGTGGTCATGGCCCCAAGCCTGTCAGAGGTCAAGGAGCTTCTGGATGATGCTCTTAGTCATATGGTTTAATCTTAGGTAGCTCTGTGAGGAGCAGGGTGTTGGAGTCGATCCCTACAGGTCCCTTTCAATTTGAGATATTCTGTGATTCTGTGTCTGATAAATTAGTTAGCCCCTCTATACCCTGACATGTAAGAGTTACTGGTAACAGAAGCTCTCAAATTACAGGCAGCATGTGCCCTATGCTACAAATGTAGGTGATTTGTGTCAAGTAGGTATCCCTGTAATATTGGCTTATTATTTCCAGCAAGTAAATATAATTAAAAACCATCACAATTTGATAGATAGTCAGACGTATCTTTGATGATAGTTATAGCTCAGCTCTAAGAGATAGCAGAGATTAATAATCTTGGCACTGAGATAACAAGGTTTTTAGAAAGTGCGTGAAAACAAGGCAAGTGCTCTCTGGGCCCTTGCACATGGAAGAAACATCTGTGGGTGTTGAACAAAGAGAGGACCATAGCACAAATACATACTTCCCAAAAGGCCCAGCAGCATGCTCAAGGACCAGCCCCTTGAAAACACTAGATTATTAAATGTTTAGTGTCTCTTGCTCTCCCAGGATTATATATGCCATTGTGTCACCACATTTTCAAAGGAGAGCAAGTGTCTCAGCCACTGAGCAGGCCTGGCTGGGAGATTGCTCCTCACTGTGCAATGTGGCAGGTGAGAGACATGGCACAGAACCTCTTACTGAGGAGCTGGGAGAGTACAGCTTAAGAAAGAACAAGGGGACTGCTGAGCAACACGGGGAGCACAGCCCTGCCTGGGTCTGCCTGAAAGTTTTATGTTTCTTAGTGCACTCTAGGAAAGCTCTGAGATGGCAAACCCTGAATCTCTAGGCAAGGACTTCACTGCAGTAGACAGCAGCAGGATCATCTTTTAAAGCCTTTTTGGCTTCTCCATTGAAGAAAGTGAATTGTTCTGGGTGGTATCTTGACATAATGTAGGGGTTTGCTTAGAAGTTTAGAAGCACTTTGATCTTACTTTGAGGAGGTCAGGAAAGCAGCATACCTACATACCTACATACTCTTATCAGCTGAGGACCCCATCACAGCACTCTGTCAATCATAAAACACAATTATCATCTGATTTGTTGCAGATTAGGCTGTATGTGCTATTGAGAGGGCTTAGGCTGTCATAGAATAAAACATGATTTTCCCAATAAATTGGTGAAAAAATGACTAAGGTATTTTACACAAATGGCTTTCCAGCATGAACTCTTTGATGGAAAATTTATTTAGAGCTGTAATTCATTTTCAAGGAAAAAAGTTAATGTATTTCTTGGTGTGAGATCTATTTTCACCAACTGATATTAATTCCATATAAATTATTTCAATAACTGAGAGGAGGCAACTAGTAAAAGGTTTTGGTCATAAATATAATCTCAGGTTTGAGTTCCTTTCCTAAGTATTTTTTTAGTTAATCAGTTCAATTTTTCTTTGCAGAGGGTATGTCAAGAAATAAGGTAATATTGAAAAATGAGTTAATTTTTGGGGGGGGGAAGAGGGGAAGTCTAGAAAGAATTTGTTGCAGTGAAGGGAGACAAGATTTTTATGCTTTTTTTTTCAACAAAGGCAAAATACTTTTAGTGTCCATTATATTTCAGAAATACTGTATTAAGTTGCTAACAATATCATATGGAAGTGATCTAGTCCCAACAGAATGTTTGCAGAAATTAGTAAAGAAAAAGAAACATTTGTACACATGAAGGTGAAATTCTAAAAAGTAGGGGGATCCCTTTATTTAGTTGGCATATTGGTTGTAAAACTGTATATTGCATATTTAGGGAGATTGTTTTAGGAAGGCAAAGAATGTGTTTGATACGTATATTTTTGGGCCAGACATACCTTAAAGTCAGTGAATATCAAAGGTGCCCCTTCCAGCATATAAGCTATCTCATATTTTGATTTTGTGTGACATAAGTACATGTTTTTGTTTTGTCTATATGTTGCTGGAATGTATTACCTTCCCCTAGGCCTGAAGAATAAATAAACTAATTGTATATCTGACATACAGTAATCAGTTTGTGCTGATATAATTAAGACTGTGTGAGGTCTAGAGCATGATTAGGATGGGGTTTTGGGTCACCTTGAAGAGAAGCAGGCAGCAGAAGGCATGAAAATAGCAATCAAACCAAGCAAACAAAAAGATTGGAAATGTGCTTTTGAACATTACTAAATGGTCAGGTTTTAAATTCCCATCTGTTCCTCAGTAATCAGTGGCTTTGTAAAAAAGGAAAAGATAGACTTGCATGTAGTTGTTATCATCAAGACTTTATAATCTTAGATGTATAAGTAGAACATTTCGGTGATCAATTCAAAGAAACAGAATTCAAGCCAGAACTGAAAGCTTCAGAGCCTGCTTACAGCAGCAATGCATTTTAAAAAAAATATAAGTTGCTTAGCTAGTTTTGAAGAAATTTTTACTGTGGTCTTGAGGAAAGCCAAACATTTAAACTGGGAAAACACTTTGGCTGTTATACTCCTATTAACTGCTAGGTTATTAGAAATGCCAGTTCTTTTGTGTCCTTTACAAAACCGCAGGACATGAAAGTCAAGGAACTTGTAAATATGAGAAGGTTGCCTCTCTGTTAAAATGATTGTTTAAAAGCAGATCTTGTTCCTGAAGATTATAAATTTTAGTATTGCATCTCAGGGAAAAAAAAAAAAAATTCCTGTTAATCACCAATATTCATTCAAGACCTCTTCCTTAGTATTGTAATGAATTAATGGATTTTCTTGTAAATTACCGGCTAAATTGAATAGTCAAGGTCTAAACTAAGCTGTGAAGTTATGATGTGTAGATACCACATTTAGTTGTCTTTACTAAATCAACTGCTGCTGTAACCTTTCTTGTTACATTTCTATCAGATAAACCAGAATCTGATTGGATTAATGTCATCTGAATCAATCTGATTCAGGATTGATCTCACCTGAATTTACCTACCTGAAAATGAACTATTTGATTGAAGGCAGCCATATAGGTCTCTTGTAGTTAATGAAAGAGAGAAATAGCTTCATCTGATGGTTATTCCCAATGATCAAAGATGGGTTAGGCAGTGGGGATTTCTTCTTTGAGGTCTCCTCTCTTCTCTTGAAAAGAGGAACTTTGATGGCGAATTTACACTGAAATCATAACTTTCATATAAATTCCACTTCATATATGTAGAATAGAATCTTCACTTTCTATGAGGAAAGCACAGTTTAACAAAAAACATTAACATTTCCTAGTGCTGGCATCTTGGTGCATCCTGAAAGTAAGTTTTAATAATTGTTAATCTGTGACTGGCACAATCATGTTTCATTTTTGTTTGGAACTACCTGAATTAACTATGATGAAAGAATTATACAATAAATTTTACTTAAAAGGTCCATGGTAAGGTGCCAGTTTACAATTTTTTAGTGGAGGATAATAAGGAACCACTTTTCCTATTTTAGAAGATATTGGAATTCCATGGAAATGTAAGATTATAAATGTCTTGCTAATTTCTTTTTGGTTAGAAATAAAGATCAAAAATTGAGTGAAGTGACTGAATAAAAATTAAGATAATATATGTTGGGACAAACACATAGAAAAATTAAGGAAAGAATTTGTACTTTAGCATTCTGTTTTGATCCAAGAATTACAGACATGTGCAGAATTTCTTTTGATTTCTTCTCTCCTTTTCTGTAAAATGTGACAATATAATTAAAGATGTAGGTTACATACATTAGATACATATGTATGTGTAAGTACATATTTTTATGTACAAGCTACTTGAGTTCTTTGGGTGCCTGCATGTGCATACATTATGCAATTCTGCAGTGTTACTACTAGTTATATGCTATAGACAAAGTAAAAAACCATCCTTCCCTAAAAAAGCTTAATGTAAAGTCTGGGCAGACAGGTGCATCATAACTGAAGAAGTCACAGGGGGTAATAAACAGCTAAAAAAGGGTTGGGAAAGTAATTCAAAGACGTTGTTTTTACACCCATATTGTTTTCAGGGATCCTGTAGAGGTTGCTTTACAATTATACGGTGTGTTTCCATCAGAAGTTTGCTTAACTCCTGCTGAACTCTGTGGGAATTCTTTATGAAAGTATAGTAAAAGTATTTATCAGTACAATAATGATGGGATGTCTACGGGTTTGCAGATTTATCTGTAGATTTACTAATAACACAGAGAGAAACTGACTTCATAAGAAAACTTTAAAGGAGCCAGGAGGAGAAGAGACAGCTTCTGCTTAATCCACATAATTGGTTACATACTGAAAATATCAACTAGATGAAAGTATGCCAATCAACCAAAAACAAGAATTAAAAAAAAAAAAAAAAAAAAAGGAGGAGTTTTGATTTGAAAACAAATTGCATAAGACACTCAGAAGAATGCTAGAAGAGACGGCTTTCACTTCCTGAAATGTATTTCTTGATTGCAAAAGAAACCAGGAAAGATACAGCCTGAATTTACTGCCTCAGATTTCCCAGTATGGTATTTCATATACTTTTATGCCTTTGTTTTTCTTTATTGTCATTACTTTTATAAATCTAAATTCAATGACTGGTAATGCACTTATATTTGTAAATCAGTTATTTATGTATCAGTAGTGAACATGGTTTGAGACACTGTATTTTTGATAATTCATTTTTCCTTATTTTTATAAATAATAAATAATGTAGCTCAGTAGTTTATTTGTTGCTTTTTTTCTTTTCATATCTGTAGTGTAAAGCAAATACGGAGTTATTTTAGTCACAGTGGACTTATGTTGCAACTGGCTATTTACCTGAATTTCACTTAACTGGCAATCTGTCTACAGAAAAAAAAAATTATAACATCCTGTATACCATAAATCTCAAAGGACTTACGGATACTGATTTTTTAGCACGTGATGTACTTCACAGTAATGCCATTTAATCTCATATGATCCTTCATTCCTTCCCCCCTGGTTAAACTTGAATATTACTCTTTCTTTGTGCCACTTTGCCGTTTTCTGTGTCTGTAATATATGCTTTCTTATTTTGAGAAGTAGTCTATGAAAACATTATTAATCTTTCGAGCACCAGTTTCAAAAAATAATTACTGTAAAATGCTGGTCTGTGAGGAGGAGCTACTGGAGAAGGAAAATGATGTTATTACTCAGAGTCATCTACCAAAACACACATTTTACAGAGAATGTTCCAAGACCTGAAGCAATGTAGTTGGACAGAGCTCTCCTGTGAGAGAATAGTAATAAACTTACACTTGTCAGTTTTATTAGTATTCATTTGCAGTTTCCTCTCTTTTAAGGATTTTTGCCTCCTGGTCAGAGTGGCACCTAGAGCTGAGTCAATCATAGTTCAATTTATTGGATTGCAGTGTGTCTGTCATGTTGTGTAATAACTAAGAAAAAAGAACAAGTTGGATTGCTTTACTAATAATAGGGTATAACCATAATTAAGCCAAATAAAACTCCATTCCTAGTACAACTCAGAAGTCTAGAAAAGTTCTATGAATATGTAGTCCTAGATAGAAACAAATGCTGTATTGAGTCCTTTGAACATTACCTGAGTAGTTATTTTCCTTTTCAAGCTTTTGAAGCTACTCCATCAGACTAGGTTAAACCTCATTCATTCAAATTAACTGCGAGGGATACCAGAAAATCCAAAGAAAGGCATTTTTCCTCAGGAAATTTACTGTTTTATCATTTTATGCAAGAGGTCAAATCATCACGTCTGGGCAAGAAGCAAATTATTCATGTGGAGTCTTGAGAACACAAATATCCAGGCAACTCTGCCAACATAGGCCCACAGCAGTCCAGGACCAGATGGGGGCAAAATGAAGAATTAGTTGTAAAGTGAACTTCTACCTTTGGTCAACTGAATTGTTGTCTGGGCACTACTGATTGTACTGATTAGACAGTTACAGGAGCCGTAGTGGGATCTCAGACACCTGGAGTTAGGTATCTCAGTGTATAAGGAAGTACCAGGTTAATAGCACATTCACTGTAATTCATAAACAAACAAGTAAATAAACAAGGTAAATAAAATAACTTTTTTGCTTTTCTTGCATTTCTGTATCATTTCAAATGTGATAAAATACAGACCCATGTATGTATTCTTTTGCAGCTGGTATTCTCTCACAACTCACTGGAATTCAGGCTATTTGGTGCTTCAGGAAGAGCAACAAATTTATTGACACTTACTAGTGAAAAAAAAAAATTGGAACACAAATGTTTTTATGCTTGTGTGGGTGCAGGTGTGGCAGAAGAGCTGTAGATTTATCCTATTGTCAGATTCATCTTTCCTCAGTCCATCTATGTTCAGTGCACTCTTCCATTCAGAAGCCATTTCTAAGAGCTTAGAAATGTTTGTGCAGTCTCTGTAATGAGAACAAATATGAAGATCTGAAAGCCATGTTATCCTAGGACAGTCTGAAAGTGTAAGGCAGATTGCCAAACTTTATCACTGATTGTTAATACACACTTACTATGTGTACAAAACCAATATTTGATAAAAGACATTTTGTGTGAGATTCTCATTCAGCTGGACTAGTAATAATATTAAAGCACTAGCCAATTAAAGCTGTTACTTAATCCAAAGACATTTCTTCATGCAATTTAAGCAAGCCTATTGTCTTGTACAATGATACAGGAGTTTTTCAATGTGTTAGTCATATCAGAATTATAGTAATTATTCATACTGTCTCTGCCATTGATATGTAATTTATACATGGTCTCTTGCTTTACAGATCTCCCAGCAAGGACATGGCTTCAAATGAAAGAGAGATTGTGGTTTGGGTTTGCCAGGAGGAGAAGATTGTATGTGGCCTGACAAAGCGCACAACTTGCTCAGAAGTGATTCAAGCACTGCTTGAGGAACATCAGACAACGTTTGGAGAGAAAAAGGTCCTTTTTGGAAAACCTAGTGATTACTGCATTGTAGAAAAATGGAGAGGCTCAGAGCGAGTACTGCCTCCCTTGACAAAGATTCTGAGACTTTGGAAGGCATGGGGGGAAGAGCAGTCTAATTTGCATTTTGTGTTGGTAAAGTCAGATGCTTTCCTCTCATTTCCATTGTGGAAGACAGCTGAAGCCAAGGTAGTACAAAATGTAGAAAAGCAGTGGGACCTCAGTCCAGCAAACTACATGAAGATGTTGCCAATAGACAAGCAAAAGAAAATTGTGAGGAAGACTTTCCGGAAACTGGCCAAGCTTAAGCAGGACACTGTTCAGCAAGAGAGAGATAATATGGAGACACTGATTCATCTGATCATTTCTCAAGATCATACCATTCATCAACAGGTCCTTAGAATGAAAGAACTAGATATGGAAATTGAAAAATGTGAAGCGAAATTCCATCTAGATCGTGTGGCAAATGATGGAGAAAATTATGTGCAGGACTCCTATTTAATGATCAATACAAGTGAGGCTGAGCAGCAAGGGAGTAGGCCATCTGATCAAAAAGAGATGCATGACTATTTGAGCAAAAGTGAGGGAATTTTACAGGTTGAAGAGAGACTGAAACATCACAGACAATTAATAGAGAACCTGTGTGCTGAAATTGAAAGAGAGGTACACGGTTTATGCACGGAAAAAAATGGAGAGGATTTTCACACAGAAGGAGCAGCTGATGCTGAACTGGAAACCTCAGATTTGGAAAGTGTAAAACATGAGCTGGAAAAAAGTATGAAAGATGGTCTGAGAATCAACTCATACCTGAGCTGCATCCAGAAAGAACTTACGTACAGGGACTCACTGCTTCAAAAGAAGGAAAAAGAATATGAACTTCTTACAGAAGAATTTAATTCACTTCATGTTAAAGACAACATTGAAACTAGGCTTCAGTCAAATGAAGAGCCATCCAAGGGCAGTGGCATCTCCAGTAACAGCATTGCTGTTCCTGACTTTGTTCATAGAGTGACTAATCTGGACATAAATGATACAGACTCTGACACTGGAATCAGCTCTACACACAGTCAGGACTCTGAAATAACTGCAGGGGACATGGTACTGTTGTCAACATAGTTGAAAACAGTTATGCATTTTTGAAAATTTTGCTTTGGAGGATATTTATAAGAGTTAGTAAACCTGTTGTCTTGAAAGTTAGCTCTTCAAGATATTAAAGCTGTGGCACTGCTTTAGCAAAGTAAACAGTGTCTATTTATGTCCTGAATAGTATACTTGTGCTAGAATGCATTGGTTAACTGGTAATAGGTGCAAAGTTTTTGACTTTGCTAGGTTAAGACAGATAGTTTAGACTTTGTAATATTGTTACTCTGTGAAACAGGAGCATTCTGATTGGCTTGGACCAAAATTTTGG
This sequence comes from Corvus cornix cornix, assembly GCF_000738735.6. Classification (NCBI taxonomy): domain Eukaryota; kingdom Metazoa; phylum Chordata; class Aves; order Passeriformes; family Corvidae; genus Corvus; species Corvus cornix. The sequence goes on along the minus strand of NC_047057.1, from coordinate 41,231,860 downwards.
AGATTTCATGTCCTTTCATCTTTGGATCCACTCCTGCTTCTCTTAATGTTTTAGGAACATGAAAGAGACTAGGGAAAACTAGGGCAGGAGCTTGATCTTCTGCTTTGTTACATTAGCTTTATGCAGATGGAGTTTCCTTGCTATGAAGCTGCTGTAAAGGAATATATAACTGAGCATTTAATCTGTTAAAAAATAGTTTTCATGATAATGTAGAACAAAAGAAATATAATTACATTTATGCTGATTTTTTAAATCTAGTTTATATATAATATCAGGATGATATTTTTAAAAACTCCCAAGTCTCATTTTAAAAATTACCTTGCACACATGGGTTTTTAATTTTAATTCTCTTTCAGCAGCTTTTATCTGCTTTTAAGATCCTTAAACTCCCTACTTATCTGCTGTTACCCTGTAGTTGCCCCAGTGATGTTTAAGTCCACGTAGTTCCTGCCAGCAGGCATGTCAGAACTGCTTAAGTCCTGCTTGTGCGAGACACTCAAATCCCAGGCTCACACCTAGCCCTAGAGGCATTTTCAGCAAGACTTTCTCCTGCCTATCTCACCGGTTGGATCCAGTGTCTTAAGCCTCCTCAAAACATGACTACCAAAAAAAGTGTAACAGAAGCAACAGGCAGGAACCAGACATTTTAGTCTCTGACTAGACACTGTTTCACAATAGCTAGCTGGCAACTATTTTCACGTAGCAAGTAGGTTTTCAAATCCCATCTCATACTGTTTTGGAGCAGGAACCCATAAATCCTACTTCCTCAGTGAGGACTTTGGGATAAAGATAAAACTGGTCCACTTTATATAGCTAATAAAGTATTGGGCTCCAGGTAAAATAAAAAAATTAAAAAAAAAAAAAAAGAAATGCAAAACAAAAGAATTTTACAACTATGTGGTTAAGTCAATTTTTTTCATTTAGGATGTAGTAGTTTATCTCAAACCCTTCTCCAGCACATTGCTGTAAATCCAAAGCAAAGCTGTAGAATTGAATTGTCTCCTCATTTACCAAACAAGATTTCTAACTCTGTGCTAGAGGCTCTGCTAATAGAGAACACATGCATAATTTTTGGGGTGCCATGTTTATATTTTATAGATCAATCTGTTTAATACCTCTGATTAAAGGAATTAAATTGAGAAATAATTACAATATTTCTGAAAAAAGTTCAGCCATGCAAAAATCAAAGAGATCCTGGAATTAACAGCCTACAAAGTAAGCAAATTGACAGTACCTAGAAGGTATAAATGTAAAATTCTTTCAGATACACGGTTTTATTTTTCTATCATTTACTTCTCCTAAATGTCTTGTGTTTTCTAAAATGGCCAAAGTGCTAGGACTAGTGATTAGCACATATTTAATGCAGAAAAACAAAAAAGGAAAAGAAAATAAAACAAAGCCTTTTCTAAAAGGAAAATTTTTGTGGTTTGTTTGTTGTGGGTTTTTTTTCCTAATCCTGGATATTATAAATAGTTTCTGTTTCAGCAAAGTGTGCTAGTTGCCTTAATATATTTTGTGTTGTATTTTTTCATACAGTGTTATTTGAATGCTTCAATAATAATGTGTAATATTTAGACTCATCAGCTCCTGATGGAAACACATGTATGAAATATCTTATCTTTGTAATAATTTATTAACGCAGCTCTGCATCTTTTGACCTCTGTGGTATCACTCTGACAAGTAGTTAAGCCCAGAGCTCTGAATGCTGAGAGTAGACTAATGTATTCTATGAGTTCTTATGAGTTTAGTTAACAATAGTTACAATTTGTATTGAGTCCTTTTTTTTATATATAAATACATAGAGGATAGAGAATTGAAACAATAATTTACACAGCTGTGCAGGCTAGTACAAGACGCGTGGGGGAAAAATTAATTTCCACTCATACTCTACCAGATTTATTTTGCTCATAGGAACTTGTGCCGGTTCTCTCAACTGATCTTTATCCACACTAGGTGGTTGATTGTACCTCCCCTGCAACTTGTAGGTCCTAATAGTATTACTGTTTTAAGAAGAAAGTAGGAAAAATAGGTTGAGAGAGAATATTTCTTAAAAAATAAAACAATATTAAAAATCCAGTGTTTTGGAGTATTTATTTGAAGTTTGTACTTTGATATCTCAGATAAACTTTTTTCTTTCAGGATTTAGAATGTACAAGATGATTAAAGACTGTGTGCACTCTTTGCTATTTATCTGCCTCTACACTTTCCACGTACTTGTTAGACCTGGTTTTAGCATGCTAAAAATATTGTTTATGAACCTTTATGGTCCTTACTTCCTCCTTTGTCTTGGCTATCTATATTTTATTTTAGTTTCAAATCCCCATAAGGAAATACACAATAAAAAACTTTGGATAGCTTCCTGTCATTCCATTAAGCCAGTTGACGTATCATCTTGAAATTTGGTTTTATTTTATAAAATTTTACATGGACTATGTTATACTTGCTGACAAAAAGGAAGATCAAGTAAGTCCTGCATAAGAGGAGAGACAAATTCTACCCAGGGGGTGGAAATGTGAAATTTCAAAGTAAAAGGAAAGGAAAATTGGAAGGGCAGTTATTTCATTGAAACGTAAAGTATTTGGGTTGGAAGGGACCTTAAAGATCACCTTGTTCAATCCCCTGCCATAGGTAGGACACTTTTCATTACACCAGGTTGCATAAAAGTTGCATCCAACTTGGCCTTGAACGCTTCAAGGGGTGGGATATCCACAGATTCTCTGGGCAACCTATTCCAGAGTCTCACCATGATCACAGTAAAGAACTTCTTCCTAATATCTAATCAAAACCTACCTTCTTACAGTTTGAATGTCCTTATTCTGTCACTGCCCCTGTAAAAAGTCCCTCTCCAGTTCTCTTGTAGGTTTGCATTAGGCACTGGAAGGTGCTATAAGGTCTCCCCAGAGCCTTCTCTTCCTCAGTTTGAACAACTCGCAGCCTGTCTTCAGCAGAGAGGTGCTCCAGCCCAAAGCATGCACACCAGGTGAGGTCTCACAAGAGCAGAGGAGAAAAATCCCCCCCCTCGACCTGCTGGTCATATCTTTTTTGAAGCAGCCCAGTGTAGTTGGCTTTCTGGGCTATGATTGCACATTGCCAAGTCGAGCTTCTCATCCACCATCTCCCCCAAGTCCTTTCCTCAGCTAGTCTTGATCCATTCTCTGCCCAGCCTGTATTTGTGTTTTGGATTGACCCGGCTTGGATGCAGGACCTTGCGCTTGGCCTTGTTCAACTTGATGAGATTCACATGGGCCCACCTCTCCTGTCTGTCAAGGCCCCTCTGGATGGCATCCCTTCCCTACAGCATGTGCACTGCATCACACAGCTTGGTGTCTCTTGGTCAACTTCTCATCTGTCCCCAGGCATTCAGAGCTCCATGCACTCCAGCTGGTCACTGGCACAGAGCATGGCATCCCCTCCTTGTCTCCCTTGCCAGACCCTCCTAAAGAGCCTGTATCATTCCATTTTTATAGTCCAGTCATAACAGCCATCCCACCACATCTTTGTGATGCCAATAAGATCATAGCACACCTCTCTAACTCCTCTTGTTTATTTCCCATGCTACATGCACTTGCATACAGGCATTTAAGTTGAGATCTAGATGAAGATTATTTGCTGACTGAAGAGGCAGGAATTCCTTTGTGCTGCTCTTCAAGTACTCGAATGCTCATCTTTCAAAGAAAGGTCCTTCCACACACACCACTATGCTACCAGCTGTTTGTTTGGTCACAGTGTTACTACTTTTCTTCAGCACTGGGGGAATATTGTGGTGAAAGGTGCCAGACTGAGCCTGTACTATGACTGTTTTGGGGTGGGATAGGCTAGTCCCTCATATGAACCTAGGCAGAGACCTTCAATGACTGTCACCTGGGCTAACATTGCTGAAATTAGTGGCCTTGCCTAATATAAAGCTCTTTGGATTCTACATATGCAAATAGTCTCACATATATATTTATAAACAATGTAATTTCAGCAATTTCCAGGGAAGAGTGTATACCCCAAATTCATGTTTCTGACTGACTTTATTATGTAGTTTTACAAATTTGATGGAAGTAGATGAGTCAATTTAATTACCTGCTTCAATTTCTTGATGACTATTTCAAATAAAAAACATAATTATCATTTGGTCATATAGAAATTTGCAGTTATTTACCATCCATTTATGTTCATAAAAATTACCATATAGTTAGAAAATTATTGACTTTTTTCCTGCAAAAGTGAGCACTCCCTTAGAGCTTTTATCTCTTCAAACATATAGACTATATATTTGTCTTCAGATTGTGCATTCAGCAGTTGTTCTACTGGTTGACTTCTGTTCTATACATACATACATATGTATGTATTACTAACAGGGGTTCAATTGTACTATACTGACATTGAAATTCACAGTTTAGGGCTTCAGCTCGCAACTTCAGACTGCTTTACATTTCTCCATGTGCTCAGAATCATTATTTTCTGCGTATTTCCAACAGTGTAAGAATATAAATAAATATAATTTAACAAACCAGTATTTCAAAACCATGTAATTGCTATTTCTGATTGCCTAATCTTTGGAGAAAGATTCATATCCATGCACCTAATCCAGCAAAATACTGCTATATCTAAAGTTAAGCAAACAGTAATTTGAATGATTTTGTGTGATTGCATTAAGTTTGTATGGAAAACTTTTGCAATGGCAGGACTACAAGGGTGGTTTCCATGACAAACTTCCCCCCTGTTCAACAAAGCCTATTCCAGCTGTTTCCAAGACTGCTACAAGGCCGGGTCTGGCCAAGGCCTCTGGGATAACATTTAAGAAAGGGTGAAAAACTGCTAGGCAGCAGTGGCTGGAGAGAGGAATGAGAATATATGAGAGAAACAGCCCTGCAGACACCAAGGTCAGGGAAGAAGGAGAGGGAGGAGGTGCTCCAGGTGCTGGAGCAGAGATTCCCCTGCAGCCCATGGTGCAGACCATGGTGAGGGAGCTGTGCCCCAGCAGCCCATGGAGGGTCCATGGTGGAATAGATTCTCCCCTGCAGCCCATTGAGGACCCTGCTAGAGAGTAAGTGGATACATCCAAAGATGGAAGTGTCTCCTTGGGGTATCTGGATCGGGTATCTGGCAGGATGTGGCCCAGTGAAGAGAGGAGCCTGTGCTGGAGCAGGTTGGCTGGAAGGACTTGGGACCCCATGGTGGACCTATGCTGGAGCAGGCTGTTTCTGAATGACCGCAACCTATGGAAAGTTGCAATCAAACTGGAGAAGTTTGTGGAGGAGTCTCCCATGGGAGAGACCCCATGCTGAAGCAGGGGAAGAATGAGAGAAAGAAGGAAAAGCAGAAACAACATGTGATAAACCGCCTGCAACCCCCATTCCTTAACCCCTTGCACTGCTGGGAGAGGAAGTAAAGCCAAATCAGGAGTGATGTCGGGCCTGGGAAGAAGGGAGCGATGGGAGGAATCTTTCAAGGTTTAGGTTTTACTTCACATTACCCTACTAGGATTTGATTAATACATTAACATTTTGCTTAATAAACTAAATTATATTCCATGAGTTGAGTCTGTTTTCTCTGGGATGGAAAGTCCTTCTTGTCCTTCTCCCAACCCAAGAGCCTTTGGTTGTATTTTCTCTCCCCAGCTCAGCTGAGGAGAGGAGGGCTAGAGTAATTTTGGGCAACTAGTGTCCAGCCAAAATCAACATAACACAGTGTGGCATATATTTCCTTTAATCTTATCTGAGCATCCCTTGTTAAATTTTTTGTATTCTTGTGACTGTTCATTCTGTTAAAAAAAAAAGAGAAAGAAAACAAAACAAAACAAAACCCTAAAAACCTATTAATTCCATTTTAATCCCATGAAACTCTGGTTTTGTAATAAAAGATCTTTTGTAATGATAAGCATCTTCATTTACAGTACAAGTGAAACATGCATTTTAGAATAGAAATCTCCAATCCAAAGGACTTTTTCTCTAAACTTACCTTGGACCATCTCTTCCTGTCTCACCAGTTTAATTACCTTGAACATAAATTACTGTATTTTTCCAAGAGTGGCATGTTCAAAATTGTTACACACAGAGAGTCTTTTTTTTTCCTAGAGCTGTGGTGTGTATTCTTCTGGGTATTTTACTGTGGCCTTTAAAAGATATCTACGCTATTTTGCCTTTTATAACTTCCAAAAATAAATTGCTACTTGCTCTCTTTCTTAGGGCTCTAGATGACAACATAAACACAGTTCAAAACAAATATGACTAAATTTTCAGTGTCTATGATAGAATGATTTTTCCATATATTAAACCCATTAATTTTTCCTGAAAGGCTATGAAATTAGTATGGGGGGGGTGTTAATATTATACTGCCTTTGTGATATAGTATTTTGTAAAGTGTAATAATTTCACTCTGAAGTTCACTGTTGTTGTTTGCTTTTTTATTTTTAATTTAATAAGCAACTCAGAATATATTATACTATGTTAAAATCTCAAACAAAACTACCCATGACTGAAATTATTATCTTCCAAAGAGAGGACTGACAGTGTATAAAGTACAAACATCAAGATTTTCTTCCTAATACTTAACAGATTCTAATATTTAGTTAATATGCCTTACATCAAATATAGTGTTTCAGACAGATGATTTCAGACTGATTTTCTGAATTAGATTTGTAGCTGCCTTGCATTGCTGGCAGATCAAGTCCAACTGGAATCCAGTCACTAATTTCAATGGGAGCTGTGCATATGTTTTATAAACCTCGAGGTTTAGTTCAAGAAACCTTCACAAGAACCTATAGCTACTTATGCCCGGGTGGTGTATTGTTTTTTTTCAATTATGAATTAAATGCTTACATGTATTTTTCAGGTTAAGAAAATCTGACTAGTATTCTAGTCAGTTTTCTATTATTCATCTGGAATTTAAGGGGATTCGCATCCATTATTTGTTAAAAAAGCATATGATCATTACATTTTCAAAAATATTTACAGCAAGAATTTTAATTTGCTGTTCTTGTCAGCTGAATCTCGCATAAGGGTGGGAAAATGTAATCTTGGTGCATGCAAATGCAGGTTTTTGCTTATGCAATGACTATATGCAAATTTTGCTTAACTAGTTTGTTGGTTGAAATTTTAAAGTATCTGAAAACTTGTGGTGTTCACTCCATTCCCTGACATCCACTTTTCAGGAGATAATAATTCTGGGTAGAGGGGGCTTAGTTTGTTAAGAACAATATATTGATTGTCTTGCTAGGATGCAGTTAAAATAAAATAAAAAGCTTAGCTGGTACAAGAAGTTCAGTTTAATCTATGAATTCAGTGTAATCCTAAGAAGTATTGAGGAGGGATAAATCATGTAATATTAACTATGGAGAAAGTCATGCAGTCACCTGCTATGATAAAAAAAAATTGTGTTGTTCCACAATGCAAAAAAGTAGAGTATATGAGATCCAAAATATCTGAGCCCTTTACCAGTGCATTCCTGAGAGTAATACCTGACAGCAACTCTGTTACAGGTTATAGAGGGAGAGAATTATTTAGGAATTTGTTTGCTATGAGGAAGTAGTTGTTAATAGCTTTCTATCTGTATTCACAAGTTTTTCTGGGCACAGAGAGGGACCTTCTGATTTAGAGAGCTTTTGTCATTCATGACCTAGAAGCAGTGTGGACTCCTTTTGTATGAGACTGTAGTGACAGAAAAATACACATATTATTTTAATTCTTTTAAAAATTGCCACTGACTGTGTGAATGTAAATCTTATTTGCCCATTTTTTCCCATTCTGATTTGACTTTTCTCCATAATTTACCTTAAATAATTATCTATCCTATGTATTTTCAGCTCCACACAACACTTCATTGTGTTCATGTCTGCAATTTTTTGGGTAGTTAGATCAGATTTTATTAATAATGTCTTCCAACATCAAGTATCATGCTCTTTTTTGTTATGTCCATTCTTATTTTGCTTCAGAACATCTGTATTTCAAGTTCTTGTTTCTGAGTCCATGCATTTGTTTTAAACTGTAGATTAAGTAGCTTCATATTTTATTTTGCTTAAATATTCACAAAATACATATACATACTTTCTTGGAGAAGGAAATTACTACTTAAATCTCAGTTCACTAAAGTGATTAGCCTTTTAATCGTTTGTATGTAGTAAATTGCCCTAATAATTTGCTCTTCTTTATGTATGAAAAAAATAATGTGGATCAGAAGATGATTTTATGTAACATAAGAATGTCTTCATTAAAATATTTCCTACATTATCTATATTTATGTAATAATGAATTCTGAAAGCAGAGGAGTTCTATGAAAAAAAAAACCCAACAAGTTAACTGCTATTTCTTTTCTGGTATTTTCATGTCAAACAGGGCCAGGTCAATCATAAACCCAGGACTGTATTGCAGTCACACATTTCTAGAATAATAGATTAGCAATACACAGTTTGGCTAAAGTTCACTAAACTGTTCTGGTATCCTTACGGCTGAAAGTTGTAAGAGTTGTTATGAAACTGTTACTGATGATGACCTCAAGAAACAGAGTCTTCATCTTAACATTTACTATTTTCAGGGTGGGTTGTTTTTGCCATCTGGATGATTATTTTACTATGCAAAAAATTTGATTCCCCCTTTCTTTGGGAAGGACTTAATATTAACAAGCAGATCTTGAGTTGTTTTTCATTTCTTTTTTTTGAAAAAGCAAAATTATATAAATGAATTTTAGCTCAAGTGTTCTTGAAAAATAGTATTATTCCTTTCTGTACAGAATAGTCACTTATGTACTACTGCTGCTTTCAGTGTTCTTTTCCAAGACATATTTCATATATTTGTTCTTGATGTCTAAAATTACAGGCTGAGGGTGTTTGTAGTTAAGTCAATATTTGAGCTATGCAACATAGGCATTTAGAGAAAGGCCAAGTCCTGTGCTTGTGTAAGTGTTTCATCACTGTAAATTCCCCAGTAAGTATTGCACTCCTTCATATTTTGAAAGAGTAATACAGTAGTTCACATATGTGCTGTAAGCAAATTCAGTGGACTAAAAGAAAGAAAGAATATTTTCATCTGTTTTGTAAGAGTAGATTAATATTCCAGTATTTTTGCATAAAAGCACAACAGTTAGTTGTGATTCCCTTAATTTTCCAGAATTTTATAGCATTAGCTACCTTACTTCCATTTCCTTTTTTTAAACATTAAAAAAGGGGTTTTATACACTATATATTAACTAATATTTATGTTGCTAATTAATAATCTTACTGTTTGTTTCAATATGTACTTTGTTAATTAACATTTGGTTTTTCTTCTGTTTAGATTCTGACTCTCCCAAAATAGCATTTTGACCCTCATCAGTGCACACAGATTTAGACCCCTTGGTTTGTTAATGCAGCTACTGCACTATTGAGATAGACTTTGTAGCAATACTTTAAAACATCTATTTCTAAGGCAAAAACATGATTTTGCTGATCACAGATTAACAATGAGAATGGAAAATCAACAGCTCATAAAGAGAATAAAGAAACTCCATCTGTGGGATTTCATCGTGGGAGAGGTTAGGGGATTTGTTCCTTTCTTTTTTAAAAGTCAAAAGAGTATGGAAATACATTGGGAATGGACTTGTTATGACTGTTGCATTTGTATGTATCTTTCTTCAATTTGAAGTTTCCCTGTAACAACACTAATATTTCTGGAATCCACTGTGTTGACACAGTGCTGCTCCATGATCCTCTGTGTCTGATGCAGTCAGGGAGGCTTAGAGACCAGTGGTGTCTGGTAGTTGAAGTCCAAGTGTGATTTATGCAGAAGCCAGTAAGTTTATGTTTGGCAGATGCTTGGCTCGCAATGCAGATAGCTCTGAGTTTCACAACTGAATTGTGCTACCATAGTTCTTCTCCTAACACATAATCTTACATGAGTAAAAAGCATGATCATCACAGAGTGCACTGTTTGTTACAGCCCATGACATACCAGATAATTCCTGCCTTCTCTTTTCTGTGGTCTGGGACTGCTTTTGTGAGGCCTGAGAAAGGAGTGAATTTAAATGTGGTTTAGCATTAAACAGGATGAAAGTAAAGTAAGGGTTGAACTGGAGCCAACCATAGCATAAAACCCTTAAAACATAGTTATAAAAGGCCAGCAAAGGATATATGCAAAGATAGAAAGCAGAATATTTTGTTCCTTGTTGTGGGTGTGACAAACTCCCAGGCCATACTCACCAGTATCACATGGTAGCCCAGTACTTGGTTTTGGTTCAGAGCAGTAATTAGAAACAAGTGGTTTGCCGTGACAGTAACCATCCATTGCCAAGGAAGAAGGAAATTCATCATCCCCAGGATTCCTTAAATTGAGACAGGATGTTTTTATGCTCTAGTAAACCACAAGTTATTGGGCTTGACAGTATTCACTTACAATTTAAGGGAAGATGATATGTTCCACTACAGGAATTATTGGTGAAATTTTGTGGCCTGTGTTAGGCAAAGATCAAACTAGATGATCCTTATGTCTTAAAATCTGTCCTTAAAATTTACGGCTGCTCAAAAAAATCCTTGTAAGCAAAATAATGAAAGGAAAGAGGAGGACTGAAACATCAATCTGAAATGTTTTCCTTATTGTTTCCAAGCACCATTGTTTCCAAGAACATAGGGAATTTCTGTCTGTTTGGTACTATTACATCCCCAGACTTGTTCATAGTCAGGTCTTAACCAAAAATTTCATAAACACAAAAAAAGCGATCTGTGAGTTCTCTACTACTTTTTCTTCGGGCAGTTGAAAGAAATATTGCCTACACCTCCACAGTGTGCATCACTCATGTCAAGCCATGTAGAGATTTACCTGCCTGTGCAATGACTGTCTATGCAGACAAAGAAATAGTGTCTTCTTACATGTGAGAAACTAAGTTCAGGATGACTGAGTCACTCAAAGTTGTGAAGTTTCTGTCAGAGCCAGGGAATAAATAGAACTAGGCATGAATCTATCATGCTACTAGTGTTAAGGCATTCCCTCCTATCTAGTTTTTGCCATTCTGTCTCATCATGGAGCACTCTAAGAGAGAAAGAGAAGAAAAAAGGTCCTAGGGAACTAGACTGACAAAGTCCTGGCACACATTAAATCGTTACTGCTTCCTCTTGCTGAAACTGTGATACTACACAGGGCTCAGAGAGTGGGAGTACTCTGTGTGCAACATTTTAAAATAGATGAAAAGAAGATGGGGAGAATGGATGAATGCAAAAAGAAAATAATTCACCATATAAAATAAGAGAAGGGAAAAAATTTCTGCCTCTTTTCTTCACTCGTGCAAAAGATGGAGAAGGCAAATACCAAAGCCAAAAGCTATTAATTCTATCTTCTGCTTTAGCTTTTAGCTGCATGCCTTATCCATTTTAGAACGAGTTGTAAATTTTCAAACTAATGTAATTTTAATTCTTAATTCTCCATTCACTGTTTCCGTTTAGGTTTGGGACAGTTCTGCTGCATGAGAGTGTAGTACATAAAATTCTAAAAGTAAATCTTGGCCTTATTTTATTAGGGTTAAAATCTGACCTGATTTAGTCTATTTAAATTTTCTTTCATGTAATCACAGTCAAGTTTCCTTAATTTATAAAACTAGCTGCAAAGATGACTTTGCATTTTACCCTTTATACATTCATTTTAAATCATGAAGCACACAAACGGAAATGCTGCAATTATGTTTGACTTGCACTTCCAGTTACATAGCTTACTGAATTCTCAGAAGTTGTTTGTAAGATTATGGAATAAGAAGTACATTACATGTGCTTGGTGCAAATGTCAAAAACATGAGAACACTCTGTCATAGTATTGACATACACCCTTTTATATTACGAAGTATTGATCTGCTCTCTCAAGCTTGCACAGAAAAAAAGAAACCTTGTGTCAGCAAGGGAAAATGAGCTTTTCATCTTTTTCGGAATGTTTCCAGAAATTTATACACAATGGCTCCTTCAGATGACCCCACCCCAGAAAACTGTAGGAAAAACTTCTTTCTGTCCCTTCTTGCTTTCAGCTCTCTCTACGTCACACATTGGTCATGGCTGGAAAAGGATCTAAAGATATTTCTCAGAAGAGTAGCATCTGAAAACTTATCCCTCAATAAGAAAAGTGGCAGATCAGAGCACTTAAAATATTATTTATGAAAATTATTTCACCAGCAGTTACTTAACTGAAACTCATTTAGCATCAATACCTGATCTCACTTTCTTTGTCTTGTCTACTGATACTTCTAATATCTGTATTGGAAGCAAGGAGCATTTGGTTAAAAGAGTCAAAGTGAAGCAAAAGAAAGCAAAAGCTTTTCCATAAAGGTATCACTTTTTTGAGCTCAAAAACCAGGTGTTACCAGAACCTATCCATCTTTAAATTACCTACAGAACTTCATTGGGACTGCAGGTTCAGGTGCACTGAACTGCAATTCATCATGCATTGTTCAGGTTTAAACACATGGAAGACTCAGTACAATGACAGTTGAGTCTCAGAAAATTCAGTATAATTGCATTTACTCTGATTGAAAAAAGTAAGATGAAGGATCTCATTTAAAGTGTGAGATCACAGTAAGTAGGAATGCTCCTGTGAATTTTTCAGCTTTAGTTTCAGCAAAGACATCAGCTAATAAAATTCATATCGTCTCATATGAAATCCTCTAATTGCTGCACTCCATCAGTTGTAATGGAAATTGGATAATTTACTACACAAAAAAATTGATAGATATTGGTGCTAATGTGCTTTTTTGATAGTACCCTCTGGTAAGTAATTTTTCAAATAGCCTTTATTAAGTAAACTTATTTGAAAACAGTCTGCTTTTCTGCAGAACTGTGGATCTCTGGATGCACACACCCATGCTGAGAAGCAAATTACATGTGAAAGCACAAGAACATCTGCAATTTAAGCTCAATTTATTACTAACAGAACAGCTATTTCATACAGAGTTGCATGACTTTTCTCACCATTTAAATACACCTTTCCTTACCTAACTTGGCAAATGATACAATATTCTTGGGAAAAGAGAAGTAAAGACCAAAAGAAGAGCTGGGATTGCTGCTTTGATAGTCTCTCAAAGCCTAGATGCAGTACTTGGAAACTGTACTATGAAGCCTGCAAAAGTCATGAGACACTGGAAAAAAGAAAGGTTTGCTCAAGGGTTGCCAGTGTGGAAACAGTGATCTAACTTTGTGTAACTGGCAAGGAACTTGGTACACTTAATTCTCAAATAGGCAGGACTAAAATGTCGGTAAGGATTATGTTGAATTTTTAAGCAATGTCAAGGCTGATACAGCAAATATAGTAATGATTAAATGCTATATAATGCTACAAGCACCAAGAAGCAATTTCTCTTCTATTCTGTGTGAAAGTATCGTGTGTTCACACAGGATGCAGCATAATGCTCTCCCAGTTTAGGATGCAAGTAGTCCAGAGCAAGTAATTTATGAAATGGTATAATTTGCAGGTCTATGCTATGGACCTTTTGCAAAAAATGGAAAATTCTTCTAGCTTCCCCCCTACCCCCCCTTTTTTTTTTTTTTAATAATGAGCTCCTTCTCTTTGCATAGACTGTTGGGGTTTTTTTAATAAATCACAGAAAATTTGCATGTGACTTAGAAGTGTAAAATTTTGCAGGAACATTGACAGTGAAGTAATTTGTAGCAAACTATTTCTGTCGGGGAAAGAATTAAGGAGCATAAGGTATTTTATAAATACATCAAAGGAAGAAAGTGCTAGAGAGAAAAGTGATCTGGGAATAACTATTCAAAACTAGTTATGGCAATGCAGATTTCTAAGAAAAAAACATTTCACAAGGGCGAGAAGTAAAAATGGTAAGATACTGAAAAATACTCAGTCTTAAAGTCTACCTAACCTCCTCAGTTGCTACTCACTTTAGACATACTGATCTCAACCCTCAGAAGGAGATTTTTTAATAAGAAGGTACTGTGCAAAGCTTTACACTTCAAAATCTGGGTCAGTTGCAATCCAGACATCCAACAGAGCAGGCCTCCTTCGGACCTTTTGAGGATGGATTTTGTAGCACAAAGAAGAAATGAGTAGAGGTAAAGGAAGATACACCACTACTGAAATTCTCTCCATGCTTTCTTGCTAGCACTAGGGTGTGGGAGAGGAAGGGAGAAAAGGGCTCTCTCATCTCTCAAGAGGGTGAAAAACTGTGTAATGTGGCTGGCAGTGCCAATGCCCAGGAAGAAGAATCTCTCTTGGTCTGGTTTCCTTCTAGAGCTCAAGCTGGCACTTCTCCATGTGTGGTGTCTTGTACCTGCTCCATGGCTGATCACGGACCCCAGGTAAGCTGAGCCTTGAGTATTGATTTCATACAGAATAAAATAACCCTCAGATTTACAGCCAATTGTTGCTTGCTCATGCGGAAATCTCTATTGCACAAAAATTCTCAATGTTTACCCACGGTCATTTTCAAAAAACAATAGCAGAGGTTTTGCCAAGAGCACAGGGGTTATGCAACAGCCTCTCTACTGTAGTTGTAGTACTGTTTAGTTTTGTACTGCCAAGGAGCTGTGGGTATGAGGTAGGAAGACCATGTAGGATTTGCTTTAAATTTTCTGCTTTGTGATGCATCATCTGGGGCATGGTTAGGAGTTTCCTGCTGTGGAAAAACATCACAGAGAATCTGCTATTTCTTCCAAATATAATAGGTTCTCCTGGCATTTCTTATCAACATAGAATCATGTCTTGAAACATTTTCAAATCAAAAGCAAGAGGGAAATGTACTAATGTCAGAGTCATTGACACTTGTGGCCGTGACTTGGGTCTATTAAGCAGTGACTAGGGATATGTTCTGAAAGCTTCCCTTGTGATATACTAGCTGAACAGAAAATCCATTTTCAAGGGTCTTCTGAGAGAGCTGAGATCTTTTGCAGGTACATACTGGGGAGGCCATTGGACCCACAGGACCAATTGGACCCACTGGACACAGGAGTGTGGGACAGATTCATAAGCGTGGTTTTAGACACACAAAAATTATGTGTAGGTGTGTATTGGGGAGGATGAACAAGGAAAGAAAAGAAGGTAAAAACGAGAATGCTTAAATTTCATAACACGTAGAAGCATTTTAATTACATCTGACCATTTCAGTGACAGCTTTTAGGGAAGCATAGCTCTTCTAATGCTTTTCATCTTGAGACCCTACAACACTGTATGGAACATGTTAGTTTTACTATTTCCTAGGTAAATCTAGGCCAAAGAAGAAAATGGAGCTGGCCATGATCACTCAGCCATTCAGTCAGTTGTAGAATTGGATTTTTAATGAGAACATTTAGTTCTAGAAGAGTCTTCTACTCATTATTTTCTACCCATTCCCACTTAAGTGAATGAAAAGATCCTCAGGAATAATTATTGCTGACACCAGAGGTTTTTAACCCTGCCTTCTTTCTGGAAGATTTTCTTCCTTCCAATCCAGAGAACACTGTAAAAGGCAAATAGAACAACAGCTTTTTGGAGATTTCTGGGATTGTACAAAATAGCAAACAGTTACTTGTAAAGAAACCCAGCATTTCAAAGATAAAACTTCCTTTCTTTTAAATAGTAAAATTATTTTGTGCATTTTTAGCAACAGACTTATGTTAAATGATACTTTATAACATTTATATGGAAAGAAATACAGTCCTGTCTTTTCTCTTTGTCAATGTGCACGTACTGTGTATGAAAGAAGATTTGTAAATTTTCAAGTAAGATAATGAAAATAGTTCTTCAATGATTAATATTTGGTTGATTTAAATAGTTTGCTCTTTTTTTATATTTGTGTTATATCTGCATGGAGATTATGGAGGCATAATTCTTATTCTAAAATATATTATTCAAGAAAAGCACTTCAAACCATGTAATTTTACTGAAATATTAAGCGTGCCAGGGCTAGTTTCAGAAAATGAATTCACTTCCTTTGACTTCATTCTTTATAATATACAGGCACCAATCACATTAACATACTATTTTTCAGCAGGACCTTCCTTTATGCAGTGCAGGTAAAGCCCTTATCACATAATGTACCACTGTTTCAGGTATTGTTCTCTACTCTTCCCTGTGTAGCCTCCTGCTCTATGCGTTGCACACTGTGCAGGCAATTACAAAACTTATTCATTCCCTTTCCTTTAATTCTGGGAAGCATCCATGAAATCAAAGACACATAAGACTCACAAAAACTTACAAATATCTTCTTAAAAATCGCTCTTGAAAGAAGGGAAGCTGAAGCAGAAGGAGCTTAAGGTCAAACATTTCCATTAGTATGGCATGTAAAACAAGAGTTCAGCACTTGGCTCATAGCGGTAACTTACAGCCCTCAGTGATACAAGGTAGAAGTTCAAAATCCTGACCTCCAATTTACATTACACTTTACATTTACATTACATTACACTAATTTACATTTCACTGAGTCTCAGACATTAGATTGTCAGGTAGAAAAAGTTGTCCAGCTGGAGGGAGAGAAAAGCAATTCAGCTTCAGCACTGCAACCACATGTGGTGCACAGCACGGGGACAACGTAGGAAGTTACTCTTTGTCAGAAAGCGAGAAGACGTATCGAGCTTCCTCTGGAATCTCTGTCTGTTTAGGAGCCAAGGAATGAAAGATCACTAATTTCCCTTGAAACATCTATTTCATCATCATGTCAGAATCCCAGATTTGCTTATCTTTCAGCCAACTGCTCATATCCTTTGCTTATGGTGAGCAACCTAAGGTTTTTAAAGTAAAAAATAAAAAATTCTAACCAAATCAAATCTATCAAAGCAACCCTATCAAATCTCTAGTTATTTTTGGATTAGCTATTACAATGCAGTTAAGAGAATTAGAATAAGAATAGCAAGGAAAAAAGTCACACTTGCTTGTTCACTGTGTCCCTAAAGACAGGTCCTGGCTGTCTGCCAGTCAATCATGCAGTAAGTGACACAGTCCCTGCTGGTCCCTGGGTATTTTCTCCTTCCATTGTCCTAGTGACATCCATTCTCTGATCTTTAATAGTGGTTTGATTTGTGCTCCCATCTCCTTGTTGTTGTTCCTCTTTCTTATTCTGTTTTTCTCTGCAGTCTCCCTCACCCTCTATGATATGGAAGAAGGCATGCAAGTTAGAAGCAAATAAATAATACACGCTTTTCTTCAAAGTCAGGTCAGAACTTCTAGGAATAATTTGGGCGACTATCTAAAATTTCAGTTCTCTATTCTTTTCCTGAGTTGTCCTGCTTGGTTTGCAAAAAGTCTCTTGCATTTTTTTTTTTATTGTTGGTCTCATTAATATATGATTCCTATTCCTCAGCAGAAAAAGTTTAGGTGGCAGCAGGAATCACATGGTCAAAAGGGCACAGTTTCCCAGATCTGCCCCTAAATCTCAAATTTCACAGGTGAAATAATGTTCTTTTCACTAAGGAAGTCAGGAGGGTGGTAAATTTTTTTTGAAGAAGAAATTGGGGTAAATGAAGTTCTGTGATGTGGTTTCCTGTTGACACATGTATGAGTCACTCAAATTGAAATATTTATATCCGCTATTTATACCAGTGGAATAAAAACAGGTTTTAAGCTTATCAAAGCTAATGAAATCTCTGCATGAGCAAGTCATAGAAGAGAATGAGAAATTTTGCTAGTGGCTTTTATGGTCATTTGCTCACAAGAGGAATGAACAATGAGTTTATGGAGCTCAGGGCTCCAGCTCTCTGGAGCTCCAAGCTCCAGAGAAAATGGTGCTCTAAAAGCACAGGCTGTTCCAGCGTTATAGTCCATCCTCATGTTCCAGCTTCTCTAAGCTAATGCTTCTTTCCCAGTTCTGCATCTTTCCTACTCATGGTTTCTTGTACCAGTCATATTGTCCTATCCATAACATTTGCTCTGCAGCTCCTCAGTCTTGTCCTTTTTTAAGGACATACATTTCTTGATTCTCTCAGCTTTTCCTTGTAGTCCAAGACTGCTTTGGCCACTGCCAGTCTGAGTTTTCTCTTCAAGACATTCCCAGTTCCACTCACATTCCCCGGTTTACCTGTCTCAGTCTTCTTGCCAAGTCAGTCCTCACTCTTGAAAAGAGCTAAATAGTTTTGTTTGGAATTTTCCAGAAGAATTCAGCCTGAGGCATCTATGAAGCATATGGAATTTCAGCCTAAATGGTTAAAGTCTGGCAAAGTTTTATGCAACATGAAAGAAGGTTTTTAATAACAAGCAGCACTACTAGCCAAATCTGTATAAATCCTAATCTGGTTCCCTTTGAAGTCAATGGTAAAAACCCCAGTGGGACCATTAATTTTAAATCTTTAATACAGTAATCAAGTAAGCACATGCTTAAGGAGCTTTTGTGGATTGGACAGCAATTAAAAATGAGAATGTACCTCTAGTTACTATGAACATGAATATATTATTTGAATTTACTACTTTCACTTCCGTTTTATGAATGTATCCAATCAAATCTGTAAACCTTCTCCTTGAAATTACTCGTTGAACAATGTGGTCATAAGGGCTGGACTTCCAAGCTCATGGAAAAGGAAGAAAATTGATAAACTGATGTTTCTGCATCATTTCTGTAAATGTTCCACTACAGCTCTTTGTTGTGGCTGCTTTGGGTAGCAGTATTTCAGTTTGTAAGCATTTTGAGCATGTGTTCAAAGTAGCATGGGAGAGAGGAACATGATCTTTTCCTTTGTTTTTGTTTATTATTCCAAAGAACATGAAGGACTCTTTCATGTTTTCCTATGGAGTGCAATGCTTTTGAAATTCTTATGCAGGGCATGTTACAGTCTAGTAGCCTTTGGCAATATGGCCAGGATACAAGACCTCACAGAAAAAAACAAATGTGAAGAAAATAATTGATGAGGCTGGGGGAAAAAAAAGACATTGGCAATATGTGAAAAAACTGTGACACCCAGACTTTTTCAGTGTTCAAAACAATGAAGGTAGAGCTGTGTGGGTCTCATGTATTATGAAGATGCAGTTTCCTTTTGATGATAAATCCCTCAAACCCTACAATCCCCTGTATACATCATATTTCCCAAACTAAATCAGAGGCCATGGATAATAACAGTCAAAATTTCCCCCTTTTTAATACAGTTATGAGATGTCTAGCTGTGCTATCTCTGGAGTTTGGCTATATTACCTAGAAAATCATCCTAAACCACATCACTTCAGGCTGTTTTGGAACTTCCCAATCAAAAAAAAAAAAAAACCAACAACAAACAAACAGCAAACAAACAAAAAACACCATCTTAATTTTGATTCTATCACATTTACCTCAGATATAATTTTTTTATTTATGTAAGTTAGCATGTCATAATCAAGGTAATCATGAGAAATATATTATGTGAGCATGGAAACAGTGTAAGTAGTATCTAAACTCTTTCCTTATTTTTCCCTGGTAGGAAATTCAGTTTCTCTGATGGCCTTTGGGAATAATGAACTGCCTTTATTCTTTATTCTAAATTCCATAGTGATTCTCCTAAGTAGTATAATTTGTAAGTGTAAGTAATTTTCTTTACTATTCAGTGCTGACCTCTTCCAGGTAGATCTTGAAGGTTGAATGACTTGTTTGTGATGTGACTTTCTCACTGGAAAACATATTAGAAAGATTAATCTTATTCATGTTGGTGTAATTAAAATCATAACTAGGTCCATAGCCTTTGCTGCTTGTTGAGTGTCTCAGTTTCTCATTAATCAGAACACAATCCTCTCCAGAGCTCTCAATAAAATATTGGTTCATTCTTTCCTGCCAAAAGAAATTGTTTCCAGGTTAAGTTGACCTACATATAATAGACAAATTGTTAATTAATTTTCTCATTCAGGTTTCTCAAATACCAGGGTACAAATTGAATTACTACCTACCTTCTCTAAACTGACTAGCTGATTTCTGACATTTACCCATATTTTTTTAATATATGTAAATTTCCTTCTTGCTTTTTTAAAAGACTATTTTCTCTGTTCTGTTTTGAGGGGATTTTTTTGTTATTGCCAGTACTTTCATATTCCCACAAACAATTGCTCTCTTGTTCTGTAATAGGTTTCAAATTATTTTCCTAGCCATGTAGTAGCTCCCCTCATAGGTATCTGGTCCAAAGTTACACAATGTATAGGGCTGTTATTTTCTTCTTTGGGAGGGCCCTATTGGAATTCAAAAGTGTTCACTTTCAGCATTTTTCCCAACAGTGTTTAGACAGCAGTAGATTTTCAGGAAGATTTTCAGTCATCATTTGCTTCTGTGGTAGAATTAAATGAAATACTTAAAAAAAAACCCCATACCAAAACACTAGAACCATTCCAGTTCATTTCTTTGCTCCCTCCTCTCTCCAACCATTTTTTTTTTGCCCTGAAGCTTTTTCCCAGGCATCATGATCTTCTCATATTGCTGTGATTCTTGCATGTGTCTTACCCTGAATAGGAAGAGGCCTGCCTTCCTTCTGCTTTTATATTGCAGGGATAACGCTGCCTTCTGATTAAGTGATTCATCATGGAAACAGACAGCATATGGGGGAAAACATAAATGCTTCTTACACCTTTTAAAGAAAGTTTGTCAAAGTAACAGATAATGACAATCCATTAATTCTCACGGCAATTTTAATCTTTAATCATATCATATTATACAATATTATACAATAACGCAATAAGGAAACATCATTAAAATGTAGTAACACAAATGCAGGCAAACATATAGAAATTTATTTCATATGCTAGTGTCCCATTATTTTGCAGGACATTTATTGCAGTGCCATTAGGCACAGAATACATGCTCTGTAATAGATGTGGTGGCACCGTCCCTTGGCCTGCTATACATACACATTATTATAGAACAGTTCTAGCATCTAATGAAGCCAAGCAGGGTTCTTAAATTCACTTCTCCACAAGCAAAAGAAGACCCAACATGGCACATATAGATGGGTTAAAGACTGCATTTAATATTAGAATTTTAGAAAGGTAAAAACTAATGTAAATCCTTTAGTAAATTACTCTATTAAAAATATTTATTGCTTGCAAGGACAGGAAACTTGATCTCACAGTAGTACACAATTGAGATTTTTAAGAAAGTAAGGGAAAAAAACAAATTTGAAGTCTTTAAAGCCCACTTCCTGAAAGACATTTAGAGAGTTAAACTGATGGAAGCTGGGCCCTGAAATAGTTAGTTTAGGCTAACTACTAGGTGCTTACATACCCAGCTGCCCCCAGTTCAATACAAGTACCTCTAAGAAGCGAGGACTATGTTTGTAATACACATGTCCTACATTTCCAAACAGTTTTCTAATTGGCAGCAGATACATGCAGACTTGTCAGACAGGCAGAACTAGGAAACACAGGCTGAGAGAGAGCATGTACTTTGGAAGCTCCCAGTTTTAGCAGCATAACACTGGTGTACGCAAAGACGAATGCTGAAAACATCAAAGTGATTTTCATTCAGGTGAAATCAGAATTTTTCTTTTTCTCTCAATGGGAAGCTGAAATACATTCAGATTTTAATATGTGTTTGGGCACGTTCCCTATCAGAGATATTTTCTGGTGAAGAAAAAGAAAACACCCCAGGAAAAACAAAGAAGGAAAGAAATAAAAAAATAACCCCACACTGTTTCTATTAGTTATCTGAGCTTTAAAAATATTTTTTCACTTTAAATTTGTAAATCAGGAAGACACTTTAATGATATAATGAAAATTTACTATATAGGGAGGATGCAAAATTGGGTCTGGACCTTGTTTAATCTTGGTTATCTCTCAAGAATAAAAAGGAATACAGACTGAAAAATAAATATATAACTAACCTAGAAACATTGTATGAGTTGAAAATGTACCATGGGCAGAAAAGCAAGGCAAGAAAAATAGAAGAAAGTTTAAAATTCTTCAGTGAGAAAAGGTGATGAGTTTATATGTGTATTCTGTCCTCAGAGACTGAACCTTTTTCTATATGTAGAGCCCCTGTACTTCTGTCTATTGCAGCCTTTATTCAGCTCATTTACCTAGCAAGGCTGGGGTTTTTTTTTTCAATGTTCTATAAGGCAGTCATTGGAATTTCAGATAAAAATATATATATGCTTCTGAGCCTTTTGTTAAATTAAAAGAAGATGTTGGCAATAATGCTCTCTTAGTTTGAATGAAGTTATTTACTGTATGCCCAGATACACAGCATATCACCAGTCCTTGGTGTTATATTCTGTTGTTATATTGCATTGTCTGAAGTTGAAACAGTTGAAAGAGAGAGAAATATATTCAATGAAAGTGTCATGAATGTGAATATATTAACAGAAAAGAGAAAACTGCAAAAAAGTAGAAAGAGCTGAAGTAGTAAGAAATTTATATAAAGAGAAAAATGGGCTACTGAATAAAAACAATTTTAGCAAGTTATTTAAAACAGGAATTGGCATTATGCATTTAAATGGTTCAATAACTATTTCAATTATTGGTCAAATGAATCCATAGTCTAACAGTTATTTTTCTTCATATATACTGAAAATCACCCTTCCAGTTCATTATTTAACAGTAAGGTTAAAGTGATGTTAAACATCATCCTAACTTTACAGTTTGATATGAATAATTCTCCTGTTTGTATGCAATATTTCTTATATATGAAAGTAGGAGTTTTGTGGTTTCCTAAAGTATGCAGTCTCAACTTAAAAACAGTGTCCTGTGATTCTATTTTTCTTGAGTTATCATTATCACAAATATAAGTTCTGATTGCAATAACTAAAATAAAAAGAAAAAATCCTGTGTTTTCAGCTGTGTTACAGCTGAAGTATTCCTGGAAAATCAGTAGATTAAATTCAGACCACTCTGTCAGTGTTTTGCCCTTCCTGTGACATTCATGTATAAAAGAGTGAGAAGCAGCACAAGCAGTTTCCTAATGCAAGATGCCTATAGTCTGTACAAATATGGAGAAAAACAGTCAATACTTCCTCTTCTAAAAAGTTAGTGTAAATATATGTACAATATATTACGTAATACATACTATGCATTATATATATTAAATCTATACATTTCTTAATATATAAATATATTATGGTTTTTATTAGTATTATTACTACTGATGAGGAGCCTGTATATGTGGCCTTTTCCAAGGCACAAAGCAGTCCCTTTGGTGCTCTCTGGCTTTCCCATGTGAGCTGTGAGTTGATGGGCTCAGCAAAGCTAAATGGAGCTGGGGAGCTGCAGCACCCTGAGTAAGCTGGGAGCTCTCCAGCCTTTGCAAACTGTTCTCCTTGAAGATTAATATTTTCAGGAGCCCTCGAGGAAATCTGCCAAAAATGATTGTCATTAAAACTCTGTCCAACCTTAGTAACTCTCTGGAATATTTTGATCAGATCTCAATTCAGATATCAGGGAAAGTAGCTTCCTTTGATTAACAATGGTTGGACTTAACATAATCTGCAGCAGGAAACTCCATCCTTTATTTCAATGCAAAAGTAAACAGAGCAGCAGTTGCTGTTATCAGCAGCTAATGGGGCTAACTTTTCAACAGTCTTTTAATCCAAAATTTTCCAAACAAATCTTAAGTCAAGCAGTAATAATAAGGAAAATTGTACTGTGAGAAAAAGTTTAATGTCACCAAAAAGAAAACCAATAAGATTAGTGATGTCTGCTCTGCTTTACGATTATTTCCACCCCTACTAACATGGAGGATTAGAAGTCATACTCTGTGGACTAGCTTGTGTTCATTGATTTCGTTTTGAGAAGTATGTATGTTTTAGGATATTTTCTGATTGCAAATTCTGACTGTTCTAAACAGCCTGATTCTTGGGTAAGGTTCTCCAAATCATGGGGCTCTAACTGCAATGTATTTCCATCTCACCAATAAGTTTTATTGTCCTTACAAGTTCTTTTTCAAGTTTCAATGCAAAAATTCTCTTCTCTTAGTTCTACACTTTTAGTAACTGTTCTCTCAAGAGATATTTTATTAGTAATGAGCTCTATCAAAAATATCTCCAAGTCAAATAACCAGATTAAAGGATGAGAATACTTTGTGAGTTTGTTACATTTTACTATTGCAAAGTCCATTTAGTTTTAGGTCTAACATGCAGTATTTATTCTTAATAGTTAATAATGAAGCACTTCTGAATTCCCCACCGATGGGAAATGGTACTGATGAGCTGAAAACACAGTCAGAGATGAAAACCAGTAGGAACTGAATGCTAAAGCTAGTTGAAATGGAATACTAGTTAAAATGTGTTAGGGAGAAGTGGTTTAGAGTGACTGAACAAGAAAATGCGTATGTAACACTGTGAAATAACTCTCAGGTGAAGAGCAATTGGCAGTGAAAATTACCATTTTCTACACTTAGTAAGCAAAATGTACAAGTTTTTTTCTGCAATCTTTTGATTACCAAAACAACAAAGAGAGGAAAAAGAAGTACCATGGCTTTCCACCTCTAAATTCAAAATTTAATATAGGCTCGATATAGATGGAAATATTCAAATCACAGAGCACTGGAGAACAACCACATGAAAAATGCCTACCATTAGAAAAAGGTTTCAGTTTGGGTTCCAACTGCAAACTGTTTTCATGGAAAAATGTCCACATGCATTTGAAGAAGCAGCCATGTGGCAACTTCAAATCCTTTGTAGGTCCTACTAATTATTTTAAAGGGAAAGGCCTTGCTAATTCCCTAACAGAAACACAGAAAAGCTACCTTCCTGTCTAAGAATAGAGGAATTCTTCAGTTAGTTCTGAGGAGAATAGGATTAATGAGACATTATGGGATTAATGGTCCATGGACAGATGCTAATTTCTTGCTGCCAGAAGCTAAACTGGCTTCAGCTGTAGCTTTCCTTCACTGGGTAATCCTGGCCCAAAGCCCAGCAAGCAGCCAGAGACCAGCTCCACCAGCCTCTCATGCCAACAAGAGCCTTCAGATCAAATCCTCTCTGCTATGGCCCAGGGGTGTGCTAGAGAAAGCTAGGAGTTGTTAATATTTTACAGCTTGGCCTTAGTGAGCTCTGGAAGATAAATGGATTATGGACAGTCAGTCAGTTTGACTTTGGACCTGACAGTGAAGACACAGTGACTTCATCCTACTCCCAGTCATTCCTGAATAGTTTTCATGTGTCCTTACTCACAGTTCAGGTGCAGGAATGAAATATCACAAGAGTCCCGAGGCTCTCCTATGAAACTTTTCCAGGAGAGAATTTTCTCTGGTATCTCAGAATTTGTTCCTGTCACAGAGGAGAGACTGATTTAGGATTTAAATGAAGCCTGCAAGATGTCAGCAGTGGCTTTGCTCTTTGGCTTCTCTGTTCAAGAAAAAATTCACAAGCTGTACAAAGTCTGGCACAATGCTGAAAATTTTCTGCCTGTTGTTCCTTTCTATTTCATTTTCATTTTCTGAAAATAGCCTAATACAGAAAAAAAAGCACAGAAATAATATTTTAAAATGTCACTTACAATTGTGTGTTAAAAAGAATACAGTAGCTGTTACGTCACAAATTAGCAATGATTGCTCTTTTTACAATGCATTCTGAACAAAATTATTCTTAATATTCTACATTTTCACATTTTTTCTCCATTTATCATAATTCAGATATAGCAGACATTATTTTTTCAAGGCATAATATTCCAAATTACCTAAAATTAATGACTACTTTTATTCTAGTAAATCTGCTGGGTTTATGGTTTAGGTGCATTTCGTGACCCTACCTGTCTAGTCCTCTTTGGATGATGAGTTGCTCACCTGTCAGTTTTCCTGAAGACAGGACATGCTCAACCTGCTATTATACAGCATTAATGATCTGTCTGTCTGTTCCAGGCAGAATGTAGAGAAATGCTGCTTTTTTTCTGAGGTGGCAATCTACCTTCTGTGTGACAGCAAAATAGTAATGGAAGAACAGAAAAAAACCCCAACCCTCTTGGAAGCCCATGGGGATTAACTAGGAGGATGCAGGTTTT
Source organism: Corvus cornix cornix (assembly GCF_000738735.6). Classification (NCBI taxonomy): domain Eukaryota; kingdom Metazoa; phylum Chordata; class Aves; order Passeriformes; family Corvidae; genus Corvus; species Corvus cornix. Next base: position 41,206,070 of record NC_047057.1, on the reverse strand, counting down.
TTTTTTTTTTTTTAAATTAGTTATTTTATTGGATCTCCCAGGAGCTGTAACACTATTCATCTTTGAGGCTAATGAAGTTCCCTTGTGAATCATGCTGTTTAATCTATGTGGGGCATATCTTGATTAGCATATGTTTCTTCTAAAAATACATTTTGAAACCCCTGGAACCTGCCATTTGTTTGAAAGTCATACTAGACTTTCAACCTTGCATCACTGATAATAGGACAAAAACTTTACTTTTAATCCTTATGGAAGGACGTCTGGCTTTGTCTGCAATTCCTCTCCCCAGTGGAAGCTTAGTCCATTAATTCCCTTCAGAACACAGGAAAAACAACAAGCTTGCTAAATGTGAAAGTGAAATAGAAAACTCTGAGCTAACCTTTAATATAGTCTAATTTGGGAACTCCCAGGGAGCTGAAATTTTAACCAGAATTCTCAGTTTAATTTTTTTGTTTTATTTTTATTCTATTCAAGTCTCTTTCTTGGAGTGTCTGTGGTCCTGGCTTTAAGGACACAGGGGTTACAATGTCAGCCCTGAGCCTAAAAAGAGCATAATGAGGGAACACTGCCAGATTTTGTTCTTACAGATTTACAGTGTGTCTTGTCTATACCCTATCCCTGTTTGAACACCAGACTCAAATGGACAGCTAGGCATGTGTTGTGCCTAACACACACTCTCACTTTAGGATTTCAGAGTATAAAGAACAGACCTGAACTGTGAACTCCATCCCTAATTGTCATGAAATCTGTAGAGCCAGTGAAAGTGTGGCTACCTGCACTTCTCCCCAGAAAGATCTTCAGCGTGATTTCCACTTGTCCAGAACAACCATGTTCTGGTCATTGGTCACCCCTGGCAGAGGGGCCATTCCCAGGAAAGCACAGAGTGGTTACTTAGAGGTGGCTCAGTGGAGGCAGCTCCCAGGGTTGCTGCCAGAGAAGTGTATGTCACAACTGAACACGTTGTACCTCCCTTTAGCAACCTGACCTGCCCTTGTTCATCAGCCAAGTGACTGTGAGGCAAGAATGTAAACACAGAAGACATTGCCTCTTGACATGACTCATCTTCCTTTTGTCCTAATCTAAACAGCTTTTCGCCCTACCTGATGCATCTTTTTCATGCCCTGAAAAATGAAAAATTTTCTTGTCTTACACTCCATGTAGATTAGCACTTCGGGAACTGACTTGACTAAAATGATACTGAAACAATATCTAACAATATTCATAGATGGTTTTGTTGCAATTGTGTTTTTGAACAGATTTTTTTTAATATATATATATAAAATAAAATATGTTGTGAAACATACTTCTCTTTGACCAGTATGTACTAGCAAATTTGAATTTAAAATGATACGCAGGAGAGTATTATGCAAGATAATTGATATATTAAACCATGGCCTTGGTCTTGTAGCAAAAGAAGAGATGAGTCTTTTTTTTCCTTAATAAGATATAAAGCACATGCTCTAGTTTCATCATCTCTGTCTTTCAAGGAGGTGAACTGTAATGGAAGATGAAAGTCTAGCTTGCTAATACTGTTTCTAAGCATTATATAATGATCAGCCTTCACTGATTTGGTTAATGTATGATACTTCTCATACTTTCTATTGTTTCTTTTAATTAAAAAATTCTCCCATTTTTTAAATTAAATCACCTTCTAAGGTAATCATAGACACAGAAAATCACTCTCCACTCCCCGGTGTCTGATTTTATTCCAGCATTTTCTGATTATATGGACTAGGGTTGCAGTCAGCAGTTTCTTGACACCAGTCATTGTGAAATGGCCATATTTAGCTGTCTAGGGCATGTTAAGTAATGTTTATACACCTCGCTTTGCTTCAAAGTATTTAGATTTCCTTCACATGTGTAGAGCACATCAGTACTGTCTTATGATTGTTAATGCAACTGGAGTCTGCCAGATGCTTAAAGATCATGGTTTCATTTCCTTGCTGAGGCATGAGGGAGATTGGTTATGTCTCAAAACTGCATTTAAAATGATGTTACAGCATTTTCTTGCTTAACGGTTACAAAAAGATTCTTTTTGTCAGACTGCTGTTATGCAATCCTCTGTAGCAAATTTTGAAAATTTTCAAAATAGGTCTTTCATGTGAAGCTTTTGCAAAAATTAAAAACTGAAACTTAACATAGAATTATGTGGGCAAACAGAGGATTACTGGTAGTTGTTGTGCTGCTGGTGACCCTCCTTCAGATCAGAAAACCTCTTCTCCATGAGCTGACTTCTGTTTCAAAGGTAGTTACTCCTAACTTCTGCTGGTAAATTCCATTTGCCATTGCCGCATAAATCTCCAGTTCAAAGTAACATTTCTGTGTTTTCTGCCTGTCGGTGTTGCTCTAGCTCTTAGTTTTCATGGAGATTAACCTTTAATCAATTAACACACTAATTCCATATACAAATCAGACTCAAAGAGCTATTTCCCAGAGGATGCAACTTTTAATCTACATATTCAGAGCTGAGAGTGCCTGAGATATAAGCAGCAATGATCCAAATCCCTTTATTAGTCTGGGAAGAACAGACCTGCTACCACTCAATGTCTTTGTGCACCAGCTCATGAATGCTTTGTTTAGTGAGGCATTAAAATTTTTGAGATATTCTCTCCAAAGACTAAGTGTCAAATCCAGGAAGCCTTGCACACCACAGTGGACTTGTATGTCTGTGCAAAGGGACTAATACAATGCTATAATGTTGCAAATGGAAGTGACTAGATAACCTAAGATTCCTATATCCTGCACAAGATAAATGCAGTAGTAAATGTACACCCTGAAAACCACTATGGTTTCCTTCTTCAAGGAAGAGAAGAGAATGGAACCTTTCAGCTGACTAATTTTCTACCATCACACAAAGAAAATCAGAAAGCCTCACGTGACAAAAGAGTTGGTCGTGTTTCTAAGTAATCATCATTCTAACTTTCATTATGAATCCTTTCTTCTTCCATGTCATAAGACATAAGTGTAAATACATGTGTTTCAAAAAATGCTTTCAGAAATGAAAAGTAACTTGATACAAAGAATGTTAACTGATGTCAGTATGCCACATAAAAAGCCACAAAAATAATGGTGGCTTCATTGCATGTTTACAGTTTTTGCTAGAACTTTGTTTATTTCTAGCATATGGACATAGTAGATAGAGATTTTACTGTTTGTGGAAAACTTTAACTAGAAAAAATGCTGTGTTCAAGGTAGTGGAAGTTCCATGGGCTGAGCTTGTGCTCTCTTACTGAGCCTTTTGTCTTCTGGATGACTGAACTAGCCTGGATGAAGTTAAAAGCAATATGATCTAAAGTTTTATTGATCTCTGTATGTGGTAATAATAAAAGTGATTGTTTTAAAAAGCACTCTTCTGACCATTTTCTGGTTAAGGTTACGGTTTCCTCTGAGAAACATTACATTCTACACTTGCAATTAAAATTGTACAAGCAAACAGGCATTAGCAAAAAAATCTAGCAGAAAGCAATATATCCTTAAAAATTTTTGAAACCTTTCATGTTCCTTGAATAATTAATTTCCATTTTCTTTTGTAATTGAACGGAACACTTTTCATTATCAGTACATTATTCCTAAAACAAAGAAGATATAATAGTCTTAAAGAATTATTAAATATTTTTGCTAGTTTCAGAGACAATAAAAGTCACTTTTATCTAAAAGCCTGATTTTCAGGCTTAGTCAATTAGCTAAATCAGAGTTAAATTGTGACACTGGGAAGAGATAAAAATAATTTCAAATTTGAATTTAATTGACAAAAAGTAGAAGATCATTGAAGCATTTCAGATAGTAAACTTTTCTTAGAAGATAGGACAGAGCTTCCTGGTAATGCATGATGAATTATAAGTAACGAATATTAAAAAAGGACTTTAACTAAGCACCAATTATTAGAAGAAATTAATGTATCTGAAATTAATATCCAAAATACTGAAAAATGTGATGATATCTACTTTTGCATCATATTCCTCTTCTAAAACTCTCACGAGGCCCCATTTTCAAACTGCAATTATGCAAATGCAACCATTTATCTAGGCAAGAGAGCATTCCTGTGGCATTATATACAAGAGGAAAAATAATGGATTATTATATTGCAGTTGATGAAGTGAAACACATAATCTGAAAAATGTTTTTCAAAATTAATTGCTTAATTTTATCCAGTGCTATGTAGCTCGTTGAGATAGATTAAATAAAGGAACACAGACTAGGCCCACGAAGGTGTGGAAATGACCAGTGTCTGGAATCTTGTCAGGAGTAATAGTCAATCTTCTGGAGTATGAAAATGAGTTTTATTCCCCAAATTGCAACAATTAAAAAATTTTAATCTGTGCAGTGGTCCTGAGGTGATGTAGATGAATACTGCGATAGGTGGTTCTCCTCCTACCTTGCTCAAGGAAGTCATCCTAACCTCTCCCACCCAACCAAGCCCCAGAATAACCTCACCCTTCACTGGAACTGCTATACAGTCCCCAGTCTCACATTTTCTGAAGTGCCTCTTTCATAATTCCTCTGAGTTTTGCCATTCCTATCTATCATGAAGAGAAAGAAGTTGTAAATACAGATGGATTACCTTGCAAGCAGAAGATCCCATATTTCCAAACAGGATACACTAGGAGAGAAAACAGTGTTTTGCTGCTTGGAGGGTTTCACACCACTGGGTCAGGACTTTGGTGAGCAGAATACCACTACCAGGTAAAATGGGACCTGAGGAAATCTGAGTTTGAAATAAAGGCTGTCTGTACAAACCAGTCAGTTTACCCAGTGTGTTGTCACAACATTTAGATGAATTACTATTTCTGCCAGAATACCATGGTCTAGATATTCTGTTAATATTAAGTATGTATCTGTTAATATCATGTAAATATGTGCTTATATTCTAACATGAGAATCCTGGCAGGAAAAGAGGAAAGTTATGACTCTTGTTCCAGCATAGTTTTTTGAATCTGAGATTGATAAAATATTTGACAGATCATTCTTCCATACTTCTTCCTGGCCACAGCTTCCAGTGTCTGTCACCCAATGGGAGTTCTGGTGAGGGTCTTGCTGTGATGACTCCTTCACACCAAAGGACAGATTTTCAGGACGGGACAAGGATAAGAATAAGGCTGTGTGAGTCAGCACCCTTTGGCATCCCCTGCTTTGGCAGATGTCCTACCCTGCTTCTCCCTGCCAGTGTTATCCGCAGTCAGCATGAAGAAAAGGCTCTTTAATTGGCAGGTCTCCAAGCTTTATTCCCTGAAAGCTCAGCTCCAGCCAGGCAACACTCCCACACAGCAACAACTATATCACTTCTTGACTTCCTTCCAGCCAAGGCCAGTAGTCACAGTCATGGCGCACTCTTGCCGCAGCCATCACTGCCAAGGAAAACTGGGCCTAGCAAACCCCTGCCATTATTCCTGCAGGAAACAGATTACATGTAAAAGCAAGGCTGTAAATGCTCAACCCAAAATGTCTTTCTATTGTCCAGAACAGCTGCAATTTGCTATTTGTCTGGCACTATATTGGTTAAAAACAAATAAATCCCCCAACTCCCCTTCTGTGTGTCTCACACATCAAAGCATTTATACTTACATGCTAGATCAAGTCAATTCTCCTCACCAAGTCAAGAGGAACAGTAGAATAAAGTACAGCAGCTCTCACACATCTCATTTACAAAAGCACTATAAGCACAGTAACACCCTTAATTACCTCTTCGAGGTGGTTACAAAGGCAGAGGAAAGATGACCCTGTCTGTCTTTTACCTCTTTATCTGTACTTGTCAAACAGCTTCTGCTGAATCTCAAGTGCTGATTGTTGTAAAGCTGCAGGTAAGATCCCATCTTTTCTTGAAGGTTTAGATAGACTTCCAGGTTACAGATGGGACAATTTCCCCAAAGTAGTTTTACTAGAAATCCTACTTTGACATCATCTACAAAGGAGTTTTTCTAGCCTAGGGATGCTGTAGGTCCACATCATCTAAGATGAGCAGGCAGGAGGAGTAAGGAGGAAAGAGGGAAAGATGACACTCACAGGTTTCTCTCCATTAGATGTTTTTGGTCCAAACCTGTCAATCCAAACCAGGTAGAACAATTTCAAGGGGTGGGATATGAGAAAGATGACAGTTACATACCGAAGTTTTACTGATATATATTTATACTGATAGTTATACTGAAGCTTTTACTTCATATACTACATTTTTTATTACATGGATTTTATATATTTGTTACAGTAGTATGTAATGTAGTCTTTTTACTATCTGGTTGAGGTTGTACTGCAAAATTAATTGTTCCTCTATTCCTCTTCTATCACACTCATTTTCAGATACTCTTTCACCATGGCCCCTATGCAGAGCACAGTCTATTTCCTCCCCAAACTTCATCTTCCTTCGGCCTTTCTCTAGGCAACTGTTCTGAAGATTTTCCTATCTTCTTTTCCTTCCAATAATTACAATATACCCTACATCTGCATTAAAAACTGTTAAATGGGGGGTGTGATTGGGTGTGTGTGATGAGGGTATTTTCTAACACGTCTCCCTTAGTCTATAAAAATGTCAAGGAAGCTACTCTATTCCTCTGATTTTCAAAATGATTTGGCCATTTTCTGAGCTAAGTCAGTAATTTGTGATAATGCACTAACGAGGAGATCCACGACTCATTTTCCATTTGTCTACCTGTCAGTATTACATGTTTTATCTAGCTGGTAAGTTTGCCGCTGACTCACTAATGTATGCAGCTCATATCATGTTAAACTAGATCCCTGCCAAGCTTTTCCCACCCTGATGCTATCTTCGTGGTCTTTTAGATTAACTGGAATTTTGGATTAAGTGAAAGCCTGAGGCATTTGACTAAGAAAATGAGATTAACATAGATTAAGTATGTTACTGAGGACTGCTAAACTAAAACCTCAGGTATGTAGATTACTCATTATTTTTTTAGCATATATATGTGCTGACTATTTAAAAATAATTAACTTTACCTGCTACCATATCTGGCAGAACTTCATCACTCCCTGATCCCTTTTGCTGCTGGATATCTCATTTGTACATGCCGTTTCCTCATAAATTCTCTCTGTCTTCCATAAATTATGTGTTTGTTCCACTAATTATGTGTTCTCTTTTCCATCTCATCCAATCACAAAACTGTTTCAAAGCATTCCTGTTGGACTAAACCTTGCATTCAAAGCAGACACAGACTAAACATCTTTTTTGATTCTTTTCCAAATACTTACAATACTCAGTCTAGGAGTGAAACCCCCATCCAGAAGTCCATATTGCTTAATTTATGCAATCTCTTCAGCAATCTGTAGTGGGCATAACTCCATCTCTCACCTTTAGTTATAATTTTGTTACAAATATTTAATTATTTGGTGTTCCAGAAAAAAAAAGAAAAAAATTTGTTGCACAATGATCATAGATGTTGCACAATGATTATAACTTGCTCTCTGATTGGGGAAAGAAAAAGGAGAACAACTATTTAACAAAGATTGCTGTCAGATGCAAATATGTTTTCAGTCTTCACATAGATTTTTCAGGTTTAGGTTAGTAAATATAATGACTGCTGTAGAATTTTGAGGAAGAAGTCGCAATTCTGTTCCAGCTGTCGTACATTTCTTCCCTTTAAACCAGAGAAACCATTAAAAAAAAGATTTGTTTTATTTGTTTTTTTTTTTTTTTTGGAAGGAGGGAGGCTTGTTTATATGTCTATTTGCTACACTGAAGACAAGAAGGTGTCTGATGTGCTGGCAAATTATAGTGGTAGACAATATAGTAGACAGAAATATAGTAGACGAGAAAGTTTAATGCAAAGAAAGATTGATATAAAATCAGTGTCTTGAGGCAAATAAAGTAGAATATACTGCTTGCTATCAAAATCTTATTTCACCCTGAAGTTGCAGTTGACATTTACCCTAAATTATCTCATTGCAGGCAGAATGAGTTTGGGATTAATTCGTTTACACCCTGTATTAGAGAATTAGAGAAGTATACTGGCTAGGTATCTGATTACTTCAAATGTGGATTTTAGACCTAACAAAAGGCAAGATTCAATATTTAGATTACCAGATTACATTTTTGAATTATGGTGAATATCCATATTAAGAGTATTGACACCAATATGTTTTATGTATTATTTTCCCATCAAAATATAATACCAGAATAGTTGTATTTTGTTGGTTTTTGGTTATTTGGGTTTTTTTCTCAAAAAATTGCTAACTGCTAGGAAATGCGTTGCAGATAAAATGAGAGGAAGGCACGAGCTGTTATAGTTTAAGAGTGCAGCACTTCCTCAGGTGCCTTATCCAAAGGCTTTCATATTCATATTACCTATATAAACACCTAACTCCAACTGTTTGCAGAGCCGTGGTATTTAGGAGTGCAAACTCCAGAAAGGGCTTTGTCATCTTCAAAGGCCCTATGTTATTCTTTTGGCACTGTAACAACCTTAAAGCCCCAAGTTCTTACTTTAACAATCCTATTATGTCAGCATGCTTTCCCTGTGCATACCTCACAGTCTGGATATTTATTATCTCAATCCTTTATATGTCTGTCAAACTATTAGATGCTGTGGCACCCGTTATCATAGTGTCCACACACCAATGGGCATAAACACAGGCCTTCATCTGGGCCTATATGTATTACTGAAAAGAAAAGGGGTGTAAAATCATACTTGAAAATAATACTCTTAATATTCGTGTTGCTCCTCAGCCTCGCCAAAATGTAGTGTGATAGAAGTCTGAATTCCAGAATCCTATAAACACGTCCCAGGGCAAATCATATAGAAGAGTATAATTTTTCTTTCATCATTTTCATTTGCAAGTATATTTTGCTTTGTGGCTGTTGATGATACGTATCAATGCTCTACAAAAATATTTTTTGTGGGCATGTCATATTTCTGAGGAAATTAAAAAGATGAAGACTAGGGCAAGCACCATATAAAAAGCCCGGGCCCTGCTTAAGGTGTCTTGTAAGCACATACTTAATTTTCAGATCTGCCTGTGTTGAAATGTGTTTGAAGCTGTTTTTCTTTGAGTTAAACCATGTCATCATCTCCAGACTAAAACTTTCTCATCAATGTCTAGGACATGCATCTTTAACTAGCTACAGTAGTAAGATAGTGCTATAGTAATGTAGTAACTACACATATTCCTCCACCTTAGGCATACTTGTACTACTGATAGCTAAAATAATTTTAACTAAACTTTGCAAAGTTTGTGGAATTTTATTAAAACACCTTTTGTACTTTTTTGGCTTCTCATTAAAAAGAAAAAAAATGTTCAAAGGAAAATACAGTGAAGCAGGAATTATTAGTTTCCACCTTTTTTTCCAGGGAAAAACTATTTTTTCAGCCTTATCCTATTATAAATTTAAAATTTGTAAATTCTCACTGAAGCATCACAAATCCAAAAGCTGTCTTTTCTACCCTAGCTGTAGTAATAATTAAAAGAAGCTTAATTCAGAGTTACCCCCAGTAACATTTTGGTTGCTTTTAGTAAAACTAAAATCATGCACTTGTATTCATAAGAAGCTGTAAGAAATCCACTTTTGCCTATAGATTTTAGCCTTAACACTCATGACTAGATATTGGCATATGAGTTTTAGTTAAGCCTGAAAGTTTAATTTAGATGGAAGTGTTTATACTAGTCCTTTTCTTAAGCAATTTTCTATTCAAAACATTAAACACAAATAAAAACACAAATTTCAGGATAGGAACAACAATTGATGATATAAACAAGCAATTCTGCAGAATCGCACCTTAGGTTTTTGAACAGTATTTATAAAAACTATTTGAGAAACATTTTCTTACAATTTAATTAATAAATTGAATTACAATTAATTACCAAATGACTAAATGAGAGAAGATAGTTATAATAACTATGATTCATAATAAATTATTGGCCTTTTTTGGTCAATACTCATATTCTTATTTCTTGGAACAAAACCAAATCTGAAAATTCTATAAATGTATTTAAAAGGAGGATGGAGGAAGGCAAGAGAAGAAGCAGGAATTTTCAGAATGCTATGAAGGAAAGTATTTCTCAACCTGTCCAAGGTTGCTGGACAATTTAAAATAGCTCATAAGCCCAAACTGAGGTCAGGTTTAGACCTTGGGTTGTGGCAAATAATGCAGAAGGGCACTGCACTGTGTCCTCTGTCACTTTTCAGATGTTTAAAGTATCCTCAGAGAACACATTTTGTGACATTATAAATTTTCAGCCAAGTCTACATGTTCATATGCTGACACAAATTCAATAGCCCATGCTCGAGCTTCAAAAAAATCCAAGCCCCTTTTATCTCAGAACCTCTTATTTACAGACTGTTTTATAGAGTTGGTTATTAGAAATGGGTAATTCTATAGAATGAGAAGCAGAGGTGAGTATTAGCATTTCTGTATTCTCACTAAGATCCTAATTTTCAAATTTGGGCCACAATCCCAGTCTAATTTCTTTAGGTTTTTTCTTCATGTATTTTGTTTAATACCTCCACCCTTGCCCTCATCAGAGACAAGAGATCTTAATCTCAGGATGTATCAAAACCACAATTCTTAAAAAATTTGTTTCTTTTATTTTGAAGCCTTCTCACTATCCATTTGAATCTTTTATTTCTATTAAGAATCTCTTCTCCATTTTCTCAACATGCATTTCTATGATTATGTGTATTTGTGGGTGGTGTTTACAAGTCCTTTAAATGCGGCTGAGTAGCTGTGGCACTGCAATCCCTTGGATAAAAGACTGAGCCTGTGATGTTTCTGCAGCTGGGTACATGTTTCTAATGCTGCTATTCCCTGTTTTAAAGAAGACAGCATATTCTTGCAAGTAGCTTGAATTCCTGAAGATGTTGGAATATACACTAATTATTCTTAGATTGTAGCTGAAGGTCTTGTTAGATGGATTTCTGGCATTCGGTTCTTGGTATGGTTTCTTCTGTACAGAAAATCAGTCAAAACTGTTCAGATGTGTCTCTGCCTCACAAATGAAAGCAAAAGGTTTGGCCTTGCCTTGGAGAGTTCTGTGCAGGGCTGTTCTCAGCTGTGCTCATTACAATGTCACTATGCCTCGGTGGAGCTATGGTTACATTTGCACTTCAGAGAGGAGGCATACTGAGGAGACAGTGCAAGGTCACACTCTCAGAACACAGCACTGCAGCTGCCCCTTGGTGCAGAGATTTAGACCTGACAAGGAATGGTAGTCCAGTGCTGGTTTAAGAATACATATATACTGAAATGCAGAGTAGCATGCTTTCACCAGAAACCTAGTTTAAGGGACATGAAAGCATTTATTTAGCACAAGAGATAAAATATCATTTGATCTATGCCATCAAACATAGGTACTATGGAAATATTTATTGAAGACATACAAGCTAGGGATATTTTAGCATGAAAAACATTGTGTGTGGAGGAAAGACTTATTGTGGTCATCCTGTAAATAACCATGTCTAAAGATTCTTGAATTGTGTTTTGAAAATTCTGTATATTATGGGTGTGTATATAGGAGTCAGAACAATTATTCCTCAATGCCCTTCCAGTTTCATTGTGAATTCTCTGATGCTCCTTTGATTTTGTTTGATTTACTCCTATTCAAATTCCTATTTGCGTCCCAGGACTATCCTTTCAATTAATTTAAATTCTTTTGGGTTTTATAGCTTAACTCCCTTCTTACTCAAATTTAAATGTATTTCTTTAACTGTTACCTTACATTAAAATGAGATATGTAACTTCTGTTTCTGACTATGCAGCAATCTTTTTAGAACATCAAACCTTTCTAGGCATTAAAAGGATATATGAGCTTAAAACAGAGAATCATAGACTTGTGAAGCTTGAAAAAGACCTCTAAGATCACTGAGGTGTCCAATCATTACCTGGCACCACCATGTTCACTGCTAAACTATTTTCCTAAGTGCCACATCCACTTGCCTTTCGAACACTTACTGGGATAATGATTCCACTACTTCCCAGTGCAGCCTATTTCAATGCCTGACCACTGTTTCAGTGAAAAAATGCTTCCTAATATCCAATCTAATCTTTCCCTCACACACCTTGAGCCCATTTCCTCTTGTCCTGTCTCTGGTTACCTGGGAGAATAGATCAATGCCACTCAGTTGCAGCCTTCCTTCAGGGAGTTGTAGAGAGCAATAAAGTCTCCCCTGAGCCTCTATTTCTCCAGGCTAAACAACCCCAGTTCCTTCAGCTGCTCCTCATAAGACTTGTGCTCCAGACAGTTCACCAGCATCATTGCCCTTCTTTGGTAATGCTACATGAATCTTTTGCAAGAATATGTGGGGCTAAAATATAAAAAATACTGTCAAAAAAGAAGTTAAAGGTGACACAAAGTTTTCACCTGTTGCTTTAGTGAGTGAAATACTTCAGTTGAGCAAATTTTTTTGACAGTCCGTGCATATCCAAGCAGCAATGCCACACCCGTGGTTTAGGTTATTTTTCGGTACATTAACCGAATGATAATTAACATTATCATTAGACCTTAAACTGGGGCAGAAGGAAGGGTTGCATTAAGTTAAAATGTTACTGACCTCCAGATAAAAACAAACTGAGGATACAGAAGAGATGGAAACCATTATAATGTTCCAAACTACTGCAATTCTGTATACCACTGCAAGGGAAGTTCATTTTTCTGTGGCATTTTTGAAAGTAGAAAATTTCCTCAAGGTGTCTATGATCTTCTTTGTCCTTATTTTCAGCTATCCTACTGTTTGCACAGATGCTCCTGAAACCAATTTTATTCTCGTCTATAAGTCTTTACCTTGTGTTAAACTGAACTGCGTTGAGTCCTATTCCTTTCGGACTTTCATTGCAATGCTCCAGTTTTTCCAATTTTTTTTGGTAAGATCATATTTAATGATAACTCACAAGTGAGGAGTTCTATTCATAGAGGTAACGTACATCCTGTCCTAGAGGAAAAATTTCCTGAGTAAAAAACTAATCCAGGAACAAAGTCAGTTTGATCTTCTCTGTTAAAAATAATAAGTGTGATGTGGAAAAATGTTCACTCGGAACAGGTGGACTAAGAAAAGCAAATTTATTTCAAGCTTCAGATTGTAATGATTTTTTTTTTGCTCATAATTTGAAACAGAGATCCGAAGGTGAAAAGTCTGCTAAAATTACCTAATATATTCATCTCTTTTACTTGAAGTCTTCCCTTTAAACTCCTGTTTTGAGACAGAAATCTCAATACATTTTCATTTCTAACACTGACCAAATTATATTTTTAAATATTTGTTTTCATCAATGAGTGTCACAGGACTCTACCCCAGCCATAATATAAAAAATGCATTTTCTTGTTGTGCTCTAAATTATCCTGTATTTTTGTTGCTTACACTAGTCCTCTAATGAAATAATATTTTAGGTTGCTACTTCATTGGTTTCCTTTGCTAATGCCTTTACAAGGATATTCTTCTCACATTTATCTTTTTCTTCATAGTTACCGTGTCTATTTTACCTCGTCTTCAAGCACTGTGGAAATTAACCCCTCCAAAATCTCCATAGTATATCATTCATTGTATAGTTAATATATAATTAAGGACTAGTCTCTGGTCTTTTTACTGAAGTTATTCAATTTATGAAGTTATTCAATTTATTCTTTAGTTTGTGTTTGTTTTGTCAAAGAAAAGTGATGGGAAGTGTCTTTGCTGTAGAGAGAGTGAGATTATGATTGATGTAAAATGTAAAATTTATTCCTATCTCCTATTAGAAAGCTTTTTAAATAAATCAGTAATCCATTGATGGTTTATTCAGTTTCAGACTCGCTGTGCTGTGTAGACTGCCCACAGGGGTACAGGTGCTTACAGACAGCATTGCACAAGTGTGAGTACAATATTTTGATGACTGCTTGGGCTCTGAAGAAATACAGATGCTCACCTGCCATGTGGATCTCTAGCTAACAAGTCAATACAAGCCAGTTCAGGCCTTTTCATATAGTATTTCAGTTACTGTGGCTCCTGGAAGCACAATACAGAGACAACGGAATCAGACTCTGTGTAACCATCTCTGGTGTGACACGGCTGGATGTGAGCCCCAACCAGCAAGCCCAGAAGATCCAGGCTGACTCTCGTCAGTCATGCAAGTGATCTGTTGCAGTTTCAGTGGCAAAGAGGTTCCCTAAACAGAAGATACTTCAGGCACTGAGAATATATCCTACCATACTCTGTTAAATTGTCCACAATGTTCACTGCAAACCTAACAGGGATTTTTAGTCTGAAATACACCACTTTGTGTCCAATAGTTACATTGTATCAGTGGTGCACATTGTGTTTAGTACAGGTGTGTGGTTATGAGCCATTCTTGAGTGAAACGGATTTTTTGTGATTTAATACATCATGTGCTGCTGTATTAAAGTTTGTCAACAATTCTCAGCAGCATACAGGCAGACATTCTGAACTAATATTTTACACCTGGCACAAAACAAACATGTTCTGTGATCTTGCAGGAGATTTAACTTTCATCTCTCTCTTGTCTAAAACTATCATTTTAGATTGAGAGGATGTGGTTAAACAGAAAAACAACTTTTTAGAAAACATTTTTTCTTTAATTTATTTGAGACATGAAGGACAAAACTTATACTTTTAATTTGTTTATAAATATCCAGGATATAATGGGGAAAAAAAAGTTGCCAAGCACAAAAATCTAACAATTACACCATTCTAAGGATGCCGTAGTCTCGATAGTTTCTGATGGCAGAAGGAGTGACAACATCTGTACTCTGACTAAAATAAAACTGAACAATTAGAAAGTGAATTCTGATGTGGTAAATGAGGCTTCAGCTATTGCAGGCACACATTCCCTTATTTTCTTTATCAACAGATGCTGATGTTACAAAACCATAACTAGCAATTGAGCACAGATGGTTATCTCCGTTCATCACAAAAGCTCAGAAGGGAATAGGCCCTTAAATAGCAAGACCTCAGTCACCCCCCTCAGTAAGTTTACTGTTCTGACTTTCAAACAGTATGTCTCTTAACAGTTTTCCAATCACATGCAATCTGCATATCCAGAGGGGTAACCTCAGTTGGGCCCCACACAGACCAGGCAGTAAATGAAAGATGACCTCACCTGGCTGAAACACAGATTTAGGTTCTCCCACAAGTGGATCTGCCTTGGGCTTGAGTTATAATGACCCCCTAGCACTCTTGGCACAGCTTGCTTCCTCCTGTCTAAAAATCAGACCACAGACAGACAACTACGGTGGATGTTCAATCACTGCAATATATATATATATATTTTTTTTCACACTGTCCTCACTAACTTCCCAGGTGCATACTGCAGTGTGGGCTGGCTGAAATAAAGAAATATTTCTAATGAAATTTAAAATTCCTCAGCTTGAGATAAATTAAAAATATTTTGTCGTTCTGTGATTGAATTTGCTGAACATGAAGCAAGAAACACAGTGGCTGGGTGAAGTTATCTTTCTGGTATTCCAGGAAAAACAATGAGATGAGGAGTGAATGTTGCTCAAATTAAACATGGATTAACTCCATATACATTTAATTATACCACTGAACAGGTTCCCTCTGATCATCTCTTTTAATGATGAAATAAAAGTAGTTGAAGAAGAAAGTTCAAAGAAGTTGTAAGATTCCCAAAAAACTTTTGTGACCCTATGGCTTCTCTTTGCAGAGCCATATGCTGCAACTTTAGTGGTCACAAGTAGCTGGAATCAGAGCATGGCCGTCCCTTGTCATGTTGTACAGAGCAACTCCTGTCATACAGGTCTTTCCAAGTCATAGCACAACTCCTGCTCCAAAGAAGGGTGTCTATAACTGGTGAATGCAATTTCTATATTGTGGTGGTGCTTAATAACAGAGAATGTGTTCTGATGAGCTTCATGAAGGCTGAGTGCTTATTCAGTTTATCAAAAAAAATATATATATCTAAATATATCATACATATATATTTATATAATCTACATAACATATGAGATATTATGTATTATGTAGCATATTATTAAAATTACACGTGAAAATTCCAGTTTATCCTAAACTAGATGGAACAGAATATATTGTTTTATGGTACATAAGTTGATGGCTCTTAAAATTGGTACAGTCAGCAGCTTCACAACTGTGTGAACATGAAAAGTGTCTCCACCTTTTTTGAATTAATGTTTGAATAGCTCTGAACAAAAGTAATTTGGACTCAGTACGTTCGCTTGATGGTATTTTGTCCCGCTTGTTTGGTTTTTTTTACTGTCAGTCATTTTCCCTCCATGCTGTCTCTTCAGAATTCTTGGTTACAATGACTTAAGAAAAATCCCTGCATGTGAACAGATTGTTAAGTGTAAAGTACATATTATGCAAAAAGATAGTGGGCGTGTTGTTGGTGTGGCTGTCTCTCTCTCTCTCTCTCTGCTCGCTTGAGATCATTAGTCATGCAGAAAAACTGGTACAGTTCTATATGATTGCTATGCATGCAGTCAAAATAATACCAGAAACTGGAATAGACTGATATGCTGTGAAAGATATTTGAATTGAGAACCAAAGGGGAATTTTCTCCAACATAATGGTTTCTATTGTCCATGATAGTGTTGGCAGAATTATCTAAGTATGAAAGAAGACCATATGCTAACATTGCTTGATTGATATTTAAACCAGGAAGAGTTGCTTGTTTCTGGAACAAGATGCTTGTAAACTAGTCAGGAGGTAGGTAGTGCAGGGTGATGACATATATTAATGACAGGCCTTTGTAGTATCTTTTAGGATTAGCATATTAAATACACTATTGCCCTAATGTTCTTTTCTTCTTATTTAAATAGGTCACTATGCAAATCGAAAGGAGCTTTGTGATCCACATCTGAGTGTCCAATTACTGGCCTCAAGCTGCTTGCGTCTTACCTACTCACTGATACAGTTATGCCTTATTCAGGATGGTTTTGGACTGCATAAGGGAAGAAAAGGCCTAGTTAGATTATCCACGTTAGCCAGAGGATATTATGTTATATGTAATAACACTGTAGTGTCTGTACAGTACTGGAGGATAAAGACTGGTGCTGACGGTATCCAGCAGATAAATTCAACATCTTCCTCAGGCTGAGGTATTTCAAATATCTCTCCCTTTTTCAAGAAGTTTAACCATGAGGATGTATGTTTTTTCTGCTGGGGATATTCTCCTGGGAAGTCTGTGATCATTCTATGTAGCATTATTTTCTTTCTGCCACAAACATTTGTAAGACAAATACCTGCTAAATCACTACCTCAGCATATCATGCCCTGAAACAGTGTGCTGAGGTTCCTTGAAATAAAGAAGGAATGGTCAGCATCATTTTTCAAAGAGAGTAATAAAGGACTATGTTCTGAAAGACAAATTTTCAGCCTGAGGTATCTGAGAACAGAGATATCTCAAATACCTTTACCACTCTTGTACAGTGCTGGATTGAAGGCATCTTTAGTGATTTAGTGATCCCAACTGAAATGTGCTAACCTATATTACCATGCTTTGTGTTCCTATTTCTTCAAAATTTATTCTAAAACACTTGATTTTCCACTTACTGTATGCAAATTTGAAAATTCACACTTTTTCTTCAGCTTTTGAGTGCTTAAAGTAAAAAAGTAGAAAAGAGCTCAGCTGGTATTCAAAGCAAATTCTTTAAATGGAGTCTAAGTACTTAGGAGCACCTACAGAGTTTTCAGATCCATCAACTGAAATTTTGTTTTTAATTCAGTGAGAGTAATGTACAAGTTCTTATATGTCAACTGAGCCACAGTATCTGACTGTGGGTATCCTTTTAGCCTGTGGCAAGCAAAGGATAACACAAATTGGTTGAGCTTTCTTTTTTTTTTATGCCGTAAGAACATGTATGCAGACAGGTAGAACATGTCAGCCAATACATGATTATAAATCTGAGTCTAGGGAAGTTTGAAGTGAAGCTCTGGCCAACACAAACTTAAGAGAAAGGCAGCCATAATAGTTCCAAAAGATAAGAAATGTGAAGTCTTGTTTTATGAAAAAAAAAACCAACCAAACAAAAGAACCAACCAATTTGAGTTCTGTTTGATAGAAATTAAATGGTGAAAAAGCCTTTATTTTCAATCTAATAGCTGCCACTGATTGTTTATATCTTAGATTTGTATTTTATTTTCTTTATATCCCCTCCTCATATGTAGGATTTATCTTATTAGTAGATACTTTTCCCTTTTGTTGCCTCCAGACCTTAACAGATTGAACTTTTCGACAGCATTTGGACCTGATTTTATCCTACCATGCAGTTGCTACTGATCTAGTTTTGCTTTTTCTTTCAGAATTTCTTTAAGTGGAATTATGATTAAAAATACTTGGTGGGAATACCTGAAACACCTGATTCAGGTAAAGAAAGCCATTTTAAGCAAGTTCATTGGTAAAAATAAAAAAAAAATACCTAGTACTCTATAAGGTCCCTTTGCTGGATGTAGCTAGAGAAGGTTTTCATTATTTGCAGATAAACAGAAACAGATGTCTGCAATAAGCTGTGGCCAATTTAAAAACTTTTTTTTCTCAAAGGAAAAAAATATTAAATTAGGAGTTGACAAAATGATGCAAAACCTTTTTTCTGGTGTTGACTTTATTAATCACCATAAATAGCAATGCTGCTGTGCAACTTTAAAGAATACTGCTGACCTCAGCTCCTCAGACACGTAATGAAAGGTTTCAGTAGTGTCTAAAGGATATTAAATGAACTCTCTAAATTACAAGGTGAGCTAAAATATGCTAGAGAAGACTAACATTGCATCACTGTCTTAGAGAATGCAACGTGGTCTAGTCTGGAAAGATTTACTCATGTGTATAGCAAGAAGAATCAAGCAGACAATGTTTAGTTTTCACTGGATAAAATGGCTGAGAGTTCCTTGTAGGGAAGGGAAGGCATAGGGAAGGGCTGTACGTCTTTTAAAATTAGTGGAGTAGTGTTGCTTTGATAATCTAAAAACCTCAATACACCGAAATGCGAACTATGTGTTTGTGATAATGTTATTTCGGAACAGATAGCATAAAAGGCACCATAAAGACAAAACCTTGAGATATTTTTTTTAATAAATGGAAATGATAAGTATAGAATCATAGAATCAAAGACCTTTGAGATCATTGAGTCCATCTGTTAAAGCAACACATGTTGCTAGGATCTTCAGCCTGGGAGGCACAGGCTTGGTTTCCTTCTTTCTTGAAAGCTCTCAGTAAGGTTGTTTTTCCCAGTCTTCTTCCTCTTATATAAAACAGTTGCAAAGTCAAGTACAGTAATGAAGACAAGCAGAATATGTGTGGAAAAAAAAAGTATCATTACTTAAACTATAAACATGTAAAAATATAGAACGCATGCTGTTAACTGTAGTCTGACGTCAACAGCTACTACTTTTATACATTTTTTGAGAAATGAAAGCACCTCTCCTAAATAGAAGTCACCTCGATCATTACTTTCCTGATTTGATTATGATGAAGGGAACAAAGAGTACATTGAAAAAGCAATGGTTACGATAACAGAGTGCTCAAGAAGGAACTGAAAGAACAAAAGACAGAATTTTGGGCAATTGCAAAGACTGACTCATTTTACAAAAGTGCATGCTATGTGATAAAACCCAATAGACGCATCACCAAATAGAGTGAGTGTAAACAAAGCACTACTTCATATGTAGAATTTTTTTGATAACTGAAATCAGATGTTCATGTGTATTGGTCCATCACAAGTTAAATACAACAATTTATTACTAGACTGATGGCCTGCCATACTTTATCAGTAACTAAAAGAAAATAACAGTGTAGCACAAAAACAGTGAGTACAGCACTGAGATTTTTGTTTTGTTTTGCACCCATCTCCCTTTCTCCTTTTATATTTCATTGTCTGCAATCTCACCAGGACAACTGCACTCCATTTCTCCATTACTGAATTTATACTTTGAACTTATAGTGCTGCAGATGACAGTACTATTGATCAAAGGACTGCTCAAGCTTGAAATGATATCTAGGGGAAAAAAATAAGGTTTGCTTTAAGTGTAGACATGAAAGCACAGAGAACAGCAATGAACATTCATATCAAGCAGTATCATCCAAGCTTAAGAATATGTTTCTTGCTCAACACTGGGGGCCTATCAGTGAATCATTTGGGGAGAATTAAGAAACCAAGGAAAGAAATTCCATAACTTAAATACTCGAGATATTATGACTTGAGGTTACCAATGTACTGGCAAGAACTCACACACCTGAAAACTCTGGTTTATGAATATTAGAACCAGGTTCCTCTCATGATGTTTCCTTAATAAAGTTTTGAAACTCATTTCCAGCAATTAAGATGAAAAAAAGATTTTTCTTGGTTTATATAGTGGTGGCGCTTAACTGTATCTTTAAATCTTATGCGTTATATTCTTTTTGGTTCTTATTTTAATGTTTTTAGCTTATGAGATGTTAATTAAGCACTAAAAATTAAAAGACACTTTTGATAGATGTATTAAGAAATATTCTTGTATCATGTTTGACCAACCTGAATAATTCCTATAATGAAATTACTCTCTTAATAGATGAAGGGAGAGCAAAAGATATTATCTACCATGACTTCAGTAAGGTTTTCAACACTGTCTTTCAAAAGATCCTCATAGAGGGGTTGATGAAGTATGGGCTGGATGCACAGACAGTGAGGTGTACTGAAAACTGGCTGAATGACCATGTCCAGAGGGTAGTGATGAATAGTATAAAGTCTAGCTAGAGGCCAGTAGCTAGCAGTGTACACCAAAGAACAATGCAGGATCTGGTCCTGTTCAGTTCTTCTTTAATGATCTGGATGGTGGGACTGACAGTACTGTTAGCGAGTGTGCAAATGACACAAAACTGAGCAGAGTAGCTGATAACACCAGAAGACCATTACCATTGAAAGGCACCTTGACAAGCTGGAGAAATGCATTGAAAGGAGCCTCCTGACGTTCAACAAGGTGCAAAGCCCTTCACCTGGGGAGGAAAAACACTGTGCAGCAGCAGATGCTGGGGCCACCCCACTGGAAAGAAAGACCTGGGAGTAGGAAAGGACTTGGAAGTTACAGTAGAGCCAAGAATGTACTGTGGCAACAAAGACGACTAGTGGTATTCCAGGCTGAATTAGGCAAAGCATTGTCACCAAGTCTGAGGAGGTGATCCTTCTGCTTTTTTCAGTACTCATGGGGCCATACCTATGTCCTGTTCTGTGCTCCCCAGTAGAAGAGACATGGATATTCTAGAAATAGTATATCCATTTAGTGAAAAGCCACTAAAAGTATTAGGGAAGTGGAGCATCCTTCCTATGTGGAAAGGTTGAGAGATCTGGGACTGTTCAGCCTGGAGAAGAGAAGGCTTTGAGAGATCTCATCTACATATACAAATTCCTGAGGGGAGGGTGTAAAGGAGACCAAGCCAGGCTCTTTTCAGTGGTGCCCACTAAGAGGACCAGAGGCAATGGGCACAAACTGAAACACAGGGTGTACTGTCTGAAGGTCACAAAACATTTTTACTGTGAGGTTGATGATGCACTGGCACAGGCTGCCCAGAGTTCTTGTGGAATCTCGCTCCTTGGAGATACTCAAATGCCTGAGCAGCTGGCTATAAGTAGCACTGCTTGAGCAAGGAGGTTGACCAGGTGACCTCCAGAGGTTGCTTCCAATCTCAACCATTCTGTGCTTGATTGTCATCTGATAGATAAAGGATTTTGAACTGGCCTTCAAAAGTACCCTCTTTTTTATTAGGTCTTTATTAGATTTTTTTAATGAGATCTTCAACTAGCACTCTTAAGAATGCTACTAGAATATCCATGTTTCTTTTCCAACTTCTTTTCTCTAATAGGTTTTTAAACCAACACTGCCTGTTTGTGAACTACCCCAGTTGATGTCTAATCAATATTTTTACTACTTATTATAAGTAACATGGTTAGAAAAAATTAGTGACTAAAATCCAGAGTGGAAAATTGAGTAGCAGAGATTGCCTGTCCTGTCTCACAGTTCTTTGTGCCACAGAACTGGTCAGCCTATGATTTATTTTTCTTACAAGAAAAGTGACACAAATGGAAATAATAAATCACTCTAATAATCAGAGTGTAATAAAACTGTGAGATGGAAAAACTATTACCTGCTGGTGGGTATAATACTGTGCACTGAGTCAGAGTACCAAGTGTCTTTCTTTCATGAAGAGTCAATTTAAAAATACATGATAGAAAAATAGATAGGACAGATAGATCTTAAAATCTCCTTATTTTTCAGCAGAAGTGCACAGTTTTCTGCTTTTCTTATTTTCTGCTCTTATGTGAACACAGTCTCACAACTCTCTTAAAGCCAGTTATCCATACTGTCAGGTCACGTCTCACTTATGCTCCATTCCTGGAGTGTGTTTGAATTCTTTTCTCTTTCAACAACTTGTATGAGCCTGCTCATGTTAGCACAATGCAAATATATTGAAGGACAATACACAGAAATCTGATATTAGGTTATCTTCATCAAAACATACAAAGGGAAATGGTTGCTGGTGTCATATGTTTATTACATTTATAAGTTTCAACTTAGCATAGGTTAAGACTGTCTTTTATCAAGAATATCCTGATGGATTTTGTTAAATATGTCATGGTTTAGGAATGGTATTCTCCAATTTAGTAGTCCCGCTAAAATCATGCCACTGCTTGCTCCCTCTCCACCTTCAATTGAAAACACAAAAGGCAAAGATCCAGGTTGAGATAAGAACAATTTACTGGAAATAGCAATGAAATAAGAAAACAAACAGTAACAGCTACAGTATTAATAACAAGAGGTATAAGACAAAGAAATTATATACACAGAAAGTCTGTGAAAATGTGGCTGGCTCCTCCCCACCAGGTTTTCTCCCCACCAGAAGGAACTCCCTTCTCCTCCGAAGGGAGAGCCCCTCACTCCCACCCCCGGCAATGACTTGTGGTGGTGCAGAATAACTGGACTCATTTGGTACTAGCACACTATTTCTATGTATCTGGATGTTTTCTCTCAGAATATGAGACTGCTGGTTTTGATCTCTAATTTGTTCTTTTCTCTACCTTGAGTCCTCTGAAGGACCTGGTCTTGTAGCTATTTCTTCTGTGCTCTGCTCCTCTGTGTCATGAACTGGTTTATTCATATCCCAGACATCAGGATGGGGATTCTTCAGGTATTTGATCATATTCCCTTTCCAAAAGAATATCTATGAATTCCAGGCAAGCATGCTTCCTCATCTGAGAAGGGGAAATGCAAATATGCTTAGGTCACCTTTCCTTAAATATTCTGCATGAATCTGGGCAATATTAGAATTGGTAATATCCTTCATAGAAAGGAAGAGACAGCCAGACATGGAACATGTTCATGTTCTAGTAATTGCATTCATTTTCATGCGTGGGAAATTTAATTATATTTATGAAAACATGCTTTCTGATTCATAAATTAAATATTGCAGTCATCTTTCAGACCACATGTATATTCATTGGTAACTTTACTAGCTTGTCACCTGTCAGATTTCATTACAAATTACAAAGATGGCTTGTATGACTGAGGTGACACACTGAACACAGTGGGTCCCAAACTCACACTGAAATTTAAAAGACCCAAAATTAATTCAGTCCTGAAATTTATGAAAAGAACAGAAGTTGTGACCACTTAAAGTAAGTGTCATGTAACTGTGATAAGAGTTTGAAGTCCTCTACAGACAATCCTGAGAGTGTGCAAAACATATTCATTCCCTTGTCTCTTCACAGAGCAGTCGTAATACACATCAGCCACTTCTTCCAAAATATTCAGGCTGGGCAGAAACTGAAAACACTTTTATTGGTGCCATTCAGCTTCATCACCAAGAGTTTTTTTGTTTCGTTTTGGTTTTTTTGTTTGGTTGGTTTTTTTGGGTTTTTTGGGGTTTTTTTTTCTTGTGCTCAGGAGCCTGACACTTAAAAAGGACATAAGCAATTTTTTTTTTAACTTGCAATATCTTCTGCAGAAACATTTGTTTGGGTGATGTTAGTCACATTTTGCTATTAACTGTAGCATTTAGCATAATTAAATGAAAGACACCTAATGTGGGTAATTATCTATTCTTTTATGCTAGCAAACTTCTCAGACATGGTAGTGACAGTGAAGAGAAGGAGACTCTAGAATGGATAGCAAAATGTCAAATTGTACATAATTTTACAGTTTCTGTTATCCCACTTGGCAAGCATAAACATATAACATGGAAATAAACAATATATTACTTTGTTTAGGAAATTGAACATTTCTGCTTTTTAAATTAGAAAACACATATGCTAAACAAAAATACCAGACTGACCAAACTTGTCCAAAGTGTACTTTTTAATGAAAATTTAATTGTGAAGCTTCCTTAATTGTATATATGAGAATCTCATTTATTTTAACTATTTAGCATTAGTAATTAAACCAGCCCTAAAATAACAAATCAGACATACAAACTCAAACCCATTGACAAAATAGGTTGTCACTTTTAAATGTAATGTGTCCAAGTTTTCTTTTGATTCTTTATTTCTTCCTTTGGACTGGAGGTTTTTTCATTTCCATCTTGCAAAAGTTCCTCAGATTTTGCCTGCCAGTAAGCATTTTATTTTAATATTTTAGTAGTGCTCAGTAATTCACTTGATAGCTAAACTAGACAATTGTGAAAAGCAAAATAGATACAAAAAACCAGCTACAGTTCCTTCCTGTGATAGTTTCCAAGACAACTAGACAAGATGGGAAAGTTGAATACAATTTTAAATGCTTCAGATGTGCCAAACTGCAGAAAGAAATTGAATTATTTGCTCACAGTGAAAGGAATGGAATATAACAGAAACAATACTTAATCTCCAGAATCTCCAGTGTTTCCAAGAAAGTTAAAGCAGTAAAATTATTCCACTCTGTTCAGCTCAAGCCATAAGAACATTGCTTTCCATAAGGGCACTAGTTTTGGAACAAGCTCCTTCTTCCAGTATAATTAAAAAATACCTGGTAGTGTGCTTAACCTAAACTGAAAATAAGAAAGAAGCCTTTCAACTACATATCACATGAATTTATGCATTTAATTTCAGACATTAACTGCATATTAATGGAAGGTCCCAAGGCACACAAATTGAAACTGAAGAAGGCAAAATGGTTTTTTATTATGGAAACGTAAAAACATGTTTAGATATAATTGAACTCTAAATATTGATGTAATAAAAACATTTTAAAACTATGATGTATTTTTTTTGTGTAATTTCAGTTACTGATCTGCAGCATAGAAAGATTAGCCCATCCATACAAAAATGCTCTGCAATAACTAATGATTTCGTTTGTGAACAGTTTTCAAAGTTTAATTTTGTTTTTTTCAATGCCATTCTATAGTGGTAAAAACGTTGCTTGTTTATTTTTCTTACCTATATAAACCTGTTGATGGGTTGGAATTTGCTTTATATGTAGAAACACTCTGAGATCATGCATCACTTCTTTTCTTTCTGGATGAGTTTCAAACCTAGACTTTTCTTACTAGGAACCTGGGCAGAACAGATGTATGACTGTAGTTTTTTTTCAGCTTTGATATAATCCTGTGTGTCACCAAAGTTTTCTTCCAGAAAGTGTTCCAAATAGTTTTAACCATGTATTACATTTGGTGTCCTGTAGAAAATCCCCCTTTTTTCTTTTTTTTTTCCTGTGGGGCAATTTAATTGACCTGAAAATGTCAGTTCAACAATATGATATCACCTGCAGGTAACAAATGTAACAAGTGTTAGCAGGTGCCAAAAATCTATTATAATCAGAAGCAAGTAGGTATCTCTTGCATTTGGGAAAGTGCCCATTTTTTATTTAAATATTCTTAGCTTTTGAAATATGATCTTAAAAACCTCCAAAGCAAAGTCTGAAGCAAAACAACCAGCCTCACAAACTATCTTCAAAAGTTTTGGAGAGCAGTCAAGTATTATTGAGTATAATTTTGTTTACTTTTCAGTTGGAATGAAGTGATAAGATTCAGCAGACAAAAATACATCTTTTAAACGTTTTTTTAAAGGGGTAAATATTGATCTACTTTCCTTGGCGTAGACTTAGAAACAATAAGAGATAAACTGCAGTGGCTGAAACTTTATAAACTATTAATTGTACTCTAGTAATCCAATCAGTCATGCTATAATTTGCTTAAATCTGTTACTTAAATCCGTATGTGGATAGGAAACAAGAAACAGGACATCTTCCAATTTCATGTTATTTATTTCATGTTCTTTAAAATACACCCCATATTGGCACAAACCCAGATCCAGCAATTAAGGTAAATGGAGGGTGTGAATTATGTGAAAGACTGTAGAAATTTTAAATCTGTTTGTTCTTGGTCAATTGTGTATGTGTCGTTTCCTGTATGCTTTGTTTAAGAAGGTGTGGCTGGGCAGTAGGAAGAAGGGCTGCCAGGTTGTGTGTGCCTGCTGTGGGTGGGCATGGCAGAGTCTCTTGGAGACAGGGAAAAAATACTCTGAGAACAAGTGAGTATGCTCAGCTAGGAAAAATTTCTGCAGTGCAGACAAAAAACTAAGAGACATAGCAAGGAAGGATTCTCTAACGTGAAAGAAGTCTTCAAAAAAGGAGGTGGAACAAACATCAGAAGTAATTAAAATATTAACTGCAAAAGAGACAAAGACACAGTAGCTGTAGAGGGAGGGGAAGAAAGAAAGAAGGAAGATGGGGGTGAATTCTTTCAAGGCTTTAATCTTGTCCCACGCAGATGGGACAAGATTTATTTTTTTTTTCTATTTATGTGATGTGACTTAATTTGTGTATTTTCTACAGAAAAGTAGTCATACAGGTAGGAAATCTTTTGACTGGCCACATCACGGAAACTGAGGAGAAAGAGAATTTCATCTCAAAGCAATGGCTGGCTCTGGAACTAACACAGACGATTTGTTGGTAGGCCACGCACTGTATAATTAAACCCTCATATTGTGCTTATCTCCACAAATCAACAGCAGCAGGTCAAGCAAGGCCTAGAATTCAAGCTCACTTCCTAAAAGAACATCTGATCTCTTCTTGATTTGCAGCTTTCAGAAAGTATCAATAAACTTCTGGAAAGTACAGAGCAATCAATGCAGTCTGAAGGACAAATATGAAGGCTTATGCAAAGTTTCCTGAAGTGATCCCTGGTGGGGTTTTTTTTGCTTCCCACTGGTCTCACTGGCAATGTGAATGCTTTCTCCACCTTGGAATGAGGAATAAGTGTTCTGAGAAAAATGTCATTATTCTTTACCTGATCAGTTTGAGAGCATTTCAGAGAATCTCACTATGAAAGCATTCACATGGCAGGGAGACATTTTTCTCCTGGAATACGCCTCTAATAAAAAATCCCAGAAATTGCGGTAAGTCTGAAATAGGTAATTTATTCTTGTCTTGATGTTCTCACCCTTCAATGCCAAAGACTCAACAAGGAAATAGGTTGCCAACATGCAAAATATATTTCAAGGAGGTATAGGAGGCTAATTGATGCTCTGAAGCATTGAAACTGTAGCTAATACACACTTTCTGCAATATAAGAACATTTAGGAACTACATTAGTAAAGAGTTCCAAATCTGGTTACACACCACTGAATCTAATTCTTTGCTTCCTGTTCAGTATTGCATTATTTATCTGATGAATAGTTCAAAGGGACAATCATTCATTTTAATTTCCATTCATCAAAAGATGAATGAGTTTAGAAAAACTGTTAGATTTTTAACATTGTTTACTCAAATATTGCATTATTGAAATAAAATTAATAAAGAGATAGTATGACTACTACTGTTACCTTTTATTACTAACCTATTTTCATTTGTTCAGATTTCTCCTGTTGATATCTTATGAAAGAACTGTGTTAATGAACAGTTAAATGAAAAAATGAATTCTGTGTCATCAGTCCAAACTGGATTTATTGCTACTATTTTTTCACTAAATCTAAAAATGAATGTATGCATGTACATTTCAGGTATTTTCATGCTTTGCAAAGTCCAGGTGTAGTCTGATCCTGGAAAATTGCTGTACATGTATCAATATCCATATCATAAGGATTAATCAGTAAAGCTAAAAATAACTGGAGAATAATATCTGAGAAATTAAAGTAATATGAAAGAGATCAGCCAGAGATGAAAAACTGTAACTAAACCATTAGTAATCCTCTAATTCAGGAGATGTTCTGAGAAAGATGAGTCAAGGGCTTTAAAATTAAGGTAAATAAGGCTTAGCTTTTAAAGCAACTATTTCTTCATCAGTGTTAAGTAATGCTATCAAGCCATAGCATGAAAGACTGTGGAAAAACATATCAAAATCTAGAAATCTATTGATTCTGAATTTTAAATTCCACAGAAGTATGCAAATGAGAATGTACTTTATTTCACTCCAACATACCAAGCATCTGTTCCTGGTACTTGAAGAAATGACTTATCAAATCTATTTTAACTGAGAGAACATTTGGTATTTCTGATTGTTAGTGAGTCCAAAAGCTTTCAAAGTCATATTCATGACCCTGAGAGTAACTCAGTTGATTAGAGCCTGGTGCTAATCATGCCAGGGTTGTGGGTTTGGTCCCTGTATAGGCTATTCACTAAAGAGCTGGACTTGATGATCCTTGTGAGTCCATTCCAACTCAGAATATTCTGTGATTCTGTGATGTTTTTCCCATCCTTGTTTTTTTCCTGTGAAGAGAATAGTTTTAGAAAATAACTTCTCTGTTTCTGTCAGTTTTTCTTTACAAAGTTCTAGATACACCAAGCCAGATGTATGTTTGCATAAACTTTGACTGTTCAGGTTCTGAAGATATAATTTTTCTCCGCTGTTGGATAATACTTTTTGGAAAGTAATGTAATTCAGACTGATTATAAAAAATAAAATTTTTCAGCAAGATGCTAAAAAAAATGAAAAAAAAATATTAATTATTGCTGTGATTGTCAATCTGAAAGTTTCTTGGAGAAGAAAACAATATTTGAATATTACAACATATCTACAAGCCAGTACACATGCTTTTCATCTTCCATTTGAAGGTCTTTATTTTGGGTTTGTTTGAATTGTTTATAATTTGGAAAGGCAGCTGCATGATACCACGGCTTATTTCTCAGTTACATGGATTTACCTGGCAGTTTCCATTGGCTAAACATTCAAGTGCCGGTACACGAAGAGAGAGGGAAACATGGAGGTCTTACTCAAGGGTTGCAAGTGGTTATGTAGACCCTTGAGACCTAACTGGGGAAAGTGGAGTTCCTGAGATGAAATCCAATGCAGAAAACTCGTGACAGAGTCCTGTCTCTTGAACATCAGCTTTCTGTAGTAATATCCCAGCTACTCTGGAAAAGAAAATGCTTCACCATGAATTTTCAGTTCATCTTTTGATCTGTGTACCATTTTTTGACAAATAAAAGACTATTTATGAAATATGCAGACAAAGTATGCACGTATTTGTTATCCTCCAGAACATAACCAAAGCAGAATCTTAGAAGCTCTGAGCAATTTCGAGGTATTGGATCCTCGGTGTGAGGTCAAAATGTCTTAATAATAAAAAAAAAAATCCGAATTTCTGCTGATTTGTGTGTAGATATTTGGGATACTAAGTTTCATTAAAGGCTATTTTAATAAAAATAATCCATATTTAATATCACCATTTAAAAATGAAAAGTAGAGAATTTTTGAAATGCAACTTTAATTTAAATAGTATTCTTATTTATTACAGTGATATTGTTCAGTATAAATATTCTCTGATACATAATATCAAGACATTATCAAAACCCATATAAATAATTAACAGATTTCTTACCGTTTGATCAATGCTCACATTAGGTTTCTCTTCAGCTAGGATTATAGCTCTATTAAAAACTGTCTGCCTGAGTGGTTCTAAAACTGCTGCAGAGATGAATCTGTAACATTATATGATATCAACTACATTATCATAAAGAAGCAGTAAGAAGTAAATAGATAGAATGATAGTCTATCATGTGAAGCACACAATCAGCTTAGAAAGGATTCAAAGAAACCAATACTCATCTGGGTCATTCTTTTCCAAGTGCTGGATTTTTCACAGAAATGAATTTCCAAGTTCTAAATCACTCAAATGAAAGTGCTTTATCCTCTCCAACTGGGACTTCTAGTTATTTCCTCACCATTCATTTGTTGTGATGCCCAGCCTAAATTTACTTTTTCTTAGTTTCATACTATTATTTTCAGTTATTCTGACAGTTTATAACAGAGAACTTTATGAAACAGTTCCAAGATTTGTTTAAAAGAAAGAATGAACTTTTTTTATATGCCTGGGCTAAAAGTGCCAATCTACAGAACTTCACACTATTGCCATACCATACAGAAGATCTCTGAAATTCTCTTCTTAAATACATTAAATTGCTTGATAATAAGATATCTGCCTGCAGCCTCACACACACACATGCATACGTTTACACACCTCTGTATAATTTTAAAAGTCCAAATATCCTTATTACTTCATACTTCATACTACCAATTTTAAGGTAAATACTTTCTTCAAAGAACTTATGAAACTACATGTCTGTCAATAGAAAAGAATGAACCAAAGTAATTATATTTTTCCCTTCAAAGGAACAAAATATATGAAATCCTAGTCCTCTCTCGTTCATATCTAAGCTCATTTGATGAAACTGGATGTGAATGTTGTTTACTGTCTCTTTGCAATGCTTTAGCAGTATATACAGAAGTCAGGGAGACTAATAAAGAATATGCCAGGAAGACCACTGGCATAAAAAAACATGGACAGTTATTGAATGTTTGCTCTGTTCAGAACATACTTGGGACTGTTTTGTCATGCTGTGGCTAGAAATAAAGGCAAAGCCAGTTTACTGCTGTTATTTGATGCCTGGTCTTAAAAAAACATGGAATGTGAATTGCATCTCCTTTGGCCTAATGTGCTTTATTTTTCCATTTAAGTATCTGTTTACTATAACAAGTTCTTGATATTT
Organism: Corvus cornix cornix; assembly: GCF_000738735.6. Classification (NCBI taxonomy): domain Eukaryota; kingdom Metazoa; phylum Chordata; class Aves; order Passeriformes; family Corvidae; genus Corvus; species Corvus cornix. The sequence continues at coordinate 41,175,244 of NC_047057.1, read as the reverse complement.
ATGTTATGCAGAGTGATTTATTTCTCTTGCACTCTTTCTTGCTGTACATATGATTTCAGTTTGGGTGGAATTCTTTGGTGGAATCCCAAACTTTATATAAGCTAAGCCAAACTTCACATTAATTTGCACAGACCCAAAGTTTGTTGCATGAAAACACATTTCATCAATTATACAATTCTATGTGGTTAATACAATACATTATACTTGTATAACTAAACTTTGGACAATGAAAGCATTACATATTTGAAGAGGGAATTTTGATGTCAAAGTTTAAGATGGAAGAATATATTTTGAATCCAAGAGAGCCAAATGTACTTTGTGAGTGACATATACACTGCTTGAAAAGAGGCAATGTAGACTAAAGTATTTTGCATAATTGCCTTTTATTTTTGTAGTAATCCTCTAAGACAAAGACAGTCGTGCTTTCTCAAAACTATGTTGAAGTTAATAAACAACAAATAATAAATTAGATTTCTTATTTGGAATGAAACAAAAACTGAAGCTTGCAAGGAATTGATCTCTAAAATAATGAATTAATTAAGAGAATGTGTCAACATAATACCAGCTTAACTATAAATTTCAGCATAAATTTGTAATTTTGTAGAGGCTTAACTTTCAATCTCCACTGTGTCTAGATTCATTTTAAATTGCCATCAAGAGTGACACAAAGATGATATTACTCCCCAGTAGCTTCTCTGTTTTGATATAGTGCAATATCTTACAAGGCATTTAAGCTTCTACACAAATGTGCATAACCTTGGAAAATAATTAAAAGCCATGAAAAATCAGATTAGAATATAGGTATAAACATGTTAATATGCCAAACATGCACATCCAAACTTTCACTCCTTGAATAATGCTGAAGAAAAATTTAGAAAGCAGCAAGTGTTTAGAAGAACACAACAACACAAAACCACAAACAAAGACCACACACAGCTTCCCGGACCCTCCCCTTACCCCCCCAAAGAAAACCCAACAAATAGCAGCCATCTCTAGTTTCCCCCTAGTAGGCTTGTAGTTTAGAAACAGAAAATGTTGACTGCTCATCTTGTGTAATATTCAGTGTGTTAGAATCAATATAGCTTGCAGAATTCTTTGCTGAAAAAATAGTTCAGATCAGCTGTTGGTGTCTCCGGAGCATTCGGTTGATCAGGCTACTTCTGTCTTGATACACCTTTCTTCTAGATTAACCATTCAGGTCCTGGACTCAAGAATGGGTCAGTTTGATCTTCCATCAGAAGAAAAATTTGCAAATTCTGTTAACTGCTTTTGCTCCTATTTCTTGCAGAATACTTCTTCTCATTAAAAGAATGACAACAATTACCATAAAAGGTAGAGTTTTTCCCTCACTTATCTTTAATACATCAGCTGTGTTAGATGATTCTGCATTTCTGAGGGTTTTTTTGATCACAGGCATGATCGTTTCTTACAATGTCTGAATTTCTGTAAGAACACAGATCTTTTAGGGCACAAAAAGATTTAAAGAGAAAGCTATTTTCACTTCAGTTGAGCAAAAAATATTTTTGCCCTCAGCAGCAAAGGTGAATCATCAAGCTATCTATTAGATGTTAACATATATGCCTCTACAGGTAAAGTAAATTAAAATTAATGCATGCCACAACTCACTCAAAGGGCTCTTTTCACTTATGACTTTGCTCTGAAAAAATAGGTGAGGGCTGAAACAAAAGCAGGTTGATTAAATTCCACCCCAACAGTGGTGGTTTGCTCAGTGTTTAGGGAAGCATGGGGCTGTGCAGGTTAACAAAGGACAGCTGTGTTTGTTCTGGAGCTAGAGTACATTTCAATCCACAGACCTCTGGTGGATCTCGCAACACACAAGTTAGGCACTGAGACTTTTTCTTCTTCTGCACCTTCTTGAGGCAAGACAAATATTTCTACATTATGCTGTTTCTGCTTCAATGGTGTCAAAAGCTCAGAGCCCTACTTGAGAAATGGCTCATGTAGCCAGAGATGAGGACAGCATGCTAAGACAGTCATAGAATCAATTTTGTATGTCAAATCATATGAGCAAGAGAGAAGAACTTTCAAAAATATTAACAGAACAGGTATATTATGACCTGGGTGTGCCTGTACGTGGGCACACACTTATGTTTTAGTGGCCAATTGGCTTAATTTTCTTTTATGTTGAATATAAGCTTAGTAGCCAGTAGGACAAAAGAATTTAGTATTGTTCTGAATGGATCTTTAATATTATAACCACAGAACTCAAGGCTGGAAGAGATTTATGGATGTGACACAGTCCCATAGCAACTAGACCAGATCATTCTGGATATTGTCTACTTTAACCCTATTAGCATTACTATCCCAGCGGACATGGAGAAAAAGTCAAATAAACTTTATACAATCCTCTGTTTAAAGAATTCTTCTGCCTATAAATTACCCTTGCCTTAGAAGCAGAATCTGCTAACAGCAAGTGGGTGTACTAAAATACAACAAAACTAATGTTACTGCTTCTGATGTTGGTATTTATGTAGGTGCAATGCAGATGGTGTAGGCAATGGGATTGTTTTTCAGCTACCTTCATATTACATACTAAGATTTTTATCCTGCTAAAAATATTTGTTTACTTAAAATGTACCACATTCAAAATTCACAGGAAGTGATTCTACTGCTTTAAATATACCCTTTTAGTGACATTTTAGATACCCTAGGCATGGGTATCTAAACCTAGATACAAGGTTATTCTCCCTGTCTTCTGCTACAGGTCATATTCTGCTCTGGACTTCTGAAATATTCTATAGTCTCTAGGATAGCCCTGAGTCCTTCTGCACAGGAAGCTGAAAGCCTCCATTCTTTTTAAGGATTAACCCCCAGCAGGCAGTCAAGCCCCATACAGCTGTTCACTTACTCTCCACAAGTAGAATGGGAGAAAGAATTGGAAGGGGAAAAGTATGAAAACATCTTGTTTGAGATAAAAGCGGCTTAATATGGAAAGCAAAAGCTGTGTGCAGAAGCAAAACAAAGGAATTAATTTATTGTTTTCCATGGTCACGCAGGTGTTCAGCCATCTCTGGGAAAGCAGGGTTCCATCACACATAACCATTTCTCGGGAAGGCAAACACCCCTGACCCTATGTCCCCTCCATATTTCCCCCAGCTTTTGTTTTTGAGCACAGCATCACATGGTATGGACTATCCCTTTGGTCAGCTGGGGTCAGCTGTCCCGGCTGTGTCCTCTTCCAGTTCCTTGTGCAGCCCCAGCCCCCTCTCTGGTGGGGTGGTCTGAGGAGCAGAAAAGGCCCTGACTCTTTGTGAGCACTGCTCAGCAATAGCTAAAACATCCCAGTGACATCAACACTGCCTTGGTCACAAATCCAAAACAAGCACCATACAAGCTACTATGAAGAAAATTAACTCTATCCCAGCCCAACCCAGCACACTTAGTAAAAGTTATTACTTATGGCTGAGTAGCCAACTTATACATAATTTACATCAGAGTTAAGAGATTCAGAATGGGATTCTTGAGAGTCAACAGAGCAGAGTTGTCCTAAATACTATTTTTCCCTCTTTTCTTTGCTATTGTGTACATAGTGGAATCCTCCTGGGTTGTCAGAAATGCATAGTACACTCAATATTCTTTCCAAGGAGGTAAAACTGATACCAAAATCTTTACACAGACACCTATTTTCTGTGTGAATTTTCAAAGAATTGTGTGGTTTTCTTTTTTGTGCCATGCCTTGTGTTTTCAGAGAAAAGGGCAAGCACAATCTTTGCTGCATGTATTTAGTGAAATCTGCAAGATCCAAATGTTTTCAGGTTTTTTTGCCTATATGGAAAGCATTAGTTGAGTTGGAAAAGTTTTTTTTTATATGAAGTTTTTTCTTATCAATCACAAAATAGGTGGAGTTTTATTTGTTGATCTTGGCTTCATTTATTTTATTGCTTGAAATTTGAGCTGTCGAAAACAGACTATTACCTAAGAAACCCCAGCCTTCATTTATAATCAAAAAGGTTTTTAGCCTTCCAGACTGAGTATTAATTACAAGATAAGCATTCCCAGTTAGGCACAAAACCAAACGAACTCACTAACCTTGACATGTGCTCTGTTCCAAATCTCATCTTTTGGGTGGGGTGGGCACAAGGTGTGGTGGTAAAATAACTTGAGTGCCTGTGGCTGACAGTACTGAATTGAAACCTCACAAGAAGAGTTTACCCACATCACGCATTAAACCTTATTTGTGAACAAAAAATATTTTATATTAGCATATATACTTTACGGTAATTATCCCTACTAAGCTGCAGCATGCTCTTTAAATTTGTTAGTCATCGTTTTAGACAGGTCTCTACCTTCTTTTTTTCTACCTGGCTCATATAGCAAATTCTGAATTTTACTAATAGGATCATCAGGGACCTCACTCCCACCTTACACTTCACTAATATGACAAGCACTTCTGTTCTTACTAGAATGAATGAATAAGCAAAAATGTCCAAGCCATTCACAACATTTGTATAACTTTGAATAATTATTCTGCTTTCTGAAAACTTAGTCCCAACTCTTGGAAATTCAAATCAGGCTTCTGGGATGTTGGACTGTTTCATTATGCATTGCCTTTTCTGAGGTAACTTCCTTCCTGTGGGATAGCTATCAGCACTGTGCATATTGTTCCTGATGGGACATTATCATCATTTTAGTACTGTGATACTACTGTTGTTTGCTTTAAAGAGCTACTCCCCTATATTGCAGTTCTTTAATACCGTGCTTGATTACTTATTTGCTGTTAAGATTAGAAACTAGAAGGTAATGTCAGCTTTATCATACAATTAATTGACTGAAATACTTGAAATTATCAATATAGGATGAGAAGAGAAAATGAAACCCTAATGAAAAGTTGAAACTGAAGAAAAGTAGATATACATAGCATGCTGAATACAATAATATATGCTTCTCTAATTTTTTTCAATTTTAAAGTACCCTCAGAATTAGCCACTTAAATTGTAATGTCATCTTCTGAGGATTATCCAGGCATTCTTGAACTTCAGACCACATATTGAACATACAGATTTTTGTTTTCTTCACTCTGGGAAATTAACTACAACCTATCACACAAATGATGAAATAAATAGTAATAATCTCTGTCAGAATTAAGATATGCAGCTAGTTTTCTTTTGCATTTTCTCAATTGCTAACCACTTTTTCTTTAGATCCAAAGAAAAAATTCAAGAAAATTTGTAAAAAGGATTTGTTACTTTGAATGAATCTGCATTCAGGTTTCATTCAGAAATCTGTTAGCAGTCTTTGGTTTTCAGTTAAGAACACTGAATTGCTAAAGATTTTTTTAGTCTCCAACTCAGAATACTTGATTTTCAAAACAGACCTTAATTAAGTCCAATAAAGCTTCATAAAACCTTTGTAAAAGTTTCTACTTGACAAATGATATTTAAATACAAGAAGAAGATAGGAGTTTAATATGAGATCAATTTACAAATGAAAAGCTGAATTGCAAGTTTCTTGTGTCTCAAACAGTGAGGACAAATATAAAAGAATAATGCAAACAGGAGGAAAATTTGAGTAAGGAGGTAAAGGGGAGTGGATAATGCTGAGGAGGTCAAAAAAGTTTTATGCATCAGACTAATGCAATTAAGGATAAATCAAAAGGATAAAATTCCCACACAGAATTCTGTTTCCTAGAAGAGGGGAAAAAAAAGGCTAGAAAATGTTTTATAGACTAGAACCTATATAAAATTAATCTCAGAATTATGTCTGAAACAATCTCAGAGACAAGAATTATCTTTTTTGAGGAACAAAGTGGTGAATGGCATTTTTTGGAGGCTGGAAAATTGAAATACATTCCCTCCCTTTAAAAAGCGGGAAAAGGGAGGAGAAGAATACTGTAAGCTGAGTATGGAAAAATACTGGAAAATTGTGAAACTGTGTGTAAGTTCTAGACAAATATAAGCAAAATAATAGCCAGCACTGGTTTGGCCCCACTTGTTGCTGTACAGATGTTGCATGACATCTTCAGGAGGCAGTGAACAAGGAATAGCAGAACTGTATCTAAATTCTTAGAAAGATATTGACATATTAAAAGAAAAAAGTCCAACAAAACAACTGATACCTGATAAGGCTTCTAATGGTAATAGTCTAAATGAAATTATTTAGTGGTGGGTCCATTATTAGCTGGATGGTCACATCTGAAAGTATTATTAGTGTTTCAAGATAGAATAATACTTTCAGTGTATCAACCTTAAACAGTCATTAGTCCAGGAGGTATACTAGCTAATATTTTAATTAATGAAAACTACTTTCATTCTTCAGATATAGAATTGAGAGCAAATTTAACATATAAAGACACAGGGACCAAGCTATACTTAGTAAAGACAGGTGGTCTGCAGTTAGGTGGAAATTCAGAGCAAAAGTAGTTTGGGGAGGATGCTAATAGCCTGTTGTTTAAATTTACGTGTTACACATGAATGATCTATTTCATGCTGTTGTAAAAAAAGAAATTATACTTAAGGTATTCAAATAATATGTTTTCACTGTCATATGTAATATATAATTTGTAATCTCTGTGTTGCAATCTTTGTACTTCAAGCTTAATGTGGACCAATTGGAAAAAGTGGGAAAAATAGTCAAGAATGGTTGAGGGTTTAAAAACTATGATTTTTTAGAAAAGACTGGACTACTTGTGTTCTTTAGAGTCTACAAACAAAGACAAAAGAGAAACACGTTAATGGAATTCAAGTACATGAAAACTGCTTCAAAGAGGAAGGGAAGAATTCCTTTCTTATGTTCATGATCAATAGAAAAAACTGAAGAGCTTAAATTGCAGCAGGAGAGATTTACATTACTCCTTGAAAATTTTAATGTCAGACAAGCATCTTTCAAGTTAGCCCCAGACATAATTGCTTGAGAGAGGAAAGTAAAAATACCTAAGCAATTTCTTGAAGTCCCTTTCAGCATTCTTAGTAAGGTTATATGTTCCTTCTCTGAGGAGCAGAAGTTCTGGGGCTCAAAAGGCATTTCTCTTGTGAGTTCTTTTATGCTATCCCTGGGTGTTATGCACAAAATGGGGCTGTGATGAAGTAATGCAATACCAGCTTAGAGAAACAATATATTGCAAGTTATATTCTCCATAACAATTCAAAGAGTCAGTAGTTGTATAGAAAGTTTGATTTGTATAATAAAGAAACCGCAGAATCTTTCAAAACTGGCAAAATTTTGTGATGTATTTTATTACCTTTCTAATGAAAAATAATTTTACAAGTCACAGGTTTAATCAAAATGTGAGCAGATGCTCACATTTTTACAGCTACTAGTAATGAAAACAGCATAGCTTTTAGCAAATTTAGGAATAAATCCTGTAGAAAACCAATAATTACCATCTTCAAATGGAATTTGATAGCATTTATCAGCTTTATCAGATATCCCCAACAAACAGACATGACGACTATGAGGCAGACAATATTAATAATTTTATGTACAAAAAAAAATAACCATGAAGGCAGTGTGAATAGGCATTAAGTACCATTTTGTGTGTGCCCACAATGTATACAGTGCAATTTTGATGAAGTACTGACATCTGACTTACTAGTACCTGCAAATGCAGATGTAGATTTATAATTCAGAGAGTCCCATTTAGAAGAAAGACACAGGGCTTTTTTGCATTAAATGATTCTAGTACACAAAACCCTACAAAAACAAAGACTAAAAAGAGAAAAAAGAGGTTAGTGGTTAAAATGATTGGAATATCTTGATAAAGTTTTCCGTGATAACATTTAATAATAATGAGTTTAAATACTCAGCTATGATTTAAATTAATTAATAGTTTCTTCTCTCTCTCTGAAGTTAGTGTTTTACAAATGGTGAAGAAATGCAATTTATCAAATATTTCTGGACAGTAGTGGTTGTTTTGGGAGTTTCAGGAGTTTCGGCACTCTTAAGAAGGATCATTTTTGTAAGATGCATTCTGACAATCTAGATCCCTTGATGGAATTGGAACACCTGAGAACTGATAAATCCAAACTCACAATTGCTTTCCAAAATTCTGAATTAATGAGCTATGTCCTAGAGACCTCGCTAACGTGGTGAAATGATGACATGCTAAGTGATCAATAGAGCATGGAAAGATGAATTTTAAATGATGAGACAGATAGGAGGAACAGTTAACACATTTAAGTAATGTGTCTGAGAAACATATCCTATTTCCTTCTCCCACAGATGGCCATGAAAAGTTATTGATAAATACAGTTTTGTATACCTCATGCAAAATTGCTAAATACTTAATGCACATTAGTTAAGCAATTGTAAACACCTAATTATAAAAAATGGATATGAGACGTGTTTCTAAAACGACAGAACTTACAGCACTTTTTAAAACAACCCATATCGAGTTACTTTATCCACAGAAATGAAGGTATTGCAAATGGTAAATCTAAAGCATGAACAAAATGTAGGATTATATTTACACTTGAAAAAGATATAGGACTAGATAGTTGTCGTGTCCTCAGATGGATAGTCCTACATTTAGCACTGGCCTAGCCTCCAACAGAATCCTCACTAAATTGAGGGTGGTTGGTCTGCAATAGGAAAATGAAGAACCACTACATTCATCTATATAGAGCTGCCCATCATTTAAAGGGAAATTTCATTTGCATAGTATCTGTTTGCACTTGCCCCAAAAGGCTTTTTGAATACTTCTATATGTTTTAAGAACAGATAAATTCCTCATTTTCCTCACAAAGAATTAATAGACTGAAACTAAATGACCATACTGAAATAAATCTTTGCAAATTATTGAAAAATTCAGATTTAATACCACATAGAATGATGAAAGATAAAAAACAGAATAACCAAAAATTACTCAGAATAATTAAATGTTGCTCTAGGAATGAAAATCTGTACCGTGGAGGCAGTAGTTTCTACAGGGATCAGTTAGGAACTATTCCGTTAAACACAGAATAGAAACCAGCCTGATACAAATTAACACATTTAAGGGGGTTGTTGAAGATAGAGAACAACCCCTGTGGGGGGTCCTTAGTCTGGGTTTTAATGATGTGGTATTTTTTGTCTGAGTGTATATTTTTCAATATATTCCTTTTTCCTTTGCTTCTGAAGATAAATATTTCCGAAGTAGGAGCTGGTTTCTTGTGTGGTTTGACTCCACAATTGTTTGCTCTCTCAAGCAGAAGTTATTTATAAATAAATGGCTGAGAACTTACTTATGGTTAAGGAATATTTAAACAGCTATAGAGAAGGAGGAAAGCTCACCTTTTCAAGTGTTCTGCTCTCAAAACTGTCTCTGAGTTGTTCAGGCCTGTTTAAGAAAATACTGCTCTAATTTATTCAAGCTGCATATGTCCTCCTGAGCTGAAAGACAAGGGTTGGCCAGTGTTCTCTGTATTTGCATTGGTCATTCCTTTCACCTTGGCAGCAATAAGTGTAATATGAAGATTAGCTCAGTCGTTAGAGAATTTATTCATTCTGGCTGCCCAGTCAGGTTGTGGTCAGGAAGGCAACAGTATATGCACAACCCATCTGCAGCCTCTGCAGTCAGTGGGATGATTTCTACTTCTGTGATGCACTGTTGTGTTGATTCCCTGCACAGTATCTTCTTACAGGAAAGTTTTTCAAAATAAATTGTCAGTATTTCTCAAAAGGGAAGAATTATTGTTGTCAAGTAACTGTCTAAAAAGACAAGACCATAAGGAGTGAATAATGAAAGCTCATTATTGGCATATGTGAATTTCGAGTTCATGCTGGAAATTATTCCTGCATTACTAATCAACTAATAACTTAATGTCTTCCAAGTATGTGTGTTAATAAAGACCCTGGGGAGGTAAACAAAAGAATTATGCCTTTTCTTTTGCCCAAGAGAGCAAGGCTTACAGCAGAACATATGCAATTCTGATGCGCTACAGTGGAAGAGGGAAACGATCCTGAGTAACTGTGGTTTGTATCTTCAGTCTATCTGCTCTTACGCTTGGCAACTGCAGTCTTCAGCAACACAAGAATCTCAGGCATTTAAATAGAGGGCAATGGAGGCTGCTCATCACTGCATTTCAGTTGATAGCTCTCTGGCATATGCTCAACAAGAGGTCGAGCTGTAGGATTCATAAGGGTCCTTTATAGTCTTCTTAATTTAAGAGTTTATGAAATCACACATTATTACTTATCCTAGAACTGGGGTCATTCAGTATTCTTAGTACTAAACAGAATAAATCACCCTAGAAGAATCTTTAGTCAAGTTTTGGTTGAAACATGTCTAGCAAGAGAGCAGGTTTGACTTCTAAAATGCAAAGCTGAGACCATATTCTGTAGAATAAATTCCCTCTGCTAGAACTTCAATAGCAGTTAATCGTAGTCTCCTGAATCAATAAAACCATCCTGGGTTATATCAGCTGAGATCCTCTTGCATGTTTATTTAGAATCTGTTTATGTATCCTTCCCTCAGGCAGAACTTCTGTTTAAAAGGGTTATTTATTTTTTCCAGCTTGGTTTATCTAATAGGTATTAAAAACAGAACTCCAGTAAGGGGTGCTAGAAGGCTTAAAATAATTTTTATTAGGGAATTTTTTTATTCTCTTTGACTCTGTTGATTTTACAGTTTGTCTTTAATTACATAAATATTTAATGAAATGGCTTTCTACAACTTTTTATCCCATATTCTCATTCGGTTGTGCTGAACACTTTCTCTGGGGTAGATACTCAGCAGAGATGTAACCTGCTAACGCCAATCGTTGTAATGAATCTACTCCATTCTCTAGAGTTTTCCTATCTCTAGAAATATTGCACTTTGTTTAAACTGTGCCCATTGAAAACACGTATTTCAGCTCAAGGACCCAGAGGTATTATTTTTCACCCTCAAATGTGGATCATTCCAGTCCTTAAGATACAAACAACTCTCCACCCCTAGAATTTCAGCAGCATTATTTTTGCAGAGTTTCAATTTCAAGTTGTCTGGAGCAGTGCTGTCCAAGATGTGCCTAGAATATTTCAATGACTGTTGAAAGAAATGGATTAATCGAAATGGACCAAGTCCATAATGAGTTAAATTATTTATGGATTTTCTAGTGTTAAAATTCATCAACTTTCAATAGTACATATAACTGTGTATCTCAGTTTTTGAGTCAGAAAATCATGGACTCAACTTCATTTTAGGGGAAAGTGTCATGAAAAGTAAAAAATATCTTAGTGTTTTTTTGCATTAAAATCTTTCAGGGCAAGTAACAGAAGCACTTGGATACACTAGGATTTGATTTTCCTTTATCAGGATGATATTGGAAATAGGCTGTTGCAGATAGCTGTCTGAAATACTTGATATTCTGTGGGAAATCCAATGAAAAGTGGGAAGTTAGGAAAGATTAGGGAAGAAATGGAGTTCAAATCAAATTACTTTTTATAGTATATAAATCCATAGTTCCTGCCCTTTGAATCATGTATGCAGGAATAGCAATCACATCCAAACTTTATGTAAAAAAATGGGAAAAGATGACAGAAAAATGAATCCAATGGGTTACATATCATGTAGTATGTATCTGCAGGTCATGCAGTCAACACCAATGTAATTTGGTGTATCCAATTATATATATGTAAGGTGTGTAATTAATTTATTTGTGACTAATTGCAAGTCTAAAGGCATTGTTATTTTCGTTATTATTTAATTTATTATGCTTTGCTCAAAACTCTATAAATATAGTTTCTTAATATGATATTTTGCCTACTTTTGAGGGAGAAGGGGGAGAAACAGCAACAAAAATTTAGAGTGAGGTGTATACCACTGCTAGATTTTATGAAGTCAGCATCTGTCATGCGTTAAATGTATAACAATGTGTTTAAAATATAGTCCAGTAATACATTCCTTGTGAATGTAATGATAGTAAATTTTCAGAGGAATAGGCATAGTTTGTTTATTCTGTCTAATTGTTTTATTTTAAAAATTACAACAAAAAGAATCAAGGCAGTTTGGATAACAGGTCAAGATGTGTCACATATCACTTGCATAAATGTGGACATTTGATTTGTGCCTCATATCCTGTCCTGATATTAAGTTAAGCACACTTAACTGTGTATGAATGGTGCTTTTCCTTTTCAATTAGATCCAAAAAGTCTCAATCCCTGTAGAAATCGATCCATCATGTACCAAAATGCCCACTTCCGGATGTCTGTCCCTGAAGGTGAGCCTGAAACCTTACACCAAGGCTTTATACGGTACTCAGGGAAAGTTAAGCACATAGAAATGGTGCCCAAAGTCTTCTGCTGAGCTAGTTAGTATGGAATACTGGGTGTAAAAATGTGCCTGCAGCCTTGGAAGGCATTCAGTCAAAAAGTGGGACTCTGTAGCACAGTGTTTGACTATATGAGATCAGTTTCTGATTCTGGCTTTGACTTGCCTTACACTGAAATGTCACTGAAATTAGGTTTCTACCAGAATTGTAAGTTATCATTTTCTCATCTATACGAGAAAGCTTCTATCTCTAGTTCCCTTTGTTTCTGGCTTAATGTTTCTTCCATGTTTCCTTATGGTGGCTAGGTTTCAGCAGGAGCAGAGCTCAGAAGGTAAGGAACAGTTCATATTGGGATGCCAGGTTTTGATGTGAAATTTGCAGTCTCTTGAACTCTACAAAACCAGGGCATTTCTGAGCATGTAAAAAAGCAAAATTTCAGGAGCCTAAGGAATTTGCAGATAAAAATCTGCATCTTCTAAAGAGATGAATTTCCTCCAGGGCTCAGTGCCAGAATAACAGGGATTTTCAGGATGTTAGTTTCAGTTGTGAGTATTTAAACAGTGTCCAAACCATATATTTTAATTGATTTAATAAAAATAAGTTGAATCACATCTTCCAAAGAGCAGAAGACCCATTCACAGAGGTTTTCTTCTTTATAGAAGAATAATAGAAGGCATTAGTTCTTTCCTTCCTCTAAGGTAGAAAAGTAAAATATCTCTATAGGACAATTTACTATATCAATGTCTTTCTCATCTGAAGGATAGCTCTAGAATAATTTGTATAATAATTACTGCTTTGATGTACTCATCCTCATACAGAACAGTTTATTCCATCATCTCTGACACCAATATGGTCCAGAATAACAGTAATAATACAGTCAGTATGAATATCAGAGTGTTAAATAAGCTGATGCATGATTGCCAGTAGTCTGAAACTGAGTCCGTTCTGTGGACATTTCATCATTCTTACTTCTGAGTAAAAGATGTCTTTTCTTACTCTAAAGAGTCTTTTGTTAATGCAGGTGTGGAAGAAATAGTAATTCAAAATCATATATAAGTCTTCATCTATGGTCTTTTATATGTTTGCTTATAAATTTACACATGTATATATTATGTATGGACATAATATTTGTCAATATATAGCTCAAGTGATCTTGCCTCTGTCTATATGTGCGTGTGATTTTTTGTAGCACATGTGTACATTTTTCTGTCTATGTAGCTACTAGTTTTGTAGTTGAGCCTTTTTTCATAAGAATTGATCTTTATAGTGTGATTTACTGGGGGACAAAACCTCCAAGCAGATACTAGATTTTCTTCTTTCCCTTCAGGGCAACTGCCCAAAATGACTGAATGCTACTAATCACACAATGAACTCTACCCACAATACCCTTCCCTCCTCACCCTATTCAAATTAGAGCTATGTCCTGCTCTGCATTTTAAATGATAAATTATAATGGCATATTATAATGAAGTGAGCCGCCCAAAGCCTTGTGAATGGAAGCAGACTTGCCTGTTTGTGTTTGATATCATCCACCTATTGTTCACCAAAGTAAGCACCACCTTTAAATTTGGATCCAGAGACCCAACACTTGGTAATGCAGGGGTTCACTACTGTGAAGGTCAGTCAGTGCAGCAAGCAGTACTTCTGAAGCATATTCTTATAAAGTTCTGAGTTTGTTAAAGGAAGCAAGCCTCTGCACTGTTAAAAGTGCGGGGCTTCCGAATCTGTGATTGATGCTATAGATGTTACTTTTTCAAAATACTGTTACACTGTTATTGGGGTTTTGTGCTTATGAATAAAAATCTTGGCATTCATTTAAAATAAAGTTCTTTCCACAGCACTCTCACTTAAAATCTTGCTGATAAAGTTTTCTTCATATGTTGATCTTTGGTTTCACTTATATAAGTCTTGGGCAGCAATCCAAGTATGGTGAAGGCTTACTGTTTAATTTGTTTTATCAACTCAAGTTTTCTTTCAATTGCTGTTAAGAAGTGAAATATTAATCAATCAGCAAATATAGTAAAAATAGTTCTGAAAACAACCTTCAGTAAAAGCTGATATAGAAGCACTGAAGCGTGAATAACCATTTGCACATTAACTTAAGCAGGCAGCTTAGAGACCGGGTTGCTCAGAAACCAGAAACCATAGCACCTCAAATTAGTTCAAGGAAGAATTAAGCTGACATTATGGCTTGTTCTGTGCTTTTCTATTATACTTCTAGAAGTATTTTTAATTGATTCTATTAAGCTCTCCTCATTTTTTGTTGGTTTGGGCTTTTTTTAATACCACTGACATATAGGATGCATCTTTTGCTCATATGGTCTTTTTGCATGGTATTAATAAGTGAAAAATAGGACTAATTCTGAATCCAACTAAAAATATGCTGAAAATTTCAAACTTTATCATCATGTTACTTTTCAAGCAACAGATTTAGGTAAGCAAATGTCAATCTGGATATCTGAGAAAACTATAAAGAGTTATCACAGACACAATAATCACAGAATGGTTGAGGCTGGCAGGGACTTCTTGAGATTGTCTCGTCCAACCCTTTTGCTGAAGAAGGGCCCCTTAGAATAGGCTGCCCACGACCATGTTCAAATAGCTTTTGAATATCTCCAAGAAGGGAAATTCTACAACATCTCTGGGCAACCTGCGCCAGTTTTGATCAACCTCACAGTAAAAAAGTCTCTTGTGTTTCAGGAAGAATTTTATATTTATTTGGTGTTGTTTTGTTAAGGGGGTTTTATTTTGTTGTGTTTTATTTTGATTTGCTTTTTGTTTCAATTTGATTTGTTTTTGGTTTTATTTGATTTTTTTGTTGGTGGGGTTTTTTATTTACCTTATGTCCATTACTTCTTTTCTATTTAAATGAAAGAAATCTTACCTTTCTTCCCTACCAAAAAGCCCTGAAACACAGTCTACAGAATTTACCTTAATTGCAAATAGTGGAACAGATAATTTTTTAATTCTTAGAAATTTCTGAAGGAAGAATACTAATTTTTTGTTGTTGTTTTTAAGAAAAAGTTGGGGGTTTTTTTGAGCTCCTCAGCTTTTTTTAATTTTTAAAAACTGACACAACAAACTTTCCAAGGGTAGGAGAGTACAATTCCTACAGCATTTGCTCTGTAAATAGTGCTGCCCTGACAAAATTTCCTTAGATGCTTATTTATATATTTCCCTTCCCAAAACTGTCTTCATAAGCAATACTCTAATCAAGTGAACATAGTCACATATGTAATTCATTCACGGATTTGATAGAATTAGTATGCTCTATTTTTCACCAATTAAAATAGCATTTACTCTTGGGAAGAAACTTCAGGGACCGGGTTTTTTTTCAGTTCTCTCTAATGCCAGACAGTGATGCTACCTTCAGCTGAGGACATGACCTTACTTGAGCCAAATTGTCTTCAAGATGACCAGAACAAATAAGTCTTATATGGGACTACCATTGTCCTTTGCTATGTTTTCTCTGCAAATAATGCATATGGCAGGTACTTAGGATTTTAAAAATGCCTATTTTGTATATAAATATTATATTAATATTATGCTGTAGAATTAGCATATACAGAGGCTTTTACTGTATATTAAGACCTTTATATTCTACTTTCATTATTACTTCCTTTCAACGGTTTTGCTGAGTTATGTATGTTAAATGGGTGGTATTCAAACAAAATGTGTTTACTGAATCTTGAGGCTATGTCTGGCAATGAACCATTCAAATTCGAAGTGGTCATGAATCATAAACATGCAAAGATATGTTGCTTAGCAGCATTAGGAGGTCAACATCTCAGAGAGCTACAAATATAGTAGAGGTCATTGTGCCTAGCACTCTGTCATGTCAGGGAACCGTGTCATATGGTCATGTCATAAACACACCAAGCTTCATCTTAAAAGTCAGTTCTTTTCTCCCTGCCTCTCATTCTGCTACAGAATGTTATAAGACAACTTTCCAAAATTGGATACCCTCTTTTAATCATTTTGAGATTAATCTTGGGTTTTTCTCATAGAATTTTTTTTTTTGTGGCCTTACTTTTTGCTTATTTAAGCATGTCTTTCATATTTATATACGGAACATATGTACTTACATGTTTATATTGCATATATGTTGCATATTTTTATATACATTATACATATATATTATACATTCTAGTCACTTCAGTACTGATAAATTTAGCAAAACAATCTACCTTGGTTGTCTCCTATAAGTATATCCTTTGCTCTGAGGACTTTGCTGGTTCTTTCCTATTCTGGTTTTATTTGGTCTTCATATTTCCTGAAGTGTGCATCATTGATCAACTTTCATCCATTTATTTTGCCACACACACTTCTCTGTTTCTACCCTCTATCTAACTAATGGAGAGATTTCACCTCTTCTTTCTTTGGTCTCTTTCAACTGTTGTTCAACCTAGTTTTAAAATGTCTTATTAGTCTGTTCTTAAATTACTTGATGTGTTACTTTGATGTAGTTCATCCAATTTTTCTTAAGACATGAGACTATTAATTACACATGAATTAATCTCCTGTCCAGTTATAATTTCTCTTGGTTTTTTTTTCATATCAATATTCTAAATATTGCTAATATTAGAAAAAACTTATTTCAAAAAGAAGTATAGAGTATATTTTAATATAACCACTCTGCAAGTCAAAAACTCTCTGGTATAGAATAAGAGCATGTGGGCCTAAGAAAATAAGCAAAGAGCTGTATCAGACAACCTGCATCAAAATTAGTTTTGAATGCATAAATGTTTAATCACACACACACGCCTAAATATATATATGTATATATATCCAAATTTTTTAATTTTTAATTTTATCTTTGCCATTGTAGACAAAGACAAAGTGTCATGACAACAGATGTTTATTAATATTAGAGGTCTATTGGGATGTTCCCTAATCTGTGGGGAACAACAAGATAAAATTCATCTCAAAACTGCAACAACACAGATAAAACTCAGCATGAATATAAACTTTTTATAACCTTCAGGAAGAGGGACGGTTGTTTGAAGCACTTATATTTCTGCCAGCACTTGGAAGAAAGGATGAAAAGGTAAGAAAGGATTTAAAAGCTTTTGTATACTATGAATACACATCAACTCTTTCATTTCCTAATTCCTTTTTCTTTCAGGAGCTGTTCTGAATCAAACCTTGGTCCAAACACATTTTCAAAAAACATTTATGAAAGCACTAAGACATTTATGAAAGCACTATTAGAGCTGAATTAAAGAAGAAACAGAAATATTTCTTCTTCATTCATGGTAGATGGCAGATTAGAAGTTCAGTGGACAGGCCAGAGTCACAGTAATTGCCCAATACCACCTACTGAAGTGTTTTTAAAGCTAAGAGCAAACATTCTAGTCTACACCTGCCTGGGTCTATGGGTGAGGCCACAAAACCTCAAGGTCATTGTTGACTGATGATGGGAATTGTGTTGGCTCATCTAAGCTTGATGATAGAAATTACAAATAAACAAAAATTGTATCGCATCCCTTAGTCCTTGGGATCAAACAACAAAGTGAAAAGGAAACAATCATCTAAAATGCTGGTTTTAATTCTGTAGTTGCTGAAAATAAAGAGCTTTGTTTTGCATTATGTTACCTTATCCCCTTCTAAATAATTGTTAATGTTGACTCACGTCTGATTCAGATATACAACAATATTCTCAGTGGGTGGTGCACTAACTTAGGAAATTTTTGCATTGTTCTGGCTTGTCCAGCTTGTATTTTCATGCAAATCTTGATTAAGTTCACTAGAAGAAAAAATATGGTTTCATAATTACACCTTGAAGTAGCCAACACAGCCCAAATTTAAGAAAACAGAAGATGCACTTCTTTATAGGAAGTAGTCAGTGTAAAAGCGGCTGGTTTTATGTCTTAGCTTTCTCTAGAATACCTAGCCTTCTGGCCATGGATTCAAAAATCAAGGTTTACCTTTTGAGTACTAGGAGTCATTTAAACAGTGTGATGAGGCAGAACACATGTACAGAGGTATCCTTCTCCTCAGCTGGACTGTTCTTGGAAATTTTTATATATTTTTAAAGCAATTCATGTAACACCAGTGACTGCAGTACACCTTCGTACTCAGTATATATATGTGTCAATATTAACATTTAAACATGTCACTGCTACCACCGAAAAATAATTCAATGTTTGTACTTCATTGAACTCAGTACTTCATATTCTGAGTTCTGGGTTTCCTCCCCACACTCCTATTTCTCTTCCCAGTCTATGTTCAAACATCAAAGTTCAAAAATCAAAATAGTCTGCAAACTTTTGAATTGAAAGCTACAACTCTCAAGACACATGCATAGCAATATTTTCTTCCTTGTAAAATCACCTTGATGAGACTCATACAAAAATCAATAAGCATTCTATATTACAAATGTCTTGTTGCCTTATTTTTAAAAGACTTGTACTGAAAACAAATGGAATTTTTTGTCTTCTTCTCGTGGTAGGTAGTCATCAAAGTAACTCTTCACAATATATTACTTATCTGTACTGATGACTCTGGATCTTAAATATCAGTGATCCAAAATGAAAAGATAAAGGCTTTAAGAAAAACAGTTATCAAGAAAGTCTGCTCAAATTAAAAGAAAACAAAACTGAAGAATTTATCTTTTTGTAAATGAACAAAAAATTTAAAGCATTGTCAGAAAGAACATTTTCTTGCAATGATTTGGTATTTGGTGGGACATAAAGGTGTAGAAAAAGAATAACGTTATTTTTGATCCAGATGCATAATATTTTCCAGAGATAGGACAGTTAATGCCAAAAGTTTCTGTACACAGTACTGCCTCCAGTAAGATAACATAGTTTAAAATGAATAATCTTCTTTTAAGTAAAAGTTTCAGATAATAAAAGCATTTTGTAGAAAAGAGGAAGAAATTTTCATTCATTGGTAAGTAGAATGCTTTGATCTGTTGATTAAGCTCCTGTTAGGAATGTGCATTCCTTGTAGTCTCTATGGGGATCCAGATAGTTGCATTATGTACAGTGCCTAACCACAGAATTAACCTAATTCTAGTGTATTTTCTGCACTTTGGAAGTTATTAAAACAGGTTGCTATGGCAATAGCTGTTGAACTCCAGAATAATCAAGACAGTTATAGACTAAATTTGTTCTAACAGTCAGAGCTAGGAACAATCACTCCCTCTTTATTTGTGCACTGTGACAGAGTTGCAATTGTCAGAAAGTCAGCCAGCCTTATAATTTTAACAGGACTCCTGGGAGGAATGGAAAGTATGGCTTTGCAGGTGTGGAACAGAAACAGCGAGAGCCAAGTGATTCGGTCTCACAGAAGGTCTGATGGACTGGGGAGTTATTATAAACCTTCTAAGCCCAAACATAAGCATCCAATGTAATGAATTATCCTTTCTCTCATTTGATCTTTGTGTGTGTAAGTACATCATCTTCTGTTTAAGGCCTGGTTGAAATGTTCTAGAATTTGCTGCTCTGCTGGTGCCTAAAAGCAAAACATACAAACAAGCAAGCAACTAAACAAACACCAAAATCTGTCTCTGTCGATTATAGGTGCCCTAGAAAGCTAATCAGGGCCAGAAAACAGACTTGAACACTTGCACACAAATAGCTGTATGCCTTAGTAGCACTGACTTACATCAAACCGTTAGCATAGTGCAAATAACCCACTGTTGTTTGACTGCACAGCTCCTGCAAATGCTTGGCCCAGGGCCACAAATACTCTTCCAGTCAATGCCAGAGCATGATACTGAGCCCATCAATGAGCAGCAAAGACACTCCCTCCCAGAAGGCAGCACAAGGTTCCTGCTAGAACATGGACCAAAAGATTAGTTTTTCACTCTCTTTCTTATCCTGAAAAAGAAGAAAAAACAAAGTAAATGAGAAGCTTTGGACAATACAGTAAATTTTATGCACTACATTAATACTGGTTACAGGTGTAAGTAGACAGGAAAATCTGGATTTTATAAGTTATTGTGATAAAAATCAGTTCAGGGGTAATTTCAGGGTGTTTCAATAGGCTGTCTTACACAAATACCTTATGTAAATGATGGCTTCTTCTTCATTTAAATTCTTTTCAATCCCCCCAATTTTCCACAGTAACTGCATACCACAGAAATATGTTTTGAGGATTGTTTTAATTTAGTCTAGATACAGTATACAAAGCAAACAAATTCTGCTTTCAGTGTATAAGCTTGTTGTGGTGAAGGATGACAAGTCAGAGAATGAAATTCTCTGAGATACTTCTTAGCACAGTAGTTAGGAGCGATGTTTCCTAAGACCATGAAGCCTTTCAGAATTTTTAGCCTATTGGGGATCAGTGTCCTGATCAATGCCTCTCACTCCTATTCAGCTGGAAGTATAGCAAAGGACCATTTTATTGTATGTATTTTCTACCCAGAGAAAGAAGTTTCTAGATTCAGGGAAGAACATTATGTGAACCCTCTTTTTCTCTGAAATTGCATAAACTGGGTCATCCCTTTGTTCCCCTGAACTATGCATCCGTAAAAGTGTACTATCATATGATTAACCTAATAAACCTGACTCAATTTCTTGGTATTTTATGAAATACCTATTTAAGTTTAAAGGTAATCCAGGTAATGCAAACAATTTTGGGAAGAAGCCATGCTTTTGGAGTGCTTATAGGCAGACAATTTACTAATGAGTCATTGTAGTTGCCAGGAAATAGATTAAATGGGCAAGTTTTGATTACTTTGCCTAAATTGAACTAAACACTAGATACCAATTTGTGTACACATGGCTGTCTGAGCACACCAAATGGTAGGTAATGCTTTTTGAAATAGTAATCTAATGTTCTGTGTCTGTGGGAACATTAACCTAGTGGTTCAGTGCTCTTTAGTGCTTGTAAAATTCAATAATGTGTGCTGTAAGGACATAGAGTTGCATGTTGAATTCAAGTACATGGAAAAGTAAGCCATCTTAAGTCAAAATATTTTTAATTATTCTTGTCTAAGGAACCCTTCTCAGTTAATATACTAAAAAATAAAGGAAGGAAAAAGACAAGAAAAGAAAAAAAACAGTCAAGGAAGGACATTCTTCAGCTATTCTATGAAAAAAGAAAAACTTGAATGGTGGAAGAAGTGAGATCTTTGCTGAATCACCTGACTTGTGCCAGGGAAATTGTGCTGAGTGAAGTTATGAAATGTCTATAAACCCTTTAGCAATTCTTAAATTACCACTGGCCATACGTAACAAGTAAAAGTACTAGTGATATGATTTGTAACTCCTTCATTCCTCTAAGTGCACACAAATTTCTCCATGTTCATGGTTCCTAGGGTTCCCAGTCCTCCCCTATTTATTATTGCCCTTAGTCAGATAAGAAAAAGTAATTAGATTGCCTTAGTTGACTATCTGAAAATTAAATTCCAGTTTCTTAAAATTGAATGGACCTCCCTGAAAGATTTTTTAGTTCTGTGCTTCTGTCAAGGTACCATTATGATTAAATGTTTTCTCCATACTTGTATTCTTAGATACATGAAGCCAGGATAAATATATGCAATATAAAAATGCATAAATAGAAACAAATTAAAAGCATGTCTTAAAAACCAAACAAACCACAAAATCAATCAAACAAACAAAAAAAACCCCAAACCAAACCAACCAAACAAAACACAATATATGTTTAAATTTGTTATTGATATGCTACTTCACATGACATGGCTATCTCATCATTACACTCTTTTATATGAACCAGTATCTCCAGAGATATTAAATCTGTCTCAGTATTCAGTACAGTCTAACCAGGAGAGGAACTGGGGGAAAAGCAGTGTGTGTTGAAACACTGAGTTCCTGACACAAGGTTGCCTTTAAAATATTTCTCTTGTACCAATTATTTAAGCAGGGGTATTTCCTCTTCTTTTATTTATTTTCTAATTTGGCCTTGTGAATTATTATGAAAAATGGCACTTTTTGCAAAATAAAATAAAGGTCTTTCTATCTAGTTCTTACAATGTATGAAGGATTATTTATCATATGACATTATCTGGAGGACCACATGAAAACATGCTCAATCTATCTCAAGACTGCTAAAGGAAGCTCAAGGAATGATCCTAACTATGAAAGAATAGCAGGTATCAGTGAAGACAGATGTGAAAGAAATTTCTAGGAAGTACCCAAATGAAGTGTCACAAGAGCAATTGGAGATAATGATAGAGAAGGTCGACCAGGAGACCTTACTATGCATAACAATGCTCTTGACAAAGGTCACTGAGGCAAATTCAAAGATCATAAATCCTTTGTTCCTCAGTACATACTTAACACATGGATATGCTTTGAGATCAAATGTTTAAAAAGAGGAAGAATAAAAAAAGTATTTTGATATATCCAAGAACTGTAAGTATGAGTTAGAGCATATTATTTTGCAAAGCAGCAAAATAATTGGAAACAGAACATAATTTTTGGAAAGATTTAAATGACAGACTTTCAGAATTTTTATTAATTTTTAATTTTTTTAAGGCCAGCATTAAGCTGCTATGGGGGAAGACAGAATTTTTTTCATGACACTGATAAGAATTTGCTTTTTGCATTCTGTCTGATACTGTCCCCAGTCAGCATCACCAGACTTGACTAAATGGACATAGGATATACTTTAACAATATCATTCCTGAGACCCAAAGAAACACAAAAAATTGACTAAAAATATAAGACACACCATTTCTCCAAGCCATAAAGACAGTTCAAGGTGCAAAACTCATAAACAGTGGCCTCTAGGAGGTAATAGGAAATTAAAAAATTAGTATGCAATACATAGGTCACAGGTATAGAGTTTAGGCATATATACTACAATACATTTATTAATTGACAAAGTACATGAAAGTAGTAGAAATAAAAATAGCTTGAGGACAAGCTAGGGAGCTTAGATATATTTTCCATAAAAGGATTAAGTGATCAACTGCCTTCATTACTTTAGTAGTGCAAATGTCTTTCTTTTAAAACAACGTGAATCAGGTATTCTTCATCAAGTATGACCATTAAATATTTAAAATCTGAGGTATTTTAATTATTCTGTGTCATTCTTATTCTTCTCCTTGACCAGATAGATAAGATATTATTAATAGTTGAGGACATACATGCTGTAAATTTCTTGAACAGAATGAGTAATTAAATAGAACATACACATAAAATCATAAAGATTAAATTGTTTAATCTTTATTTCCTTTGCTATGTAGTCAAAAGACTGTGCTTAATTCTTCTTTCAGCACAGCCAAAATAATTTTATATGGGTGTGCTGTTCTCACTGAGAAGGGTGTGGTCTGACATTTTTTGTCTTAACTACCTCTATACCAGGGCTCTGGCAACAAACTTTGGGAACCCAGCTTCTCCTTATGTCCCATCACATATGAAATATGCAGAGTTCATTGCAATTACCTCTCTTTAATTGTCTGTCATCACTTCAGCCTATGCTGAAAACTAATGAGTTGCACAGCCCTAAACATGAGGACAAGATCAATCTGTGGTTCATTTAAGTGTCTATCTAACAATATGCTAAGTGCTCTGAACTCTTTCCAGCAGAGCAACTACTTTTGGACTCAGAGTGAAACATTGGAACTGTCCAGCTGAATCCAAGGAGACATCTCTCTCATCCTTGAGGCTAAACAGTTGTTGTAATTGCTGGGCCTAATTATTTTCTTGGATCAGTGACAGCATGCTCAGCATTTCATAAGATCAAGATTAGGTCCAGAAAATTTTAGAGCTCAATC
This sequence comes from Corvus cornix cornix, assembly GCF_000738735.6. Classification (NCBI taxonomy): domain Eukaryota; kingdom Metazoa; phylum Chordata; class Aves; order Passeriformes; family Corvidae; genus Corvus; species Corvus cornix. Next base: position 41,151,367 of record NC_047057.1, on the reverse strand, counting down.
CTGTAGTTTGTTTTCTTTTCCAGTTTTCCAGTACAATTCTAGGAAGTAGTCCAACCTTCATGTGAGCAAATAGATATACTCAAATTTTCCTCAGCATGACTGAAACTGGGAACATGGACATTTCTAAAGCAAATTAATTTCTAAATTTTAACAAGCATTTACATGAAACATTGATTTTTATGTCTTTATCTATGGATGTACACATCATATACATGCAAGTACAGTGCCACGTGTGATAATTTTACCCTTGAGTCTAAATGGAAAATACATCAAAAGTAGCAATGTGATGTCAAAGTGAATCCAATTTTGAACCTAATATGTCTTGTCTTGCTTGACAACTTTATAAATATAAACAATGAAAGATTCAGAACTAAAGCCTTAGCTCAAAGCAAATCACATAATAATGAACATGAGAAAATGTTTCAAGCAACCATGGGAAGCATCTGGTCTTTGTGAACTTAAAAGTGCATGGAAAACACATCTGTCCAAAAATCAGAACACTGGCAGCTGTTGTAGCCAGCTGTTACTTTGTCCATTAAAAAAAAAAAAAGGGTATTACTTTTAATTAACTGTTTCCTACTCCCACTTCACTTTCTCAGTGCAGAAGTGTCACTATACTAATTCAATCTTGTTTAGAAAACTGTGCTGTAAATAAATACTAGCATGAAGTATATATTGTATCCAACCTAGGTCAACCCTGCACTGGATATTAGTTTGATGGAAAATGATTAGTTTCTCACCAATAGCATTCACTGTAAATGCAATTGTAAGGTCTACAGAGATTAGGTCTCATATTCTTTCTGAGGGCTGTTCACAGGTTTCCTCATTTGAACCATAGGAAACACTTCCTGTGACCCCCTAAGGAACCTAAATAACACAATTTTGAGAGGATTTTTTTTTTTTTTCCATGTGATCTGGCAACTGCATGGTAAACATCACAACATCATACAAAAATAATAATATTTCCTTTTTACTAGGATGACAATAGTTTTGGCACCATTTTCTATAGGTTGATCAATATTAAACTGTAATTAGAGAACACTTCATGATCCTGTTGCCATGTAAAATTTTTAATTAGTGTTTTTTTCAGGTTACTTTATAATTTCTTTGTATACTTAAATAGACTAAAAATATGTTTTCTTCGGTATGTATGTTTTATATTTTCTTGGATATATATTTTTAAAATTAACATTATTTCTTGTAAGGAAAAGTTTCCTTTCAGAGCCTTGGTTGTTGGCAACGTCAGTTTACTCGTGATCTAAGCTGTTATGAATCTCAAAACCAGAAGACTGAAAGAAAATTTTTGTGGAAGTGGTCTTTACCAAAAGACAAGCGTGAGTCAAAATGCCAAAGTTTTGCATTCTCATTGAATCTTTATTGCTTTCCTCAAGGTAAAATCGATTAACCTGCTGTAAGAGCTTGGTTTCACCTTGTAAAAAAAAAATGTGTTGCACATTTGTGTCTATCTAAAATTAAATATAGACAGGAAAGGCTTAAACACTTTATCTTCGCCTAAGACATACCTCAGTTTTCTACAGCTTTTATTTGGTCCTGTTCAGCACACTATACAATTTCTGCTTAGGATGAAGTTCTGTAACTTAGGTCGCAAAATATTTATTTAACGCCTAAATACTTAGATGCTAGAATGTAGACATTGCCCTTCTCAAGAAAAAAAATTCTTATGATTTTGAATTGAATGTATTGCAGTGGAGTTACAGAAATAAAAACTATTTGTCTAATCTTACCAGAAGCAATTATTTCATGTAATACACCATGAGTATTTTACCAATAAAGCATTTTTATTGTCTCACTTTCGATATTTTATCTTAAAAAATTCTTTTTTTAAACCAACATAATTTAAAATATTTTTAATAAGATTAAAAAAAGAGTAGTATACTTCATATGCTTTTTATGTTCCAGACATGGCCTTGTGATTTAGAGAGATACATTTAGGGAGCACTTCAGACTTTACAATATCTATATTTTGTTTACAAAATTCTGGAACAATGTTAATTCTTCCTACTTTATTATAATAGATCTCAATTCTTTTCATTATTTTCCTTCTGTAAAATTTTTCATCTATGTATAATGAATTCACTCAAGGTCCACACTGCTAGAGCTGATGCTATTTTTTCAATCATGCATGGTATAAAAAGAATGATTTATTTCTTTATTTGAAGCATCATTTACTAAAATTGAGTAGTCAATGAAAACAAAAAATGCTGGAAAAAATTTTCATGAGATAATAACAACTCATTAAAAAAACAAAATGGAAACAAAGCAGTATGCATACTCTACCAAAACTGTTTGGAAAACTTGTTCCTTTTGCATGTAGTTTTGTGATAGTAATTTTAGCAAAAAGTTAATTTTATAAAATTGAAATCTCTAATTTTCCCTAGGAGGCAGCTTTTTGAAGTTGTAAAGACCTTCTTCCCTGCAAATACTTTGTTCTGTGTGTCTTAATATGTAGTAAAACTGATTAACCTCTTCTAATTACATGGACAGCATGTGCTGAGTAAACTCCACATATTTTTCTCAGTAGTATTGATTAAATTACTTTGGTTCCTGAAAACCTGAGAAATTTCATCGATATTAGGATTATTTTAATGGTCCTGCTTTTATTTTTGGAACTCCTAATGAAGGTTGCATCGTTTTCTTTCTAGTTCTGAGTTTTCACCTTCCCACTTATGACCTCTTTATTTTTTAAATTGTGCTTATAAAAGAATGGGGTATTTTTACTCATAATTGCAGAAACTGCAGCCCTGTAGAACTATATACATTTTTCCATTTTATTTTCTCCCATACTAAAATTTCTTAGGAAAAAAAAAGGTGACATTAAACTAGACAATACTTTGAAAATATCTTCTGGAAAAGTACAGTAATTTTTATCTACTTTCTCACACTAAAACCAGTTGAACTCCTCATATCCTTTGTGATTTTTTTACTTGATTACATAATCTGGTCTGTACAGTGATCATACTTGTGAATTTATCATAGAAGGGATCCTTTCAGAGAAGACTCATTTTATCAATGACACTCTTACATCTCTTCCACTTCCTTCCTTGTACTTGAGTAGTTTAACTACTAAAATGGAGATGATGGTGCTTTCTAAAAGACCCTATGTGTTACAGTTGGCAACAATAATTTGAAGTACTATTGAAAACATTTTCACCTCAGCAGCCTTACACACAGACAGAATTTTTCCCTCAAGTGCTTGATTAGCAAAATCGCTGTATTTTCTGCATCTATAGGTATGGTGTACATTTGTGTCTTCCTGTCTAAAGGAATTAATTAGAAAACAGTCTACTGAGATATGCTATGATGGAGTCTGCAGATCAGACCTTGCTTTGAATGGTAGTGCTTTTCTTTTAGCTGAGGCAGCAATGGACTGATACACATATTTGACAGAAGTGAATCAATGGAAACAGTGATTAGTGATCATATAAGGATCTTGTGCTCTCAACAGTACTGTGCTAACTCAGGTCTACAAATTTTCCACTGATGAACTATTTGCTGTTAAAAATGAGAGATTAACTGTCTGAAAGCTGAAGTCTTTTTGTTAATCTGCCTCATTGTTTTCTCTGGATTAACCAAACATGGATCCATACTTACTCATTTTCATTAGGAGGTAGCTTCCAATAGAATGGCAAAAGAAAGGTCATGGCAAATCTGTCAGTGAGGTGGCTTTTGAAATGTTCAGTATCAAGCTGATATAGGTAAAGAATGTCATCATTAGATTATTAGTTTGTTCTTTCATAATTCATGCTAGCTTCTTGCATTACCTCTGATCTATTAGATCATAAGCATGACACTAATTATCTTAATTACTTGTGTATGAGGTAAAATGTTTATGTATTCATCAGCACAGGAAAACTGATTTCAACTAAAAGACTCAATATTTATGAGGTCAGACCTAGAGTATTCCTTTGAGTAACTCTCGCTTACTCAACAAATCCGAAACATTTATAAGACTGGACTACATTTTCTGAGGAAACTTTTTTGAGATTGATAAATATTGATAAAATTAAAATTACCATTTTCAGATTATATCTCTTAAATACCATTCTTCTTTTATTTGTGTTTCACATGAAAGAAAATAGAGTATTTAGAGTATACTCTAGAATATTTTGCCCTCTTTTTTAGTAATAGTAAGTATATTCTTAGAATATGTTGACGTTTTAATCTGGATATGTAGGAGGGCTACTGTATTGATATGAGGATTTAGGTGTCCTCTATGATGGCATAATAGCAAGGAAAGAGAAACACTATCCTGTATCTGAAATGTCCTAAATCTGTTTGTACTTTAAAAAAAATTCCAATTCCCTGAATTGGGTTTAAAGGCAGCAAATTAGTTTTTCCAGTTGTAGATTTCCTTTAGCTAAGAGAAGAGAAATAATTTATTTACTTTTGCAATACCAAAGGTCTGATCCAGCTGTAGAAGACTTGGAAGTAAACTTGAAAATAGTCACAATTACTTTTAGACTTATATTAATAAAAATAAATAAATTAAGGTTCTAATGCAATTAAGTTGCTTATAATTGAATAAACTCTTTCGACTGTGAGATCATTCTAAATAGATAAACAGCAGGATATACGATAAAACAGGCAACATGCTAATTCAATCTACCAGCCTTAGCTAGATTTTTTTTCTTTGTAACAAATATAGTAATACATTTGCCCAAACAATGGAGAAATATATTGACTTCAAATATCACTGATGATGGGTATGAACGGAAAGTGTGCAAGTAGACATGGACACTTCCCTCCTGAGTCCAGTGTATTGTTTTCTCCTACATTTTTTTCCAAAGCTAAGATGATCTATTGGTTTGGATTGTCTTTGTTTCCTTGAGGCTACCTAGCACGTGTAGAAATATCTGAAAATTCTGCTTATAAGACTGTTCCATCAAGATAAGATTTGGGCCAAAACCACCAGTATCAGACCCCTAGCAGCCTGAGAAGGTAGCCTTATCTGGCTATAAAAGCACAATTTAGGTTGTTCAGAAATAAAATGATTTTACAGCTCTGTCTTAATAACTGGAAAATAATTTTCACAGCAGGAAGGTATGTACTTCTCTAGATAGATGTAACTGCAGAAAGTATGGATACAAGCTTACTTCAGCATGCGTTTCCCTAACGTTTGTGGGTTTGAAGCGTAATGTCTGCATGCATTTTCCATTTTGGGAATGACATTTACAATGGAAAATGGTCACATTTTTCTTATAACATAAAATTGTTCAGCTTTCATCTACTCGGCCCTAATCAGTTAACTTTTTCCCAAATGAATGAACTGTTAACTAGGACAAGACCATGACCTTTTGCAAGGCAAGTAAATTGAAATGTATGAGTGTGGGTGAAAGTATTCAAGGTGACCTCAGTGTCAGAGGACAATCCTAAAGGATTTAGTTGTACTGAAACAGATGTAGCCTCTACAGGGAACAATATCTTTCATGTCTACTCCTAGCTTTGGAGTTATTGCATTTTGAGCTCAGATTCTGCACTCTGTGTTATGCTGCATAATTTTCTATATAAAAAATACAGCCTTAAGTATAACAAATGCAATGTTTTGTCACTGCATCAAAAAATCTTGGCAGTAGCAGTTATTTTATTAATTTTCCTCAAATTCTGACACACTGCTACATACATCTTGCCTTCATAGCTTCTAAAGGTGCCACAGGGCTGACTCAAGCAGTCACTCTGTGGGAAATCATTGTGTAAATAGAATGCATATATTTGCTGCACCACCAATTCACACTCTTTTGACAGAACTGCTCTAATACCCTCTCTCTCTCTCACCTCCCACCTTCTCACCAAGACATGGAAAATGGAACAATATGATGATTTTTTTCTACAATAGCTACTAGGTCCAATTACGCCTGGCAACCAGTCACTTCAGGTTGGTTTCATCCATATTGTAATTTGTAATGACTTTGGCAGACCAATGTGGTCTTAGTGAAGCATGCATGATTCCTTCATTAGGTCAAGCATGTGTTTATTTGGTTATTTGGCTATTTAGCATAAATCTGATCATATGCCTGGTAGGGAACCTTTTTGAGGTTATCTAGCCCATTTATTAATGACTACTTTTCCAGCTAATGTTAGTTTCAGGCTCATCTTCAAACAACATCTAAAAGAAATTTAAGAAACCCACAGAAACTATTTCAGTTCTTGTTCCTTATTTAGATGATTGCTTTGTCATAAAGTGGAGAGAATAAATAAAAAATTTGCATATTGCAAAATTTTTGTCTTCAAGCTTGTAACTTAGAAATTAAAATATTGTGAAGCCTTATTAACTAAATAGTAGGACAATCAAAGCTGTCTCATTCATCAGGAATATTTAATATAACACTGAACCTTATCTTTCTTTATATGGCAGGGGATGTTAATGCTAAAAGCACTTGTATGTTTATCTTATGTGCACAGGATTATAGTAAGCCCCAGTCGATCAAAAGCCTCTCTTCTGAGAAGCAGGATAAAGATCTCAAAACTTACTAGATGCTGACAGCTTCTCTGGACTGCTTCCGACAAGAAGCTGTGAGAATTTTTGAAAATAGGTACATAAGTGCATCCTTTCCTTGTTAGACTTGGTAGCATGTCTTGGTTCTTTCGTCACATTTCATTCTTGGAGGTCATCAGTGATGCCTGTATTTTGAAGAACATGTTTTGACTTCTCAAGGGCTTTAACAATATTTTGCAGACATGAAATTGCAGGTTGTCAACCTCTAAGTGTGATGAGTGATGATGAGGCTTTACAGGTCAGTTTGTGGATGTATTGGGACTGGTTGAGATGGAGCAAATTTTCCTCATAACAGCCCTCACAGTGCTGTGCTGTGTGTTGGTGCTGGAAAGGTGTTGATAATACACCAGTGTTTTGGCTACTGCTGAGCAGTGCTGGCACAGCACCAAGGCTGTTGTTACCATCCGGTTTAAACTCAGAAAAGCAAAGCAAGCTAAGTCTCTGTGCATAAACTGGAAAGAACTTAGAAGGTTCAAAATATTCCCAGAAATGAGATTAAAACCAAATGAGGTTAGATGTTGATTCCAAAAAATGGATGTATTTTATTTAATAGTAGAGAGGCAAAGGGAAGGGAAGATAAAAGAAAGAGAGAAAGAAATGGAAAAAAAGTGGGGGGTGGGGAGGAGGGACAGGGAGAGGTGACAGGGGTATGGTGGAAGCACATCACCCATCCGAGGGTACCAGCCACGTCTCGTTGCTCCCCTCCATCTGGTCTGCTGGGGGTGAGGGTCCCCCATTGCTGCCGCGGCCACGCCGCCACACGCCAAAGAGTGCAGAATCCCGTGGATTAATATACACTGCGGGCCAGGTGGGAACACCCACATCTCTCTTGCAGGGGCTGGCTTGACACTGTCCCTTGCAACACTGAGGGTCTGTTGCATCATCTCTGGTGCTCTGGTGCAGGGTCTGAGGATCCCTTTGAGAGGGGGCCCTTTTGATGGGCCATGTCACCCCCTTCTGCTGTGGATAAGCTCACCCCCCCAAGTGAGGGCCCCTCAGCTGAGCTTCCCTGCACAGTGGAGGATGGGCAGTCACTGACCCTCTGACCACAGGCTTTTCCCAGATACCCAAAGCCTCTCCTCCCACAGCCCTTTGGTGGAGGATCTGTTCGAGCCTGGCAGCTGATAGCCCTGGGGCTGTGGTCTCCACCTTGGAGGTGTTAAGCCTGTGCTCAGTGAATGTCCCCAGCCCTGAGTTGTTACTTTATCTTGTCTTCATCAGTGAGCAGTGTAAGGTCTCAGTCAGGGCCCCATTCAGGGTGCAGTAGTCTTCTCTGCAGCTTTTGTAGTACAGTTTTAAAAGTCCTTTAAGAAAATATTTAAGTCATAAACTATAATATTTCAGTCTCTGACAGCTGTCTCTCCAATATTCCCTCCTCACCGTTAGACTGAGGATGGGCAAGACCTAGGGAGGCAGCACAGCCAGGACAGCTGACCTAAACTGACCAAATGGATATTCCATAACGTGTGGCATCTGCTTAGTAATGAGAGCTGAGAGAAGGAGGGGATGTGGGCTTGTGTGCATTCATTATTATGATGCCTTCTGAAGCAACAGCTATGTGTGCTGAAGCCCTGCTTCCCAGGAGCTGGCTAGATATCACCTGCTGCTGGGAAGTAGAGAATATTTTTCTTCCTCTGTTTCTACACAAGGTCTTTGCTTTTGATTTATTAAACTGTCCTCATCTTGAACCATGAAGGTTTTTTCCATCTCGTTTTGTCCTCATCCTGTCCTGCTGAGTATGGGAATGATAGAGTGGCTTGGTGAGCACCTGGTGGCCAGACAAGGTCAACCCACCACAGTGGAGCAGTTTCAAAATTAGGTAATGTTTGCTATTTTAAAGCTCTCTTTGGAGCAGACAAGGGAAGAGAAGAGTTGTCAAAAAACTCGAGGTTGGACTAGACAAACAAAAACAGATTCCTGGAAAAAGGAAGGTTGCTTCATTAATAATGTTGGATGAGGTAAATATTGCAGTTTCCTGAATAGATGCTATGATATAGCTTTGGATCACATGGTTTTCATGCAAAGAAGGAAAGACTGCAGAGCAGTACTGAGGTGAACAGGTATGGATGTAAACCAGACTGAACCACCTGGTCTTTAGACTAAGAAACATTATTCTTCTCTTTTTTAAAAACTGGGGGTGCAAGCAAAAACTTTGCATCAAGTTTGCAGTTTGTAGTAGTAGTGAAGTGCATAAGGTTTCTCTCAACCATCAGTGGTCTTAGTGAATAATAATATGGCAAGCAAAATAACAAAAAACCTCAAATGGAAATGTCGGTTGATATTTTCTACCAGATTATTATTGGTGGCATTTTATTCTCATTTTTGTTTCTGGACACTTTCCACATGTTTTGAAGGTAAATGATCAAATATTTCTGATGGAGAAACGATTAATGAACAAGTATAAGCATTTAATTTTATTTGTTTTAACAGTAAAAAAATGCAGAAAACCCAAAAAGGGTTGTCTGTTAACATATTTCTCTACCTATTTTCAGTCATTGATGGAAAATCTTCCAAATCAATTTTAATTCCTTGTGGTATACAGAAACTAGAGGATGAAATATATTACTATTTCATGTATATAATGCTTTGCTGAAGTTGAAATTCTGGGTTTTTTTGAAAGTCCAATTTTTTTTATATAAATATTATTTCACTGGGGCAATGTTTTCTTCTATGACAGCTTCCAAATAAAGATGAAAAACTGTCTTCTCATCTTGATGTAAAATATTGATGAACCTGGTTTCAAAAAGAACGCTAGGAAAACAATTTTTCTGCTTTAAATTCTGATGATGATATTTCTTCAATATTGTGGGGGAAAAAATTGAAAATACTCCTGAGTAGTCTTAAGATGTCAGATATATGTTCATTGACTCTCTTTGGCATAAGCAATACAAATGCCACTGTTTTTATCAACTTAGGAGTACTTTGAATATTGTATCTGAATGTTCATTTGACTTTGAAAAAACCCAAAAAAACCCAAAAAACCCCAAAAAACCCCAGAAAACAAACCTTCTTTCCTACTACTTGAGCTCTTTCCTGTTACTTACTAATGGGTTGTATAATTTTTTTTTTCTTGATGCTAGCATTAAATTTCATATACATTTCAAACTTATTGTCCAAAACCTGACTATGGAATTACAGATTCACACACACTTTCTGAAGCATGGATATTCTGTTTTTTCAGCAGACAAGGGTTGTGCTTGATGAAAAAATATACCAGACAAAAGTAAGCAACTTGTTCCAAAAAAACCAACCCTTTGTCAATTACAGAAGTGATGATTCTCATCAGATATATGGTAATAATTTCTTATCAGTGATTTGTGCCTGACACCAAAGCTGTCAAATTAGATGGGAAACTTTCCAATGGTTAGCTTGCATTCAGTCTTGATCAGCAAGTCAGGCAATAAAGGTAATTGCACCTGCTCTAAACTCCAAACTCTTTTAGAGATAGCATGCCTATCCCTTATTTACCTCTACAGGCACAGAGGAAACCAGGAATGGAGGATTGGATAAGTATTCTGAACACTTTGTTGCTAGATGTCATAGTGACCTTGAGAACAATGTGCATCTTTCAAAGGCAGTTGACTCTTTTGTTCTAATATTTGATGATTTGGTGGCAGGGTTCCTTAAACCAATATTAAGCTGTCCAAGAAAGAAAATACCTCTGGGGCAGAAAACTGGTAATGAAAATATAGCAATGTACTATTATATACAAATCAAATCACAGAGCAAGTGACAAAAATAAGGAAGGATATGATTTAGTTTACTGATTTGTCCTGGTCTTTAAAAGATTTTCAGCGATCACATAGTCTGTATAATCGAGATCTTATTTCGGTTTGGGCTTTAGGCACTTTGGATATTAAAGTATAATTTTGGCCCTGCAAACACTCTAATGTGACTATTGCTAACTATCTTCAAAATCATATTGAAATTTCTCAGTGGCATATCTGAATGAACTGTATTATCATCTTTCTTCCTATAATATCTCTAAATAACACTGAGTACGATTAGAGTCTTTTACTAAACTAAAAGCCCATATCAGCCTGAACTAATGTTCTTGTGGCAAACTGGTTTACTCAATTACAAGGCTCTGAGTCTTTATAGCTTTTCCAAAGTGTTTCCTCTGATTGCTTTCTCACTTTTCTAAACTGCAGATAGAAATAGTTCACACAAAGTTTGCTTTCAGCTTTCATGGTACTTAAAACGTCAGAACTTTTAGACTGTGTCTAGATTCACTTTGCTATAAAGTATATATGCAACAAAGAAAATTAACTCTAGTCATTCCTCACTGACTGTCTTGGGTGGAATCAAAGGTAAGCAGATCATGATGATAAGCTGAATTGTAAAAACAGTATGGGGAAAATAATCTCAATGTAAGCTTTAAGAGAAAAGAAAACACCATCTTATATGAAGCACTGTAAAAGAGAGAGCCAAATGAGTAAAGTAATGTTTGCATGATGTACTAGAGGCACACCTGTAATGTTCTTGGAGGTTAAACAAAGGTTGGATTAGATATGAGGTTCTCTTCAGTTACCAGACTGTTCTGTCAAAAACATCTCTGCTGAAATGAGTATTGGACTGGAAATTAAGCAAGTTGCTACTTCACCTAAGGCAAGCTATCTAAATTAGAAAAGATTTAACCAAAATAACATAGACTCTAGGGATATTTTTAATTCATATTTCATCTTACTTGATAAAATAGAAGTCTTATAAGAAGTGAATACAGTCAATGAAAGTTGAAAAGTGTAAGCACGGAGGAATGAACCCAGGTTTTATTTGAAGATGAAGATTTAAACCAAGGGTGCATTTTGAGAAAAAAAAAAATAAATAAAAC